>NW_025725134.1:0-707036 GCF_021461395.2 Schistocerca americana | reverse complement strand
CATCCGAATTTAATAAAAAAGCACAATGCCGACTTAAGTACAAGAGGACTGATACTCTAACTTTCTATGATTTGAACCCCTCCTGTGAGTCCAGTTTTAGATTCCGATGCTTAACTTCTGGTTTACTGTATCCCTTGGACCTTCTTATTGACGATGAAACACAGAAATTGCATTCGAATTTAATACAAAAGGCACAATGCCGACTTACGTACAAGAGGACTGAAACTCTAACTTTCTATGATTTGAACCTCTGCTGTGAGTCCAGTTTTAGATTCCGATGCTTAACTTCAGGTTTACTGTATCCCTTGGACTTTCTTATTGACGATGAAACACAGAAATTGCATCCGAATTTAATAAAAACGACACAATGCCGAATTAAGTACAAGAGGTCTGATACTCTAACTTTTCTATGATTTGAACCCCTCCTGTGAGTCCAGTTTTTGTTTCCGATGCTTCGCTTCAGGTTTACTGTATCCCTTGGACCTTCTTACTGACGATGAAACACAGAAATTGCATCCGAATTTAATAAAACGGCACAATGCCGACTTAAGTACAAGAGGACTGATACTCTAACTTTCTATGATTTGAACCCCTCCTGTGAGTCCAGTTTTAGATTCCGATGCTTAACTTCTGGTTTACTGTATCCCTTGGACCTTCTTATTGACGATGAAACACAGAAATTGCATCCCAATTTAATAGAAAAGGCACAATGCTGACTTAAGTACAAGAGGACTGATACTCTAACTTTCTATGATTTGAACCTATCCTGTGAGTCCAGTTTTAGATTCCGATGCTTCACTTCGGGTTTACTGTATCACTTGGACCCTCTTATTGACGATGAAACACAGAAATTGCATCCGAATTTAATATAAAAGGCACAATGCCGACTTAAGTGCAAGAGGACTGAATCTCTAACTTTCTATGATTTGAACCTCTGCTGTGAGTCCAGTTTTAGTTTCCGATGCTTCACTTTAGGTTTACTGTTATCCCTTGGACCTTCTTATTGACGATGAAACACAGAAATTGCATTCGAATTTAATATAAAATGCACAATGCCGACTTACGTACAAGAGGGACTGAAACTCTAACTTTCTATGATTTGAACCTCTGCTGTGAGTCCAATTTTAGTTTCCGATGCTGAACTTCAGGTTTACTGTATCCCTTGGACCTTCTTATTGACAATGAAACACAGAAATTGCATCCGAATTTAATACAAAAGGCACAATGCCGACTTAAGTACAAGAGGACTGACACTCTAACTTTCTATGATTTGAACCTCTGTTGTGAGTCTAGTTTTAGTTTCCGATGCTTCACTTCAGGTTTACTGTATCCCTTGGACCTTCTTATTGACGATGAAACACAGAAATTGCATTCGAATTTAATACAAAAGGCACAATGCCGACTTACGTACAAGAGGACTGAAACTCCAACTTTCTATGATTTGAACCTCTGCTGTGAGTCCAGTTTTAGTTTCCGATGCTTAACTTCAGGTTTACTGTATCCCCTTGGACCTTCTTATTGACGATGAAACACAGAAATTGCATCCGAAATTAATAAAAAAGGCACAATGCCGACTTAAGTACAAGAGGACTGATACTCTAACTTTCTATGATTTGAACCTCTCCTGTGAGTCCAGTTTTTAGATTCCGATGCTTCACTTCGGGTTTACTGTAACCCTTGGACCCTCTTATTGACGATGAAACACAGAAATTGCATCCGAATGTCAATACAAAAGGCACAATGCCGAATTAAGTGCAAGGGGACTGAATCCTAACTTTCTGTGATTTGAACCTCTGCTGTGAGTCCAGTTTTAGTTTCCGATGCTTCACTTAATGTTTACTGTATCCCTTGGACCTTCTTATTGACGATGAAACACAGAAATTGCATTCGAATTTAATACAAAAGGCACAATGCCGACTTACGTACAAGAGGACTGAAACTCTAACTTTCTATGATTTGAACCTCTGCTGTGAGTCCAGTTTTAGTTTCCGATGCTTAACTTCAGGTTTACTGTATCCCTTGGACCTTCTTATTGACGATGAAACACAGAAATTGCATCCGAATTTAATACAAAAGGCACAATGCCGACTTAAGTACAAGAGGACTGAAACTCTAACTTTCTATGATTTGAACCTCTGCTGTGAGTCTAGTTTTAGTTTCCGATGCTTCACTTCAGGTTTACTGTATTCCTTGGACCTTCTTATTGACGATGAAACACAGAAATTGCATCCGAATTTAATACAAAAGGCACAATGCCGACTTAAGTACAAGAGGACTGAAGCTGAAACTTTGTATGATTTGAACCTCTTCTGTAAGTCCAGTTTAAGTTTCCGATGCTTCACTTCAGATTTACTGTATCCCTTAGGACCTTCTTATTGACGATGAAACACAGAAATTGCATCCGAATTTAATACAAAAGGCACATTGCCGACTTAAGTACAACAGGACTGATACTCTAACTTTCTATGATTTGAACCTCTGCTGTGAGTCCAGTTTTAGTTTCCGATGCTTCACTTCAGGTTTACTGTATCCCTGGGACCTTCTTATTGACGTTGAAAGACAGAAATTGCATCTGACTATAATAAAAAAGGCACAATGCCGACTTAAGTACAAGAGGACTGAAACTTTAACTATCTATGATTTGAACCCCTCCTGTGAGTCCAGTTTTAGATTCCGATGCTTAACTTCAGGTTTACTGTATTGCTTGGACCTTCTTATTGACGATGAAACACAGAAATTGCATCCGAATTTAATATAAAAACGACACAGTGCCGACTTAAGTACAAGAGGACTGATACTCTAACTTTCTATGATTTGAACCCCTCCTGTGAGTTCAGTTTTAGTTTCCGATGGTTTACTTCAGGTTTACTGTATCCCTTGGACCTTCTTACTGACGATGAAACACAGAAATTGCATCCGAATTTAATAAAAAAGGCACAATGCCGACTTAAGTACAAGAGGACTGATACTCTAACTTTCTGTGATTTGAACCCCTCCTGTGAGTCCAGTTTTAGATTCCGATGCTTAACTTCTGGTTTGCTGTATCCCTTGGACCTTCTTATTGACGATGAAACACAGAAATTGCATCCGAATTTAATAGAAAAGGCACAATGTCGACTTAAGTACAAGAGGACTGATACTCTAACTTTCTATGATTTGAACCTCTCCTGTGAGTCCAGTTTTAGATTCCGATGCTTCACTTCGGGTTTACTGTATCCCTTGGACCCTCTTATTGACGATGAAACACAGAAATTGCATCCGAATTTAATACAAAAGGCACAATGCCGACTTAAGTGAAAGAGGACTGAATCTCTAACTTTCTATGATTTGAACCTCTGCTGTGAGTCCAGTTTTAGTTTCCGATGCTTCACTTAAGGTTTGCTGTATCCCTTGGACCTTCTTATTGACGATGAAAACACAGAAATTGCATTCGAATTTAATACAAAAGGCACAATGCCAACTTACGTACAAGAGGACTGAAACTCTAACTTTCTATCATTTGAACCTCTGCTGTGAGTCCAGTTTTAGTTTCCGATGCTTCACTTCAGGTTTACTGTAACCCTGGGACCTTCTTATTGACGATGAAAGACAGAAATTGCATCTGACTTTAATAAAAAAGGCACAATGCCGACTTAAGTACATGAGGACAGATACTCTAACTTCTATGATTTGAACCCCTCCTGTGAGTCCAGTTTTTGATTCCGATGCTTCACTTCAGGTATACTGTATCCCTTGGACCTTCTTATTGACGATGAAACACAGAAATTGCATCCGAATTTAATACAAAAGGCACAATGCCGACTTAAGCGCAAGAGAACTGAATCTCTAACTTTCCATGATTTGAACCTCTGCTGTGAGTCCAGTTTTTAGTTTCCGATGCTTCAACTTCAGGTTTGCTGTATCCCTTGGACCTTCTTATTGACGATGAAACACAGAAATTGCATTCGAGTTTAATACAAAAGGCACAATGCCGACTTACGTACAAGAGGACTGAAACTCTAACTTTCTATGATTTGAACCTCTGCTGTGAGTCAGTTTTAGTTTCCGATGCTTCACTTGCAGGTTTACTGTATCCCTGGGACTTTCTTATTGACGTTGAAAGACAGAAATTGCATCTGACTTTAATAAAAAAGGCACAATGCCGACTTAAGTACAAGAGGACTGAAACTCTAACTTTCTATGATTTGAACCACTGCTGTGGAGACCAGTTTTAGATTCCGATGCTTAACTTCAGATTTACTGTATCCCTTGGACCTTCTTATTGACGATGAAACAAAGAAATTGCATCCGAATTTAATACAAAAGGCACAATGCCGACTTAAGTACAAGAGGACTGAAACTCTAACTTTCTATGATTTGAACCTCTGCTGTGAGTCTAGTTTTAGTTTCCGATGCTCACTTCAGGTTTCACTGTATCCCTTGGACCTTCTTATTGACGATGAAACACAGAAATTGCATCCGAATTTAATACAAAAGGCACAATGCCGACTTAAGTACAAGAGGACTGAAACTGCAACTTTCTATGATTTGAACCTCTGCTGTGAGTCCAGTTTAAGTTTCCGATGCTTCACTTCAGGTTTACTGTATCCCTTGGATCGTCTTATTGACGATGAAACTCAGAAATTGCATCCGAATTTTAATACAAAAGGCACAATGCCGACTTAAGTACAAGAGGACTGAAACTCTAACTTTCTATGATTTGAACCTCTGCTGTGAGTCTAGTTTTAGTTTCCGATGCTTCACTTCAGGTTTACTGTATTCCTTGGACCTTCTTATTGACGATGAAACACAGAAATTGCATCCGAATTTAATACAAAAGGCACAATGCCGACTTAAGTACAAGAGGACTGAAACTGTAACTCTCTATGATTTGAACCTCTTCTGTAAGTCCAGTTTAAGTTTCCGATGCTTCACTTCAGATTTACTGTATCCCTTGGACCTTCTCATTGACGATGAAACACAGAAATTGCATCCGAATTTAATACAAAAGGCACAATGCCGACTTAAGTACAAGAGGACTGATACTCTAACTTTCTATGATTTGAACCTCTGTTGTGAGTCCAGTTTTAGTTTCCGATGCTTCACTTCAGGTTTACTGTATCCCTTGGACCTTCTTATTGACGATGAAACACAGAAATTGCATCCGAATTTAATATAAAAGGCACAATGCCGACTTAAGTACAAGAGGACTGATACTCTAACTTTCTATGATTTGAACCCCTCCTGTGAGTCCAGTTTTAGATTCCGATGCTTAACTTCAGGTTTTACTGTATCCCTTGGACCTTCTTATTGACGATGAAACACAGAAATTGCATCCGAATTTAATAAAAACGACACAATGCCGACTTAAGTACAAGAGGACTGATACTCTAACTTTCTATGATTTGAACCCCTCCTGTGAGTCCAGTTTTAGTTTCCGATGCTTCACTTCAGGTTTACTGTATCCCTTGGACCATCTTACTGACGATGAAACACAGAAATTGCATCCGAATTTATTAAAAAAGGCACAATGCCGACTTAAGTACAAGAGGACTGATACTCTAACTTTCTATGATTTGAACCCTCCTGTGAGTCCAGTTTTTAGATTCCGATGCTTCACTTCGGGTTTACTGTATCCCTTGGACCCTCTTATTGACGATGAAATACAGAAATTGCATCCGAATTTAATGCAAGAGGCACAATGCCGACTTAAGTGCAAGAGGACTGAATCTCTAACTTTCTATGATTTGAACCTCCGCTGTGAGTGCAGTTTTTAGTTTCCGATTCTTCACTTAAGGTTTGCTGTATCCCTTGGACCTTCTTATTGACGATGAAACACAGAAATTGCATTCGAATTTAATACAAAAGGCACAATGCCCGACTTACGTACAAGAGGACTGAAACTCTAACTTTCTATGATTTGAACCTCTGCTGTGAGTCCAGTTTTAGTTTCCGATGCTTCACTTCAGTTTTACTGTATCCCTTGGACCTTCTTATTGACGATGAAACATTGAAATTGCATCCGAAGTTAATACAAAAGGCACAATGCCGACTTAAGTAGAAGAGGACTGAAACTGTAACTTTCTATGATTTGAACCTCTGCTGTGTGTCCAGTTCAAGTTTCCGATGCTTCACTTCAGGTTTACTGTATCCCTTGGACCTTCTTATTGACGATGAAACACAGAAATTGCATCCGAATTTAATACAAAAGGCACAATGCAGACTTAAGTACAAGAGGACTGATACTCTAACTTTCTATGATTTGAACCTCTGCTGTGAGTCCAGTTTTAGTTTCCGATGCTTCACTTCAGGTTTACTGTATCCCTTGGACCTTCTTATTGACGATGAAACACAGAAATTGCATCCGAATTTAATATAAAAAGGCACAATGCCGACTTAAGTACAAGAGGACTGATACTCTAACTTTCTATGATTTGAACCCCACCTGTGAGTCCAGTTTCAGTTTCCGATGCTTCTCTTCAGGTTTACTGTATCCCTTGGACCTTCTTACTGACGATGAAACACAGAAATTGCATCCGAATTTAATAAAAAAGGCACAATGCCGACTTAAGTACAAGAGGACCTGATACTCTAACTTTCTATCATTTGAAACTCTGCTGTGAGTCCAGTTTTAGTTTCCGATGCTTCACTTCAGGTTTACTGTAATCCTGGGACCTTCTTATTGACGATGAAAGACAGAAATTGCATCTGACTTTAATAAAAAAGGCACAATGCCGACTTAAGTACAAGAGGACAGATACTCTAACTTTCTATGATTTGAACCCCTCCTGTGAGTCCAGTTTTTGATTCCGATGCTTAACTTCAGGTTTTACCGTATCCCTTGGACCTTCTTATTGACGATGCAACACAGAAATTGCATCCGAATTTAATACAAAAGGCACAATGCCGACTTAAGCGCAAGAGGACTGAATCTCTAACTTTCCATGATTTGAACCTCTGCTGTGAGTCCAGTTTTAGTTTCCGATGCTTCACTTAAGGTTTGCTGTATCCCTTGGACCTTCTTATTGACGATGAAACACAGAAATTGCATTCGAGTTTAATACAAAAGGCACAATGCCGACTTACGTACAAGAGACTGAAACTCTAACTTTCTATGATTTGAACCTCTGCTGTGAGTCCTGTTTTAGTTTCCGATGCTTCACTCCAGGTTTACTGTATCCCTGGGACTTTCTTATTGACGTTGAAAGACAGAAATTGCATCTGACATTAATAAAGAAGGCACAATGCCGACTTAAGTACAAGAGGACTGAAACTCTAACTTTCTATGATTTGAACCACTGCTGTGAGACCAGTTTTAGATTCCGATGCTTAACTTCAGATTTACTGTATCCCTTGGACCTTCTTATTGACGATGAAACAAAGAAATTGCATCCGAATTTAATACAAAAGGCACAATGCCGACTTAAGTACAAGAGGACTGAAACTGCAACTTTCTATGATTTGAACCTCTGCTGTGAGTCTAGTTTTAGTTTCCGATGCTACACTTCAGGTTTACTGTATTCCTTGGACCTTCTTATTGACGATGAAACACAGAAATTGCATCCGAATTTAATAGAAAAGGCACATTGCCGACTTAAGTACAACAGGACTTGATACTCTAACTTTTCTATGATTTGAACTTCTGCTGTGAGTCCAGTTTTAGTTTCCGATGCTTCACTTCAGGTTTACTGTATCCCTGGGACCTTCTTATTGACGTTGAAAGACAGAAATTGCATCTGACTATAATAAAAAAGGCACAATGCCGACTTAAGTACAAGAGGACTGAAACTTTAAACTATCTATGATTTGAACCCCTCCTGTGAGTCCAGTTTTAGATTCCGATGCTTAACTTCAGATTTACTGTATTGCTTGGACCTTCTTATTGACGATGAAACACAGAAATTGCATCCGAATTTAATAAAAACGACACAGTGCCGACTTAAGTACAAGAGGACTGATACTCTAACTTTCTATGATTTGAACCCCTCCTGTGAGTTCAGTTTTAGTTTCCGATGCTTCACTTCAGGTTTACTGTATCCCTTGGACCTTCTTACTGACGATGAAACACAGAAATTGCATCCGAATTTAATAAAAAAGGCACAATGCCGACTTAAGTACAAGAGGACTGATACTCTAACTTTCTGTGATTTGAACCCCTCCTGTGAGTCCAGTTTTAGATTCCGATGCTTAACTTCTGGTTTGCTGTATCCCTTGGACCTTCTTATTGACGATGAAACACAGAAATTGCATCCGAATTTAATAGAAAAGGCACAATGTCGACTTAAGTACAAGAGGACTGATACTCTAACTTTCTATGATTTGAACCTCTCCTGTGAGTCCAGTTTTAGATTCCGATGCTTCACTTCGGTTTACTGTATCCCTTGGACCCTCTTATTGACGATGAAACACAGAAATTGCATCCGAATTTAATACAAAAGGCACAATGCCGACTTAAGTGAAAGAGGACTGAATCTCTAACATTCTATGATTTGAACCTCTGCTGTGAGTCCAGTTTTAGTTTCCGATGCTTCACTTAAGGTTTGCTGTATCCCTTGGACCTTCTTATTGACGATGAAACACAGAAATTGCATTCGAATTTAATACAAAAGGCACAATGCCAACCTTACGTACAAGAGGACTGAAACTCTAACTTTCTATCATTTGAACCTCTGCTGTGAGTCCAGTTTTAGTTTCCGATGCTTCACTTCAGGTTTACTGTAACCCTGGGACCTTCTTATTGACGATGAAAGACAGAAATTTCATCTGACTTTAATAAAAAAGGCACAATGCCGACTTAAGTACATGAGGACAGATACTCTAACTTTCTATGATTTGAACCCCTCCTGTGAGTCCAGTTTTTGATTCCGATGCTTCACTTCAGGTATACTGTATCCCTTGGACCTTCTTATTGACGATGAAACACAGAAATTGCATCCGAATTTAATACAAAAGGCACAATGCCGACTTAAGCGCAAGAGAACTGAATCTCTAACTTTCCATGATTTGAACCTCTGCTGTGAGTCCAGTTTTAGTTTCCGATGCTTCACTTCAGGTTTGCTGTATCCCTTGGACCTTCTTATTGACGATGAAACACAGAAATTGCATTCGAGTTTAATACAAAAGGCACAATGCCGACTTACGTACAAGAGGACTGAAACTCTAACTTTCTATGATTTGAACTCTGCTGTGAGTCCAGTTTTAGTTTCCGATGCTTCACTTCAGGTTTACTGTATCCCTGGGACTTTCTTATTGACGTTGAAAGACAGAAATTGCATCTGACTTTAATAAAAAAGGCACAATGCCGACTTAAGTACAAGAGGACTGAAACTCTAACTTTCTATGATTTGAACCACTTGCTGTGAGACCAGTTTTAGATTCCGATGCTTAACTTCAGATTTACTGTATCCCTTGGACCTTCTTATTGACGATGAAACAAAGAAATTGCATCCGAATTTAATACAAAAGGCACAATGCCCGACTTAAGTACAAGAGGGACTGAAACTCTAACTTTCTATGATTTGAACCTCTGCTGTGAGTCTAGTTTTAGTTTCCGATGCTTCACTTCAGGTTTACTGTATCCCTTGGACCTTCTTATTGACGATGAAACACAGAAATTGCATCCGAATTTAATACAAAAGGCACAATGCCGACTTAAGTACAAGAGGACTGAAACTGCAACTTTCTATGATTTGAACCTCTGCTGTGAGTCCAGTTTAAGTTTCCGATGCTTCACTTCAGGTTTACTGTATTCCTTGGATCGTCTTATTGACGATGAAACTCAGAAATTGCATCCGAATTTAATACAAAAGGCACAATGCCGACTTAAGCGCAAGAGGACTGAATCTCTAACTTTCCATGATTTGAACCTCTGCTGTGAGTCCAGTTTTAGTTTCCGATGCTTCACTTAAGGTTTGCTGTATCCCTTGGACCTTCTTATTGACGATGAAACACAGAAATTGCATTCGAGTTTAATACAAAAGGCACAATGCCGACTACGTACAAGAGGACTGAAACTCTAACTTTCTATGATTTGAACCTCTGCTGTGAGTCCTGTTTTAGTTTCCGATGCTTCACTCCAGGTTTACTGTATCCCTGGGACTTTCTTATTGACGTTGAAAGACAGAAATTGCATCTGACATTAATAAAGAAGGCACAATGCCGACTTAAGTACAAGAGGACTGAAACTCTAACTTTCTATGATTTGAACCACTGCTGTGAGACCAGTTTTAGATTCCCGATGCTTAACTTCAGATTTACTGTATCCCTTGGACCTTCTTATTGACGATGAAACAAAGAAATTGCATCCGAATTTAATACAAAAGGCACAATGCCGACTTAAGTACAAGAGGACTGAAACTGCAACTTTCTATGATTTGAACCTCTGCTGTGAGTCTAGTTTTAGTTTCCGATGCTTCACTTCAGGTTTACTGTATTCCTTGGACCTTCTTATTGACGATGAAACACAGAAATTGCATCCGAATTTAATACAAAAGGCACATTGCCGACTTAAGTACAACAGGACTGATACTCTAACTTTCTATGATTTGAACCTCTGCTGTGAGTCCAGTTTTAGTTTCCGATGCTTCACTTCAGGTTTACTGTATCCCTGGGACCTTCTTATTGACGTTGAAAGACAGAAATTGCATCTGACTATAATAAAAAAGGCACAATGCCGACTTAAGTACAAGAGGACTGAAACTTTAACTATCTATGATTTGAACCCCTCCTGTGAGTCCAGTTTTAGATTCCGATGCTTAACTTCAGGTTTTACTGTATTGCTTGGACCTTCTTATTGACGATGAAACACAGAAATTGCATCCGAATTTAATAAAAACGACACAGTGCCGACTTAAGTACAAGAGGACTGATACTCTAACTTTCTATGATTTGAACCCCTCCTGTGAGTTCAGTTTTAGTTTCCGATGCTTCACTTCAGGTTTACTGTATCCCTTGGACCTTCTTACTGACGATGAAACACAGAAATTGCATCCGAATTTAATAAAAAAGGCACAATGCCGACTTAAGTACAAGAGGACTGATACTCTAACTTTCTGTGATTTGAACCCCTCCTGTGAGTCCAGTTTTAGATTCCGATGCTTAACTTCTGGTTTGCTGTATCCCTTGGACCTTCTTATTGACGATGAAACACAGAAATTGCATTCGAATTTAATAGAAAAGGCACAATGTCGACTTAAGTACAAGAGGACTGATACTCTAACTTTCTATGATTTGAACCTCTCCTGTGAGTCCAGTTTTAGATTCCGATGCTTCACTTCGGGTTTACTGTATCCCTTGGACCCTCTTATTGACGATGAAACACAGAAATTGCATCCGAATTTAATACAAAAGGCACAATGCCGACTTAAGTGAAAGAGGACTGAATCTCTAACTTTCTATGATTTGAACCTCTGCTGTGAGTCCAGTTTTAGTTTCCGATGCTTCACTTAAGGTTTGCTGTATCCCTTGGACCTTCTTATTGACGATGAAACACAGAAATTGCATTCGAATTTAATACAAAAGGCACAATGCCAACTTACGTACAAGAGGACTGAAACTCTAACTTTCTATCATTTGAACCTCTGCTGTGAGTCCAGTTTTAGTTTCCGATGCTTCACTTCAGGTTTACTGTAACCCTGGGACCTTCTTATTGACGATGAAAGACAGAAATTGCATCTGACTTTAATAAAAAAGGCACAATGCCGACTTAAGTACATGAGGACAGATACTCTAACTTTCTATGATTTGAACCCCTCCTGTGAGTCCAGTTTTTGATTCCGATGCTTCACTTCAGGTATACTGTATCCCTTGGACCTTCTTATTGACGATGAAACACAGAAATTGCATCCGAATTTAATACAAAAGGCACAATGCCGACTTAAGCGCAAGAGAACTGAATTCCTAACTTTCCATGATTTGAACCTCTGCTGTGAGTCCAGTTTTAGTTTCCGATGCTTCACTTCAGGTTTGCTGTATCCCTTGGACCTTCTTATTGACGATGAAACACAGAAATTGCATTCGAGTTTAATACAAAAGGCACAATGCCGACTTACGTACAAGAGGACTGAAACTCTAACTTTCTATGATTTGAACCTCTGCTGTGAGTCCAGTTTTAGTTTCCGATGCTTCACTTCAGGTTTACTGTATCCCTGGGACTTTCTTATTGACGTTGAAAGACAGAAATTGCATCTGACTTTAATAAAAAAGGCACAATGCCGACTTAAGTACAAGAGGACTGAAACTCTAACTTTCTATGATTTGAACCACTGCTGTGAGACCAGTTTTAGATTCCGATGCTTAACTTCAGATTTACTGTATCCCTTGGACCTTCTTATTGACGATGAAACAAAGAAATTGCATCCGAATTTAATACAAAAGGCACAATGCCGACTTAAGTACAAGAGGACTGAAACTCTAACTTTCTATGATTTGAACCTCTGCTGTGAGTCTAGTTTTAGTTTCCGATGCTTCACTTCAGGTTTACTGTATCCCTTGGACCTTCTTATTGACGATGAAACACAGAAATTGCATCCGAATTTAATACAAAAGGCACAATGCCGACTTAAGTACAAGAGGACTGAAACTGCAACTTTCTATGATTTGAACCTCTGCTGTGAGTCCAGTTTAAGTTTCCGATGCTTCACTTCAGGTTTACTGTATCCCTTGGATCGTCTTATTGACGATGAAACTCAGAAATTGCATCCGAATTTAATACAAAAGGCACAATGCCGACTTAAGTACAAGAGGACTGAAACTGTAACTCTCTATGATTTGAACCTCTTCTGTAAGTCCAGTTTAAGTTTCCGATGCTTCACTTCAGATTTACTGTATCCCTTGGACCTTCTCATTGACGATGAAACACAGAAATTGCATCCGAATTTAATACAAAAGGCACAATGCCGACTTAAGTACAAGAGGACTGATACTCTAACTTTCTATGATTTGAACCTCTGTTGTGAGTCCAGTTTTAGTTTCCGATGCTTCACTTCAGGTTTACTGTATCCCTTGGACCTTCTTATTGACGATGAAACACAGAAATTGCATCCGAATTTAATATAAAAGGCACAATGCCGACTTAAGTACAAGAGGACTGATACTCTAACTTTCTATGATTTGAACCCCTCCTGTGAGTCCAGTTTTAGATTCCGATGCTTAACTTCAGGTTTACTGTATCCCTTGGACCTTCTTATTGACGATGAAAACACAGAAATTGCATCCGAATTTAATAAAAACGACACAATGCCGACTTAAGTACAAGAGGACTGATACTCTAACTTTCTATGATTTGAACCGCTCCTGTGAGTCCAGTTTTAGTTTCCGATGCTTCACTTCAGGTTTACTGTATCCTTGGACCATCTTACTGACGATGAAACACAGAAATTGCATCCGAATTTATTAAAAAAGGCACAATGCCGACTTAAGTACAAGAGGACTGATACTCTAACTTTCTATGATTTGAACCCTCCTGTGAGTCCAGTTTTAGATTCCGATGCTTCACTTCGGGTTTACTGTATCCCTTGGACCCTCTTATTGACGATGAAATACAGAAATTGCATCCGAATTTAATGCAAGAGGCACAATGCCGACTTAAGTGCAAGAGGACTGAATCTCTAACTTTCTATGATTTGAACCTCCGCTGTGAGTGCAGTTTTAGTTTCCGATTCTTCACTTAAGGTTTGCTGTATCCCTTGGACCTTCTTATTGACGATGAAACACAGAAATTGCATTCGAATTTAATACAAAAGGCACAATGCCGACTTACGTACAAGAGGACTGAAACTCTAACTTTCTATGATTTGAACCTCTGCTGTGAGTCCAGTTTTAGTTTCCGATGCTTCACTTCAGTTTTACTGTATCCCCCTTGGACCTTCTTATTGACGATGAAACATTGAAATTGCATCCGAAGTTAATACAAAAGGCACAATGCCGACTTAAGTAGAAGAGGACTGAAACTGTAACTTTCTATGATTTGAACCTCTGCTGTGTGTCCAGTTCAAGTTTCCGATGCTTCACTTCAGGTTTACTGTATCCCTTGGACCTTCTTATTGACGATGAAAACACAGAAATTGCATCCGAATTTAATACAAAAGGCACAATGCAGACTTAAGTACAAGAGGACTGATACTCTAACTTTCTATGATTTGAACCTCTGCTGTGAGTCCAGTTTTAGTTTCCGATGCTTCACTTCAGGTTTACTGTATCCCTTGGACCTTCTTATTGACGATGAAACACAGAAATTGCATCCGAATTTAATATAAAAGGCACAATGCCGACTTAAGTACAAGAGGACTGATACTCTAACTTTCTATGATTTGAACCCCACCTGTGAGTCCAGTTTCAGTTTCGATGCTTCTCTTCAGGTTTACTGTATCCCTTGGACCTTCTTACTGACGATGAAACACAGAAATTGCATCCGAATTTAATAAAAAAGGCACAATGCCGACTTAAGTACAAGAGGACTGATACTCTAACTTTCTATCATTTGAACCTCTGCTGTGAGTCCAGTTTTAGTTTCCGATGCTTCACTTCAGGTTTACTGTAATCCTGGGACCTTCTTATTGACGATGAAGGACAGAAATTGCATCTGACTTTAATAAAAAAGGCACAATGCCGACTTAAGTACAAGAGGACAGATACTCTAACTTTCGATGATTTGAACCCCTCCTGTGAGTCCAGTTTTTGATTCCGATGCTTAACTTCAGGTTTACCGTATCCCTGGACCTTCTTATTGACAATGCAACACAGAAATTGCATCCGAAGTTAATACAAAAGGCACAATGCCGACTTAAGCGCAAGAGGACTGAATCTCTAACTTTCCATGATTTGAACCTCTGCTGTGAGTCCAGTTTTAGTTTCCGATGCTTCACTTAAGGTTTGCTGTATCCCTTGGACCTTCTTATTGACGATGAAACACAGAAATTGCATTCGAGTTTAATACAAAAGGCACAATGCCGACTTACGTACAAGAGGACTGAAACTCTAACTTTCTATGATTTGAACCTCTGCTGTGAGTCCTGTTTTAGTTTCCGATGCTTCACTCCAGGTTTACTGTATCCCTGGGACTTTCTTATTGACGTTGAAAGACAGAAATTGCATCTGACATTAATAAAGAAGGCACAATGCCGACTTAAGTACAAGAGGACTGAAACTCTAACTTTCTATGATTTGAACCACTGCTGTGAGACCAGTTTTAGATTCCGATGCTTAACTTCAGATTTACTGTATCCCTTGGACCTTCTTATTGACGATGAAACAAAGAAATTGCATCCGAATTTAATACAAAAGGCACAATGCCGACTTAAGTACAAGAGGACTGAAACTCTAACTTTCTATGATTTGGAACCTCTGCTGTGAGTCTAGTTTTAGTTTTCCGATGCTTCACTTCAGGTTTACTGTATCCCTTGGACCTTCTTATTGACGATGAAACACTGAAATTGCATCCGAATTTAATACAAAAGGCACAATGCCGACTTAAGTACAAGAGGACTGAAACTGCAACTTTCTATGATTTGAACCTCTGCTGTGAGTCCAGTTTAAGTTTCCGATGCTTCACTTCAGGTTTACTGTATCCCTTGGATCGTCTTATTGACGATGAAACACAGATATTGCATCCGAATTTAATACAAAAAGGCACAATGCCGACTTAAGTACAAGAGGACTGAAACTCTAACTTTCTATGATTTGAACCTCTGCTGTGAGTCTAGTTTTAGTTTCCGATGCTTCACTTCAGGTTTACTGTATTCCTTGGACCTTCTTATTGACGATGAAACACAGAAATTGCATCCGAATTTAATACAAAAGGCACAATGCCGACTTAAGTACAAGAGGACTAAACTGTAACTCTCTATGATTTGAACCTCTTCTGTAAGTCCAGTTTAAGTTTCCGATGCTTCACTTCAGATTTACTGTATCCCTTGGACCTTCTCATTGACGATGAAACACAGAAATTGCATCCGAATTTAATACAAAAGGCATAATGCCGACTTAAGTACAAGAGGACTGATACTCTAACTTTCTATGATTTGAACCTCTGTTGTGAGTCCAGTTTTAGTTTCTGATGCTTCACTTCAGGTTTACTGTATCCCTTGGACCTTCTTATTGACGATGAAACACAGAAATTGCATCCGAATTTAATATAAAAGGCACAATGCCGACTTAAGTACAAGAGGACTGATACTCTAACTTTCTATGATTTGAACCCCTCCTGTGAGTCCAGTTTTAGATTCCGATGCTTAACTTCAGGTTTACTGTATCCCTTGGACCTTCTTATTGACGATGAAACACAGAAATTGCATCCGAATTTAATAAAAACGACACAATGCCGACTTAAGTACAAGAGGACTGATACTCTAACTTTCTATGATTTGAACCCCTCCTGTGAGTCCAGTTTTAGTTTCCGATGCTTCACTTCAGGTTTACTGTATCCCTTGGACCATCTTACTGACGATGAAACACAGAAATTGCATCCGAATTTATTAAAAAAGGCACAATGCCGACTTAAGTACAAGAGGACTGAAACTCTAACTTTCTATGATTTGAACCTCTGCTGTGAGTCCAGTTTTAGTTTCCGATGCTTCACTTCAGTTTTACTGTATCCCTTGGACCTTCTTATTGACGATGAAACATTGAAATTGCATCCGAAGTTAATACAAAAGGCACAATGCCGACTTAAGTAGAAGAGGACTGAAACTGTAACTTTCTATGATTTGAACCTCTGCTGTGTGTCCAGTTCAAGTTTCCGATGCTTCACTTCAGGTTTACTGTATCCCTTGGACCTTCTTATTGACGATGAAACACAGAAATTGCATCCGAATTTAATACAAAAGGCACAATGCAGACTTAAGTACAAGAGGACTGATACTCTAACTTTCTATGATTTGAACCTCTGCTGTGAGTCCAGTTTTAGTTTCCGATGCTTCACTTCAGGTTTACTGTATCCCTTGGACCTTCTTATTGACGATGAAACACAGAAATTGCATCCGAATTTAATATAAAAGGCACAATGCCGACTTAAGTACAAGAGGACTGATACTCTAACTTTCTATGATTTGAACCCCACCTGTGAGTCCAGTTTCAGTTTCCGATGCTTCTCTTCAGGTTTACTGTATCCCTTGGACCTTCTTACTGACGATGAAACACAGAAATTGCATCCGAATTTAATAAAAAAGGCACAATGCCGACTTAAGTACAAGAGGACTGATACTCTAACTTTCTATCATTTGAACCTCTGCTGTGAGTCCAGTTTTAGTTTCCGATGCTTCACTTCAGGTTTACTGTAATCCTGGGACCTTCTTATTGACGATGAAAGACAGAAATTGCATCTGACTTTAATAAAAAAGGCACAATGCCGACTTAAGTACAAGAGGACAGATACTCTAACTTTCTATGATTTGAACCCCTCCTGTGAGTCCAGTTTTTTATTCCGATGCTTAACTTCAGGTTTACCGTATCCCTTGGACCTTCTTATTGACGATGCAACACAGAAATTGCATCCGAAGTTAATACAAAAGGCACAATGCCGACTTAAGCGCAAGAGGACTGAATCTCTAACTTTCCATGATTTGAACCTCTGCTGTGAGTCCAGTTTTAGTTTCCGATGCTTCACTTAAGGTTTGCTGTATCCCTTGGACCTTCTTATTGACGATGAAACACAGAAATTGCATTCGAGTTTAATACAAAAGGCACAATGCCGACTTACGTACAAGAGGACTGAAACTCTAACTTTCTATGATTTGAACCTCTGCTGTGAGTCCTGTTTTAGTTTCCGATGCTTCACTCCAGGTTTACTGTATCCCTGGGACTTTCTTATTGACGTTGAAAGACAGAAATTGCATCTGACATTAATAAAGAAGGCACAATGCCGACTTAAGTACAAGAGGACTGAAACTCTAACTTTCTATGATTTGAACCACTGCTGTGAGACCAGTTTTAGATTCCGATGCTTAACTTCAGATTTACTGTATCCCTTGGACCTTCTTATTGACGATGAAACAAAGAAATTGCATCCGAATTTAATACAAAAGGCACAATGCCGACTTAAGTACAAGAGGACTGAAACTCTAACTTTCTATGATTTGAACCTCTGCTGTGAGTCTAGTTTTAGTTTCCGATGCTTCACTTCAGGTTTACTGTATCCCTTGGACCTTCTTATTGACGATGAAACACAGAAATTGCATCCGAATTTAATACAAAAGGCACAATGCCGACTTAAGTACAAGAGGACTGAAACTGCAACTTTCTATGATTTGAACCTCTGCTGTGAGTCCAGTTTAAGTTTCCGATGCTTCACTTCAGGTTTACTGTATCCCTTGGATCGTCTTATTGACGATGAAACACAGAAATTGCATCCGAATTTAATACAAAACGCACAATGCCGACTTAAGTACAAGAGGACTGAAACTCTAACTTTCTATGATTTGAACCTCTGCTGTGAGTCTAGTTTTAGTTTCCGATGCTTCACTTCAGGTTTACTGTATTCCTTGGACCTTCTTATTGACGATGAAACACAGAAATTGCATCCGAATTTAATACAAAAGGCACAATGCCGACTTAAGTACAAGAGGACTGAAACTGTAACTCTCTATGATTTGAACCTCTTCTGTAAGTCCAGTTTAAGTTTCCGATGCTTCACTTCAGATTTACTGTATCCCTTGGACCTTCTCATTGACGATGAAACACAGAAATTGCATCCGAATTTAATACAAAAGGCATAATGCCGACTTAAGTACAAGAGGACTGATACTCTAACTTTCTATGATTTGAACCTCTGTTGTGAGTCCAGTTTTAGTTTCTGATGCTTCACTTCAGGTTTACTGTATCCCTTGGACCTTCTTATTGACGATGAAACACAGAAATTGCATCCGAATTTAATATAAAAGGCACAATGCCGACTTAAGTACAAGAGGACTGATACTCTAACTTTCTATGATTTGAACCCCTCCTGTGAGTCCAGTTTTAGATTCCGATGCTTAACTTCAGGTTTACTGTATCCCTTGGACCTTCTTATTGACGATGAAACACAGAAATTGCAACCGAATTTAATAAAAACGACACAATGCCGACTTAAGTACAAGAGGACTGATACTCTAACTTTCTAAGATTTGAACCCCTCCTGTGAGTCCAGTTTTAGTTTCCGATGCTTCACTTCAGGTTTACTGTATCCCTTGGACCTTCTTACTGACGATGAAACACAGAAATTGCATCCGAATTTATTAAAAAAGGCACAATGCCGACATAAGTACAAGAGGACTGATACTCTAACTTTCTATGATTTGAACCCTCCTGTGAGTCCAGTTTTAGATTCCGATGCTTCACTTCGGGTTTACTGTATCCCTTGGACCCTCTTATTGACGATGAAACACAGAAATTGCATCCGAATTTAATGCAAAAGGCACAATGCCGACTTAAGTGCAAGAGGACTGAATCTCTAACTTTCTATGATTTGAACCTCCGCTGTGAGTGCAGTTTTAGTTTCCGATTCTTCACTTAAGGTTTGCTGTATCCCTTGGACCTTCTTATTGACGATGAAACACAGAAATTGCATTCGAATTTAATACAAAAGGCACAATGCCGACTTACGTACAAGAGGACTGAAACTCTAACTTTCTATGGTTTGAACCTCTGCTGTGAGTCCAGTTTTAGTTTCCGATGCTTCACTTCAGGTTTACTGTATCCCTTGGACCTTCTTATTGACGATGAAACATTGAAATTGCATCCGAAGTTAATACAAAAGGCACAATGCCGACTTAAGTAGAAGAGGACTGAAACTGTAACATTCTATGATTTGAACCTCTGCTGTGAGTCCAGTTCAAGTTTCCGATGCTTCACTTCAGGTTTACTGTATCCCTTGGACCTTCTTATTGATGATGAAACACAGAAATTGCATCCGAATTTAATACAAAAGGCACAATGCAGACATAAGTACAAGAGGACTGATACTCTAACTTTCTATGATTTGAACCTCTGCTGTGAGTCCAGTTTTAGTTTCCGATGCTTCACTTCAGGTTTACTGTATCCCTTGGACCTTCTTATTGACGATGAAACACAGAAATTGCATCCGAATTTAATATAAAAGGCACAATGCCGACTTAAGTACAAGAGGACTGATACTCTAACTTTCTATGATTTGAACCCCACCTGTGAGTCCAGTTTTAGTTTCCGATGCTTCTCTTCAGGTTTACTGTATCCCTTGGACCTTCTTACTGACGATGAAACACAGAAATTGCATCCGAATTTAATAAAAAAGGCACAATGCCGACTTAAGTACAAGAGGACTGATACTCTAACTTTCTATGATTTGAACCCCTCCTGTGAGTCCAGTTTTAGATTCCGATGCTTAACGTCTGGTTTACTGTATCCCTTGGACCTTCTCATTGACGATGAAACACAGAAATTGCATCCGAATTTAATAGAAAAGGCACAATGCCGACTTAAGTACAAGAGAACTGATACTCCAACTTTCTATGATTTGAAACTCTCCTGTGAGTCCAGTTTTAGATTCCGATGCTTCACTTCGGGTTTACTGTATCCCTTGGACCCTCTTATTGACGATGAAACACAGAAATTGCATCCGAATTTAATACAAAAGGCACAATGCCGACTTAAGTGCAAGAGGACTGAATCTCAAACTTTCTATGATTTGAACCTCTGCTGTGAGTCCAGTTTTAGTTTCCGATGCTTCACTTAAGGTTTACTGTATCCCTTGGATCTTCTTATTGACGATGAAACACAGAAATTGCATTCGAATTTAATGAAAAAGGCACAATGCCGACTTACGTACAAGAGGACTGAAACTCTAACTTGCTATGATTTGAACCTCTGCTGTGAGTCCAGTTTTAGTTTCCGATGCTTAACTTCAGGTTTACTGTATCCCTTGGACCTTCTTATTGACGATGAAACACAGAAATTGCATCCGAATTTAATACAAAAGGCACAATGCCAACTTAAGTACAAGAGGACTGAAACTCTAACTTTCTATGATTTGAAGCTCTGATGTGAGTCCAGTTTTAGTTTCCGTTGCTTCACTTCAGGTTTACTGTGTCCCTTGGACCTTCTTATTGACGATGAAACACAGAAATTGCATCCGAATTTAATGAAAAAGGCACAATGCCGACTTAAGTACAAGAGGACTGAAACTCTAACTTTCTATGATTTTAACCTCTGCTGTGAGTCCAATTTTAGTTTCCGATGCTTCACTTCAGGTTTACTGTATCCCTGGACCTTCTTATTGACGATGAAAGACAGAAATTGCATCTGACTTTAATAAAAAAGGCACAATGCCGACTTAAGTACAAGAGGACAGATACTCTAACTTTCTATGATTTGAACCCCTCCAGTGAGTCCAGTTTTAGAATCCGATGCTTAACTTCAGGTATACTGTATCCCTTGGACCTTCTTATTGACGATGAAACATAGAAATTGCATCCAAAGTTAATACAAAAGGCACAATGCCGACTTAAGTACAAGAGGACTGATACTCTAATTTTCTATGATTTGAACCCCTCCTGTGAGTCCAGTTTTAGATTCCGATGCTTAACTTCTGGTTTACTGTATCCCAAGGACCTTCTTATTGACGATGAAACACAGAAATTGTATCCGAATTTAATACAAAAGGCACAATGCCGACATAAGTAAAAGAGGATAGATACTCTGACTTTCTCTGATTTGAACCTCTCCTGTGAGTCCAGTTTTAGATTCCGATGCTTCACTTCGGGTTTACTGTATCCCTTGGACCCTATTATTGACGATGAAACACAGAAATTGCATCCGAATTTAATACAAAAGGCACAATGCCGACTTAAGTACATGAGGACTGAAACTCTAACTTTCTATGATTTGAAGCACTGCTGTGAGTCCAGTTTTAGTTTCCGATGCTTCACTTCAGGTTTACTGTATCCCTTAGACCTTCTCATTGACGATGAAACACAGAAATTGCATCCGAATTTAATAGAAAAGGCACAATGCCGACTTAAGTACAAGAGGACTGATACTCCAACTTTCTATGATTTGAAATTCTCCTGTGAGTCCAGTTTTAGATTCCGATGCTTCACTTCGGGTTTACTGTATCCCTTGGACCCTCTTATTGACGATGAAACACAGAAATTGCATCCGAATTTAATACAAAAGGCACAATGCCGACTTAAGTGCAAGAGGACTGAATCTCAAACTTTCTATGATTTGAACCTCTGCTGTGAGTCCAGTTTTAGTTTCCGATGCTTCACTTAAGGTTTACTGTATCCCTTGGATCTTCTTATTGACGATGAAACACAGAAATTGCATTCGAATTTAACGAAAAAGGCACAATGCCGACTTACGTACAAGAGGACTGAAACTCTAACTTGCTATGATTTGAACCTCTGCTGTGAGTCCAGTTTTAGTTTCCGATGCTTAACTTCAGGTTTACTGTATCCCTTGGACCTTCTTATTGACGATGAAACACAGAAATTGCATCCGAATTTAATACAAAAGGCACAATGCCAACTTAAGTACAAGAGGACTGAAACTCTAACTTTCTATGATTTGAAGCTCTGATGTGAGTCCAGTTTTAGTTTCCGATGCTTCACTTCAGGTTTACTGTGTCCCTTGGACCTTCTTATTGACGATGAAACACAGAAATTGCATCCGAATTTAATGAAAAAGGCACAATGCCGACTTAAGTACAAGAGGACTGAAACTCTAACTTTCTATGATTTTAACCTCTGCTGTGAGTCCAATTTTAGTTTCCGATGCTTCACTTCAGGTTTACTGTATCCCTGGACCTTCTTATTGACGATGAAAGACAGAAATTGCATCTGACTTTAATAAAAAAGGCACAATGCCGACTTAAGTACAAGAGGACAGATACTCAAACTTTCTATGATTTGAACCCCTCCAGTGAGTCCAGTTTTAGAATCCGATGCTTAACTTCAGGTATACTGTATCCCTTGGACCTTCTTATTGACGATGAAACATAGAAATTGCATCCAAAGTTAATACAAAAGGCACAATGCCGACTTAAGTACAAGAGGACTGATACTCTAATTTTCTATGATTTGAACCCCTCCTGTGAGTCCAGTTTTAGATTCCGATGCTTAACTTCTGGTTTACTGTATCCCAAGGACCTTCTTATTGACGATGAAACACAGAAATTGTATCCGAATTTAATACAAAAGGCACAATGCCGACATAAGTAAAAGAGGATAGATACTCTGACTTTCTATGATTTGAACCTCTCCTGTGAGTCCAGTTTTAGATTCCGATGCTTCACTTCGGGTTTACTGTATCCCTTGGACCCTATTATTGACGATGAAACACAGAAATTGCATTCGAATTTAATACAAAAGGCACAATGCCGACTTAAGTACATGAGGACTGAAACTCTAACTTCCTATGATTTGAAGCACTGCTGTGAGTCCAGTTTTAGTTTCCGATGCTTCACTTCAGGTTTACTGTATCCCTTAGACCTTCTTATTGACGATGAAACACAGAAATTGCATCCGAATTCAATACAAAAGGCACAATGCCGACTTAAGTACAAGAGGACTGAAACTTTAACTTTCTATGATTTGAACCTCTCCTGTGAGTCCAGTTTTAGATTCCGATGCTTCACTTCGGGTTTACTGTATCCCTTGGACCCTCGTATTGACGATGATACACAGAAATTGCATCCGAATTTAATACAAAAGGCACAATGCCGACTTAAGTGCGAGAGGACTGAATCTCTAACTTTCTATGATTTGAACCTCTGCTGTGAGTCCAGTTTTAGTTTCCGATGCTTCACTTAAGGTTTACTGTATCCCTTGCACCTTCTTATTGACCATGAAACACAGAAATTGCATCCGAATTTAATACAAAAGGCACAATGCCGACTTACGTACAAGAGGACTGAAACTCTAACTTTCTATGATTTGAACCTCTGCCGTGAGTCCAGTTTTAGTTTCCGATGCTTAACTTCAGGTTTACTGTATCCCTTGGACCTTCTTATTGACGATGAAACACAGAAATTGCATCGGAATTTAATACAAAAGGCACAATGCCGACTTGAGTACAAGAGGACTGAAACTCTAACTTTCTATGATTTGAACCTCCGCTGTGAGTCCAGTTTTAGTTTCCGATGCTTCACATCAGGTTTACTGTATTCCTTGGAACTTCTTATTGACGATGTAACACAGAAATTGCATCCGAATTTAATACAAAAGGCACAATGCCGACTTAAGTACAAGTGGACTGAAACTCTAACATTCTATGATTTGAACCTCGGCTGTGAGTCCAGTTTTAGTTTCCGATGCTTCACTTCAGGTTTATTGTATCCCTTGGACCTTCTTATTGACGATGAAACACAGAAATTGCATCCGAATTTAATACAAAAGGCACAATGCCGACTTAAGTACAAGAGGACTGAAACTCTAACTTTCTATGATTTAAACCTCTGCTGTGGGTCCAGTTTTAGTTTCCGATGCTTCACTTCAGGTTAACTGTATCCCTTGGACCTTCTTATTGACGATGAAACACAGAAATTGCATCCGAATTTAATACAAAAGGCACAATGCAGACATATGTACAAGAGGACTGATACTCTAACTTTCTATGATTTGAACCTCTGCTGTGAGTCCAGTTTTAGTTTCCGATGCTTCACTTCAGGTTTACTGTATCCCTTGGACCTTCTTATTGACGATGAAACACAGAAATTGCATCCGAATTTAATAAAAAAGGCACAATGCCGACTTAAGTACATGAGGACTGATACTCTAACTTTCTGTGATATGAACCCTTCCTGTGAGTCCAGTTTTAGATTCCGATGCATAACCTCTGGATTACTGTATCCCTTGGACCTTCTTACTGACGATGAAACACAGAAATTGCATCCGAATTTAATACAAAAGGCACAATGCCGACTTGAGTAAGAGAGGACTGATACTCTAACTTTCTATGATTTGAACCTCTCCTGTGAGTCCAGTTTTAGATTCCGATGCTTCACTTCGGGTTTACTGTATCCCTTGGACCCTCTTATTGACGATGAAACACAGAAATTTTATCCGAATTTAATACAAAAGGCACAATGCCGACTTAAGTACATGAGGTCTGAAAGTCTAACTTTCTATGATTTGAACCTCTGCTGTGAGTCCAGTTTTAGTTTCCGATGCTTCACTACAGGTTTACTGTATTCCTTGGACCTTTTTATTGACGATGAAACACAGAAATTGCATCCGAATTTAATACAAGAGGCACAATGCCGACTTAAGTAAAAGAGGACTGATACTCTAACTTTCTATGATTTGAACCTCTCCTGTGAGTCCAGTTTTAGATTCCGATGCTTCACTTCGGGTTTACTGTATCGCTTGGACCCTCGTATTGACGATGAAACACAGAAATGGCATCCGAATTTAATACAAAAGGCACAATGCCGACTTAAGTGCAAGAGGACTGAATCTCTAACTTTCTATGATTTAAACCTCTGCTGTGGGTCCAGTTTTAGTTTCCGATGCTTCACTTCATGTTTACTGTATCCCTTGGACCTTCCTATCAACGATGAAACACAGAAATTGCATCCGAATTTAATAAAAAAGGCACAATGCCGACTTAAGTACAAGAGGACTGATACTCTAACTTTCGATGATTTGAACCTCTCCTGTGAGTCCACTTTTAGATTTCGATGCTTCACTTCAGGTTTACTGTATCCCTTGGACCCTCTTATTGACGATGAAACACAGAAATTGCATCCGAATTTAATACAAAAGGCACAATGCCGACTTAAGTACAAGAGGACTGAAACTGTAACTTTCTATGATTTGAACCTCTGCTGTGAGTCCAGTTTTAGTTTCCGATGCTTCACTTCAGGTATACTGTATCCCTAGGACCTTCTTATTGACGATGAAACATAGAAATTGCATCCGAATTTAATACAAAAGGCACAATGCCGACTTAAGTACAAGAGTACTGAAACTCTAACTTTCTATGATTTGAACCTCTGCTGTGAGTCCAGTTTTAGTTTCCGATGCTTCACTACAGGTTTACTGTATTCCTTGGACCTTTTTATTGACGATGAAACACAGAAATTGCATCCGAATTTAATACAAAAGGCACAATGCCGACTTAAGTAAAAGAGGACTGATACTCTAACTTTCTATGATTTGAACCTCTCCTGTGAGTCCAGTTTTAGATTCCGATGCTTCACTTCGGGTTTACTGTATCCCTTGGACCCTCTTATTGACGATGAAACACAGAAATTGCATCCGAATTTAATACAAAAGGCACAATGCCGACTTAAGTACATGAGGACTGAAACTCTAACTTTCTATGATTTGAACCTCTGCTGTGAGACCAGTTTTAGTTTCCGATGCTTCACTTCAGGTTTACTGTATCCCTTGGACTTTCTTATTGACGATGAAACACAGAATGTGCATCCGAATTTAATACAAAAGGCACAATGCCGACTTATGTACAGGAGGACTGAGACTCTAACTTTCTATGATTAGAACCTCTGCTGTGAGTCCAGTTTTAGTTTCCGATGCTTAACTTCAGGTTTACTGTATCCCTTGGACCTTCTTATTGACGATGAAACACTGAAATTGCATCCGATTTTAATACAAAAGGCACAATGCCGACTTATGTACAAGAAGACTGAAACCCTAACTTTCTATGATTTGAAGCTCTGCTGTGAGTCCAGTTTTAGTTTCCGATGCTTCACTTCAGGTTTACTGTATCCCTTGCTCCTTCTTATTGACGATGAAACACAGAAATTGCATCCGAATTCAATGCAAAAGGCACAATGCCGACTTATGTACAAGAGGACTGAAACTCTAACTTCCTATGATTTGAACCTCTCCTGTGAGTCCAGTTATAGATTCAGATGCTTCACTTCGGGTTTACTGTATTTCTTGGACCCTCGTATTGACGATGAAACACAGAAATTGCATCCGAATTTAATACAAAAGGCACAATGCCGACTTAAGTGCAAGAGGACTGAATCTCTAACTTTCTATGATTTGAACCTCTGCTGTGAGTCCAGTTTTAGTTTCCGATGCTTCACTTAAGGTTTACTGTATCCCTTGCACCTTCTTATTGGCGATGAAACACAGAAATTGCATTCGAATTTAATACAAAAGGCACAATGCCGACTTACGTACAAGTGGACTGAAACTCTAACTTTCTATGATTTGTACCTCTGCTGTGAGTCCAGTTTTAGTTTCCGATGCTTAACTTCAGGTTTACTGTATCCCTTGGACCTTCTTATTGACGATGAAACACAGAAATTGCATCCGAATTTAATACATAAGGCACAATGCCGACTTGAGTACAAGAGGACTGAAACTCTAACTTTCTATGAATTGAACCTCTGCTGTGAGTCCAGTTTTAGTTTCCGATGCTTCACTTCAGGTTTACTGTATTCCTTGGACCTTCTTATTGACGATGAAACACAGAAATTGCATCCGAATTTAATACAAAAGGCACAATGCCGACTTAAGTACAAGAGGACTGAAACTATAACTTTCTATGATTTGAACCTCTGCTGTGAGTCCAGTTTTAGTTTCCGATGCTTCACTTCAGGTTTACTGTATCCTTTGGCCCTTCTTAATGACGATGAAACACAAAAATTGCATCCGAATTTAATACAAAAGGCACAGTGCCGACTTAAGTACAAGAGGACTGAAACTCTAACTTTCTATGATTTAAACCTCTGCTGTGGGTCCAGTTTTAGTTTCCGATGCTTCACTTCATGTTTACTGTATCCCTTGGACCTTCCTACTGACGATGAAACACAGAAATTGCATCCGAATTTAATGAAAAAGGCACAATGCCAACTTAAGTACAAGAGGACTGATACTCTAACTTTCTATGATTTGAACCCCTTTTGTGAGTCCAGTTTTAGTTTCCGAAGCTTCACTTCAGGTTTACTGTATCCCTTGGACCTTCTTATTGACGATGAAACACAGAAATTGCATCCGAATTAAATAAAAAAGGCACAATGCCGACTTAAGTACAAGAGGACCGATACTCTATTTTTCTATGATTTGAACCCCTCCTGTGAGTCCAGTTTTAGATTCCGATGCTTAACGTCTGGTTTACTGTATCCCTTGGACCTTCATATTGACGATGAAACACAGAAATTGCATCCGAATTTAATACAAAAGGCACAATGCCGACTTAAGTAAAAGAGGACTGATACTCTAACTTTCTATGATTTGAACCTCTCCTGTGAGTCCAGTTTTAGATTCCGATGCTTCTCTTCGGGTTTACTGTATCCCTTGGACCCTCTTATTGACGGTGAAACACAGAAATTGCATCCGAATTTAATACAAAAGGCACAATGCCGACTTAAGTACATGGGGACTGAAAGTCTAACTTTCTATGATTTGAACCTCTGCTATGAGACCAGTTTTAGTTTCCGATGCTTCACTTCAGGTTTACTGTATCCCTTGGACCTTCTTATTGACGATGAAACACAGAATGTGCATCCGAATTTAATACAAAAGGCACAATGCCGACTTACGTACAAGAGGACTGAAACTCTAACTTTCTATGATTTGAACCTCTGCTGTCAGTCCAGTTTTAGTTTCCGATGCTTAACTTCAGGTTTACTGTATCCCTTGGACCCTCTTATTGACGATGAAACACAGAAATTGCATCCGAATTTAATACAAAAGGCACAATGCCGACTTAAGTACAAGAGGACTGAAACTGTAACTTTCTATGATTTGAACCTCTGCTGTGAGTCCAGTTTTAGTTTCCGATGCTTCACTTCAGGTATACTGTATCCCTAGGACCTTCTTATTGACGATGAAACATAGAAATTGCATCCGAATTTAATACAAAAGGCACAATGCCGACTTAAGTACAAGAGTACTGAAACTCTAACTTTCTATGATTTGAACCTCTGCTGTGAGTCCAGTTTTAGTTTCCGATGCTTCACTACAGGTTTACTGTATTCCTTGGACCTTTTTATTGACGATGAAACACAGAAATTGCATCCGAATTTAATACAAAAGGCACAATGCCGACTTAAGTACATGAGGACTGAAACTCTAACTTTCTATGATTTGAACCTCTGCTGTGAGTCCAGTTTTAGTTTCCGATGCTTAACTTCAGGTTTACTGTATCCCTTGGACCTTCTTATTGACGATGAAACACTGAAATTGCATCCGATTTTAATACAAAAGGCACAATGCCGACTTATGTACAAGAAGACTGAAACCCTAACTTTCTATGATTTGAAGCTCTGCTGTGAGTCCAGTTTTAGTTTCCGATGCTTCACTTCAGGTTTACTGTATCCCTTGCTCCTTCTTATTGACGATGAAACACAGAAATTGCATCCGAATTCAATGCAAAAGGCACAATGCCGACTTATGTACAAGAGGACTGAAACTCTAACTTCCTATGATTTGAACCTCTCCTGTGAGTCCAGTTATAGATTCAGATGCTTCACTTCGGGTTTACTGTATTTCTTGGACCCTCGTATTGACGATGAAACACAGAAATTGAATCCGAATTTAATACAAAAGGCACAATGCCGACTTAAGTGCAAGAGGACTGAATCTCTAACTTTCTATGATTTGAACCTCTGCTGTGAGTCCAGTTTTAGTTTCCGATGCTTCACTTAAGGTTTACTGTATCCCTTGCACCTTCTTATTGGCGATGAAACACAGAAATTGCATTCGAATTTAATACAAAAGGCACAATGCCGACTTACGTACAAGTGGACTGAAACTCTAACTTTCTATGATTTGTACCTCTGCTGTGAGTCCAGTTTTAGTTTCCGATGCTTAACTTCAGGTTTACTGTATCCCTTGGACCTTCTTATTGACGATGAAACACAGAAATTGCATCCGAATTTAATACAAAAGGCACAATGCCGACTTGAGTACAAGAGGACTGAAACTCTAATTTTCTATGAATTGAACCTCTGCTGTGAGTCCAGTTTTAGTTTCCGATGCTTCACTTCAGGTTTACTGTATCCCTTGGACCCTCTTATTGACGGTGAAACACAGAAATTGCATCCGAATTTAATACAAAAGGCACAATGCCGACTTAAGTACATGGGTACTGAAAGTCTAACTTTCTATGATTTGAACCTCTGCTATGAGACCAGTTTTAGTTTCCGATGCTTCACTTCAGGTTTACTGTATCCCTTGGACCTTCTTATTGACGATGAAACACAGAATGTGCATCCGAATTTAATACAAAAGGCACAATGCCGACTTACGTACAAGAGGACTGAAACTCTAACTTTCTATGATTTGAACCTCTGCTGTCAGTCCAGTTTTAGTTTCCGATGCTTAACTTCAGGTTTACTGTATCCCTTGGACCTTTTTATTGACGATGAAACACAGAAATTGCATCCGAATTTAATACAAAAGGAACAATGCCGACTTAAGTACAAGAGGACTGAAACTCTAACTTTCTATGATTTGAAGCTCTGCTGTGAGTCCAGTTTTAGTTTCCGATGCTTCACTTCAGGTTTACTGTATCAATTGGACCTTCTTATTGACGATGAAACACAGAAATTGCATCCGAATTTAATACAAAAGGCAAATCGCCGACTTAAGTACAAGAGAACTGAAACTCTCACTTTCTGTGATTTGAACCTCTGCTGTGAGTCCTGTTTTAGTTTCCGATGCTTCACTTCAGGTTTACTGTATCCCTTGGACCTTCTTATTGAAGATGAAACATAGAAATTGCGTCCGAATTTAATACAAAAGCACAATGCCGACTTAAGTACAAGAGGACTGACACTCTAACGTTCTATGATTTGAACCTCTGCTGTGAGTCCAGTTTTAGTTTCAGATGCTTCATTTCAGGTTTACTGTATCCCTTGTACATTCTTATTGACGATGAAACACAGAAATTGCATCCGAATTCAATACAAAAGGCACAATGCCGACTTAAGTACAAGAGGACTGAAACTCTAACTTTCTATGATTTGAACCTCTTCTGTGAGTCCAGTTTTAGTTTCCGATGCTTCACTTCAGGTTTACTGTATCCCTTGGACCTTCTTATTGACGATGAAACACAGAAATTTCATTCGAATTTAATACAAAAGGCACAATGCCGACTTACGTACAAGAGGACTGAAACTCTAACTTTCTATGATTTGAACCTCAGCTGTGAGTCCAGTTTTAGTTTCCGATGCTTAACTTCAGGTTTACTGTATCCCTTGGACCTTCTTATTGACGATGAAACACAGAATTTGCATCCGAATTTAATAGAAAAGGGACAATGCCGATTTAAGTACAAGAGGACTGATACTCTAACATTCTATGATTTGAACCTCTCCTGTGAGTCCAGTTTTAGATTCCGATGCTTCACTTCGGGTTTACTGTATCCCTTGGACCCTCGTATTGACGATGAAACACAGAAATTGCATCCGAATTTAATACAAAAGGCACAATGCCGACTTAAGTGCAAGAGGACTGAATCTCTAACTTTCTATGATTTGAACCTCTGCTGTGAGTCCAGTTTTAGTTTCCGATGCTTCACTTAAGGTTTACTGTATCCCTTGGACCTTCTTATTGACGATGAAACACAGAAATTGCATTCGAATTTAATACAAAGGCACAATGCCGACTTACGTACAAGAGGACTGAAACTCTAACTTTCTATGATTTGAACCTCTGCTGTGAGTCCAGTTTTAGTTTCCGATGCTTAACTTCAGGTTTACTGTATCCCTTGGACCTTCTTATTGACGATGAAACACAGAAATTGCATCCGAATTTAATAAAAAAGGCACAATGCCGACTTAAGTACAAGAGGACTGTAACTCTAACTTTCTATGATTTGAACCTATGCTGTGAGCCCAGTTTTAGTTTTCGATGCTTCACTTCAGGTTTACTGTATACCTGGGACCTTCTTATTGACGATGATAGACAGAAATTGCATCTGACTTTAACAAAAAAGGCACAATGCCGACTTAAGTACAAGAGGACAGATACTCTAACTTTCTATGATTTGAACCTCTGCTGTGAGACCAGTTTTAGATTCCGATGCTTAACTTAGGTTTACTGTATCCCTTGGACTTTCTTATAGACGATGAAACACAGAAATTGCATCCGAATTTAATACAAAAGGCACAATGCCGACTTAAGTACAAGATGACTGAAACTCTAACTTTCTATGATTTGAACCACTGCTGTGGGTCCAGTTTTAGTTTTCGATGCTTCACTTCATGTTTACTGTATTCCTTGGACCTTCCTATTGACGATGAAACACAGAAATTGCATCCGAATTTAATAAAAAAGGCACAATGCCAACTTAAGTACAAGAGGACTGATACTCTAATTTTCTATGATTTGAACCCCTCCTGTGAGTCCAGTTTTAGTTTCCGATGCTTCACTTCAGGTTTACTGTATCCCTTGGACCTTCTTATTGACGATGAAACACAGAAATTGCATCCGAATTTAATAAAAAAAGGCACAATGGCGTCTTATGTACAAGAGGACTGATACTCTAACTTTCTATGATTTGAACCCCTCCTGTGAGTCCAGTTTTAGATTCCGATGCTTAACCCCTGGTTTACTGTATCCCTTGGACCTTCTTATTGACGATGAAACACAGAAATTGCATCCGAATTTAATACAAAAGGCACAATGCCGACTTAAGTAAAAGAGGACTGATACTCTAACTTTCTATGATTTGAACCTCTCCTGTGAGTCCAGTTTTAGATTCCGATGCTTCATTTCGGGTTTACTGTATCCCTTGGACCCTCTTATTGTCGATGAAACACAGAAATTGCATCCGAATTTAATACAAAAGTCACAATGCCGTCTTAAGTACCTAAGGACTGAAACTCTAACTTTCTATGATTTGAACCTCTGCTGTGAGACCAGTTTTAGTTTCCGATGCTTCACTTCAGGTTTACTGTATCACTTGGACCTTCTTATTGACGATGTAACACAGAATATGCATCCGAATTTAATACAAAAGGCACAATGCCAACTTACGTACAAGTGGAATGAAACTCTAACTTTCTATGATTTGAACCTCTGCTGTGAGTCCAGTTTTAGTTTCCGATGCTTAACTTCAGGTTTACTGTATCCCTTGGACATTCTTATTGACGATGAAACACAGAAATTGCATCCGAATGTAATGCAAAATTCACAATGCCGACTTAAGTACAAGAGGACTGAAACTCTAACTTTTTATGATTTGAACCTCTCCTGTGAGACCAGTTTTGGTTTCCGATGCTTCACTTCAGGTTTACTGTATCCCTTGGACCTTCATATTGACGATGAAACATAGAAATTGCATCCGAATTTAATACAAAAGGCACAATGCCGACTTAAGTACAAGAGGACTGAAACTCTAACTTTCTATGATTTGAATCTCAGCTGTGAGTCCAGTTTCAGTTTCCGATGCTTCACTTCAGGTTTACTGTATCCCTTGGACCTTCTTATTGACGATGAAACACAGAAATTGCATCCGCATTTAATACAAAAGGCACAATGCAGACTTAAGTACAAGAGGACTGAAACTCTAACTTTCTATGATTTGAACCTCTGCTGTGAGTCCAGTTTTAGTTTCCGATGCTTCACTTCAGGTTTACTGTATCCCTTGGACCTTCTTATTGACGATGAAACACAGAAATTGCATTCGAATTTAATACAAAAGGCACAATGCCGACTTACGTACAAGAGGACTGAAACTCTAACTTTCTATGATTTGAACCTCTGCTGTGAGTCCAGTTTTTCTTTTTGATGCTTAACTTCAGGTTTACTGTATCCCTTGGACCTTCTATTTGACGATGAAACACAGAAATTGCATCCGAATTTAATACAAAAGGCACAATGCCGACTTAAGTACAAGAGGACAGATACTCCAACTTTCTATGATTTGAACCCCTCCTGTGAGTCCAGTTTTAGATTCAGATGCTTAACTTCAGGTTTACTGTATCCCTTGGACCTTCTTACTGACGATGAAACACAGAAATTGCATCCGAATTTAATAAAAAAGGCACAATGCCGACTTAAGTACAAGAGGACTGATACTCTAACGTTCTACGATTTGAACCCCTCCTGTGAGTCCAGTTTTAGTTTCCGATGCTTCACTTCTGGTTTACTGTATCCCTTGGACCTTCTTATTGACGATGAAACACAGAAATTGCATCCGAATTTAATACAAAAGGCACAATGCCGACTTAGGTACAAGAGTACTGAAACTGTAATTTTCTATGATTTGAACCTCTGCTGTGAGTCCAGTTTTAGTTTCCGATGCTTCACTTCAGGTTTACTGTATTCCTTGGACCTTCTTATTGACGATGAAACACAGAAATTGCATCCGAATTTAATACAAAAGGCACAATGCCGACTTAAGTACAAGAGGACTGAAAATCTAACTTTCTATGATTTGAACCTCTGCTGTGAGTCCAGTTTTAGTTTCCGATGGTTCACTTCTGGTTTACTGTTTTCCTTAGACCTTCTTATTGACGATGAAACAAAGAAACTGCATCCGAATTTAATACAAAAGGCACAATGCCAACTTAAGTACAGGAGGACTGAAACTCTAACTTTCTATGATTTGAACCTCTGCTGTGAGTCCAGTTTAGTTTCTGTTGCTTCACTTCAGGTTTACTGTATTCCTTGGACCTTCCTATTGACGATGAAACACAGAAATTGCATCCGAATTTAATAAAAAAGGCACAATGCCGACTTAAGTACAAGAGGACTGATACTCTAACTTTCTACGATTTGAACCCCTCCTGTGAGTCCAGTTTAAGTTTCCGATGCTTCACTTCTGGTTTACTGTATCCCTTGGACCTTCTTATTGACGATGAAACACAGAAATTGAATCCGAATTTTATAAAAAAGACACAATGCCGACTTAAGTACAAGAGGACTGATACTCTAATTTTCTATGGTTTGAACCCCTCCTGTGAGTCCAGTTTTAGATTCCGATGCTTAACTTCTGGTTTACTGTATCCCTTGGACCTACTTATTGACGATGAAACACAGAAATTGCATCCGAATTTAATACAAAAGGCACAATGCCGACTTAAGTAAAAAAGGACTGATACTCTAACTTTCTATGATTTGAACCTCTCCTGTGAGTCCAGTTATAGATTCCGATGCTTCACTTCGGGTTTACTGTTTCCCTTGGACCCTCTTATTGACGATGAAACACAGAAATTGCATCGGAATTTAATAAAAAGGCACAATGCCGACTTAAGTACATGAGGACAGAAACTCTAACTTTCTATGATTTGAACCTCTGCTGTGAGAATAGTTTTAGTTTCCGATGCTTCACTTCAGGTTTACTGTATCCCTTGGACCTTCTTATTGACGATGAAACACAGAATGTACATCCGAATTTAATAAAAAAGGCACAATGCCGACTTACGTACAAGAGGACTGAAACTCTAACTTTCTATGATTTGAACCTCTGCTGTGAGTCCAGTTTTAGTTTCCGATGCTTAACTTCAGGTTTACTGTATCCCTTGGACCTTATTATTGACGATAAAACACAGAAATTGCATCCGAATTTAATACAAAAGGCACAATGCCGACTTAAGTACAAGAGGACTGAAACTCTAACTTACTATTATTTGAACCTCTGCTGTGAGTCCAGTTTTAGTTTCCGATGCTTCACTTCAGCTTTACTGTATCCCTTGGACGTTCTTATTGACGATGAAACACGGAAATTGGATCCGAATTTAATACAAAAGGCAAATTCCCGACTTAAGAACAAGAGGACTGAAACTCTCACTCTCTATGATTTGAACCTCTGCTGTGAGTCCAGTTTTAGTTTCCGATGCTTCACTTCAGGTTTACTGTATCCCTTGGACCTTCTTATTGAGGATGAAACATAGAAATTGCATCCGAATTTAATACAATAGGCACAATGCCGACTTATGTACAAGAGGACTGAAACTCTAACTTCCTATCATTTGAACCTCTGCTGTGAGTCCAGTTTTAGTTTCCGATGCTTCAATTCAGGTTTACTGTATCCCTTGTACCTTCTTATTGACGATGAAACACAGAAATTGCATCCGAATTTAATACAAAAGGCACAATGCCGACTTAAGTACAAGAGGACTGAAACTCTAACCTTCTATGATTTGAACCTCTGCTGTGAGTTCAGTTTTAGTTTCCGATGCTTCACTTCAGGTTTACTGTATCCCTTGGACCTTCTTATTGACGATGAGACACAGAAATTGCATCCGAATTTAATAGAAAAGGCACAATGCCGACTTAAGTACAAGAGGACTGATACTCTAACTTTCTATGATTTGAACCTCTGCTGTGAGTCCAGTTTTAGTTTCCGATGCTTCACGTCAGGTTTACTGTATCCCTTGGACCTTCTTATTGACGATGAAACACAGAAATTGCACCCGGAATTAATAAAAAAGGCACAATGCCGACTTAAGTACAAGAGGACTGATATTCTAACTTTCTATGATTTGAACCCCTCCTGTGAGTCCAGTTTTAGATTCCGATGCTTAACTTCAGGTTTACTGTATCCCTTGGACCTTCATATTGACGATGAAACACAGAAATTGCATCCGAATTTAATACAAAAGGCACAATGACGACTTAAGTACAAGAGGACTGAAACTCTAACTTTCTATGATTTGAACCTCTGCTGTGAGTCCAGTTTTACTTTACGATGCTTCACTTCATGTTTACTGTATCTGGTGGATCTTCTTATTGACGATGAAACACAAAAATTGCATCCGAATTTAATAAAAAAGGCACAATGCCGACTTAAGTACAAGAGGACTGATACTCTAATTTTCTATGGTTTGAACCCCTCCTTTGAGTCCAGTTTTAGATTCCGATGCTTAACTTCTGGTTTACTGTATCCCTTGGACCTTCTTATTGACGATGAAACACAGAAATTGCATCCGAATTTAATACAAAAGGCACAATGCCGACTTAAGTAAAAATGGACTGATACTCTAACTTTCTATGATTTGAACCTCTCCTGTGAGTCCAGTTTTAGATTCCGATGCTTCACTTCGGGTTTACTGTTTCCCTTGGACCCTCTTATTGACGATGAAACACAGAAATTGCATTCGGAATTTAATAAAAAGGCACAATGCCGACTTAAGTACATGAGGACTGAAACTCTAACTTTCTATGATTTGAACCTCTGCTGTGAGACCAGTTTTAGTTTCCGATGCTTCACTTCAGGTTTACTGTATCCCTTGGACCTTCTTATTGACGATGCAACACAGAATGTACATCCGAATTTGATAAAAAAGGCACAATGCCGACTTACGTACAAGAGGACTGAAACTCTAACTTTCTATGATTTGAACCTCTGCTGTGAGTCCAGTTTTAGTTTCCGATGCTTAACTTCAGGTTTACTGTATCCCTTGGACCTTATTATTGACGATGAAACACAGAAATTGCATCCGAATTTAATAGAAAAGGCACAATGCCGACTTAAGTACAAGAGGACTGAAACTCTAACTTACTATGATTTAAACCTCTGCTGTGAGTCCAGTTTTAGTATCCGATGCTTCACTTCAGGTTTACTGTATCCCTTGGACGTTCTTATTGACGATGAAACATAGAAATTGCATCCGAACTTAATACAAAAGGCAAATTCCCGACTTAACAACAAGAGGACTGAAACTCTCACTCTCTATGATTTGACCCTCTGCTGTGAGTCCAGTTTTAGTTTCCGATGCTTCACTTCAGGTTTACTGTATCCCTTGGACCTTCTTATTGAAGATGAAACATAGAAATTGCATCCGAATTTAATACAAAAGGCACAATGCCGACTTATGTACAAGAGGACTGAAACTCTAACTTTCTATCATTTGAACCTCTGCTGTGAGTCCAGTTTTAGTTTCCGATGCTTCACTTCAGGTTTACTGTATCCCTTGTAGCTTCTTATTGACGATGAAACACAGAAATTGCATCCGAATTTAGTACAAAAGGCACAATGCCGACTTAAGTACAAGAGGACTGAAACTCTAACTTTCTATGATTTGAACCTCTGCTGTGAGTTCAGTTTTAGTTTCCGATGCTTCACTTCAGGTTTACTGTATCCCTTGGACCTTCTTATTGACGATGAAACACAGAAATTGCATCCGAATTTAATGGAAAAGGCACAATGCCGACTTAAGTACAAGAGGACTGATACTCTAACTTTCTATGATTTGAACCTCTGCTGTGAGTTCTGTTTTAGTTTCCGATGCTTCACGTCAGGTTTACTGTATCCCTTGGACCTTCTTATTGACGATGAAACACAGAAATTGCAAACGGAATTAGTAAAAAAGGCACAATGCCGACTTAAGTACAAGATGACTGATACTCTAACTTTCTATGATTTGAACCCCTCCTGTGAGTCCAGTTTTAGATTCCGATGCTTAACTTCAGGTTTACTGTATCCCTTGGACCTTCATATTGACGATGAAACACAGAAATTGCATCCGAATTTAATGCAAAAGGCACAATGCCGACTTAAGTACAAGAGGACTGAAGCTCTAACTTTCTATGAGTTGAACCTCTGCTGTGAGTCCAGTTTTACTTTACGATGCTTCACTTCATGTTTACTGTATCCGGTGGACCTTCTTATTGACGATGAAACACAAAAATTGCATCCGAATTTAATACAAAAGGCACAATGCCGACTTAAGTGCAAGAGGACTGATACTCTAACTTTCTATGACTTGAACCTCTGCTGTGAGTCCAGTTTTAGTTTCCGATGCTTCACTTCAGGTTTACTGTATCCCTTGGACCTTCTTATTGACGATGAAACACAGAAATTGCATCCGAATTTAATAAAAAAGGCACAATGCCGACATAAGTCCAAGAGGACTAATACTATAACTTTCTATGATTTGAACCCCTCCTGTGAGTCCAGTTTTGGATTCCGATGCTTAACTTCAGGTTTACTGTATCCCTTGGACCTTCTTATTGACGATGAAACACAGAAAATACATCCGAAATTAATACAGAAGGCACAATGCCGACTTAAGTACAGGAGGACTGAAACTCTAACTTTCTATGATGTGAACCTCTGCTGTGAGTCCACTTTTAGTTTCCGATGCTTAACTGCAGGTTTACTGTATCCCTTGGACCTTCTTATTGACGATGAAACACAGTAATTGCATCCGAATTTAATAAAAAAGGCACATTGCCGACTTAAGTACAAGAGGACTGATACTCTAACTTTCTATGATTTGAGCCCCTCCTGTTAATCCAGTTTTAGATTCCCATGCTTAACTTCAGGTTAACTGTATCCCTTGGACCTTCTTATTGACGATGAAACACCGAAATTGCATCCGAATTTAATACAAAGGGCACAGTGCCGACTTAAGTACAAGAGGACTGAAACTCTAACTTTCTAAGATTTGAACCTCTGCTGTGAGTCCAGTTTTAGTTTCCGATGCTTCACTTCAGGTTTACTGTATCCCTTGGACCTTCGTATTGACGATGAAACACAGAAATTGCATCCGAATTTAATAAAAAAGCACAATGCCGACTTAAGTACAAGAGGACTGATACTCTAATTTTCTATGATTTGAACCCCTCCTGTGAGTCCAGTTTTAGATTCCGATGCTTAACTTCAGGTTTACTGTATCCCTTGGACCTTCTTATTGACGATGAAACACAGAAATTGCATCCGAATTTAATACAGTAGGCACATTGCCGACTTAAGTACAAGAGGACTGAAACTCTAACTTTCTATGATTTGAACCTCTGCTGTGAGTCCAGTTTTAGTTTCTGATGCTTCACTTCAGGTTTACTGTATCCCTTGGACCTTCTTATTGACGATGAAACACAGAAATTGCATCCGAATTTAATAAAAAAGGCAAAATGCCGATTTAAGTACAAGAGGACTGGTACTATAATTTTCTATGATTTGAAACCGTCCTGTAAGTCCAGTTTTAGATTCCGATGCTCACTTCAGGTTTACTGTATCCCTTGGACCTTCGTATTGACCATGAAACACAGAAATTGCACCCGAATTTAATAAAAAAGGCACAATGGCGACTTAGGTACAAGAGGACTGATACTCTAACTTTCTATGATTTGAACCCCTCCTGTGAGTCCAGTTTTAGATTCCGATGCTTAACGTCAGGTATACTGTATCCCTTGGACCTTCTTATTGACGATGAAACACAGAAATTGCATCCGAATTTAATACAAAAGGCAGATAGCCGACTTAGGTACAAGAGGACTGATACTCCAAATTTGTACGATTTGAACCTCTCCTGTGAGTCCAGTTTTAGATACGGATGCTTCACTTCAGGTTTACTGTATCCCTTGGACCCTCTTATGACGATGAAACACAGAAATTGCATCCGAATTTAATCCAAAAGGCACAATGCCGACTTAAGTACAAGAGGACTGAAACTCTAACTTTCTATGATTTGAACCTCTGCTGTGAGTCCAGTTTTTGTTTCCGATGCTTCACTTCAGGTGTACTGTATCCCTTGGACCTTCTTATTGACGATGAAACGTAGAAATTGCATTCGAATTTAATACAAAAAGCACAATGCCGACTTAAGTACAAGAGGACTGAAACTCTAACTTTCTATGATTTGAACCTCTGCTGTATGTCCTGTTTTAGTTTCCGATGCTACACTTCAGGTTTACTGTACCCCTTGGACCTTCTTATTGACGTTGAAACACAGAAATTGCATCCGAATTTAATACAAAAGGCACAATGCCGACTTAAGTACAAGAGGACTGAAACTCTAACTTTCTATGATTTGAACTTCAGCTGTGAGTCCAGTTTTAGTTTCCGATGCTTCACTTCAGGTTTACTGTATCCCTTGGACCTTCTTATTGACGATGAAACACAGAAATTGCATCCGAATTTAATAAAAAAGGCAAAATGCCGACTTAAATACAAGAGGACTGATACTATAACTTTCTATGATTTAAACGCGTCCTGTGAGTCCAGTTTTGGATTCCGATGCTTCACTTCAGGTTTACTGTATTCCTTAGACCTTCTTATTGACGATGAAACACAGAAATTGCATCCGAATTTAATGAAAAAGGCACAATGCCGACTTAAGTACAAGAGGACTGATACTCTAATTTTCTATGATTTGAACCCCTCCTCTGAGTACAGATTTAGATTCCGATTCTTAACTTCAGGTTTACTGTATCCCTTGGACCTTCTTATTGATGATGAAACACAGTAATAGCATCCGAAATTAATACAAAAGGCACAATGCCGACTGAAGTACAAGAGGACTGATAGTCTAACTTTCTATGATTTGAACCCCTCCTGTGAGTTCAGTTTTAGTTTCCGCTGCTTCACTTCAGGTTTACTGTCTCCCTTGGACCTTCTTATTGACGATGAAACACAGAAATTGCGTCCGAATTTAATAAAAAAGGCACAATGCCGACTTAAGTACACGAGGACTGATACTCTAACTTTCTATGAATTGAACCCCTCCTGTGAGTGCAGTTTTAGATTCCGATGCTTAACCTCAGATTTACTGTATCCCTTGGACATTCTTATTGACGATGAAACACGGAAATTGCATCCGAATTTAATACAAAACGCACAATGCCGACTTAAGTACAAGGCGACTGGTACTGTAATTTTCTATGATTTGAACCTCTCCTGTGAGTCCAGTTTTAGATTCTGATGCTTCACTTCAGGTTTACTGTATCCCTTGGACCCTCTTATTGCTGATGAAACACAGAAATTGCATTCGAATTTAATAAAAAAGGCACAATGCCGACTTAAGTACAAGAGGACTGACACTCTAACTTTCTATGATTTGAACCACTCCTGTGAGTCCAGTTTTAGATTCCGATGCTTACCTTCAGGTTTACTGTATCCCTTGGACCTTCTTAATGACGATGAAACACCGAAATTGCATCCGAATTTAATAAAAAAGGCACAATGCCGACTTAAGTACAAGAGGACTGATACTGTAAATTGCTATGATTTGAACCCCTCCTGTGAGTCCAGTTTTAGTTTCCGATGCCACACTTCAGGTTTACTGTATCCCTTGGACCTTCTTATTGACGATGAAACACAGAAATTGCATCCGAATTTTATAAATAATGCACAAAGCCGACTTCAGTACAAGAGGACTGATACTCTAACTTTGTATGATTTGAACCCCTCCTGTGAGTCCAGTTTTAGTTTCCGATGCTTCACTTCAGGTTTACTGTATCCCTTGGACCTTCTTATTGACGATGAAACACAGAAATTGCATCCGAACTTAATACAAAAGGCACAATGCCGACTAAAGCATAAGAGTACTGAAACTCTTCCTTTCTATGATTTGAACCTCTGCTGTGAGTCTAGTTTTAGTTTCCGATGCTTCACTTCAGGTTTACTGTATCCCTTGGACCTTCTTATTGACGATGAAACACAGAAATTGCATCCGAATTTTAAAAAAAAGGCACAATGCCGACTTAAGTACAAGAGGACTGAAACTCTAACTTTCTATGATTTGAACCTCTGCTGTGAGTCCAGTTTTAGTTTCCGATGCTTCACTTCAGGTTTACTGTATCCCTTGAACCTTCTTATTAACGATGAAACACAGAAATTGCATCCGAATTTAATACAAAAGGCACAATGCCAACTAAAGTACTAGAGGACTGTTACTCTAACTTTCTATGATTTGAACCTCTGCTGTGAGTCCAGTTTTAGTTTCCGATGCTTCACTTCAGGTTTACTGTATCCCTTAGACCTTCTTATTGACGATGAAACACAAAAATTGCATCCGAATTTAATACAAAAGGCACAATGCCGACTAAAGTACAAGAGGACTGAAACTCTAACTTTCTATGATTTGAACCTCTCCTGTGAGGCCAGCTTTAGATTCCGATGCTTCACTTCGGATTTACTGTATCCCTTGGACCCTCTTGTTGACGATGAAACACAAAAATTGCATCCGAATTTAATACAAAAGGCACAATGCCGACTTAAGTACAAGAGGACTGAAACTCTAACTTTCTATGGCTTGAACCTCTGCTGTGAGTCCAGTTTTAGTTTCCGATGCTTCACTTCAGGTTTACTGTATCCTTTGGACCTTCTTATTGACGATGAAACGCAGAAATTGCATCCGAATTTAATACAAAAGGCACAATGCCGACTTACGAACAAAAGGACTGAAACTCTAACTTTCTATGACTTGAACCTCTGCTGTGAGTCCAGTTTTAGTTTCCGATGCTTAACTTCAGCTTTACTGAATCCCTTGGACCTTCTTATTGACGATGAAACACAGAAATTGCATCCGAATTAAATACAAGAGGCACAATCCCGACTTAAGTACAAGAGGACTGAAACTCTAACTTTCTATGATTTGAACCTCTGCTGTGAGTCCAGTTTTAGTTTCTGATGCTTCACTTCAGGTTTACTGTATCCCTTGGCCTTTTTATTGACGATGAAACACAGAAATTGCATCCGAATTTAATAAAAAATGCACAATGACGACTTAAGTACAAGTGGACTGATACTCTAACTTTCTATGATTTGAACCTCTGCTGTGAGACCAGTTTTAGTTTCCGATGCTTCACTTCAGGTTTACTGTATCCCTTGGACCTTCTTATTGACGATGAAACGCAGAAATTATATCCGAATTTAATACAAAAGGCACCATGCCGACTAACGTACAAAAGGACTTAAACTCTAACATTCCATGATTTGAACCTCTGCTGTGAGTCCAGTTTTAGTTTCCGAAGCTTCACTTCAGGTTTACTGTATCCCTTGGTCCTTCTTGTTGACGATGAAACGCAGAAATTATATCCGAATTTAATACAAAAGGCACCATGCCGACTAACGTACAAAAGGACTTAAACTCTAACATTCCATGATTTGAACCTCTGCTGTGAGGCCAGTTTTAGTTTCCGATGCTTCACTTCAGGTTTACTGTATCCCTTGGACCTTCTTATTGACGATGAAACACAGAAATTGCATCCGAATTTTATACAAAAGGCACAATGCCGACTGAAGTACTAGAGGACTGTTACTCTAACTTTCTATGATTTGAACCTCTGCTGTGAGTCCAGTTTTAGTTTCCGATGCTTCACTTCAGGTTTACTGTATACCTTGGACCTTCTTATTGACGATGAAACACAGAAATTGCATCCGAATTTAATAAAAAAGGCAAAATGCCGACTTAAGTACAAGAGGACTGGTACTATAATTTTCTATGATTTGAAACCGTCCTGTAAGTCCAGTTTTAGTTTCCGGTGCTTCACTTCAGGTTTACTGTATCCCTTGGACCTTCGTATTGACCATGAAACACAGAAATTGCACCCGAATTTAATAAAAAAGGCACAATGGCGACTTAGGTACAAGAGGACTGATACTCTAACTTTCTATGATTTGAACCCCTCCTGTGAGTCCAGTTTTAGATTCCGATGCTTAACGTCAGGTATACTGTATCCCTTGGACCTTCTTATTGACGATGAAACACAGAAATTGCATCCGAATTTAATACAAAAGGCAGATAGCCGACTTAGGTACAAGAGGACTGATACTCCAACTTTCTACGATTTGAACCTCTCCTGTGAGTCCAGTTTTAGATTCGGATGCTTCACTTCAGGTTTACTGTATCCCTTGGACCCTCTTATTGACGATGAAACACAGAAATTGCATCCGAATTTAATCCAAAAGGCACAATGCCGACTTAAGTACAAGAGGACTGAAACTCTAACTTTCTATGATTTGAACCTCTGCTGTGAGTCCAGTTTTTGTTTCCGATGCTTCACTTCAGGTTTACTGTATCCCTTGGACCTTCTTATTGACGATGAAACATAGAAATTGCATTCGAATTTAATACAAAAAGCACAATGCCGACTTAAGTACAAGAGGACTGAAACTCTAACTTTCTATGATTTGAACCTCTGCTGTATGTCCTGTTTTAGTTTCCGATGCTTCACTTCAGGTTTACTGTACCCCTTGGACCTTCTTATTGACGTTGAAACACAGAAATTGCATCCGAATTTAATACAAAAGGCACAATGCCGACTTAAGTACAAGAGGACTGAAACTCTAACTTTCTATGATTTGAACCTCAGCTGTGAGTCCAGTTTTAGTTTCCGATGCTTCACTTCAGGTTTACTGTATCCCTTGGACCTTCTTATTGACGATGAAACACAGAAATTGCATCCGAATTTAATAAAAAAGTCAAAATGCCGACTTAAGTACAAGAGGACTGATACTATAACTTTCTATGATTTAAACCCGTCCTGTGAGTCCAGTTTTAGTTTCCGATGCATCACTTCAGGTTTACTGTATTCCTTAGACCTTCTTATTGACGATGAAACACAGAAATTGCATCCGAATTTAATGAAGAAGGCACAATGCCGACTTAAGTACAAGAGGACTGATACTCTAATTTTCTATGATTTGAACCCCTCCTCTGAGTACAGATTTAGATTCCGATTCTTAACTTCAGGTTTACTGTATCCCTTGGACCTTCTTATTGATGATGAAACACAGTAATAGCATCCGAAATTAATACAAAAGGCACAATGCCGACTTTAGTACAAGAGGACTGATAGTCTAACTTTCTATGATTTGAACCCCTCCTGTGAGTTCAGTTTTAGTTTCCGCTGTTTCACTTCAGGTTTACTGTCTCCCTTGGACCTTCTTATTGACGATGAAACACAGAAATTGCGTCCGAATTTAATAAAAGAGGCACAATGCCGACTTAAGTACACGAGGACTGATACTCTAACTTTCTATGATTTGAACCCCTCCTGTGAGTTCAGTTTTAGTTTCCGCTGTTTCACTTCAGGTTTACTGTCTCCCTTGGACCTTCTTATTGACGATGAAACACAGAAATTGCGTCCGAATTTAATAAAAGAGGCACAATGCCGACTTAAGTACACGAGGACTGATACTCTAATTTTCTATGATTTGAACCTCTCCTGTGAGTCCAGTTTTAGATTCTGATGCTTCACTTCAGGTTTACTGTATCCCTGGGACCCTCTTATTGCTGATGAAACACAGATATAGCATCCGAATTTAATAAAAAAGGCACAATGCCGACTTAAGTACAAGTAGACTGATACTCTAACTTGCTATGATTTGAACCCCTCCTGTGAGTCCAGTTTTAGTTTCCGATGCCACACTTCAGGTTTACTGTATCCCTTGGACCTTCTTATTGACGATGAAACACAGAAATTGCATCCGAATTTTATAAATAATGCACAAAGCCGACTTCAGTACAAGAGGACTGATACTCTAACTTTGTATGATTTGAACCCCTCCTGTGAGTCCAGTTTTAGTTTCCGATGCTTCACTTCAGGTTTACTGTATCCCTTGGACCTTCTTATTGACGATGAAACACAGAAATTGCATCCGAACTTAATACAAAAGGCACAATGCCGACTAAAGCACAAGAGTACTGAAACTCTTCCTTTCTATGATTTGAACCTCTGCTGTGAGTCTAGTTTTAGTTTCCGATGCTTCACTTCAGGTTTACTGTATCCCTTGGACCTTCTTATTGACGATGAAACACAGAAATTGCATACGAATTTAAAAAAAAAGGCACAATGCCGACTTAAGTACTAGAGGACTGATACTCTAACTTTCTATGATTTGAACCCCTCCTGTGAGTCCAGTTTTAGATTCCGATGCTAAACTTCAGGTTTACTGTATCCCTTGGACCTTCTTATTGACGATGAAACACAGAAATTGCATCCGAATTTCATACAAATGGCACAATGCCGACTTAAGTACAAGAGGACTGAAACTCTAACTTTCTATGATTTGAACCTCTGCTGTGAGTCCAGTTTTAGTTTCCGATGCTTCACTTCAGGTTTACTGTATCCCTTGAACCTTCTTATTAACGATGAAACACAGAAATTGCATCCGAATTTAATACAAAAGGCACAATGCCGACTAAAGTACTAGAGGACAGTTACTCTAACTTTCTATGATTTGAACCTCTGCTGTGAGTCCAGTTTTAGTTTCCGATGCTTCACTTCAGGTTTACTGTATCCCTTGGACCTTCTTATTGACGATGAAACACAGAAATTGCATCCGAATTTTATACAAAAGGCACAATGCCGACTGAAGTACTAGAGGACTGTTACTCTAACTTTCTATGATTTGAACCTCTGCTGTGAGTCCAGTTTTAGTTTCCGATGCTTCACTTCAGGTTTACTGTATCCCTTGGACCTTCTTATTGACGATGAAACACAGAAATTACATCCGAATTTAATACAAAAGGCACAATGCCGACTTAAGTACAAGAGGACTGAAACTCTAACTTTCTATGATTTGAACCTCTGATGTGAGTCCAGTTTTAGTTTCCGATGCTTCACTTCAGGTTTACTGTATCCCTTGGTCCTTCTTATTGACGATGAAACACAGAAATTGCATCCGAATTTAATACAAAAGGCACAATGCCGACTTAAGTACAAGAATACTGATACTCTAACTTTCTATGATCTGAACCTCTGCTGTGAGTCCAGTTTTAGTTTCCGATGCATCACTTCAGGTTTACTGTATCCCTTGGACCTGCTAATTGACGATGAAACACAGAAATTGCATCCGAATTTAACAAAAAATGCACAATCCCGACTTAAGTACAAGAGGACTGATACTCTAATTTTCTATGATTTGAAGCCCTCCTGTGGGTCCAGTTTTAGAATCCATTGCTTAAGTTCAGGTTTACTGTATCCCTTGGACCTTCTTATTGACGATGAAACACAGAAATTGCATCCGAACTTAATAAAAAAGGCACATTGCCGACTTAAGTACAAGAGGACTGATACTCTAACTTTCTATGATTTTAACCCCTCCTGTGAGTCAAGTTTTAGATTCCGATGCTTAACTTCAGGTTTACTGTATACCTTGGACCTTCTTATTGACGATGAAACACAGAAATTGCATCCGAATTTAATACAAAAGTCACAATGCCGACGTAAGTACAAGAGGAATGATACTCTAACTTTCTATGATTTGAACCTCTGCTGTGAGTCCAGTTTTAGTTTCCGATGCTTCACTTCAGGTTTACTGTATCCCTTAGACCTTCTTATTGACGATGAAACACAAAAATTGCATCCGAATTTAATACAAAAGGCACAATGCCGACTTAAGTACAAGAGGACTGAAACTCTAACTTTCTATGGCTTGAACCTCTGCTGTGAGTCCAGTTTTAGTTTCCGATGCTTCACTTCAGGTTTACTGTATCCTTTGGACCTTCTTATTGACGATGAAACGCAGAAATTGCATCCGGATTTAATACAAAAGGCACAATGCCGACTTACGAACAAAAGGACTGTAACTCTAACTTTCTATGACTTGAACCTCTGCTGTTAGTCCAGTTTTAGTTTCCGATGCTTAACTTCAGCTTTACTGAATCCCTTGGACCTTCTTATTGACGATGAAACACAGAAATTGCATCCGAATTAAATACAAGAGGCACAATGCCGACTTAAGTACAAGAGGACTGAAACTCTAACTTTCTATGATTTGAACCTCTGCTGTGAGTCCAGTTTTAGTTTCCGATGCTTCACTTCAGGTTTACTGTATCCCTTGGACCTTTTTATTGACGATGAAACACAGAAATTGCATCCGAATTTAATAAAAAATGCACAATGACGACTTAAGTACAAGTGGACTGATACTCTAACTTTCTATGATTTGAACCTCTGCTGTGAGTCCAGTTTTAGTTTCCGACGCTTCACTTCAGATTTACTGTATCCCTTGGACCTTCTTATTGACGATGAAACGCAGAAATTATATCCGAATTTAATACAAAAGGCACCATGCCGACTAACGTACAAAAGGACTTAATCTCTAACATTCCATGATTTCAACCTCTGCTGTGAGTCCAGTTTTAGTTTCCGATGCTTCACTTCAGGTTTACTGTATCCCTTGGACCTTCTTATTGACGATGAAACACAGAAATTGCATCCGAATTTTATACAAAAGGCACAATGCCGACTGAAGTACTAGAGGACTGTTACTCTAACTTTCTATGATTTGAACCTCTGCTGTGAGTCCAGTTTTAGTTTCCGATGCTTCACTTCAGGTTTACTGTATCCCTTGGACCTTCTTATTGACGATGAAACACAGAAATTACATCCGAATTTAATACAAAAGGCACAATGCCGACTTAAGTACAAGAGGACTGAAACTCTAACTTTCTATGATTTGAACCTCTGATGTGAGTCCAGTTTTAGTTTCCGATGCTTCACTTCAGGTTTACTGTATCCCTTGGTCCTTCTTATTGACGATGAAACACAGAAATTGCATCCGAATTTAATACAAAAGGCACAATGCAGACTTAAGTACAAGAATACTGATACTCTAACTTTCTATGATCTGAACCTCTGCTGTGAGTCCAGTTTTAGTTTCCGATGCATCACTTCAGGTTTACTGTATCCCTTGGACCTGCTAATTGACGATGAAACACAGAAATTGCATCCGAATTTAACAAAAAATGCACAATGCCGACTTAAGTACAAGAGGACTGATACTCTAATTTTCTATGATTTGAACCCCTCCTGTGAGTCAAGTTTTAGATTCCGATGCTTAACTTGAGGTTTACTGTATACCTTGGACTTTCTTATTGACGATGAAACACAGAAATTGCATCCGAATTTAATACAAAAGGCACATTGCCGACTTAAGTACAAGAGGACTGATACTCTAACTTTCTATGATTTGAACCCCTCCTGTGAGTCAAGTTTTAGATTCCGATGCTTAACTTCAGGTTTACTGTATACCTTGGACTTTCTTATTGACGATGAAACACAGAAATTGCATCCGAATTTAATACAAAAGTCACAATGCCGACGTAAGTACAAGAGGAATGATACTCTAACTTTCTATGATTTGAACCTCACCTGTGAGTCCAGTTTTAGATTCCGATGCTTCACTTCAGGTTTACTGTATCCCTTGGACCCCCTTATTGACGATGAAACACAGAAATTGCATCCGAATTTAATACAAAAGGCACAATGCCGACTTAGGTACAGGAGGACTGAAACTCTAACTTTCTATGATTTGAACCTCTGCTGTGAGTCAAGTTTTCGTTTCCAATGCTTCACTTCAGGTTTACTGTATCCCTTGGACCTTCTTATTGACATTGAAACACAGAAATTGCATCCGAATTTAATACAAAAAGCACAATGCCGACATACGTACAAAAGGACTGAAACTCTAACTTTGTATGATTTGAACCTCTGCTGTAAGTCCAGTTTTAGTTTCCGATGCTTCACTTCAGGTTTACTGTATCCCTTGGACCTTCTTATTGACGATGAAACACAGAAATTGCATCCGAATTTAATAAAAAATGCACAATGTCGCCTTTAGTACAAGAGGACTTATACTCTAACTTTCCATGATTTGAACCTCTGCTGTGAGTCCAGTTTCAGTTTCCGATGCTTCACTTCAGGTTTACTGTATCCCTTGGACCTTCTTATTGACGATGAAACGCAGAAATTATATCCGAATTAAATACAAAAGGCACAATGCCGACTAACGTACAAAAGGACTGAAACTCAAACTGTCTATGATTTGAACCTCTGCTGTGAGTCCAGTTTTAGTTTCCGATGCTTAACTTCAGGTTTACTGTATCCCTTGGACCTTCTTATTGACGATGAAACACAGATATTGCATCGGAATTAAATACAAAATATGCACAATGCCGACTTAAGTACAGGAGGACTGAAATCTAACTTTCTATGATTTGAACCTCTGCTGTGAGTCCAGTTTTAGTTTCCGATGCTTCACTTCAGGTTTACTGTATCCCTCGGACCTTCTTATTGACGATGAAACACAGAAATTGCATCAGAATTTAATACAAAAGGCACAATGGCGACTAAAGTACAAGAGGACTGATGCTCTTCCTTTCTATGATTTGAACCTCTGCTGTGAGTCCAGTTTTAGTTACCGATGCTTCACTTGAGGTTTACTGTATTCCTTGGACCTTGTTATGGACGATGAAACACAGAAATTGCATCCGAATTTAATAAAAAAGGCACAATGCCGACCTAAGTACAAGAGGACTGATACTCTAACTTTCTGTGATTTGAACCCGTCCTGTGAGTCCAGTTTTAGATTCCGATGCTTAACTTCACGTTTTCTGTATCCCTTGGACCTTCTTATTGACGATGAAACACAGAAATTGCATCCGAATTTAATACAAAAGGCACAATGCCGACTTAAGTACAAGGCGACTGATACTCTAACTTTCTATGATTTGAACCCCTTCTGTGAGTCCAGTTTTAGATTCTGATGCCTCACTTCAGGTTTACTGTATCCCTTGGACCCTCTTATTGACGATGAAACACAGAAAAAGCACCCGAATTTAATAAAAAAGGCACAATGCCGACTTAAGTACAAGAGGACTGATACTCTAACTTTCTATGATTTGAACCCCTCCTGTGAGTCCAGTTTTAGTTTCCGATGCTTCACTTCAGGTTTACTGTATCCCTTGGACCTTCTTAATGACGATGAAACACAGAAATTGCATCCGAATTTAATAAAAAAGGCACAGTGCCGACTTAAGTACAAGAGGACGGATACTCTAACTTTCTATGAATTGAACCCCTCCTGTGAGTCCAGTTTTGGATTCCGATGTTTAACTTCCGGTTAACTGTATCCCTTGGACCTTCTTATTGACAATGAAACACAGAAATTGCATCCGAATGTAATACAAAAGGCACAATGCCGACTTAAGAACAAGAGGACTGATACTCTAACTTTCTATGATTTGAACCCCTCCTGTGAGTCCAGTTTTAGATTCCGATGCTTAACTTCAGGTTTACTGTATCCCTTGAACCTTCTTATTGACGATGAAACACAGAAATTGCATCCGAATTTAATACAAAAGGCACAATGCCGACTAAAGTACTAGAGGACTGTTACTCTAACTTTCTATGATTTGAACCTCTGCTGTGAGTCCAGTTTTAGTTTCCGATGCTTCACTTCAGGTTTACTGTATCCCTTGGACCTTCTTATTGACGATGAAACACAGAAATTGCATCCGAATTTAATACAAAAGGCACAATGCCGACTTAAGTACAAGACGACTGAAACTCTAACTTTCTATGATTTGAACCTCTGCTGTGAGTCCAGTTTTAGTTTCCGATGCTTCACTTCAGGTTTACTGTATCCCTTGGACCTTCTTATTGACGATGAAACGCAGAAATTATATCCGAATGTAATACAAAAGGCACAATGCCGACTAACGTACAAAAGGAATGAAACTCTAACTGTCTATGATTTGAACCTCTGCTGTGAGTCCAGTTTTAGTTTCCGATGCTTAACTTCAGGTTTACTGTATCCCTTGGACATTCTTATTGACGATGAAACACAGATATTGCATCGGAATTAAATACAAAAGGCACAATGCCGACTTAAGTACAAAAGGACTGAAACTCTAACTTTCTATGATTTGAACCTCTGCTGTGAGTCCAGTTTTAGTTTCCGATGCTTCACTTCAGGTTTACTGCATCCCTCGGACCTTCTTATTGACGATGACACACAGAAATTGCATCAGAATTTAATACAAAAGGTACAATGGCGACTAAAGTACAAGAGGACTGAAACTCTTCCTTTCTATGATTTGAACCTCTGCTGTGAGTCGAGTTTTAGTTTCCGATGCTTCACTTCAGGTTTACTGGATTCCTTGGACCTTGTTATGGACGATGAAACACAGAAATTGCATCCGAATTTAATAAAAAAGGCACAATGCCGACCTAAATACAAGAGGACTGATACTCTAACTTTCTGTGATTTGAACCCGTCCTGTGAGTCCAGTTTTAGATTCCGATGCTTAACTTCACGTTTTCTGTATCCCTTGGACCTTCTTATTGACGATGAAACACAGAAATTGCATCCGAATTTAATACAAAAGGCACAATGCCCGACTTAAGTACAAGGCGACTGATACTCTAACTTTCTATGATTTGAACCCCTCCTGTGAGTCCAGTTTTAGATTCTGATGCTTCACTTCAGGTTTACTGTATCCCTTGGACCCTCTTATTGACGATGAAACACAGAAAATGCATCCGAATTTAATAAAAAAGGCACAATGCCGACTTAAGTACAAGAGGACTGATACTCTAACTTTCTATGATTTGAACCCCTCCTGTGAGTCCAGTTTTAGTTTCCGATGCTTCACTTCAGGTTTACTGTATCCCTTGGACCTTCTTAATGACGATGAAACACAGAAATTGCATCCGAATTTAATAAAAAAGGCACAGTGCCGACTTAAGTACAAGAGGACGGATACTCTAACTTTCTATGATTTGAACCGGTCCTGTGAGTCCAGTTTTGGATTCCGATGCTTAACTTCCGGTTAACTGTATCCCTTGGTCCTTCTTATTGACAATGAAACACAGAAACTTCATCCGAATGTAATACAAAAGGCACAATGCCGACTTAAGTACAAGAGGGCTGATACTCTAACTTTCCATGATTTAAACCCCTCCTGTGAGTCCAGTTTTAGATTACGATGCTTAACTTCAGGTTTACTGTATCCCTTGGACCTTCTTATTGACGATGAAACACAGAAATTGAATCCGAATTTAATAAAAAAGGCACAATGCCGACTTAAGTACAAGAGGACTGATACTCTAACTTTCTATGATTTGAACCCCTCCTGTGAGTCCAGTTTTAGATTCCGATGCCTAACTTCAGGTTTACTGCATCCCTTGAACCTTCTTATTGACGATGAAACACAGAAATTGCATCTGAATTTAATACAAAAGGCACAATGCCGACTAAAGTACTAGAGGACTGTTACTCTAACTTTCTATGATTTGAACCTCTGCTGTGAGTCCAGTTTTAGTTTCGATGCTTCACTTCAGTTTACTGTATCCCTTGGACCTTCTTATTGACGATGAAACACAGAAATTGCATCAGAATTTAATACAAGAGGCACAATGCCGACTAAAGTACAAGAGGACTGAAACTCTTCCTTTCTATGATTTGAACTCTGCTGTGAGTCCAGTTTTAGTTTCCGATGCTTCACTTCAGGTTTACTGTATCCCTTGGACCTTGTTATGGACGATGAAACACAGAAATTGCATCCAAATTTAATAAAAAAGGCACAATGCCGACTTAAGTACAAGAGGGACTGATACTCTAACTTTCTATGATTTGAACCCCTCCTGTGAGTCCAGTTTTAGATTCCGATGCTGAACTTCAGGTTCACTGTATCCCTTGGACCTCCTTATTGACGATGAAACTCAGAAATTGCATCCGAATTTAATACAAAAGGCACAATGCCGACTTAAGTACAAGAGGACTGAAACTCTAACTTTCTGTGATTTGAACCCCTCCTGTGAGTCCAGTTTTAGATTCCGATGCTTAACTTCAGGTTTACTGTATCCCTTGGACCTTCTTATTGACGATGAAACACAGAAATTGCATCCGAATTTAATACAAAAATCATAATGCCGACTTAAGTACAAGAGGAGTGATACTCTAACTTTCTATGATTTGAACCTCCCCTGTGAGTCCAGTTTTAGATTCCGATGCTTCACTTCGGGTTTACTGTATCCCTTGGACCCTCTTATTGACGATGAAACACAGAAATTGCATCCGAATTTAATACAAAAGGCACAATGGCGACTTAAGTACAAGAGGACTGAAACTCTAACTTTCTATGAATTGAACCTCTGCTGTGAGTCCCGTTTTAGTTTCTGATGCTTCACTTCAGGTTTACTGTATCCCTTGGACCTTCTTATTGACGATGAAACACAGAAATTGCATCCGAATTTAATACAAAAAGCACAATGCCGACTTACGTACAAGAGGACTGAAACTCTAACTTTGTATGATTTGAACCTCTGCTGTTAGTCCAGTTTTGGTTTCCGATGCTTCACTTCAGGTTTACTGTATCCCTTGCACATTCTTATTGACGATGAAACACAGAAATTGCATCCGAATTTAATAAAAAATGCACAATGACGGCATAAGTACAAGAGGACTGATACTCTAACTTTCTATGATTTGAACCTCTGCTGTGAGTCCAGTTTTAGTTTCCGATGCTTCACCACAGGTTTACTGTATCCCTTGGACCTTCCTTATTGACGATGAAACGCAGAAATTATATTCGAATTTAATACAAAACGCACAATGCCGACTAACGTACAAAAGGACTGAAACTCTAACTGTCTATGATTTGAACCTCTGCTGTGAGTCCAGTTTTAGTTTCCGATGCTTAACTTCAGGTTTACTGTATCCCTTGGACCTTCTTATTGACGATGAAACACAGATATTGCATCGGAATTAAATACAAAAGGCACAATGCCGACTTAAGTACAAGAGGACTGAAACTCTAACTTTCTATGAATTGAACCTCTGCTGTGAGTCCCGTTTTAGTTTCTGATGCTTCACTTCAGGTTTACTGTATCCCTTGGACCTTCTTATTGACGATGAAACACAGAAATTGCACCCGAATTTAATACAAAAAGCACAATGCCGACTTACGTACAAGAGGACTGAAACTCTAACTTTGTATGATTTGAACCTCTGCTGTTAGTCCAGTTTTGGTTTCCGATGCTTCACTTCAGGTTTACTGTATCCCTTGCACATTCTTATTGACGATGAAACACAGAAATTGCATCCGAATTTAATAAAAAATGCACAATGACGGCATAAGTACAAGAGGACTGATACTCTAACTTTCTATGATTTGAACCTCTGCTGTGAGTCCAGTTTTAGTTTCCGATGCTTCACCACAGGTTTACTGTATCCCTTGGACCTTCTTATTGACGATGAAACGCAGAAATTATATCCGAATTTAATACAAAACGCACAATGCCGACTAACGTACAAAAGGACTGAAACTCTAACTGTCTATGATTTGAACCTCTGCTGTGAGTCCAGTTTTAGTTTCCGATGCTTAACTTCAGGTTTACTGTATCCCTTGGACCTTCTTATTGACGATGAAACACAGATATTGCATCGGAATTAAATACAAAAGGCACAATGCCGACTTAAGTACAAGAGGACTGAAACTCTAACTTTCTATGAATTGAACCTCTGCTGTGAGTCCCGTTTTAGTTTCTGATGCTTCACTTCAGGTTTACTGTATCCCTTGGACCTTCTTATTGACGATGAAACACAGAAATTGCATCCGAATTTAATACAAAAAGCACAATGCCGACTTACGTACAAGAGGACTGAAACTCTAACTTTGTATGATTTGAACCTCTGCTGTTAGTCCAGTTTTGGTTTCCGATGCTTCACTTCAGGTTTACTGTATCCCTTGCACATTCTTATTGACGATGAAACACAGAAATTGCATCCGAATTTAATAAAAAATGCACAATGACGGCATAAGTACAAGAGGACTGATACTCTAACTTTCTATGATTTGAACCTCTGCTGTGAGTCCAGTTTTAGTTTCCGATGCTTCACCACAGGTTTACTGTATCCCTTGGACCTTCTTATTGACGATGAAACGCAGAAATTATATCCGAATTTAATACAAAACGCACAATGCCGACTAACGTACAAAAGGACTGAAACTCTAACTGTCTATGATTTGAACCTCTGCTGTGAGTCCAGTTTTAGTTTCCGATGCTTAACTTCAGGTTTACTGTATCCCTTGGACCTTCTTATTGACGATGAAACACAGATATTGCATCGGAATTAAATACAAAAGGCACAATGCCGACTTAAGTACAAGAGGACTGAAACTCTAACTTTCTATGATTTGAACCTCTGCTGTGAGTCCAGTTTTAGTTTCCGATGCTTCACTTCAGGTTTACTGTATCCCTCGGACCTTCTTATTGACGATGAAACACAGAAATTGCATCAGAATTTAATACAAAAGGCACAATGGCGACTACAGTACAAGAGGACTGAAACTCTTCCTTTCTATGATTTGAACCTCTGCTGTGAGTCCAGTTTTAGTTTCCGATGCTTCACTTCAGGTTTACTGTATTCCTTGGACCTTGTTATGGACGATGAAACACAGAAATTGCATCCGAATTTAATACAAAAGGCACAATGCCGACTTAAGTACTAGAGGACTGACACTCTCACTTTCTATGATTTGAACCTCTCCTTTTAGTCCAGTTTTAGATTCCGATGGTACACTTCAGGTTTACTGTATACCTTGGATCTTCTTATTGACGATGAAACACAGAAATTGCATCCGAATTTAATACAAAAAGCACAATGCCGACTTAAGTACAAGAGGACTGATACTCTAACTTTCTATGATTTGAACCCCTCCTGTGAGTCCAGTTTTAGTTTCCGATGCTTCACTTCAGGTTTACTGTATCCCTTGGACCTTCTTAATGACGATGAAACACAGAAATTGCATCCGAATTTAATAAAAAAGGCACAGTGCCGACTTAAGTACAAGAGGACGGATACTCTAACTTTCTATGGTTTGAACCCCTCCTGTGAGGTCCAGTTTTGGATTCCGATGCTTAACTTCCGGTTAACTGTATCCTTGGACCTTCTTATTGACAATGAAACACAGGAATTGCATCCGAATGTAATACAAAAGGCACAATGCCGACTTAAGTACAAGAGGGCTGATACTCTAACTTTCCATGATTTGAACCCCTCCTGTGAGTCCAGTTTTAGATTACGATGCTTAACTTCAGGTTTACTGTATCCCTTGGACCTTCTTATTGACGATGAAACACAGAAATGGCATCCGAATTTAATAAAAAAGGCACAATGCCGACTTAAGTACAAGAGGACTGATGCTCTAACTTTCTATGATTTGAACCCCTCCTGTGAGTCCTGTTTTAGTTTCCGATGCTTAACTTCAGGTTTACTGTATCCCTTGGACCTTCTTAAAGACGATGAAACACAGAAATTGCATCCGAAGTTAATAAAAAAGGCACAATGCCGACTTAAGTACAAGAGGACTGATGCTCTAACTTTCTATGATTTGAACCCCTCCTGTGAGTCCAGTTTTCGATTCCGATGCTTAACTTCAGGTTTACTGTATCCCTTGAACCTTCTTATTGACGATGAAACACGGAAATTGCATCCGAATTTAATACAAAAGGCACAATGCCGACTAAAGTACTAGAGGACTGTTACTCTAACTTTCTATGATTTGAACCTCTGCTGTGAGTCCAGTTTTAGTTTCCGATTCTTCACTTCAGGTTTACTGTATCCCTTGGACCTTCTTATTGACGATGAAACACAGAAATTGCATCCGAATTTAATACAAAAGGCACAATGCCGACTTAAGTACAAGACGTCTGAATCTCTAACTTTCTATGATTTGAACCTCTGCTGTGAGTCCAGTTTTAGTTTCCGATGCTTCACTTCAGGTTTACTGTATCCTTTGGTCCTTCTTATTGACGATGAAACACAGAAATTGCATCCGAATTTAATCCAAAAGCACAATGCCGACTTAAGTACAAGAGGACTGATACTCTAACTTTCTATGATTTAAACCTCTGCTGTGAGTCCAGTTTTAGTTTCCGATGCATCACTTCAGGTTTACTGTATCCCTTGGACCTGCTAATTGACGATGAAACACAGAAATTGCATCCGAATTTAATAAAAAAGGCACAATGCCGACTTAAGTACAAGAGGAATGATACTCTAACTTTCTATGATTTGAACCTCTCCTGTGAGTCCAGTTTTAGATTCCGATGCTTCACTTCGGGTTTACTGTATCCCGTGGACCCACTTATTGACGATGAAACACAGAAATTGCATCCGAATTTAATACAAAAGGCACAATGCCGACTTAAGTACAAGAGGACTGAAACTCTAACTTTCTATGATTTGAACCTCTGCTGTGAGTCCACTTTTAGTTTCCGAAGCTTCACTTCAGGTTTACTGTATCCCTTGGACCTTCTTATTGACGATGAAACACAGAAATTGCATCCGAATTTAATACAAAAAGTACAATGCCGACTTACGTACAAGAGGACTGAAACTCAAACTTTGTATGATTTGAACCTCTGCTGTAAGTCCAGTTTTAGTCTCCGATGCTTCACTTCAGGTTTACTGTATCCCTTGGACCTTCTTATTGACGATGAAACACAGAAATTGCATCCGAATTTAATAAAAAATGCACAATGACGACTTAAGTACAAGTGGACTGAGACTCTAACTTTCTATGATTTGAACCTCTGCTGTGAGTCCAGTTTTAGTTTCCGAATCTTCACTTCAGGTTTACTGTATCCCTTGGTCCTTCTTATTGACGATGAAACACAGAAATTGCATCCGAATTTAATACAATAGGCGCAATGCCGACTTAAGTACAAGAGGGCTGATACTCTAACTCTCTATGATTTGAACTCCTGCTGTGAGTCCAGTTTTAGTTTCCGATGCATCACTCCAGGTTTACTGTATCCCTTGGACCTGCTAATTGACGATGAAACACAGAAATTGCATCCGAATAATGAAAAAGGCACAATGCCGACTTAAGTCAAAGAGGATTGATACTCTAATTTTCTATGATTTGAACCCCTCCTGTGAGTCCAGTTTTGGATTCCGATGCTTAACTTCAGGTTAAATGTACATCTTGAACCTTCTTATTGACGATGAAACACAGAAATTGCATACGAATTTAATACAAAAGGCACAATGCCGACTAAAGTACTAGAGGACTGTTACTCTAACTTTCTATGATTTGAACCTCTGCTGTGAGTCCAGTTTTAGTTTCCGATGCATCACTTCAGGTTTACTGTATCCCTTGGACCTTCTTATTGACGATGAAACACAGAAATGGCATCCGAATTTAATAAAAAAGGCACAATGCCGACTTACGTACAAGAGGACTGATACTCTAACTTTCTATGATTTGAACCCCTCCTGTGAGTCCTGTTTTAGTTTCCGATGCTTAACTTCAGGTTTACTGTATCCCTTGGTCCTTCTTATTGACGATGAAACACAGAAATTGCATCCGAATTTAATCCTAAAGCACAATGCCGACTTAAGTACAAGAGGACTGATACTCTAACTTTCTATGATTTAAACCTCGGCTGTGAGTCCAGTTTTAGTTTCCGATGCATCACTTCAGGTTTACTGTATCCCTTGGACCTGCTAATTGACGATGAAACACAGAAATTGCATCCGAATTTAATAGAAAAGGCACAATGCCAACTTAAGTACAAGAGGACTGATACTCTAATTTTCTATGATTTGAACCGCTCCTGTGAGTCCAGTTGAGATTCCAATGCTTAACTTCAGGTTTACTGTATCCCTTGGACCTTCTTATTGACGATGAAACACAGTAATTGCAATCGAATTTAATACAAAAGGCACAATGCCGACATAAGTACAAGAGGACTGATACTCTAACTTTCTATGATTTGAACCTCTCCTGTGAGTCCAGTTTTAGTTTCCGAATCTTTACTTCAGGTTTACTGTATATCTTGGACCTTCGTATTGACGATGAAACACAGAAATTGCATCCGAATTTAATAAAAAAAGGCACAATGCCGACTTAAGTACAAGAGGACTGATTCTCTAACTTCCTTAGATTTGAACCCCTCCTGTGAGTCCAGTTTTAGTTTCCGATGCTTCACTTCAGGTTTACTGTATCCCTTGGACCTTCTTATTGACAATGAAACACAGAAATTGCATCCGAATGTAATACAAAAGGCATAATGCCGACTTAAGTACAAGATTGCTGATACTCTAACTTTCTATGATTTGAACCCCTCCTGTGAGTCCAGTTTTAGATTACGATGCTTAACTTCAGGTTTTCTGTATCCCTTGGGCCTTCTTATTGACGATGAAACACAGAAATGGCATCCGAATTAAATAAAAAAGGCACAATGCCGACTTAAGTACAAGAGGACTGATACTCTAACTGTCTATGATTTGAACCCCTCCTGTGAGTCCAGTTTTAGTTTCCGTTGCTTAACTTCAGGTTTACTGTACCCCTTGGACCTTCTTATTGACGATGAAACACAGACATTGCATCCGAATTTAATACAAAAGTCACAAGGCCGACTTAAGTACAAGAGGAATGATACTCTAACTTTCTATGATTTGAACCTCTCCTGTGAGTCCAGTTTTAGATTCCGATGCTTCACTTCGGGTTTACTGTATCCCGTGGACCCACTTATTGACGATGAAACACAGAAATTGCATCCGAATTTAATACAAAAGGCACAATGCCGACTTAAGTACAAGGGGGACTGAAACTCTAACTTTCTATGATTTGAACCTCTGCTGTGAGTCCAGTTTTAGTTTCCGAAGCTTCACTTCAGGTTTACTGTATCCCTTGGACCTTCTTATTGACGATGAAACACAGAAATTGCATCCGAATTTAATACAAAAAGAACAATGCCGACTTACGTACAAGAGGACTGAATCTCTAACTTTGTTATGATTTGAACCTCTGCTGTAAGTCCAGTTTTAGTCTCCGATGCTTCACTTCAGGTTTACTGTATCCCTTGGACCTTCTTATTGACGATGAAACACAGAAATTGCATCCGAATTTAATAAAAAATGCAGAATGACGACTTAAGTACAAGTGGACTGAGACTCTAACTTTCTATGATTTGAACCTCTGCTGTGAGTCCAGTTTTAGTTTCCGATGGTTCACTTCAGGTTTACTGTATCCCTTGGTCCTTCTTATTGACGATGAAACACAGAAATTGCATCCGAATTTAATACAATAGGCGCAATGCCGACTTAAGTACAATAGGGCTGATACTCTAACTCTCTATGATTTGAACCTCTGCTGTGAGTCCAGTTTTAGTTTCCGATGCATCACTACAGGTTTACTGTATCCCTTGGACCTGCTAATTGACGATGAAACACAGAAATTGCATCCGAATAATGAAAAAGGCACAATGCCGACTTAAGTACAAGAGGATTAATACTCTAATTTTCTATGATTTGAACCCCTCCTGTGAGTCCAGTTTTGGATTCCGATGCTTAACTTCAGGTTAAATGTACCCCTTGAACCTTCTTATTGACGATGAAACACAGAAATTGCATCCGAATTTAATACAAAAGGCACAATGCCGACTAAAGTACTAGAGGACTGTTACTCTAACTTTCTATGATTTGAACCTCTGCTGTGAGTCCAGTTTTAGTTTCCGATGCATCACTTCAGGTTTACTGTATCCCTTGGACCTTCTTATTGACGATGAAACACAGAAATTGCATCCGAATTTAATACAAAAGGCACAATGCCGACTTAAGTACAAGACGACTGAAACTCTAACTTTCTATGATTTGAACCTCTGCTGTGAGTCCAGTTTTAGTTTCCGATGCTTCACTTCAAATTTACTGTATCCCTTGGACCTTCTTATTGACGATGTAACACAGAAATTGCATCAGAATTCAATACAAGAGGCACAATGCCGACTAAAGTACAAGAGGACTGAAACTCTTCCTTTCTATGATTTGAACCTCTGCTGTGAGTCCAGTTTTTGTTTCCGATGCTTCACTTTAGGTTTACTGTATCCCTTGGACCTTGTTATGGACGATGAAACACAGAAATTGCATCCGAATTTAATTAAAAAGGCACAATGCCGACTTAAGTAAAAGAGGACTGATACTCTAACTATCTATGATTTGAACCCGTCCTGTGAGTCCAGTTTTAGATTCCGATGCTGAACTTCAGGTTTACTGTATCCCTTGGACCTCCTTGTTGACGATGAAACACAGAAATTGCATCCGAATTTAATACAAAAGGCACAATGCCGACTTAGGTACAACAGGACTGAAACTCTAACTTTCTATGATTTGAACCCCTCCTGTGAGTCTAGTTTTAGATTCCGATGCTTAACTTCAGGTTTACTGTATCCCTTGGGCCCTCTTATTGACGATGAAACACAGAAAATGCATCCGAATTTAATATAAAAGGCACAATGCCGAATTAAGTACAAGAGGACTGATACTCTAACTTTCTATGATTTGAACCCCTCCTGTGAGTCCAGTTTTGGATTCCGATGCTTAACTTCCGGTTAGCTGTATCCCTTGGACCTTCTTAATGACGATGAAACACAGATATTGCATCGGAATTAAATACAAAAGGCACAATGCCGACTTAAGTACAAGAGGACTGAAACTCTAACTTTCTATGATTTGAACCTCTGCTGTGAGTCCAGTTTTAGTTTCCGATGCTTCACTTCAGGTTTACTGTATCCCTCGGACCTTCTTATTGACGATGAAACACAGAAATTGCATCCAAATTAAATACAAAAGGCACAATGCCGACTTAAGTACAAGGCGACTGATACTCTAACTTTCTATGATTTGAACCCCTCCTGTGAGTCCAGTTTTAGATTCTGATGATTCACTTCAGGTTTACTGTATCCCTTGGACCCTCTTATTGACGATGAAACACAGAAAATGCATCCGAATTTAATATACAAGGCACAATGCCGAATTAAGTACAAGAGGACTGATACTCTAACTTTCTATGATTTGAACCCCTCCTGTGAGTCCAGTTTTGGATTCCGATGCTTAACTTCCGGTTAGCTGTATCCCTTGGACCTTCTTATTGACAATGAAACACAGAAATTGCATCCGAATGTAATACAAAAGGCACAATGCCGACTTAAGTACAAGAGGGCTGATACTCTAACTTTCCATGATTTGAACCCCTCCTGTGAGTCCAGTTTTAGATTACGATGCTTAACTTCAGGTTTACTGTATCCCTTGGACCTTCTTATTGACGATGAAACACAGAAATGGCATCCGAATTTAATAAAAAGGGCACAATGCCGACTTAAGTACAAGAGGACTGATACTCTAACTTTCTATGTTTTGAACCCCTCCTGTGAGTCCTGTTTTAGTTTCCGATGCTTAACTTCAGGTTTACTGTATCCCTTGGACCTTCTTATTGACGATGAAACACAGAAATTGCATCCGAATTTAATACAAAAGGCACAATGCCGACTAAAGTACTAGAGGACTGTTACTCTAACTTTCTATGATTTGAACCTCTGCTGTGAGTCCAGCTTTAGTTTCCGATGCTTCACTTCAGGTTTACTGTATCCCTTGGACCTTCTTACTGACGATGAAACACAGAAATTGCATCCGAATTTAATACAAAAGGCACAATGCCGACTTAAGTACAAGACGACTGAAACTCTAACTTTCTATGATTTGAACCTCTGCTGTGAGTCTAGTTTTAGTTTCCGATGCTTCACTTCAGGTTTACTGTATCCCTTGGTCGCTCTTATTGACGATGAAACACAGAAATTGCATCCGAATTTAATCCAAAAGCAAAATGCCGACTTAAGTACAAGAGGACTGATACTCTAACTTTCTATGATTTGAACCTCTGCTGTGAGTCCAGTATTAGTTTCCGATGCATCACTTCAGGTTTACTGTATCCCTTGGACCTGCTAATTGACGATGAAACACAGAAATTGCATCCGAATTTAATAAAAAAGGCACAATGCCGTCTTAAGTACAAGAGGACTGATACTCTAATTTTCTATGATTTAAACCCCTCCTGTGAGTCCAGTTTGAGATTCCAATGCTTAACTTCAGGTTTACTGTATCCCTTGGACCTTCTTATTGACGATGAAACACAGTAATTGCAATCGAATTTAATACAGAAGGCACAATGCCGACATAAGTACAAGAGGACTGATACTCTAACTTTCTATGATTTGAACCTCTCCTGTGAGTCCAGTTGTGTTTCCGATGCTTTACTTCAGGTTTACTGTATCCCTTGGACCTTCTTATTGACGATGAAACACAGAAATTGCATCTGAATTTAATAAAAAAGGCACAATGCCGACTTAAGTACAAGAGGACTGATACTCTAACTTTCTATGATTTGAACCCCTCCTGTGTGTCCAGTTTTAGTTTCCGATGCTTCACTTCAGGTTTACTGTATCCCTTGGACCTTCTTAATGACGATGAAACACAGAAATTGCATTAGAAGTTAATAAAAAAGGCACAGTGCCGACTTAAGTACAAGAGGACTGATACTCTAATTTTCTATGATTTGAACCCCTCCTGTGAGTCCAGTTTTGGATTCCGATGCTTAACTTCAGGTTAACTGTACCCCTTGGACCTTCTTCTTGACAACGAAACACAGAATTTGCATCCGAATGTAATACAAAAGGCACAATGCCGACTTAAGTACAAGATTGCTGATACTCTAACTTTCTATGATTTGAACCCCTCCTGTGAGTCCAGTTTTAGATTACGATGCTTAACTTCAGGTTTTCTGTATCCCTTGGACCTTCTTAGTGACGATGAAACACAGAAATGTCATCCGTATTTAATAAAAAAGCACAATGCCGACTTAAGTACAAGAGGACTGATACTCTAACTGTCTATGATTTGAACCCCTCCTGTGAGTCCAGTTTTGGTTTCCGTTGCTTATCTTCAGGTTTACTGTATCCCTTGGACCTTCTTATTGACGATGAAACACAGAAATTGCATCCGAATTTAATACAAAAGTCACAATGCCGACTTAAGTACAAGAGGAATGATACTCTAACTTTCTATGATTTGAACCTCTCCTGTGAGTCCAGTTTTAAATTCCGATGCTTCACTTCGGGTTTACTGTTTCCCGTGGACCCTCTTATTGACGATGAAACACAGAAATTGCATCCGAATTTAATACAAAAGGCACAATGCCGACTTAAGTACAAGAGGACTGAAACTCTAACTTTCTATGATTTGAACCTCTGCTGTGAGTCCAGTTTTAGTTTCCGATGCTTCACTTCAGGTTTACTGTATCTCTTGGACCTTCTTATTGACGATGAAACACAGAAATTGCATCCGAATTTAATACAAAAAGAACAATGCCGACTTACGTACAAGAGGACTGAAACTCTAACTTTGTATGATTTGAACCTCTGCTGTAAGTCCAGTTTTAGTTTCCGATGCTTCACTTCAGGTTTACTGTATCCCTTGGACCTTCTTATTGACGATGAAACACAGAAATTGCATCCGAATTTAATAAAAAATGCACAATGACGACTTAAGTACAGGTGGTCTGAGACTCTAACTTTCTATGATTTGAACCTCTGCTGTGAGTCCAGTTTTAGTTTCCGATGCTTCACTTCAGGTTTACTGTATCCCTTGGTCCTTCTTATTGACGATGAAACACAGAAATTGCATCCGAATTTAATACAAAAGGCGCGATGCCGACTTAAGTACAAGAGGACTGATACTCTAACTTTCTATGATTTGAACCTCTGCTGTGAGTCCAGTTTTAGTTTCCGATGCATCACTTCAGGTTTACTGTATCCCTTGGACCTGCTAATTGACGATGAGACACAGAAATGGATTCCGAATTTAATAAAAAAGGCACAATGCCGACTTAAATACAAGAGGACTGATACTCTAACTGTCTATGATTTGAACCCCTCCTGTGAGTCCAGTTTTAGTTTCCGATGCTTAACTTCAGGTTTACTGTATCCCTTGAACCTTCTTATTGACGATGAAACACAGAAATTGCATCCGAATTTAATAAAAAAGGCACATTGCCGACTTAAGTACAAGATTACTGATACTCTAACTTTCTATGATTTGAACCCCTCCTGTGAGTCCAGTTTCAGATTCAGATGCTTAACTTCAGGTTTACTGCATCCCTTGGACCTTCTTATTGACGATGAAACACAGAAATTGCATTCGAATTTAATACAAAAGTCACAATGCCGACTTAAGTACAAGAGGAATGATACTCTAACTTCCTATGATTTGAAACTCTCCTGTGAGTCCAGTTTTAGATTCCGATGCTTCACTTCGGGTTTACTGTATCCCTTGGACCCTCTTATTGACGATGAAATACAGAAATTGCATCCGAATTTAAAACAAAAGGCACAATGCCGACTTAAGTACAAGAGGACAGAAACTCTAACTTTCTATGATTTGAACCTCTGCTGTGAGTCCAGTTTTAGTTTCCGATGCTTCACTTCAGGTTAACTGTATCCCTTGGACCTTCTTATAGACGATGAAACACAGAAATTGCATCTGAATTTAATACAAAAAGCACAATGCCGACTTACGTACAAGAGGACTGAAACTCTAACTCTGTATGATTTGAACCTCTGCTGTAAGTCCAGTTTTAGTTTCCGATGCTTCACTTCAGGTCTACTGTATCCCTTAAACATTCTTATTGACGATGAAACACAGAAATTGCATCCGAATTTAATAAAAAATGCACAATGACGACTTAAGTACAAGTGGACTGAAACTCTAACTTTCTATGATTTGAACCTCTGCTGTGAGTCCAGTTTTAGTTTCCGATGCTTCACTTCAGTTTTACTGTATCCCTTGGACCTTCTTATTGACGATGAAACGCAGAAATTATATCCGAATTTAATACAAAAGGCACAATGCCGACTAACGTACAAAAGGACTGAAACTCTAATTGTCTATGATTTGAACCTCTGATGTGAGTCCAGTTTTAGTTTCCGATGCTTAACTTCAGGTTTACTGTATCCCTTGGATCTTCTTATTGACGATGAAACACAGATATTGCATCGGAATTAAATACAAAAGGCACAATGCCGACTTAAGTACAAGAGGACTGAAACTCTAACTTTCTATGATTTGAACCTCTGCTGTGAGTCCAGTTTTAGTTTCCGATGCTTCACTTCAGGTTTACTGTATCCCTCGGACCTTCTTATTGACGATGAAACACAGAAATTGCATCAGAATTTAATACAAGAGGCACAATGGCGACTAAAGTACAAGAGGACTGAAACTCTTCCTTCCTATGATTTGAACCTCTGCTGTGAGTCCAGTTTTAGTTTCCGATGCTTCACTTCAGGTTTACTGTATACCTTGGACCTTCTTATTGACGATGAAACACAGAAATTGCATCCGAATTTAATACAAAAGGCACAATGCCGACTTAAGTACAAGGCGACTGATACTCTAACTTTCTATGATTTGAACCCCTCCTGTGAGTCCAGTTTTAGATTGTGATGCTTCACTTCAGGTTTACTGTATCCCTTGGACCCTCTTATTGACGATGAAACACAGAAAATGCATCCGAATTTAATAAAAAAGGCACAATGCCGACTTAAGTACAAGAGGACTGATACTCTAACTTTCTATGATTTGAAGCCCTCCTGTGAGTCCAGTTGTGGATTCCGATGCTTAACTTCCGGTTAACTGTATCCCTTGGACCTTCTTATTGACAATGAAACACAGAAATTGCATCCGAATGTAATACAAAAGGCGCAATGCCGACTTAAGTACAAGAGGGCTGATACTCTAAATTTCCATGATTTGAACCCCTCCTGTGAGTCCAGTTTTAGATTACGATGCTTAACTTCAGGTTTACTGTATCCCTTGGACCTTCTTATTGACGATGAAACACAGAAATGGCATCCGAATTTAATAAAAAGGGCACAATGCCGACTTAAGTACAAGAGGACTGATACTCTAACTTTCTATGATTTGAACCCCTCCTGTGAGTCCTGTTTTAGTTTCCGATGCTTAACTTCAGGTTTACTGTATCCCTTGGACCTTCTTATTGACGATGAAACACAGAAATTGCATCCGAATTTAATACAAAAGGCACAATGCCGACTAAAGTACTAGAGGACTGTTACTCTAACTTTCTATGATTTGAAACTCTGCTGTGAGTCCAGTTTTAGTTTCCGATGCTTCACTTCAGGTTTACTGTATCCCTTGGACCTTCTTATTGACGATGAAACACAGAAATTGCATCCGAATTTAATGCAAAAGGCACAATGCCGACTTAAGTACAAGACGACTGAAACTCTAACTTTCTATGATTTGAACCTCTGCTGTGAGTCCAGTTTTAGTTTCCGATGCTTCACTTCAGGTTTACTGTATCCCTTGGTCCCTCTTATTGACGATGAAACACAGAAATTGCATCCGAATTTAATCCAAAAGCACAATGCCGACTTAAGTACAAGAGGACTGATACTCTAACTTTCTATGATTTGAACCTCTGCTGTGAGTCCAGTGTTAGTTTCCGATGCATCACTTCAGGTTTACTGTATCCCTTGGACCTGCTAATTGACGATGAAACACAGAAATTGCATCCGAATTTAATAAAAAAGGCACAATGCCGTCTTAAGTACAAGAGGACTGATACTCTAATTTTCTATGATTTAAACCCCTCCTGTGAGTCCAGTTTGAGATTCCAATGCTTAACTTCAGGTTTACTGTATCCCTTGGACCTTCTTATTGACGATGAAACACAGTAATTGCAATCGAATTTAATACAAAAGGCACAATGCCGACATAAGTACAAGAGGACTGATACTCTAACTTTCTATGATTTGAACCTCTCCTGTGAGTCCAGTTTTAGTTTCCGATGCTTTACTTCAGGTTTACTGTATCCCTTGGACCTTCTTATTGACGATGAAACACAGAAATTGCATCCGAATTTAATAAAAAAGCCACAATGCCGACTTAAGTACAAGAGGACTGATACTCCAACTTTCTATGATTTGAACCCCTCCTGTGTGTCCAGTTTTAGTTTCCGATGCTTCACTTCAGGTTTACTGTATCCCTTGGACCTTCTTATTGACGATGAAACACAGAAATTGCATCTGAATTTAATACAAAAAGCACAATGCCGACTTACGTACAAGAGGACTGAAACTCTAACTCTGTATGATTTGAACCTCTTCTGTAAGTCCAGTTTTAGTTTCCGATGCTTCACTTCAGGTTTACTGTATCCCTTGGACCTTCTTATTGACGATGAAACACAGAAATTGCATCCGAATTTAATAAAAAATGCACAATGACGACTTAAGTACAAGTGGACTGAAACTCTAACTTTCTATGATTTGAACCTCTGCTGTGAGTCCAGTTTTAGTTTCCGATGCTTCACTTCGGGTTTACTGTATCCCTCGGTCCTTCTTATTGACGATGAAACACAGAAATTGCATCCGAATTTAATACAAAAGGCGCAATGCCGTCTTAAGTACTAGAGGGCTGATACTCTAACTTTCTATGATTTGAACCCCTCCTGTGAGTCCAGTTTTAGATTACGATGCTTAACTTCAGGTTTACTGTATCCCTTGGACCTTCTTATTGACGATGAAACACAGAAATGGATTCCGAATTTAATAAAAAAGGCACAATGCCGACTTAAGTACAAGACGACTGATACTCTAACTGTCTATGATTTGAACCCCTCCTGTGAGTCCAGTTTTAGTTTCCGATGCTTAACTTCAGGTTTACTGTATCCCTTGGACCTTCTTATTGACGATGAAACACAGAAATTGCATCCGAATTTAATAAAAAAGGCACAATGCCGCCTTAAGTACAAGAGGACTGATACTCTAACTTTCTATGATTTGAACCTCTGCTGTGAGTCCAGTTTTAGTTTCCGATGCTTCACTTCACGTTTACTGTATCCCTTGGACCTTCTTATTGACGATGAAACACAGAAATTGCATCCGAATTTAATACAAAAGGCACAATGCCAACTTACGTACAAGAGGACTGAAACTCTAACTTTCTATGATTTGAACCTCTGCTGTGAGTCCAGTTTTAGTTTCCGATGTTTAACTTCAAGTTTACTGTATCCCTTGGACCTTCTTATTGACGATGAAACACAGAAATTGCATCCGAATTTAATACAAAAGGCACAATGCCGACTTAAGTACAAGAGGACTGAAACTCTAACTTTCTATGATTTGAACCTCTGCTGTGAGTCCAGTTTTAGTTTCCGATGCTTCACTTCAGGTTTACTGTATCCCTTGGACCTTCTTATTGACGATGAAACACAGAAATTGCATCCGAATTTAATACAAAAGGCACAATGCCGACTTAAGTACAAGAGGACTGAAACTCTAACTTTCTATGATTTGAACCTCTGCTGTGAGTCCACTTTTAGTTTCCGATGCTTCACGTCAGGTTTACTGTATCCCTTGGACCTCCTTATTGACGATGAAACACAGAAATTGCATCCGAATTAAATACAAAAGTCACAATGCCGACTTAAGTACAAGAGGACTGATACTCCTACTTTCTATGATTTGAACCTCTGCTGTGAGTCCAGTTTTAGTTTCCGATGCTTCACTTCAGGTTTACTGTATCCCTTGGACCTTCTCATTGACGATGAAACACAGAAATTGCATCCGAATTTAATAAAAAATGCACAATGACGACTTAAGTACAAGTGGACTGAAACTCTAACTTTCCATGATTTGAACCTCTGCTGTGAGTCGAGTTTTGGTTTCCGATGCTTCACTTCAGGTTTACTGTATCCCTTGGACCTTCTTATTGACGATGAAACACAGAAATTGCATCCGAATTTAATACAAAAGGCACAATGCCAACTTACGTACAAGAGGACTGAAACTCTAACTTTCTATGATTTGAACCTCTGCTGTGAGTCCAGTTTTAGTTTCCGATGCTTAACTTAAGGTTTACTGTATCCCTTGGACCTTCTTATTGACGATGAAACACAGAAATTGCATCCGAATTTAATACAAAAGGCACAATGCCGACTTAAGTACAAGAGGACCGAAACTCTAACTTTCTATGATTTGAACCTCAGCTGTGAGTCCAGTTTTAGTTTCCGATGCTTCACTTCAGGTTTACTGTATCCCTTAGACATTCTTATTGACGATGAAACACATAAATTGCATCCGAATTTAATACAAATGGCACAATGCCGACTAAAGTACATGAGGACTGAAACTCTAACTTTCTATGATTTGAACCTCTGCTGTGAGTCCAGTTTTAGTTTCCGATGCTTCACTTCGGGTTTACTGTATCCCTTCGACCTTCTTATTGACGATGAAACACAGAAATTGCATCCGAATTTAATAAAAAATGCACAATGACGACTTAAGTACAAGTGGACTGAAACTCTAACTTTCTATGATTTGAACCTCTGCTGTGAGTCCAGTTTAGTTTCCGATGCTTCACTTCAGGTTTACTGTATCCCTCGGTCCTTCGTATTGACGATGAAACACAGAAATTGCATCCGAATTTAATACAAAAGGCGCAATGCCGACTTAAGTACAAGAGGACAGATACTCTAACTTTCTATGATTTGAACCTCTGCTGTGAGTCCAGTTTTAGTTTCCGATGCTTCACTTCAGGTTTACCGTATCCCTTGGACCTGCTAATTGGCGATGAAACACAGAAATTGCATCCGAATTTAATACAAAAGGCACAATGCCGACTTAAGTACAAGAGGACTGATACTCTAATTTTCTATGATTTGAACCCCTCCTGTGAGTCCAGTTTTAGATTCCAATGCTTAACTTCAGGTTTACTCTATCCCTTGGACCTTCTTATTGACGATGAAACACAGTAATTGCATCCGAATTTAATACAAAAGGCACAATGCCGACATAAGTACAAGAGGACTGATACTCTATCTTTCTATGATTTGAATTACTCCTGTGAGTCCAGTTTTAGTTTCCGATGCTTTACTTCAGGTTTACTGTATCCCTTGGACCTTCTTATTGACGATGAAACACAGAAATTGCATCCGAATTTAATAAAAAAGGCACAATGCCGACTTAAGTACAAGAAGACTGATACTCTAACTTTCTATGATTTGAACCCCTCCTGTGAGTCCAGTTTTAGTTTCCGATGCTTCACTTCAGGTTTACTGTATCCCTTGGACCTTCTTAATGACGATGAAACACAGAAATTGCATCAGAATTTAATAAAAAAGGCACAGTGAGGACTTAAGTACAAGAGGACTGATACTCTAACTTTCTATGATTTGAACCCCTCCTGTGAGTCCAGTTTTGGATTCCGATGCTTGACTTCAGGTTAACTGTACCCCTTGGACTTTCTTATTGACAATAAAACACAGAGATTGCATCCGAATGTAATACAAAAGTCACAATGCCGACTTAAGTACTAGAGGGCTGATACTCTAACTTTCTATGATTTGAACCTCTGCTGTGAGTCCAGTTTTAGTTTCCGATGCTTCACTTCACGTTTACTGTATCCCTTGGACCTTCTTATTGACGATGAAACACAGAAATTGCATCCGAATTTAATACAAAAGGCACAATGCCAACTTACGTACAAGAGGACTGAAACTCTAACTTTCTATGATTTGAACCTCTGCTGTGAGTCCAGTTTTAGTTTCCGATGCTTAACTTAAGGTTTACTGTATCCCTTGGACCTTCTTATTGACGATGAAACACAGAAATTGCATCCGAATTTAATACAAAAGGCACAATGCCGACTTAAGTACAAGAGGACCGAAACTCTAATTTTCTATGATTTGAACCTCAGCTGTGAGTCCAGTTTTAGTTTCCGATGCTTCACTTCAGGTTTACTGTATCCCTTAGACCTTCTTATTGACGATGAAACACAGAAATTGCATCCGAATTTAATAAAAAAGGCACAATGCCGACTTAAGTACAAGAAGACTGATACTCTAACTTTCTATGATTTGAACCCCTCCTGTGAGTCCAGTTTTAGTTTCCGATGCTTCACTTCAGGTTTACTGTATCCCTTGGACCTTCTTAATGACGATGAAACACAGAAATTGCATCAGAATTTAATAAAAAAGGCACAGTGAGGACTTAAGTACAAGGGGACTGATACTCTAACTTTCTATGATTTGAACCCCTCCTGTGAGTCCAGTTTTGGATTCCGATGCTTAACTTCAGGTTAACTGTACCCCTTGGACTTTCTTATTGACAATAAAACACAGAGATTGCATCCGAATGTAATACAAAAGTCACAATGCCGACTTAAGTACTAGAGGGCTGATACTCTAACTTTCTATGATTTGAACCCCTCCTGTGAGTCCAGTTTTAGATTACGATGCTTAACTTCAGGTTTACTGTATCCCTTGGACCTTCTTATTGACGATGAAACACAGAAATGGATTCCGAATTTAATAAAAAAGGCACAATGCCGACTTAAGTACAAGAGGACTGATACTCTAACTGTCTATGATTTGAACCCCTCCTGTGAGTCCAGTTTTAGTTTCCGATGCTTAACTTCAGGTTTACTGTATCCCTTGGACCTTCTTATTGACGATGAAACACAGAAATTGCATCCGAATTTAATAAAAAAGGCACAATGCCAACTTACGTACAAGAGGACTGAAACTCTAACTTTCTATGATTTGAACCTCTGCTGTGAGTCCAGTTTCAGTTTCCGATGTTTAACTTCAGGTTTACTGTATCCCTTGGACTTTCTTATTGACGATGAAACACAGAAATTGCATCCGAATTTAATACAAAAGGCACAATGCCGACTTAAGTACAAGACTACTGAAACTCTAACTTTCTATGATTTGAACCTCTGCTGTGAGTCCAGTTTTAGTTTCCGATGCTTCACTTCAGGTTTACTGTATCCCTTGGACTTTCTTATTGACGATGAAACACAGAAATTGCATCCGAATTTAATACAAAAGGCACAATACCGACTTAAGTACAAGAGGACTGAAACTCTAACTTTCTATGATTTGAACCTCTGCTGTGAGTCCACTTTTAGTTTCCGATGCTTCACGTCAGGTTTACTGTATCCCTTGGACCTCCTTATTGACGATGAAGAACAGAAATTGCATCCGAATTAAATACAAAAGGCACAATGCCGACTTAAGTACAAGAGGACTGATACTCCAACTTTCTATTATTTGAACCTCTGCTGTGAGTCCAGTTTTAGTTTCCGATGCTTCACTTCAGGTTTACTGTATCCCTTGGACCTTCTCATTGACGATGAAACACAGAAATTGCATCCGAATTTAATAAAAAATGCACAATGACGACTTAAGTACAAGTGGACTGAAACTCTAACTTTCTATGATTTGAACCTCTGCTGTGAGTCGAGTTTTAGTTTCCGATGCTTCACTTCAGGTTTACTGTATCCTTTGGACCTTCTTATTGACGATGAAACACAGAAATTGCATCCGAATTTAATACAAAAGGCACAATGCCAACTTACGTACAAGAGGACTGAAACTCTAACTTTCTATGATTTGAACCTCTGCTGTGAGTCCAGTTTTAGTTTCCGATGCTTAACTTAAGGTTTACTGTATCCCTTGGAGCTTCTTATTGACGATGAAACACAGAAATTGCATCCGAATTTAATACAAAAGGCACAATGCCGACTTAAGTACAAGAGGACCGAAACTCTAACTTTCTATGATTTGAACCTCAGGTGTGAGTCCAGTTTTAGTTTCCGATGCTTTACTTCAGGTTTACTGTAACCCTTAGACCTTCTTATTGACGATGAAACACATAAATTGCATCCGAATTTAATACAAATGGCACAATGCCGACTAAAGTACAAGAGGACTGAAACTCTAACTTTCTATGATTTGAACCTCTGCTGTGAGTCCAGTTTTAGTTTCCGATGCTTCACTTTGGGTTTACTGTATCCCTTCGACCGTCTTATTGACGATGAAACACATGAATTGCATCCGAATTCAATAAAAAAGGCACAATGCCGACTTAAGTACAAGAGGACTGATACTCTAACTTTCTATGATTTGAACCCTTCCTGTGGGTCCAGTTTTAGATTCCGATGCTTAACTTCAGGTTTACTGTATCCCTTGGACCATCTTATTGACGATGAAACACAGAAATTGCATCCGAGTTTAATACAAATGGCACAATGCCGACTTAAGTACATGAGGACTGAAACTCTAACTTCCTATGATTTGGACCTCTGCTGTGAGTCCAGTTTTAGTTTCCGATGCTTCACTTCAGGTTTACTGTATCCCTTGGACCTTCTTATTGACGATGAAACACAGAAATTGCATCCGAATTTAATACAAAAGGCGCAATGCCGACTTAAGTACAAGAGGACTGATACTCTAACTTTCTATGATTTGAACCTGTGCTGTGAGTCCACTTTTCGTTTCCGATGCTTCACTTCAGGTTTACTGTATCCCTTGGACCTTCTTATTGACGATGAAACACAGAAATTGCATCCGAATTTAATACAAAAGGCACAATGCCAACTTAAGTACAAGAGGACTGAAACTCTAACTTTCTATGATTTGAACCTCTGCTGTGAGTCCACTTTTAGTTTCCGATGCTTCACTTCAGGTTTACTGTATCCCTTGGACCTTCTTATTGATGAAGAAACACAGAAATTGCATCCGAATTAAATACAAAAGGCACAATGCCGACTTAAGTACAAGAGGACTGATACTCCAACTTTCTATGATTTGAACCTCTGCTTTGAGTCCAGTTTTAGTTTCCGATGCATCACTTCAGGTTTACTGTATCCCTTGGACCTTCTAATTGACGATGAAACCCAGAATTTGCATCCGAATTTAATAAAAAAGGCACAATGCCGACTTAAGTACAAGAGGAATGATACTCTTACTTTCTATGATTTGAACCTCTCGTGTGAGTCCAGTTTTAGATTCCGATGCTTCACTTCGTGTTTACTGTATCCCTTGGACCCTCTTATTGACGATGAAACACAGAAATTGCATCCGAATTTAATACAAAAGGCACAATGCCGACTTAAGTACAAGAGGACTGAAACTCTAACTTTCTATGATTTGAACCTCTGCTGTGAGTTTAGTTTTAGTTTCCGATGCTTCACTTCCGGTTTAGTGTATCCCTTGGACCTTCTTATTGACGATGAAACACAGAAATTGCATCCGAATTTAATACAAAAGTCACAATGCCGACTTACGTACATGAGGACTGAAACTCTAACTTTCTATGATTTGAACCACTGCTGTAAGTCCAGTTTTAGTTACCGATGCTTCACTTCAGGTTTACTGTATCCCTTGGACCTTCTTATTGACGATGAAACACAGAAATTGCATCCGAATCTAATACAAAAGGCACAATGCCGACTTAAGTACAAGAGGACTGAAACTCTAACTTTCTATGATTTGAACCTCTGCTGTGAGTCCAGTTTTAGTTTCCGATGCTTCACTTCAGGTTTACTGTATCCCTTGGACCTTCTTATTGACGATGAAACACAGAAATTGCATCCGAATTAAATACAAAAGGCACAATGCCGACTTAAGTACAAGGGGACTGATACTCCAACTTTCTATGATTTGAACCTCTGCTGTGAGTCAGGTTTTAGTTTCCGATGCATCACTTGAGGTTTACTGTATCCCTAGGACCTTCTAATTGACGATGAAACACAGAAATAGCATCAGAATTTAATAAAAAAGGCACAATGCCGACTTAAGTACAAGAGATCTGATACTCTAATTTTCTATGATTTGAACCCCTCCTGTGAGTCCAGTTATAGATTCCGATGCTTAACTTCAACTTTACTGTATCCCTTGGACTTTCTTATTGACGATGAAACACAGAAATTGCATCCGAAATTAATACAAAAGCACAATGCCGACTTAAGTACAAAGCGACTGATACACTAACTTTCTATGTTTTGAACCTCTCCTGTGAGTCCAGTTTTAGATTCTGATGCTTCACTTCAGGTTTACTGTATCCCTTGGACCCTCTTATTGACAATGAAACACAGAAATTGCATCCGGATTTAATACAAAAGGCACAATGCCGACAAAAGTACTAGAGAACTGATACTCTAACATTCTATGATTTGAACACCTCCTGTGAGTCCAGTTTTAGTTTCCGATGCCATACATCAGGTTTACTGTATCCCTTGGACCTTCTTGTTGACGATGAAACACAGAAACGGCATCCGAATTTAATAAAAAAGGCACAATGCCGACTTAAGGAAAAGAGGAGTGATACTCTAACTTTCTATGATTTGAACCCCTCCTGTGAGTCCAGTTTTAGATTCCGATGCTTAACTTCAAGTTTACTGTATCCCTTGGACCTTCTTATTGACGATGAAACACAGAATTTGCATCCGAATTTAATACAAAAGGCACAATGCCGACTTAAAAACAAGAGGACTGAAACTCTAACTTTCTATGATTTGAAGCTCTGCTGTGAGTCCAGTTTTAGTTTCCGATGCTTAACTTCAGGTTTACTGTATCCCTTGGACCTTCTTATTGACGATGGGACACAGAAATTGCATCCGAATTTAATATAAAAGGCACAATGCCGACTTAAGTACAAGAGGACTGAAACTCTAACTTCCTATGATTTGGACCTCTGCTGTGAGTCCAGTTTTAGTTTCCGATGCTTCACTTCAGGTTTACTGTATCCCTTGGACCTTCTTATTGACGATGAAACACAGAAATTGCATCCGAATTTAATACAAAAGCCACAATGCCGACTTAAGTACAAGAGGACTGGTACTCTAACTTTCTATGATTTGAACCTCTGCTGTGAGTCCACTTTTCGTTTCCGATGCTTCACTTCAGGTTACTGTATCCCTTGGACCTTCTTATTGACGATGAAACACAGGAATTGCATCCGAATTTAATACAAAAGGCACAATGCCGACTTAAGTACAAGAGGACTGATACTCCAACTTTCTATGATTTGAACCTCTGCTGTGAGTCCAGTTTTAGTTTCCGATGCATCACTTCAGGTTTACTGTATCCCTTGGACCTTCTAATTGACGATGAAACACAGAATTTGCATCCGAATTTAATACAAAAGGCACAATGCCGACTTAAGTACAAGAGGAATGATACTCTAACTTTCTATGATTTGAACCTCTCCTGTGAGTCCAGTTTTAGATTCCAATGCTTCACTTCGTGTTTACTGTATCCCTTGGACCCTCTTATTGACGATGAAACACAGAAACTGCATCCGAATTTAATACAAAAAGCACAATGCCGACTTAAGTACAAGAGGACTGAAACTCTAACTTTCTATGATTTGAACCTCTGCTGTGAGTTTAGTTTTAGTTTCCGTTGCTTCACTTCAGGTTTAGTGTATCCCTTGGACCTTCTTATTGAAGATGAAACACAGAAATTGCATCCGAATTTAATACAAAAGTCACAATGCCGACTTACGTACATGAGGACTGAAACTCTAACTTTCTATGATTTGAACCTCTGCTGTAAGTCCAGTTTTAGTTTCCGATGCTTCACTTCAGGTTTACTGTATCGGTTGGACCTTCTTATTGACGATGAAACACAGAATTTGCATCCGAATTTAATACAAAAGGCACAATGCCGACTTAAAAACAAGAGGACTGAAACTCTAACTTTCTATGATTTGAACCTCTGCTATGAGTCCAGTTTTAGTTTCCGATGCTTAACTTCAGGTTTACTGTATCCCTGGGACCTTCTTATTGACGATGAAACACAGAAATTGCATCCGAATTTAATATAAAAGGCACAATGCCGACTTAAGTACAAGAGGACTGAAACTCTAACTTCCTGTGATTTGGACCTCTGCTGTGAGTCCAGTTTTAGTTTCCGATGCTTCACTTCAGGTTTACTGTATCCCTTGGACCTTCTTATTGACGATGAAACACAGAAATTGCATCCGAATTTAATACAAAAGGCACAATGCCGACTTAAGTACAAGAGGACTGATACTCTAACTTTCTATGATTTGAACCTCTGCTGTGAGTCCACTTTTCGTTTCCGATGCTTCACTTCAGGTTTACTGTATCCCTTGGACCTTCTTATTGACGATGAAACACAGAAATTGCATCTGAATTTAATACAAAAGGCACAATGCCGACTTAAGTACAAGAGGACTGAAACTCTAACTTTCTATGATTTGAACCTCTGCCGTGAGTCCACTTTTAGTTTCCGATGCTTCACTTCAGGTTTACTGTATCCCTTGGACCTTCTTATTGACGAAGAAACACAGAAATTGCATCCGAATTAAATACAAAAGGCACAATGCCGACTTAAGTACAAGAGGACTGATACTCCAACTTTCTATGATTTGAACCTCTGCTGTGAGTCCAGTTTTAGTTTCCGATGCATCACTTCAGGTTTACTGTATCCCTTGGACCTTCTAATTGACGATGAAACACAGAATTTGCATCCGAATTTAATAAAAAAGGCACAATGCCGACTTAAGTACAAGAGGAATGATACTCTAACTTTCTATGATTTGAACCTCTCCTGTGAGTCCAGTTTTAGATTCCGATGCTTCACTTCGTGTTTACTGTATCCCTTGGACCCTCTTATTGACGATGAAACACAGAAACTGCATCCGAATTTAATACAAAAGGCACAATGCCGACTTAAGTACAAGAGGACTGAAACTCTAACTTTCTATGATAAAAACCTCTGCTGTGAGTTTAGTTTTAGTTTCCGTTGCTTCACTTCAGGTTTAGTGTATCCCTTGGACCTTCTTATTGACGATGAAACACAGAAATTGCATCCGAATTTAATACAAAAGTCACAATGCCGACTTACGTACATGACGACTGAAACTCTAACTTTCTATGATTTGAACCTCTGCTGTAAGTCCAGTTTTAGTTTCCGATGCTTCACTTCAGGTTTACTGTATCCCTTGGACCTTCTTATTGACGATGAAACACAGAAATTGCATCCGAATTCAATACAAAGGGCACAATTCCGACTTAAGTACAAGAGGACTGAAACTCTAACTTTCTATGATTTGAACCTCTGCTGTGAGTCCAGTTTTAGTTTCCGATGCTTCACTTCAGGTTTACTGTATCCCTTGGACCTTCTTATTGACGATGAAACACAGAAATTGCATCCGAATTTAATACAAAAGTCACAATGCCGACTTACGTACATGAGGACTGAAACTCTAACTTTCTATGATTTGAACCTCTGCTGTAAGTCCAGTTTTACTTTCCGATGCTTCACTTCAGGTTTACTGTATCCCTTGGACCTTCTTATTGACGATGAAACACAGAAATTGCATCCGGATTTAATACAAAAGGCACAATGCCGACAAAAGTACTAGAGAACTGATACTCTAACATTCTATGATTTGAACTCCTCCTGTGAGTCCAGTTTTAGTTTCCGATGCCATACATCAGGTTTACTGTATCCCTTGGACCTTCTTGTTGACGATGAAACACAGAAACGGCATCCGAATTTAATAAAAAAGCACAATGCCGACTTAAGGAAAAGAGGACTGATACTCTAACTTTCTACGATTTGAACCCCTCCTGTGAGTCCAGTTTTAGTTTCCGATGCTTAACTTCAGGTTTACTGTATCCCTTGGACCTTCTTATTGACGATGAAACACAGAATTTGCATCCGAATTTAATACAAAAGGCACAATGCCGACTTAAAAACAAGAGGACTGAAACTCTAACTTTCTATGATTTGAACCTCTGCTATGAGTCCAGTTTTAGTTTCCGATGCTTAACTTCAGGTTTACTGTATCCCTGGGACCTTCTTATTGACGATGAAACACAGAAATTGCATCCGAATTTAATATAAAAGGCACAATGCCGACTTAAGTACAAGAGGACTGAAACTCTAACTTCCTGTGATTTGGACCTCTGCTGTGAGTCCAGTTTTAGTTTCCGATGCTTCACTTCAGGTTTACTGTATCCCTTGGACCTTCTTATTGACGATGAAACACAGAAATTGCAGCCGAATTTAATACAAAAGGCACAATGCCGACTTAATTACAAGAGGACTGATACTCTAACTTTCTATGATTTGAACCTCTGCTGTGAGTCCACTTTTCGTTTCCGATGCTTCACTTCAGGTTTACTGTATCCCTTGGACCTTCTTATTGACGATGAAACACAGAAATTGCATCTGAATTTAATACAAAAGGCACAATGCCGACTTAAGTACAAGAGGACTGAAACTCTAACTTTCTATGATTTGAACCTCTGCCGTGAGTCCACTTTTAGTTTCCGATGCTTCACTTCAGGTTTACTGTATCCCTTGGACCTTCTTATTGACGAAGAAACACAGAAATTGCATCCGAATTAAATACAAAAGGCACAATGCCGACTTAAGTACAAGAGGACTGATACTCCAACTTTCTATGATTTGAACCTCGGCTGTGAGTCCAGTTTTAGTTTCCGATGCATCACTTCAGGTTTACTGTATCCCTTGGACCTTCTAATTGACGATGAAACACAGAATTTGCATCCGAATTTAATAAAAAAGGCACAATGCCGACTTAAGTACAAGAGGAATGATACTCTAACTTTCTATGATTTGAACCTCTCCTGTGAGTCCAGTTTTAGATTCCGATGCTTCACTTCGTGTTTACTGTATCCCTTGGACCCTCTTATTGACGATGAAACACAGAAACTGCATCCGAATTTAATACAAAAGGCACAATGCCGACTTAAGTACAAGAGGACTGAAACTCTAACTTTCTATGATTTGAACCTCTGCTGTGAGTTTAGTTTTAGTTTCCGTTGCTTCACTTCAGGTTTAGTGTATCCCTTGGACCTTCTTATTGACGATGAAACACAGAAATTGCATCCGAATTTAATACAAAAGTCACAATGCCGACTTACGTACATGACGACTGAAACTCTAACTTTCTATGATTTGAACCTCTGCTGTAAGTCCAGTTTTAGTTTCCGATGCTTCACTTCAGGTTTACTGTATCCCTTGGACCTTCTTATTGACGATGAAACACAGAAATTGCATCCGAATTCAATACAAAGGGCACAATTCCGACTTAAGTACAAGAGGACTGAAACTCTAACTTTCTATGATTTGAACCTCTGCTGTGAGTCCAGTTTTAGTTTCCGATGCTTCACTTCAGGTTTACTGTATCCCTTGGACCTTCTTATTGACGATGAAACACAGAAATTGCATCCGAATTAAATACAAAAGGCACAATGCCGACTTAAGTACAAGAGGACTGATACTCCAACTTTCTATGATTTGAACCTCTGCTGTGAGTCCAGTTTTAGATTCCGATGCTTCACTTCGTGTTTACTGTATCCCTTGGACCCTCTTATTGACGATGAAACACAGAAACTGCATCCGAATTTAATACAAAAGGCACAATGCCGACTTAAGTACAAGAGGACTGAAACTCTAACTTTCTATGATTTGAACCTCTGCTGTGAGTTTAGTTTTAGTTTCCGTTGCTTCACTTCAGGTTTAGTGTATCCCTTGGACCTTCTTATTGACGATGAAACACAGAAATTGCATCCGAATTTAATACAAAAGTCACAATGCCGACTTACGTACATGAGGACTGAAACTCTAACTTTCTATGATTTGAACCTCTGCTGTAAGTCCAGATTTAGTTTCCGATGCTTCACTTCAGGTTTACAGTATCCCTTGGACCTTCTTATTGACGATGAAACACAGAAATTGCATCCGAATTTAATATAAAAGGCACAATGCCGACTTAAGTACAAGAGAACTGAAACTCTAACTTCCTATGATTTGGACCTCTGCTGTGAGTCCAGTTTTAGTTTCCGATGCTTCACTTCAGGTTTACTGTATCCCTTGGACCTTCTTATTGACGATGAAACACAGAAATTGCATCCGAATTTAATACAAAAGGCAGAATGCCGACTTAAGTACAAGAGGACTGATACTCTAACTTTCTATGATTTGAACCTCTGCTGTGAGTCCACTTTTCGTTTCCGATGCTTCACTTCAGGTTTACTGTATCCCTTGGACCTTCTTATTAACGACGAAACACAGAAATTGCATCCGAATTTAATACAAAAGGCACAATGCCGACTTAAGTACAAGAGGACTGAAACTCTAACTTTCTATGATTTGAACCTCTGCTGTGAGTCCACTTTTAGTTTCCGATGCTTCACTTCAGGTTTACTGTATCCCTTGGACCTTCTTATTGACGAAGAAACACAGAAATTGCATCCGAATTAAATACAAAAGGCACAATGCCGACTTAAGTACAAGAGGACTGATACTCCAACTTTCTATGATTTGAACCTCTGCTGTGAGTTTAGTTTTAGTTTCCGTTGCTTCACTTCAGGTTTAGTGTATCCCTTGGACCTTCTTATTGACGATGAAACACAGAAATTGCATCCGAATTTAATACAAAAGTCACAATGCCGACTTACGTACATGAGGACTGAAACTCTAATTTTCTATGATATGAACCCCTCCTGCGAGTCCAGTTATAGATTCCGATGCTTAACTTCAACTTTACTGTATCCCTTGGACCTTCTTATTGGCGATTAAACACAGAAATTGCATCCGAAATTAATAAAAAAGGCACAATGCCGACTTAAGTACAAGAGGACTGATACTCTAACTTTCTATGATTTGAACCCCTCCTGTGAGTCCAGTTTTAGATTCCGATGCTTAACTTCAAGTTTACTGTATCCCTTGGACCTTCTTATTGACGATGAAACACAGAATTTGCATTGGAATTTAATACAAAAGGCACAATGCCGACTTAAAAACAAGAGGACTGAAACTCTAACTTTCTATGATTTGAACCTCTGCTATGAGTCCAGTTTTAGTTTCCGATGCTTAACTTCAGGTTTACTGTATCCCTGGGACCTTCTTATTGACGATGAAACACAGAAATTGCATCCGGATTTAATATAAAAGGCACAATGCCGACTTAAGTACAAGAGGACTGAAACTCTAACTTCCTGTGATTTGGACCTCTGCTGTGAGTCCAGTTTTAGTTTCCGATGCTTCACTTCAGGTTTACTGTATCCCTTGGACCTTCTTATTGACGATGAAACACAGAAATTGCATCCGAATTTAATACAAAAGGCACAATGCCGACTTAAGTACAAGAGGACTGATACTCTAACTTTCTATGATTTGAACCTCTGCTGTGAGTCCACTTTTCGTTTCCGATGCTTCACTTCAGGTTTACAGTATCCCTTGGACCTTCTTATTGACGATGAAACACAGAAATTGCATCCGAATTTAATACAAAAGGCACAATGCCGACTTAAGTACAAGAGGACTGAAACTCTAACTTTCTATGATTTGAACCTCTGCTGTGAGTCCACTTTTAGTTTCCGATGCTTCACTTCAGGTTTACTGTATCCCTTGGACCTTCTTATTGACGAAGAAACACAGAAATTGCATCCGAATTAAATACAAAAGGCACAATGCCGACTTAAGTACAAGAGGACTGATACTCCAACTTTCTATGATTTGAACCTCTGCTGTGAGTCCAGTTTTAGTTTCCGATGCATCACTTCAGGTTTACTGTATCCCTTGGACCTTCTAATTGACGATGAAACACAGAATTTGCATCCGAATTTAATAAAAAATGCACAATGCCGACTTAAGTACAAGAGGAATGATACTCTAACTTTCTATGATTTGAACCTCTCCTGTGAGTCCAGTTTTAGATTCCGATGCTTCACTTCGTGTTTACTGTATCCCTTGGACCCTCTTATTGACGATGAAACACAGAAACTGCATCCGAATTTAATACAAAAGGCACAATGCCGACTTAAGTACAAGAGGACTGAAACTCTAACTTTCTATGATTTGAACCTCTGCTGTGAGTTTAGTTTTAGTTTCCGTTGCTTCACTTCAGGTTTAGTGTATCCCTTGGACCTTCTTATTGACGATGAAACACAGAAATTGCATCCGAATTTAATACAAAAGTCACAATGCCGACTTAAGTACAAGGCTACTGATACACTAACTTTCTAAGATTTGAACCTCTCCTGTGAGTCCAGTTTTAGATTCTGATGCTTCACTTCAGGTTTACTGTATCCCTTGGACCTTCTTATTGACGATGAAACACAGAAATTGCATCCGGATTTAATACAAAGGCACAATGCCGACAAAAGTACTAGAGAACTGGTACTCTAACTTTCTATGATTTGAACCTCTGCTGTACGTCCAGTTATAGTTTCCGATGCTTCACTTCAGGTTTACTGTATCCCTTGGACCTTCTTATTGACGATGAAACACAGAAATTGCATCCGAGTTTAATACAAAAGGCACAATGCCGATTTAAGTACAAGCGGACTGATACTCTAACTTTCTATGATTTGAACCCCTCCTGTGAGTCCAGTTTTAGTTTCCGATGCCATACATCAGGTTTACTGTATCCCTTGGACCTTCTTATTGACGATGAAACACAGAAACGGCATCCGAATTTAATAAAAGAGGCACAATGCCGACTTAAGTAAAAGAGGACTGATACTCTAACTTTCTATGATTTGAACCTCTCCTGTGAGTCCTGTTTTAGATTCCAATGCTTCACTTCGTGTTTACTGTATCCCTTGGATCCTCTTATTGACGATGAAACACAGAAACTGCATCCGAATTTAATACAAAAGGCACAATGCCGACTTAAGTACAAGAGGACTGAAACTCTAACTTTCTATGATTTGAACCTCTGCTGTGAGTTTAGTTTTAGTTTCCGTTGCTTCACTTCAGGTTCAGTGTATCCCTTGGACCTTCTTATTGACGATGAAACACAGAAATTGCATCCGAATTTAATACAAAAGTCACAATGCCGACTTACGTACATGAGGACTGAAACTCTAACTTTCTATGATTTGAACCTCTGCTGTAAGTCCAGTTTTACTTTCCGATGCTTCACTTCAAGGTTTACTGTATCCCTTGGACCTTCTTATTGACGATGAAACACAGAAATTGCATCCGGATTTAATACAAAAGGCACAATGCCGGCAAAAGTACTAGAGAACTGATACTCTAACATTCTATGATTTGAACTCCTCCTGTGAGTCCAGTTTTAGTTTCCGATGCCATACATCAGGTTTACTGTATCCCTTGGACCTTCTTGTTGACGATGAAACACAGAAACGGCATCCGAATTTAATAAAAAACGCACAACGCCGACTTAAGGAAAAGAGGACTGATACTCTAACTTTCTACGATTTGGACCCCTCCTGTGAGTCCAGTTTTAGTTTCCGATGCTTAACTTCAGGTTTACTGTATCCCTTGGACCTTCTTATTGACGATGAAACACAGAATTTGCATCCGAATTTAATACAAAAGGCACAATGCCGACTTAAAAACAAGAGGACTGAAACTCTAACTTTCTATGATTTGAACCTCTGCTATGAGTCCAGTTTTAGTTTCCGATGCTTAACTTCAGGTTTACTGTATCCCTGGGACCTTCTTATTGACGATGAAACACAGAAATTGCATCCGAATTTAATATAAAAGGCACAATGCCGACTTAAGTACAAGAGGACTGAAACTCTAACTTCCTGTGATTTGGACCTCTGCTGTGAGTCCTGTTTTAGTTTCCGATGCTTCACTTCAGGTTTACTGTATCCCTTGGACCTTCTTATTGACGATGAAACACAGAAATTGCATCCGAATTTAATACAAAAGGCACAATGCCGACTTAAGTACAAGAGGAATGATACTCTAACTTTCTATGATTTGAACCTCTGCTGTAAGTCCACTTTTCGTTTCCGATGCTTCACTTCAGGTTTACTGTATCCCTTGGACCTTCTTATTGACGATGAAACACAGAAATTGCATCCGAATTTAATACAAAAGGCACAATGCCGACTTAAGTACAAGAGGACTGAAACTCTAACTTTCTATGATTTGAACCTCTGCCGTGAGTCCACTTTTAGTTTCCGATGCTTCACTTCAGGTTTACTGTATCCCTTGGACCTTCTTATTGACGAAGAAACACAGAAATTGCATCCGAATTAAATACAAAAGGCACAATGCCGACTTAAGTACAAGAGGACTGATACTCCAACTTTCTATGATTTGAACCTCTGCTGTGAGTCCAGTTTTAGTTTCCGATGCATCACTTCAGGTTACTGTATCCCTTGGACCTTCTAATTGACGATGAAAACACAGAATTTGCATCCGAATTTAATAAAAAAGGCACAATGCCGACTTAAGTACAAGAGGACTGAAACTCTAACTTTCTATGTATTTGAACCTCTGCTGTGAGTCCAGTTTTAGTTTCCGATGCTCACTTCAGGTTTACTGTATCCCTTGGACCTTCTTATTGACGATGAAAACACAGAAATTGCATCCGAATTAAATACAAATGGCACAATGCCGACTTAAGTACAAGAGACTGATACTCCAACTTTCTATGATTTGAACCTCTGCTGTGAGTCCAGTTTTAGATTCCGATGCTTCACTTCGTGTTTACTGTATCCCTTGGACCCTCTTATTGACGATGAAACACAGAAACTGCATCCGAATTTAATACAAAAGGCACAATGCCGACTTAAGTACAAGAGGACTGAAACTCTAACTTTCTATGATTTGAACCTCTGCTGTGAGTTTAGTTTTAGTTTCCGTTGCTTCACTTCAGGTTTAGTGTATCCCTTGGACCTTCTTATTGACGATGAAACACAGAAACTGCATCCGAATTTAATACAAAAGTCACAATGCCGACTTACGTACATGAGGACTGAAACTCTAACTTTCTATTATTTGAACCTCTGCTGTAAGTCCAGATTTAGTTTCCGATGCTTCACTTCAGGTTTACTATATCCCTTGGACCTTCTTATTGACGATGAAACACAGAAATTGCATCCGAATTTAATATAAAAGGCACAATGCCGACTTATGTACAAGAGAACTGAAACTCTAACTTCCTATGATTTGGACCTCTGCTGTGAGTCCAGTTTTAGTTTCCGATGCTCACTTCAGGTTTACTGTATCCCTTGGACCTTCTTATTGACGATGAAGCACAGAAATTGCATCCGAATTTAATACAAAAAGCAGAATGCCGACTTAAGTACAAGAGGACTGATACTCTAACTTTCTATGATTTGAACCTCTGCTGTGAGTCCACTTTTCGTTTCCGATGCTTCACTTCAGGTTTACTGTATCCCTTGGACCTTCTTATTAACGACGAAACACAGAAATTGCATCCGAATTTAATACAAAAGGCACAATGCCGACTTAAGTACAAGAGACTGAAACTCTAACTTTCTATGATTTGAACCTCTGCTGTGAGTCCACTTTTAGTTTCCGATGCTTCACTTCAGGTTTACTGTATCCCTTGGACCTTCTTATTGACGAAGAAACACAGAATTGCATCCGAATTAAATACAAAAGGCACAATGCCGACTTAAGTACAAGAGGACTGATACTCCAACTTTCTATGATTTGAACCTCTGGCTGTGAGTCCAGTTTTAGTTTCCGATGCATCACTTCAGGTTTACTGTATCCCTTGGACCTTCTAATAGACGATGAAACACAGAATTTGTATCCGAATTAATAAAAAAGGCACAATGCCGACTTAAGTACAAGAGGAATGATACTCTAACTTTCTATGATTTGAACCTCTCCTGTGAGTCCAGTTTTAGATTCTGATGCTTCACTTCAGGTTTACTGTATCCTTGGACCTTCTTATTGACGATGAAACACAGAAATTGCATCCGGATTTAATACAAAAGGCACAATGCCGACAAAAGTACTAGAGAACTGGTACTCTAACTTTTTATGATTTGAACCTCTGCTGTACGTCCAGTTATAGTTTCCGATGCTTCACTTCAGGTTTACTGTATCCCTGGACCTCTTATTGACGATGAATCACAGAAATTGCATCCGAGTTTAATACAAACGGCACAATGCCGATTTAAGTACAAGCGGACTGATACTCTAACTTTCTATGATTTGAACCCCTCCTGTGAGTCCAGTTTTAGTTTCCGATGCCATAAATCAGGTTTACTGTATCCCTTGGACCTTCTTATTGACGATGAAACACAGAAACGGCATCCGAATTTAATAAAAAAGGCACAATGCCGACTTAAGTAAAAGAGGACTGATACTCTAACTTTCTATGATTTGAACCCCTCCTGTGAGTCCAGTTTTAGTTTCCGATGCTTAACTTCAGGTTTACTGTATCCCTTGGACCTTCTTATTGACGATGAAACACAGAAATTGCATCCGAATTTAATAAAAAAGGCACAATGCCGACTTAAGTACAAGGAGGACTGATACTCTAACTTTCTATGATTTGAACCCCTCCTGTGAGTCCAGTTTTAGATTCCGATGCTTAACTTCAAGTTTACTGTATCCCTTGGACCTTCTTATTGACGATGAAACACAGAATTTGCATCCGAATTTAATACAAAAGGCACAATGCCGACTTAAAAACAAGAGGACTGAAACTCTAACTTTCTATGATTTGAACCGCTGCTGTGAGTCCAGTTTTAGTTTCCGATGCTTAACTTCAGGTTTACTGTATCCCTGGGACCTTCTTATTGACGATGAAAACACGGAAATTGCATCCGAATTTAATATAAAAGGCACAATTCCGACTTAAGTACAAGAGGACTGAAGCTCTAACTTTCTATGATTTGAACCTCTGCTGTGAGTCCAGTTTTAGTTTCCGATGCTTCACTTCAGGTTTACTGTATCCCTTGGACATTATTATTGACGATGAAACACAGAAATTGCATCCGAATTTAATACAAAAGGCACAATGCCGACTGAAGTACAAGAGGACTGAAATTCTAACTTTCTATGATTTGAACCTCTGCTGTGAGTCCACTGTTAGTTTCCGATGCTTCACTTCAGGTTTACTGTATCCCTTGGACCTTCTTATTGACGATGAAACACAGAAATTGCATCCGAATTTAATACAAAAGGCACAATGCCCGACTAAAGTACTAGAGGACTGATACTCTAACTTCTATGATTTGAACCCCTGCTGTGAGTCCAGTTTAATTTACCGATGCTTCACTTCAGGTTTACTGTATCCCTTGGACCTTCTTATTGACGATGAAACACAGAAGTTTCAATCCGAATTTAATGCAAAAGGCACAATGCCGACTTAAGTACAAGAGGACTGAAACTCTAACTTTCTATGATTTGAACCTCAGCTGTGAGTCCACTTTTAGTTTCCAATGCTTCACTTCAGGTTTACTGTATCCCTTGGACCTTCTTATTGACGATGAAACACAGGAATTGCATCCGAATTAAATATTAAAGGCACAATGCCGACTTAAGTATAAGAGGACTGATTCTCCAACTTTCTATGATTTGAACCTCTGCTGTGTGTCCAGTTTTAGTTTCCGATGCATCACTTCAGGTTTACTGTATCCCTTGGACCTTCTAATTGCCGATGGAACACAGAAATTGCATCCGAATTGAATAAAAAAGGCACAATGCCGACTTAAGTACAAGAGGTCTGATACTCTAATTTTCTATGATTTGAACCCCTCCTGTGAGTCCAGTTATAGATTCCGATGCTGAACTTCAACTTTACTGTATCCCTTGGACCTTCTCATGACGATGAAACATAGAAATTGCATCCGAATTTAATACAAAAGGCACAATGCCGACTTAAGTACAAGGCGACTGATACTCTAACTTTCTATGATTTGAACCTCTCCTGTGAGTCCAGTTTTAGATTCTCATGATTCACTTCAGGTTTACTCTATCCCCTTGGACCCTCTTATTGACGATGAAACACAGAAATAGCATCCGAATTTAATACAAAAGGCACAATGCCGACTTAAGTACAAGAAGGGACCTATACTCTAACTTTCTATGATTTGAACCCCTCCTGTGAGTCCAGTTTTAGATTACGATGCTATAACTTCAGGTTAACTGTATCCTTGGACTTTCTTATTGACGATGATACACAGATATTGCATCCGAATTTAATAATAAAGGCACAATGCCGACTTCAAGTACAAGAGGACTGATACTCTAACTTTCTATGATTTTAACCCCTCCTGTGAGTCCTGTTTTAGTTTCTGATGCCATACATCAGGTTTACTGTATCCCTTGGACTTTCTTATTAACGATGAAACACAGAAATGGCATCCGAATTCAATAAAAAGGCACAATGCCGACTTAAGTAAAAGAGGACAGATACTCTAACTTTCTATGATTTGAACCCCTCCTGTGGGTCCAGTTTTAGTTTCCGATGCTTAACTTCAGGTTTACTGTATCCCTTGGACCTTCTTATTGTCGATGAAACACAGAAATTGCATCCGAAATTAATAAAAAAGGCACAATGCCGACTTAAGTACAAGAGGACTGATACTCTAACTTTCTATGATTTGAACCCCTCCTGTAAGTCCAGTTTTAGATTCCGATGCTTAACTTCAGGTTTACTGTATCCCTCGGACCTTCTTATAGACGATGAAACACTGAATTTGCATCCGAATTTAATACAAAAGTCACAGTGCCGACTTAAGTACAAGAGGAATGATACTCTAACTTTCTATGACTTGAAAATCTCCTGTGAGCCCAGTTTTAGATTCCGATGCTTCACTTCGGGTTTACTGTATCCCTTGGACCCTCTTATTGACGATGAAACACAGAAATTGCATCCGAATTTAAAACAAAAGGCACAATGCCGACTTAAGTACAAGAGGACTGAATCTCTAACTTTCTATGATTTGAACCTCTGCTGTGAGTCCAGCTTAGTTTCCGATGCTTCACTTCATTTTTTACTGTTTCCTTTGGACCTACTTATTGACGATGAAACACAGAAAATGCATCCGAATTTAATAAAAAAGCACAATGATGACTTAAGTACAAGAGGACCTATACTCTAACTTTCTATGATTTTAGCCCCTCCTGTGAGTCCTGTTTTAGTTTCTGATGCCACTACATCAGGTTTACTGTATCCCTTGGACCTTCTTATTAACGATGAAACACAGAAATGGCATCCGAATTCAATAAAAAAGGCACAATGCCGACTTAAGTAAAAGAGGACTGATACTCTAACTTTCTATGATTTGAACCCCTCCTGTGGGTCCAGTTTTAGTTTCGATGCTTCACTTCAGGTTTACTGTATCCCTTGGACCTTCTTATTGACGATGAAACACAGAAATTGCATCCGAATTCAATTGAAAAGGCACAATGCCGACTTAAGTACAAGAGGGCCGGTTATCTAACTTTCTATGATTTTAACCCCTCCTGTGAGCTCCAGTTTTAGATTCCGATGCTTAACTTCAGGTTTAGTGTATCCCTTGGACCTTCTTATTGACGATGAACACAGAAAATTGCATCCGATTTTAATACAAATGGCACAATGCCGACTTAAGTACAAGAGGACTGAAACTCCAACTTCCTATGATTTGAACCTCAGCTGTGAGTCCAGTTTTAGTTTCCGATGCTTCACTTCAGGTTTACTGTATCCCTTGAACTTTCTTATGGAAGATAAAACACAGAAATTGCATCCGAATTTAATACAAAAGGTACTATGCCGACTAAGTACTAGAGGACTGATACTCTAGCTTTCTATGATTTGAACCTCTGCTGTGAGTCCAGTTTTAGTTTCCGATGCTTCACTTCAGGTTTACTGTATCCCTTGGACCTTCTTATTGACGATGAAACACAGAAATTGCATCCGAATTTAATGCAAAAGGCGCAATGCCGGCTTAAGTACAAGAGGACTGAAACTCTAACTTTCTGTGATTTGAACCTCTGCTGTGAGTCCACTTTTAGTTTCCGATGCTTCACTTCAGGTTTACTGTATCCCTTGGACCTCCTTATTGACGATGAAACACAGACACTGCATCCGAATTTCATACAAAAGGCACAATGCCGACTTAAGTACAAGAGGACTGAAACTCTAACTTTCTATGATTTGAACCTCTGCTGTGAGTCCCCTTTTAGTTTCCGATGCTTCACTTCAGGTTTACTGTATCCCTTGGACTTCTTATTGACGATGAAACACAGAATTGCAACCGAATTAAATACAAAAGGCACAATGCCAACTTAAGTACAAGAGGACTGATACTCCAACTTCCTATGATTTGAACCTCTGCTGTGAGTCCAGTTTTAGTTTCCGATGCATCACTCCAGGTTTACTGTATCCCTTGGACCTTCTAAATGACGATGAAACACAGAAATAGCATCCGATTTAATAAAAAAGGCACAAAGCCGACTTAAGTACAAAGAGGTCTGATACTCTAATTTTCTATGATTTGAACCCCTCCTGTGAGGCCAGTTATAGATTCCGATGCTTAACTTCAACTTTACCGTATCCCTTGGACCTTCTTATTGACGATGAAACACAGAAATTGCATCCAAAATTAATACAAAAGGCACAATGCCGACTTCAGTACATGCCGACTGACACACTAACTTTCTATGATTTGAACCTCTCCTGTGAGTCCAGTTTTAGATTCTGATGCTTCACTTCAGGTTTACTGTATCCCTTGGACCCTCGTATGGACGATGAAACACAGAAATAGCATCCGAATTTAATACAAAAGGCACAATGCCGACTTAAGTACAAGAGGACTGATACTCTATCTTTCTATGATTTGAACCCCCTCTTGTGAGTCCAGTTTGGATTCCGATGCTTAACTTCAAGTTTACTGTATCCCTTGGACCTTTCTTATTGACGATGAAACACAGAATTTGCATCCGAATTTAATACAAAAGGCCACAATGCCGACTTAAAAACAAGAGGACTGAAACTCTAACTTTCTATGATTTGAACCTCTGCTGTGAGTCCACTTTTAGTTTCCGATGCTTAACTTCAGGTTTACTGTATCCCTGGGACCTTCTTATTGACGATGAAACACAGAAATTGCATCCGAATTTAATATAAAAGGCACAATGCCGACTTAAGTACAGGAGGACTGAAACTCTAACTTCTATGATTTGAAACCTCTTCTGTGAGTCCAGATTTAGTTTCCGATGCTTCACTTCAGGTTTACTGTATCCCTTGGACATTATTATTGACGATGAAACACAGAAATTGCATCCGAATTTAATACAAAAGGCACAATGCCGACTGAAGTACAAGAGGACTGAAACTCTAACTTACTATGATTTGAACCTCTGCTGTGAGTCCAGTTTTAGTTTCCGATGCTTCACTTCAGGTTTACTGTATCCCTTGGACCTTCTTATTGACGATGAAACACAGAAATTGCATCCGAATTTAATACAAAAGGCACAATGCCGACTAAAGTACTAGAGGACTGATACTCTAACTTTCTATGATTTGAACCCCTGCTGTGGGTCCAGTTTAAGTTACTGATGCTTCACTTCAGGTTTACTGTATCCCTTGGACCTTCTTATTGACGATGAAACACAGAAATTTCATCCGAATTTAATGCAAAAGGCACAATGCCGACTTAAGTACAAGAGGACTGAAACTCTAACTTTCTATGATTTGAACCTCAGCTGTGAGTCCACTTTTAGTTTCCAATGCTTCACTTCAGGTTTACTGTATCCCTTGGACCTTCTTATAGACGATGAAACACAGAAATTGCATCCGAATTAAATATTAAAGGCACAATGCCGACTTAAGTACAAGAGGACTGATACTCCAACTTTCTATGATTTGAACCTCTGCTGTGAGTCCAGTTTTAGTTTCCGATGCATCACTTCAGGTTTACTGTATCCCTTGGACCTTCTAATTGACGATGGAACACAGAAATTGCATCCGAATTGAATAAAAAAGGCACAATGCCGACTTAAGTACAAGAGGTCTGATACTCTAATTTTCTATGATTTGAACCCCTCCTGTGAGTCCAGTTATAGATACCGATGCTGAACTTCAACTTTACTGTATCCCTTGGACCTTCTCATTGACGATCTAACATAGAAATTGCATCCGAATTTAATACAAAAGGCACAAAGCCGACTTAAGTACAAGGCGATTGATACTCTAACTTTCTATGATTTGAACCTCTCCTGTGAGTCCAGTTTTAGATTCTCATGATTCACTTCAGGTTTACTGTATCCCTTGGACCCTCTTATTGACGATGAAACACAGAAATAGCATCCGAATTTAATACAAAAGGCACAATGCCGACTTAAGTACAAGAGGACCTATACTCTAACTTTCTATGATTTGAACCCCTCCTGTGAGTCCAGTTTTAGATTACGATGCTTAACTTCAGGTTTACTGTATCCCTTGGACCTACTTATTGACGATGAAACACAGATATTGCATCCGAATTTAATAAAAAAGGCACAATGCCGACTTCAGTACAAGAGGACTGATACTCTAACTTTCTATGATTTGAACCCCTCCTGTGAGTCCAGTTTTAGTTTCCGATGCCATACATCAGGTTTACTGTATCCCTTGGACCTTCTTATTGACGATGAAACACAGAAATGGCATCCGAATTCAATAAAAAAGGCACAATGCCGACTTAAGTAAAAGAGGACTGATACTCTAACTTTCTATGATTTGAACCCCTCCTGTGATTCCAGTTTTAGTTTCCGATGCTTACCTTCAGGTTTACTGTATCCCTTGGACCTTCTTATTGTCGATGAAACACAGAAATTGCATCCGAATTTAATAAAAAAGGCACAATGCCGACTTAAGTACAAGAGGACTGATACTCTAACTTTCTATGATTTGAACCCCTCCTGTAACTCCAGTTTTAGATTCCGATGCTTAACTTCAGGTTTACTGTATCCCTCGGACCTTCTTATTGACGATGAAACACAGAATTTGCATCCGAATTTAATACAAAAGTCACAGTGCCGACTTAAGTACAAGAGGTATGATACTCTAACTTTCTATGATTTGAAAATCGCCTGTGAGCCCAGTTTTAGATTCCGATGCTTCACTTCGGGTTTACTGTATCCCTTGGACCCTCTTATTGACGATGAAACACAGAAATTGCATCCGAATTTAATACAAAAGGCACAATGCCGACTTAAGTACAAGAGGACTGAAACTCTAACTTTCTATGATTTCAACCTCTGCTGTGAGTCCAGTTTTAGTTTCCGATGCTTCACTTCAGGTTTACTGTTTCCTTTGGACCTACTTATTGACGATGAAACACAGAAATTGCATCCGAATTTAATAAAAAATGCACAATGACGACTTAAGTACAAGAGGACTGAAACTCTAGATTTCTATGATTTGAACCTCTGCTGTGAGTCCAGTTTTAGTTTCCGATGCTTCACTTCAGGTTTACTGTATCCCTTGGACCTTCTTATTGACGATGAAACACAGAAATTGCATCCGAATTTAATACAAAATGCACAATGCCAACTAACGTACAAGAGGACTGAAACTCTAACTTTCTATGATTTGAACCTCTGCTGTGAGTTCAGTTTTAGTTTCCGATGCTTAACTTCAGGTTTACTGTATCCCTTGGACCTTCTTATTGACGATGAAACACAGAAATTGCATCCGAATTTAAAACAAAAGGCACAATGCCGACTTAAGTACAAGAGGACTGGAAGTCTAACTTTCTATGATTTGAACCTCTGCTGTGAGTCCAGTTTTAGTTTCCGATGCTTCACTTCAGGTTTACTGTACCCCTTGGACCTTCTTATTGACGATGAAACACAGAAATTGCATCCGAATTTAATACAAAAGGCACAATGCCGACTAAAGTACAAGAGGACTGAAACTCTAACTTTCTATGATTTGAACCTCTGCTGTGAGTCCAGTTTTAGTTTCCGATGCTTCACTTCAGGTTAACTGTATCCCTTGGGACCTTCTTATTGACGTTGAAACACAGAAATTGCATCCGAATTCAATAGAAAACGGCACAATGCCGACTTAAGATACAAGGGGACTGATACTCTAACTTTCTATGATTTTAACCCCTCCTGTGAGTCCAGTTTTAGATTCCGATGCTATAACTTCAGGTATAGGTATCCCTTGGACCTTCTTATTGACGATGAAACACAGAAATTGCATCCGAATTTAATACAAAATGGCACAATGCCGACTTAAGTACAAGAGGACTGAAACTCTAACTTCCTATGATTTGAACCTTAGCTGTGAGTCCAGTTTTAGTTTCCGATGCTTCACTTCAGGTTTACTGTATCCCTTGAACTTTCTTATGGAAGATAAAACACAGAAATTGCATCCGAATTTAATACAAAAGGTACAATGCCGACTAAAGTACTAGAGGACTGATACTCTAGCTTTTTATGATTTGAACCTCTGCTGTGAGCCCAGTTTTAGTTTCCGATGGCTTCACTTCAGGTTTACTGTATCCCTTGGACCTTCTTATTGACGATGAAACACAGAAATTGCATCCGAATTTAATGCAAAAGGCGCAATGCCGGCTTAAGACAAGAGGACTGAAACCCTAACTTTCTGTGATTTGAACCTCTGCTGTGAGTCCACTTTTAGTTTCCGATGCTTCACTTCAGGTTACTGTATCCCTTGGACCTTCTTATAGACGATGAAACACAGAAATTGCCATCCGAATTAAATATAAAGGCACAATGCCGACTTAAGTTCAAGAGGACTGATACTCCAACTTTCTATGATTTGAACCTCTGCTGTGAGTCCAGTTTTAGTTTCCGATGCATCACTTCAGGTATACTGTATCCCTTGGACCTTCTAATTGACGATGGAACACAGAAATTGCATCCGAATTGAATAAAAAAGGCACACATGCCGACTTAAGTACAAGAGGTCCTGATACTCTAATTTTCTATGATTTGAACCCCTCCTGTGAGTCCAGTTATAGATACCGATGCTGAACTTCAACTTTACTGTATCCTTGGACCTTCTCATTGACGATCTAACATAGAAATTGCATCCGAATTTAATACAAAAGGCACAAAGCCGACTTAAGTACAATGCGACTGATACTCTAACTTTCTATGATTTGAACCTCTCCTGTGAGTCCAGTTTTAGATTCTCATGATCACTTCAGGTTTACTGTATCCCTTGGACCCTCGCATTGACGATGAAACACAGAAATAGCATCGAATTTATTTAGAAGGCACAATGCCGACTTAAGTACAAGAGGACCTATACTCTAACTTTCTATGATTTGAACCCCTCCTGTGAGTCCAGTTTTAGTTCCGATGCCATACATCCAGGTTTACTGTATGCCTTGACCTTCTTATTGACGATGAAACACAGAAATGGCATCCGAATTCAATAAAAAAGGACACAATGCCGACTTAAGTAAAAGAGGACTGATACTCTAACTTTTCTATGAATTGAACCCCTCCTGTGAGTCCACTTTTAGTTTCCGATGCTTAACTTCAGGTTTACTGTATCCCTTGGGCCTTCTATTGTCGTTGAAACACAGAAATTGCATCCGAATTTAATAAAAAAAGGCACAATGCCGACTTAAGTACAAGAGGACTGATACTCTAACTTTCTATGATTGAACCCCTCCTGTAACTCCAGTTTTAGATTCCGATGCTTAACTTCAGGTTTACTGTATCCCTCGGACCTTCTTATTGACGATGAAACACAGAATTTGCATCCGAATTTAATACAAAAGTCACAAGTGCCGACTTAAGTACAAGAGGTATGATACTCTAATTTTTCTATGATTTTGAAAATCGCCTGTGAGCCCAGTTTTAGTCAAGATTCCGATGCTTCACTTCGGGTTTACTGTATCCCTTGGACCCTCTTATTGACGATGAAACACAGAAATTGCATCCGAATTTAATACAAAAGGCACAATGCCGACTTAAGTACAAAGAGGACTGAAAACTCTAACTTTCTATGATTTCAACCTCTGCTGTGAGTCCAGTTTTAGTTTCCGATGCTTCACTTTCAGGTTACTGTTTCCTTTGGACCTACTTATTGACGATGAAACACAGAAATTGCATCCGAATTTAATTAAAAAATGCACAATGACGACTTAAGTACAAGAGGACTGAAACTCTAGATTTCTATGATTTGAACCTCTGCTGTGAGTCCAGTTTTAGTTTCCGATGCTTCACTTCAGGTTTACTGTACCCCTTGACCTTCTTATTGACGATGAAACACAGAAATTGCATCCGAATTTAATACAAAAGGCACAATGCCGACTAAAGTACAAGAGGACTGAAACTCTAACTTTCTATGATTTGAACCTCTGCTGTGAGTCCAGTTTAGTTTCCGATGCTTCACTTCAGGTTAACTGTATCCCTTGGACCTTCTTATTGACGATGAAACACAGAAATTGCATCCGAATTCAATAGAAAAACCGACTTAAGTACAAGGGGACTGATACTCTAACTTTCTATGATTTTAACCCCTCCTGTGAGTCCAGTTTTAGATTCCGATGCTTAACTTCAGGTATAGTGTATCCCTTGGACCTTCTTATTGACGATGAAACACAGAAATTGCATCCGAATTTAATACAAATGGCACAATGCCGACTTAAGTACAAGAGGACTGAAACTCTAACTTCCTATGATTTGAACCTTAGCTGTGAGTCCAGTTTTAGTTTCCGATGCTTCACTTCAGGTTTACTGTATCCCTTGAACTTTCTTATGGAAGATAAAACACAGAAATTGCATCCGAATTTAATACAAAAGGTACAATGCCGACTAAAGTACTAGAGGACTGATACTCTAGCTTTTTATGATTTGAACCTCTGCTGTGAGCCCAGTTTTAGTTTCCGATGCTTCACTTCAGGTTTACTGTATCCCTTGGACCTTCTTATTGACGATGAAACACAGAAATTGCATCCGAATTTAATGCAAAAGGCGCAATGCCGGCTTAAGTACAAGAGGACTGAAACCCTAACTTTCTGTGATTTGAACCTCTGCTGTGAGTCCACTTTTAGTTTCCGATGCTTCACTTCAGGTTTACTGTATCCCTTGGACCTTCTTATAGACGATGAAACACAGAAATTGCATCCGAATTAAATATTAAAGGCACAATGCCGACTTAAGTACAAGAGGACTGATACTCCAACTTTCTATGATTTGAACCTCTGCTGTGAGTCCAGTTTTAGTTTCCGATGCATCACTTCAGGTATACTGTATCCCTTGGACCTTCTAATTGACGATGGAACACAGAAATTGCATCCGAATTGAATAAAAAAGGCACAATGCCGACTTAAGTACAAGAGGTCTGATACTCTAATTTTCTATGATTTGAACCCCTCCTGTGAGTCCAGTTATAGATACCGATGCTGAACTTCAACTTTACTGTATCCCTTGGACCTTCTCATTGACGATCTAACATAGAAATTGCATCCGAATTTAATACAAAAGGCACAAAGCCGACTTAAGTACAATGCGACTGATACTCTAACTTTCTATGATTTGAACCTCTCCTGTGAGTCCAGTTTTAGATTCTCATGATTCACTTCAGGTTTACTGTATCCCTTGGACCCTCTTATTGACGATGAAACACAGAAATAGCATCCGAATTTAATTTAGAAGGCACAATGCCGACTTAAGTACAAGAGGACCTATACTCTAACATTCTATGATTTGAACCCCTCCTGTGAGTCCAGTTTTAGATTACGATGCTTAACTTCAGGTTTACTGTATCCCTTGGACCTTCTTATTGACGATGAAACACAGATATTGCATCCGAATTTAATAAAAAAGGCACAATGCCGACTTCAGTACAAGAGGACTGATACTCTAACTTTCAATGATTTGAACCCCTCCTGTGAGTCCAGTTTTAGTTTCCGATGCCATACATCAGGTTTACTGTATCCCTTGGACCTTCTTATTGACGATGAAACACAGAAATGGCATACGAATTCAATAAAAAAGGCACAATGCCGACTTATGTAAAAGAGGACTGATACTCTAACTTTCTATGATTTGAACCCCTCCTGTGAGTCCAGTTTTAGTTTCCGATGCTTAACTTCAGGTTTACTGTATCCCTTGGACCTTCTTATTGTCGATGAAACACAGAAATTGCATCCGAATTTAATAAAAAAGGCACAATGCCGACTTAAGTACAAGAGGACTGATACTCTAACTTTCTATGATTTGAACCCCTCCTGTAAGTCCAGTTTTAGATTCCGATGCTTAACTTCAGGTTTACTGTATCCCTCGGACCTTCTTATTGACGATGAAACACAGAATTTGCATCCGAATTTAATACAAAAGTCACAGTGCCGACTTAAGTACAAGAGGTATGATACTCTAACTTTCTATGATTTGAAAATCTCCTGTGAGCCCAGTTTTAGATTCCGATGCTTCACTTCGGGTTTACTGTATCCCTTGGACCCTCTTATTGACGATGAAACACAGAAATTGCATCCGAATTTAATACAAAAGGCACAATGCCGACTTAAGTACAAGAGGACTGAAACTCTAACTTTCTATGATTTCAACCTCTGCTGTGAGTCCAGTTTTAGTTTCCGATGCTTCACTTCAGGTTTACTGTTTCCTTTGGACCTACTTATTGACGATGAAACACAGAAATTGCATCCGAATTTAATAAAAAATGCACAATGACGACTTAAGTACAAGAGGACTGAAACTCTTAATTTCTATGATTTGAACCTCTGCTGTGAGTCCAGTTTTATTTTCCGATGCTTCACTTCAGGTTTACTGTATCCCTTGGACCTTCTTATTGACGATGAAACACAGAAATTGCATCCGAATTTAATACAAAATGCACAATGCCAACTATCGTACAAGAGGACTGAAACTCTAACTTTCTATGATTTGAACCTCTGCTGTGAGTTCAGTTTTAGTTTCCGATGCTTAACTTCAGGTTTACTGTATCCCTTGGACCTACTTATTGACGATGAAACACAGAAATTGCATCCGAATTTAATACAAAAGGTACAATGCCGACTTAAGTACAAGAGGACTGGAAGTCTAACTTTCTATGATTTGAACCTCTGCTGTGAGTCCAGTTTTAGTTTCCGATGCTTCACTTCAGGTTTACTTTACCCCTTGGACCTTCTTATTGACGATGAAACACAGAAATTGCATCCGAATTTAATACAAAAGGCACAATGCCGACTTAAGTACAAGAGGACTGAAACTCTAACTTTCTATGATTTCAACCTCTGCTGTGAGTCCAGTTTTAGTTTCCGATGCTTCACTTCAGGTTTACTGTACCCCTTGGACCCTCTTATTGACGATGAAACACAGAAATTGCATCCGAATTTAATACAAAAGGCACAATGCCGACTTAAGTACAAGAGGACTGAAACTCTAACTTTCTATGATTTCAACCTCTGCTGTGAGTCCAGTTTTAGTTTCCGATGCTTCACTTCAGGTTTACTGTTTCCTTTGGACCTACTTATTGACGATGAAACACAGAAATTGCATCCGAATTTAATAAAAAATGCACAATGACGACTTAAGTACAAGAGGACTGAAACTCTTAATTTCTATGATTTGAACCTCTGCTGTGAGTCCAGTTTTATTTTCCGATGCTTCACTTCAGGTTTACTGTATCCCTTGGACCTTCTTATTGACGATGAAACACAGAAATTGCATCCGAATTTAATACAAAATGCACAATGCCAACTATCGTACAAGAGGACTGAAACTCTAACTTTCTATGATTTGAACCTCTGCTGTGAGTTCAGTTTTAGTTTCCGATGCTTAACTTCAGGTTTACTGTATCCCTTGGACCTTCTTATTGACGATGAAACACAGAAATTGCATCCGAATTTAATACAAAAGGTACAATGCCGACTTAAGTACAAGAGGACTGGAAGTCTAACTTTCTATGATTTGAACCTCTGCTGTGAGTCCAGTTTTAGTTTCCGATGCTTCACTTCAGGTTTACTGTACCCCTTGGACCTTCTTATTGACGATGAAACACAGAAATTGCATCCGAATTTAATACAAAAGGCACAATGCCGACTAAAGTACAAGAGGACTGAAACTCTAACTTTCTATGATTTGAACCTCTGCTGTGAGTCCAGTTTTAGTTTCCGATGCTTCACTTCAGGTTAACTGTATCCCTTGGACCTTCTTATTGACGATGAAACACAGAAATTGCATCCGAATTTAATACAAAAGTCACAGTGCCGACTTAAGTACAAGAGGTATGATACTGTAACTTTCTATGATTTGAAAATCTCCTGTGAGCCCAGTTTTAGATTCCGATGCTTCACTTCGGGTTTACTGTATCCCTTGGACCCTCTTATTGACGATGAAACACAGAAATTGCATCCGAATTTAATACAAAAGGCACAATGCCGACTTAAGTACAAGAGGACTGAAACTCTAACTTTCTATGATTTCAACCTCTGCTGTGAGTCCAGTTTTAGTTTCCGATGCTTCACTTCAGGTTTACTGTTTCCTTTGGACCTACTTATTGACGATGAAACACAGAAATTGCATCCGAATTTAATAAAAAATGCACAATGACGACTTAAGTACAAGAGGACTGAAACTCTTAATTTCTATGATTTGAACCTCTGCTGTGAGTCCAGTTTTATTTTCCGATGCTTCACTTCAGGTTTACTGTATCCCTTGGACCTTCTTATTGACGATGAAACACAGAAATTGCATCCGAATTTAATACAAAATGCACAATGCCAACTATCGTACAAGAGGACTGAAACTCTAACTTTCTATGATTTGAACCTCTGCTGTGAGTTCAGTTTTAGTTTCCGATGCTTAACTTCAGGTTTACTGTATCCCTTGGACCTACTTATTGACGATGAAACACAGAAATTGCATCCGAATTTAATACAAAAGGTACAATGCCGACTTAAGTACAAGAGGACTGGAAGTCTAACTTTCTATGATTTGAACCTCTGCTGTGAGTCCAGTTTTAGTTTCCGATGCTTCACTTCAGGTTTACTGTACCCCTTGGACCTTCTTATTGACGATGAAACACAGAAATTGCATCCGAATTTAATACAAAAGGCACAATGCCGCCTGAAGTACAAGAGGACTGAAACTCTAACTTTCTATGATTTCAACCTCTGCTGTGAGTCCAGTTTTAGTTTCCGATGCTTCACTTCAGGTTTACTGTACCCCTTGGACCCTCTTATTGACGATGAAACACAGAAATTGCATCCGAATTTAATACAAAAGGCACAATGCCGACTTAAGTACAAGAGGACTGAAACTCTAACTTTCTATGATTTCAACCTCTGCTGTGAGTCCAGTTTTAGTTTCCGATGCTTCACTTCAGGTTTACTGTTTCCTTTGGACCTACTTATTGACGATGAAACACAGAAATTGCATCCGAATTTAATAAAAAATGCACAATGACGACTTAAGTACAAGAGGACTGAAACTCTTAATTTCTATGATTTGAACCTCTGCTGTGAGTCCAGTTTTATTTTCCGATGCTTCACTTCAGGTTTACTGTATCCCTTGGACCTTCTTATTGACGATGAAACACAGAAATTGCATCCGAATTTAATACAAAATGCACAATGCCAACTATCGTACAAGAGGACTGAAACTCTAACTTTCTATGATTTGAACCTCTGCTGTGAGTTCAGTTTTAGTTTTCCGATGCTTAACTTCAGGTTTACTGTATCCCTTGGACCTTCTTATTGACGATGAAACACAGAAATTGCATCCGAATTTAATACAAAAGGTACAAAGCCGACTTAAGTACAAGAGGACTGGAAGTCTAACTTTCTATGATTTGAACCTCTGCTGTGAGTCCAGTTTTAGTTTCCGATGCTTCACTTCAGGTTTACTGTACCCCTTGGACCTTCTTATTGACGATGAAACACAGAAATTGCATCCGAATTTAATACAAAAGGCACAATGCCGACTAAAGTACAAGAGGACTGAAATTCTAACTTTCTATGATTTGAACCTCTGCTGTGAGTCCAGTTTTAGTTTCCGATGCTTCACTTCAGGTTAACTGTATCCCTTGGACCTTCTTATTGACGATGAAACAAGAAATTGCATCCGATTTCAATAGAAAAGGCACAATGCCGACTTAAGTACAAGGGGACTGATACTCTAACTTTCTATGATTTTAACCCCTCCTGTGAGTCCAGTTTTAGATTCCGATGCTTAACTTCAGGTTTAGTGTATCCCTTGGACCTTCTTATTGACGATGAAACACAGAAATTGCATCCGAATTTAATACAAATGGCACAATGCCGACTTAAGTACAAGAGGACTGAAACTCTAACTTCCTATGATTTGAACCTTAGCTGTGAGTCCAGTTTTAGTTTCCGATGCTTCACTTCAGGTTTACTGTATCCCTTGAACTTTCTTATGGAAGATAAAACACAGAAATTGCATCCGAATTTAATACAAAAGGTACAACGCCGACTAAAGTACTAGAGGACTGATACTCTAGCTTTTTATGATTTGAACCTCTGCCGTGAGCCCAGTTTTAGTTTCCGATGCTTCACTTCAGGTTTACTGTATCCCTTGGACCTTCTTATTGACGATGAAACACAGAAATTGCATCCGAATTTAATGCAAAAGGCGCAATGCCGGCTTAAGTACAAGAGGACTGAAACCCTAACTTTCTGTGATTTGAACCTCTGCTGTGAGTCCACTTTTAGTTTCCGATGCTTCACTTCAGGTCTACTGTATCCCTTGGACCTTCTTATTGACGATGAAACACAGACATTGCATCCGAATTTAATACAAAAGGCACAATGCCGACTTAAGTACAAGAGGACTGAAACTCTAACTTCCTATGATTTGAACCTCTGCTGTGAGTCCACTTTTAGTTTCCGATGCTTCACTTCAGGTTTACTGTATCCCTTGGACCTTCTTATTGACGATGAAACACAGAAATTGCAACCGAATTAAATACAAAAGGCACAATGCCAACTTAAGTACAAGAGGACTGATACTCCAACTTCCTATGATTTGAACCTCTGCTATGAGTCCAGTTTTTGTTTCCGATGCATCACTCCAGGTTTACTGTATCCCTTGGACCTTCTAATTGACGATGAAACACAGAAATAGCATCCGAATTTAATAAAAAAGGCACAATGCCGACTTAAGTACAAGAGGTCTGATACTTTAATTTTCTATGATTTGAACCCCTCCTGTGAGGCCAGTTATAGATTCCGATGCTTAACTTCAACTTTACTGTATCCCTTGGACCTTCTTAAAGACGATGAAACACAGAAATTGCATCCAAAATTATAACAAAAGGCACAATGCCGACTTCAGTACATGCCGACTGACACACTAACTTTCTATGATTTGATCCTCTCCTGTGAGTCCAGTTTTAGATTCTGATGCTTCACTTCAGGTTTACTGTATCCCTTGGACCCTCGTATGGACGATGAAACACAGAAATTGCATCCGAATTTAATACAAAAGGCACAATGCCGACTTAAGTACAAGAGGACTGATACTCTAACTTTCTATGATTTGAACCCCTCTTGTGAGTCCAGTTTTGGATTCCGATGCTTAACTTTAGGTTAACTGTATCCCTTGGACCTTCTTATTGACGATGAAACACAGAAATTGCATCGGAATTTAATACAAAAGGCACAATGCCGACTTACGTACAAGAGGACTGATACTCTAAATTTCTATGATTTGAACCCCTCCTGTGAGTCCAGTTTTGGTTTCCGATGCCACACATCAGGTTTACTGAATCCCTTGGACGTTCTTATTGACGATGCAACACAGAAATTGCATCCGAATTTAATAAAAAAGGCACAATGCCGACTTCAGTACAAGAGGACTGATACTCTAACTTTCTATGATTTGAACCCCTCCTGTGAGTCCAGTTTTAGATTCCGATGCTTAACTTCAGATTTTCTGAATCCCTTGGATCTTCTTATTGACGATGAAACGCAGAAATTGCATCCGAATTTAATACAAAAGGCACAATGCCGACTTATGTACAAGAGGACTGATACTCTGACTTTCTATGATTTGAACCCCTCCTGTGGGTCCAGTTTTAGATTCCGATGCTTAACTTCAGGATTACTGTATCCCTTGGACCTTCTGATTGACGATTGAACACAGAAATTGCATCCGAGGGTAATACAAATGGCACAATGCCGACTTAAGAACAAGAGGACTGAAACTCTAACTTCCTATGATTTGAACCTCTGCTGTGAGTCCAGTTTTAGTTTCAGATGCGTCACTTCAGGTTTACTGTATCCCTTGAACTTTCTTATTGACGATGAAACACAGAAATTGCATCCGAATTTAATACAAAAGGCACAATGCTGGCTAAAGTACTAGAGGACTGATACTCTAACTTTCTATGATTTGAACCTCTGCTGTGAGTCCAGTTTTAGTCTCCGATGCTTCACTTCAGGTTTACTGAATCCCTTGGACCTTCTTATTGACGATGAGACACAGAAATTGCATCCGAATTTAATACAAAAGGCACAATGCCGACTTCGGTACAAGAGGACTGAAACTCTAACTTTCTATGATTTGAACCTCTGCTGTGAGTCCACTTTTAGTTTCCGATGCTTCACTTCAGGTTTACTGTATCCCTTGGACCTTCTTATTGACGATGAAACACAGAAATTGCATCCGAATTTAATACAAAAGGCACAATGCCGATTTAAGTACAAGAGGACTGAAACTCTAACTTTCTATGATTTGAACCTCTGCTGTGAGTCCACTTTTAGTTTCCGATGCTTCACTTCAGGTTTACTGTATCCCTTGGACCTTCTTATTGACGATGAAACACAGAAATTGCATCCGAATTAAATACAAAAGGCACAATGCCGACTTAAGTACAAGAGGACTGATACTCCAACTTTCTATGATTTGAACCTTTGCTGTGAGTCCAGTTTTAGTTTCCGATGCTTCACTTCAGGTTTACTGTATCCCTTGGACCTTCTTATTGACGATGAAACACAGAAATTGCATCCGAATTTAATAAAAAATGCACAATGACGACTTAAGTACAAGTGAACTGAAGCTCTAACTTTCTATGATTTGAACCTCTGCTGTGAGTCGAGTTTTAGTTTCCGATGCTTCACTTCAGGTTTACTGTATCCCTTGGACCTTCTTATTGACGATGAAACACAGAAATTGCATCCGAATTTAATACAAAAGGCACAATGCCAACTTACGTACAAGGGGACTGAAACTCTAACTTTCTATGATTTGAACCGCTGCTGTGAGTCCAGTTTTAGTTTCCGATGCTTAACTTCAGGTTTACTGTATCCCTTGGACCTTCTTATTGACGATGAAACACAGAAATTGCATCCGAATTTAATACAAAAGGCACAATGCCGACTTAAGTACAAGAGGACCGAAACTCTAACTTTCTATGATTTGAACCTCTGCTGTGAGTCCAGTTTTAGTTTCCTATCCTTCACTTCAGGTTTACTGTAACCCTAGGACCTTCTTATTGACGATGAAACACAGAAATTGCATCCAAATTCAATACAAATGGCACAATGCCGACTAAAGTACAAGAGGACTGAAACTCTAACTTTCTATGATTTGAACCTCTGCTGTGAGTCCAGTTTTAGTTTCCGATGCTTCACTTCAGGTTTACAGTATCCCTTGGACCTTCTTATTGACGATGAAACACAGAAATTGCATCCGAATTCAATAAAAAAGGCACAATGCCGACTTAAGTACAAGAGGACTGATACTCTAACTTTCTATGATTTGAACCCTTCCTGTGGGTCCTGTTTTAGATTCCGATGCTTAACTTCAGGTTTACTGTATCCCTTGGACCATCTTATTGACGATGAAACACAGAAATTGCATCCGAGTTTAATACAAATGGCCAATGCCGACTTAAATACATGAGGACTGAAACTCTAACTTCCTATGATTTGGACCTCTGCTGTGAGTCCAGTTTTAGTTTCCGATGCTTCACTTTAGGTTTACTGTATTCCTTGGACCTTCTTATTGACGATGAAACACACAAATTGCATCCGAATTTAATACAAAAGGCAAAATGCCGACTAAAGTACTAGAGGACTGATACTCTAGCTTTTTATGATTTGAACCTCTGCCGTGAGCCCAGTTTTAGTTTCCGATGCTTCACTTCAGGTTTACTGTATCCCTTGGACCTTCTTATTGACGATGAAACACAGAAATTGCATCCGAATTTAATGCAAAAGGCGCAATGCCGGCTTAAGTACAAGAGGACTGAAACCCTAACTTTCTGTGATTTGAACCTCTGCTGTGAGTCCACTTTTAGTTTCCGATGCTTCACTTCAGGTCTACTGCATCCCTTGGACCTTCTTATTGACGATGAAACACAGACATTGCATCCGAATTTAATACAAAAGGCACAATGCCGACTTAAGTACAAGAGGACTGAAACTCTAACTTTCTATGATTTGAACCTCTGCTGTGAGTCCACTTTTAGTTTCCGATGCTTCACTTCAGGTTTACTGTATCCCTTGGACCTTCTTATTGACGATGAAACACAGAAATTGCAACCGAATTAAATACAAAAGGCACAATGCCAACTTAAGTACAAGAGGACTGATACTCCAACTTCCTATGATTTGAACCTCTGCTGTGAGTCCAGTTTTTGTTTCCGATGCATCACTCCAGGTTTACTGTATCCCTTGGACCTTCTAATTGACGATGAAACACAGAAATAGCATCCGAATTTAATAAAAAAGGCACAATGCCGACTTAAGTACAAGAGGTCTGATACTTTAATTTTCTATGATTTGAACCCCTCCTGTGAGGCCAGTTATAGATTCCGATGCTTAACTTCAACTTTACTGTATCCCTTGGACCTTCTTAAAGACGATGAAACACAGAAATTGCATCCAAAATTATAACAAAAGGCACAATGCCGACTTCAGTACATGCCGACTGACACACTAACTTTCTATGATTTGATCCTCTCCTGTGAGTCCAGTTTTAGATTCTGATGCTTCACTTCAGGTTTACTGTATCCCTTGGACCCTCGTATGGACGATGAAACACAGAAATTGCATCCGAATTTAATACAAAAGGCACAATGCCGACTTAAGTACAAGAGGACTGATACTCTAACTTTCTATGATTTGAACCCCTCTTGTGAGTCCAGTTTTGGATTCCGATGCTTAACTTTAGGTTAACTGTATCCCTTGGACCTTCTTATTGACGATGAAACACAGAAATTGCATCGGAATTTAATACAAAAGGCACAATGCCGACTTACGTACAAGAGGACTGATACTCTAAATTTCTATGATTTGAACCCCTCCTGTGAGTCCAGTTTTGGTTTCCGATGCCACACATCAGGTTTACTGAATCCCTTGGACGTTCTTATTGACGATGCAACACAGAAATTGCATCCGAATTTAATAAAAAAGGCACAATGCCGACTTAAGTACAAGAGGACTGATACTCTAACTTTCTATGATTTGAACCCCTCCTGTGAGTCCAGTTTTAGATTCCGATGCTTAACTTCAGGTTTTCTGAATCCCTTGGATCTTCTTATTGACGATGAAACGCAGAAATTGCATCCGAATTTAATACAAAAGGCACAATGCCGACTTATGTACAAGAGGACTGATACTCTGACTTTCTATGATTTGAACCCCTCCTGTGGGTCCAGTTTTAGATTCCGATGCTTAACTTCAGGATTACTGTATCCCTTGGACCTTCTGATTGACGATTGAACACAGAAATTGCATCCGAGGGTAATACAAATGGCACAGTGCCGACTTAAGAACAAGAGGACTGAAACTCTAACTTCCTATGATTTGAACCTCTGCTGTGAGTCCAGTTTTAGTTTCAGATGCGTCACTTCAGGTTTACTGTATCCCTTGAACTTTCTTATTGACGATGAAACACAGAAATTGCATCCGAATTTAATACAAAAGGCACAATGCTGGCTAAAGTACTAGAGGACTGATACTCTAACTTTCTATGATTTGAACCTCTGCTGTGAGTCCAGTTTTAGTCTCCGATGCTTCACTTCAGGTTTACTGAATCCCTTGGACCTTCTTATTGACGATGAGACACAGAAATTGCATCCGAATTTAATACAAAAGGCACAATGCCGACTTCGGTACAAGAGGACTGATACTCTAACTTTCTATGATTTGAACCTCTGCTGTGAGTCCACTTTTAGTTTCCGATGCTTCACTTCAGGTTTACTGTATCCCTTGGACCTTCTTATTGACGATGAAACACAGAAATTGCATCCGAATTTAATACAAAAGGCACAATGCCGATTTAAGTACAAGAGGACTGAAACTCTAACTTTCTATGATTTGAACCTCTGCTGTGAGTCCACTTTTAGTTTCCGATGCTTCACTTCAGGTTTACTGTATCCCTTGGACCTTCTTATTGACGATGAAACACGGAAATTGCATCCGAATTAAATACAAAAGGCACAATGCCGACTTAAGTACAAGAGGACTGATACTCCAACTTTCTATGATTTGAACCTTTGCTGTGAGTCCAGTTTTAGTTTCCGATGCTTCACTTCAGGTTTACTGTATCCCTTGGACCTTCTTATTGACGATGAAACACAGAAATTGCATCCGAATTTAATAAAAAATGCACAATGACGACTTAAGTACAAGTGAACTGAAGCTCTAACTTTCTATGATTTGAACCTCTGCTGTGAGTCGAGTTTTAGTTTCCGATGCTTCACTTCAGGTTTACTGTATCCTTTGGACCTTCTTATTGACGATGAAACACAGAAATTGCATCCGAATTTAATACAAAAGGCACAATGCCAACTTACGTACAAGGGGACTGAAACTCTAACTTTCTATGATTTGAACCGCTGCTGTGAGTCCAGTTTTAGTTTCCGATGCTTAACTTCAGGTTTACTGTATCCCTTGGACCTTCTTATTGACGATGAAACACAGAAATTGCATCCGAATTTAATAAAAAATGCACAATGACGACTTAAGTACAAGAGGACTGAAACTCTAAATTTCTATGATTTGAACCTCTGCTGTGAGTCCAGTTTTAGTTTCCGATGCCTCACTTCAGGTTTACCGTATCCCTTGGACCTTCATATTGACGATGAAACACAGAAATTGCATCCGAATTTAATACAAAAGGCACAATGCCAACTTACGTACAAGAGGACTGAAACTCTAACTTTCTATGATTTGAACCTCTGCTGTGAGTCCAGTTTTAGTTTCCGATGCTTAACTTCAGGTTTACTGTATCCCTTGGACCTTCTTATTGACGATGAAACACAGAAATTGCATCCGAATTTAATGCAAAAGGCACAATGCCGACTTAAGTACAAGAGGACTGAAACGATAACCTTCTATGATTTGAACCTCTGCTGTGAGTCCACTTTTAGTTTCCGATGCTTCACTATAGGTTTACTGTATCCCTTGGACCTTCTTATTGACGATGAAACACAGAAATTGCATCCGAATTTAATACAAAAGGCACAATGCCGACTTAAGTACAAGAGGACTGAAACTCTAACTTTCTATGATTTGAACCTCTGCTGTGAGTCCAGTTTTAGTTTCCGATGCTTCACTTCAGGATTACTGTATCCCTTGGACCTTCTTATTGACGATGAAACACAGAAATTGCATCCGAATTAAACACAAAAGGCACAATGCCGACTTAAGTACAAGAGGACTGATACTCCAACTTTCTATGATTTGAACCTCTGCTGTGAGTCCAGTTTTAGTTTCCGATGCATCACTTGAGGTTTACTGTATCCCTTGGACCTTCTAATTGACGATGAAACACAGAAATAGCATCAGAATTTAATAAAAAAGGCACAATGGCGACTTAAGTACAAGAGGTCTGATACTCTAATTTTCTATGATTTGAACCCCTCCTGTGAGTCCAGTTATACATTCCGATGCTTAACTTCAACTTTACTGTATCCCTTGGACCTTCTTATTGACGATGAAACACAGAAATTGCATCCGAAATTAATACAAAAGGCACAATGCCGACTTAAGTACAAGGCTACTGATACACTAACTTTCTTTGATTTGAACCTCTCCTGTGAGTCCAGTTTTAGATTCTGATGCTTCACTTCAGGTTTACTGTATCCCTTGGACCCTCTTATTGACGATGAAACACAGAAATTGCATCCGGAATGAATACAAAAGGCACAATGCCGACAAAAGTACTAGAGAACTGATACTCTAACTTTCTTTGATTTGAACCTCTGCTGTACGTCCAGTTATAGTTTCCGATGCTTCACTTCAGGTTTACTGTATCCCTTGGACCTTCTTATTGACGATGAAACACAGAAATTGCATCCGAGTTTAATACAAAAGGCACAATGCCGATTTAAGTACAAGCGGACTGATACTCTAACTTTCTATGATTTGAACCCCTCCTGTGAGTCCAGTTTTAGTTTCCGATGCCATAAATCAGGTTTACTGTATCCCTTGGACCTTCTTATTGACGATGAAACACAGAAACGGCACCCGAATTTAATAAAAAAGGCACAATGCCGACTTAAGTAAAAGAGGACTGATACTCTAACCTTCTATGATTTGAACCCCGCCTGTGAGTCCAGTTTTAGTTTCCGATGCTTAACTTCAGGTTTACTGTATCCCTTGGACCTTCTTATTGACGATGAAACACAGAAATTGCATCCGAATTTAATAAAAAAGGCACAATGCCGACTTAAGTACAAGAGGACTGATACTCTAACTTTCTATGATTTGAACCCCTCCTGTGAGTCCAGTTTTAGATTCCGATGCTTAACTTCAAGTTTACTGTATCCCTTGGACCTTCTTATTGACGATGAAACACAGAATTTGCATCCGAATTTAATACAAAAGGCACAATGCCGACTTAAAAACAAGAGGACTGAAACTCTAACTTTCTATGATTTGAACCTCTGCTGTGAGTCCAGTTTTAGTTTCCGATGCTTCACTTCAGGTTTACTGTATCCCATGGACATTATTATTGACGATGAAACACAGAAATTGCATCCGAATTTAATACAAAAGGCACAATGCCAACTAAAGTACAAGAGGACTGAAACTCTTACTTTGTATGATTTGAATCTCTGCTGTGAGTCCAGTTTTAGTTTCCGATGCTTCACTTCAGGTTTACTGTATCCCTTGGACCTTCTTATTGACGATGAAACACAGTAATTGCATCCGAATTCAATACAAAAGGCACAATGCCGACTAAAGTACCAGAGGACTGATACTCTAACTTTCTATGATTTGAACCCCTGCTGTGAGTCCAGTTTAAGTTACCGATGCTTCACTTCAGGTTTACTGTATCCCTTGGACCTTCTTATTGACGATGAAACACAGAAATTTCATCCGAATTTAATGCAAAAGGCACAATGCCGACTTAAGTACAAGAGGACTGAAACTCTAACTTTCTATGATTTGAACCTCAGCTGTGAGTCCACCTTTAGTTTCCAATGCTTCACTTCAGGTTTACTGTATCCCTTGGACCTTCTTATTGACGATGAAACACAGAAATTGCATCCGAATTAAATATTAAAGGCACAATGTCGACTTAAGTACAGGAGGACTGATACTCCAACTTTCTATGATTTGAACCTCTGCTGTGAGTCCAGTTTTAGTTTCCGATGCATCACTTCAGGTTTACTGTATCCCTTGGACCTTCTAATTGACGATGAAACACAGAAATTGCATCCGAATTGAATAAAAAAGGCACAACGCCGACTTAAGTTCAAGAGGTCTGATACTCTAATTTTGTATGATTTGAACCCCTCCTGTGAGTCCAGTTATAGATTCCGATGCTGAACTTCAACTTTACTGTATCCCTTGGACCTTCTCATTGACGATGAAACATAGAAATTGCATCCGAATTTAATACAAAAGGCACAATGCCGATTTAAGTACAAGGCGACTGATACTCTAACTTTCTATGATTTGAAACTCTCCTGTGAGTCCAGTTTTAGATTCACATGATTCACTTCAGGTTTACTGTATCCCTTGGACCCTCTTATTGACGATGAAACACAGAAATAGCATCCGAATTTAATACAAAGGCACAATGCCGACTTAAGTACAAGAGGACCTATTCTCTAACTTTCTTTGATTTGAACCCCTCCTGTGAGTCCAGTTTTAGATTACGATGCTTAACTTCTGGTTTACTGTATCCCTTGGACCTTCTTATTGACGATGAAACACAGAAATTGCATCCGAATTTAATAAAAAAGGTACAATGCCGACTTCAGTACAAGAGGACTGATACTCTAACTTTCTATGATTTGAACCCCTCCTGTGAGTCCAGTTTTAGTTTCCGATGCCATACATCAGGTTTACTGTATCCCTTGGACCTTCTTATTGACGATGAAACACAGAAATGGCATCCGAATTTAATAAAAAAGGCACAGTGCCGACTTAAGTAAAAGAGGACTGATACTCTAACTTTCTATGATTTGATCCCCTCCTGTGAGTCCAGTTTTAGTTTCCGATGCTTAACTTCAGGCTTACTGTATCCCTTGGACCTTCTTATTGTCGATGAAACCCAGAAATTGCATCCGAATTTAATAAAAAAGGCACAATGCCGACTTAAGTACAAGAGGACTGATACTCTAACTTTCTATGATTTGAACCCCTCCTGTAAGTCCAGTTTTAGATTCCGATGCTTAACTTCAGGTTTACTGTATCCCTCGGACCTTCTTATTGACGATGAAACACAGAATTTGCATCCGAATTTAATACAAAAGTCACAATGCCGACTTAAGTACAAGAGGAATGATACTCTTTCTATGATTTGAAAACCTCCTGTGAGCTCAGTTTTAGATTCCGATGCTTCACTTCGGGTTTACTGTATCCCTTGGACCCTCTTATTGACGATGAAACACAGAAATTGCATCCGAATTTAATACAAAAGGCACAATGCCGACTTAAGTACAAGAGGACTGAAACTCTAACTTTCTATGATTTGAACCTCTGCTGTGAGTCCAGTTTTAGTTTCCGACGCTTCACTTCAGGTTTACTGTATCCTTTGGACCTTCTTATTGACGATGAAACACAGAAATTGCATCCGAATTTTATAAAAAATGCACAATGACGACTTAAGTACAAGAGGACTGATACTCCAACTTTCTATGATTTGAACCTCTGCTGTGAGTCCAGTTTTAGTTTCCGATGCTTCACTTCAGGTTTACTGTATCCCTTGGACCTTCTTATTGACGATGAAACACAGAAATTGCATCCGAATTTAATACAAAAGGCACAATGCCGACTTAAGTACTAGAGGACTGATACTCTAACTTTCTATGATTTTTACCCCTGCTGTGAGTCCAGTTTAAGTTACCGATGCTTCACTTCAGGTTTACTGTATCCCTTGGACCTTCTTATTGACGATGAAACACAGAAATTTCATCCGAATTTAATGCAAAAGGCACAATGCCGACTTAAGTACAAGAGGACTGAAACTCTAACTCTCTATGATTTGAACCTCAGGTGTGAGTCCACTTTTAGTTTCCAATGCTTCACTTCAGGTTTACTGTATCCCTTGGACCTTCTTATTGACGATGAAACACAGAAATTGCATTAGAATTAAATATTAACGGCACAATGCCGACTTAAATACAAGAGGACTGATACTCCAACTTTCTATGATTTGAACCTCTGCTGTGAGTCCAGTTTTAGTTTCCAATGCATCACTTCAGGTTTACTGTATCCCTTGGACCTTCTAATTGACGATGAAACACAGAAATTGCTTCCGAATTGAATAAAAAAGGCACAATGCCGACTTAAGTACAAGAGGTCTGATACTCTTATTTTCTATGATTTGAACCCCTCCTGTGAATCCAGTTATAGATTCCGATGCTGAACTTCAACTTTACTGTATCCCTTGGACCTTCTCATTGACGATGAAACATAGAAATTGCATCCGAATTTAATACAAAAGGCACAATGCCGACTTAAGTACAAGGCGACTGATACTCTAACTTTCTATGATGAAACTCTCCTGTGAGTCCAGTTTTAGATTCTCATGATTCACTTCAGGTTTACTGTATCCCTTGGACCCTCTTATTGGCGATGAAACACAGAAATAGCATCCGAATTTAATACAAAAGGCACAATGCCGACTTAAGTACAAGAGGACCTATTCTCTAACTTTCTTTGATTTGAACCCCTCCTGTGAGTCCAGTTTTAGATTACGATGCTTAACTTCAGGTTTACTGTATCCCTTGGACCTTCTTATTGACGATGAAACACAGATATTGCATCCGAATTAAATACAAAAGGCACAATGCCGACTTAAGTACAAGAGGACTGATACTCCAACTTTCTATGATTTGAACCTCTGCTGTGAGTCCAGTTTTAGTTTCCGATGCATCACTTGAGGTTTACTGTATCCCTTGGACCTTCTAATTGACGATGAAACACAGAAATAGCATCAGAATTTAATAAAAAAGGCACAATGGCGACTTAAGTACAAGAGGTCTGATACTCTAATTTTCTATGATTTGAACCCCTCCTGTGAGTCCAGTTATAGATTCCGATGCTTAACTTCAACTTTACTGTATCCCTTGGACCTTCTTATTGACGATGAAACACAGAAATTGCATCCGAAATTAATACAAAAGGCACAATGCCGACTTAAGTACAAGGCTACTGATACACTAACTTTCTTTGATTTGAACCTCTCCTGTGAGTCCAGTTTTAGATTCTGATGCTTCACTTCAGGTTTACTGTATCCCTTGGACCCTCTTATTGACGATGAAACACAGAAATTGCATCCGGAATTAATACAAAAGGCACAATGCCGACAAAAGTACTAGAGAACTGATACTCTAACTTTCTTTGATTTGAACCTCTGCTGTACGTCCAGTTATAGTTTCCGATGCTTCACTTCAGGTTTACTGTATCCCTTGGACCTTCTTATTGACGATGAAACGCAGAAATTGCATCCGAGTTTAATACAAAAGGCACAATGCCGATTTAAGTACAAGCGGACTGATACTCTAACTTTCTATGATTTGAACCCCTCCTGTGAGTCCAGTTTTAGTTTCCGATGCCATAAATCAGGTTTACTGTATCCCTTGGACCTTCTTATTGACGATGAAACACAGAAACGGCACCCGAATTTAATAAAAAAGGCACAATGCCGACTTAAGTAAAAGAGGACTGATACTCTAACCTTCTATGATTTGAACCCCGCCTGTGAGTCCAGTTTTAGTTTCCGATGCTTAACTTCAGGTTTACTGTATCCCTTGGACCTTCTTATTGACGATGAAACACAGAAATTGCATCCGAATTTAATAAAAAAGGCACAATGCCGACTTAAGTACAAGAGGACTGATACTCTAACTTTCTATGATTTGAACCCCTCCTGTGAGTCCAGTTTTAGGTTCCGATGCTTAACTTCAAGTTTACTGTATCCCTTGGACCTTCTTATTGACGATGAAACACAGAATTTGCATCCGAATTTAATACAAAAGGCACAATGCCGACTTAAGTACAAGAGGACTGAAACTCTAACTTTCTATGATTTGAACCTCTGCTGTGAGTCCAGTTTTAGTTTCCGACGCTTCACTTCAGGTTTACTGTATCCCTTGGACCTTCTTATTGACGATGAAACACAGTAATTGCATCCGAATTCAATACAAAAGGCACAATGCCGACTAAAGTACCAGAGGACTGATACTCTAACTTTCTATGATTTGAACCCCTGCTGTGAGTCCAGTTTAAGTTACCGATGCTTCACTTCAGGTTTACTGTATCCCTTGGACCTTCTTATTGACGATGAAACACAGAAATTTCATCCGAATTTAATGCAAAAGGCACAATGCCGACTTAAGTACAAGAGGACTGAAACTCTAACTTTCTATGATTTGAACCTCAGCTGTGAGTCCACCTTTAGTTTCCAATGCTTCACTTCAGGTTTACTGTATCCCTTGGACCTTCTTATTGACGATGAAACACAGAAATTGCATCCGAATTAAATATTAAAGGCACAATGTCGACTTAAGTACAGGAGGACTGATACTCCAACTTTCTATGATTTGAACCTCTGCTGTGAGTCCAGTTTTAGTTTCCGATGCATCACTTCAGGTTTACTGTATCCCTTGGACCTTCTAATTGACGATGAAACACAGAAATTGCATCCGAATTGAATAAAAAAGGCACAACGCCGACTTAAGTTCAAGAGGTCTGATACTCTAATTTTGTATGATTTGAACCCCTCCTGTGAGTCCAGTTATAGATTCCGATGCTGAACTTCAACTTTACTGTATCCCTTGGACCTTCTCATTGACGATGAAACATAGAAATTGCATCCGAATTTAATACAAAAGGCACAATGCCGATTTAAGTACAAGGCGACTGATACTCTAACTTTCTATGATTTGAAACTCTCCTGTGAGTCCAGTTTTAGATTCACATGATTCACTTCAGGTTTACTGTATCCCTTGGACCCTCTTATTGACGATGAAACACAGAAATAGCATCCGAATTTAATACAAAGGCACAATGCCGACTTAAGTACAAGAGGACCTATTCTCTAACTTTCTTTGATTTGAACCCCTCCTGTGAGTCCAGTTTTAGATTACGATGCTTAACTTCTGGTTTACTGTATCCCTTGGACCTTCTTATTGACGATGAAACACAGAAATTGCATCCGAATTTAATAAAAAAGGTACAATGCCGACTTCAGTACAAGAGGACTGATACTCTAACTTTCTATGATTTGAACCCCTCCTGTGAGTCCAGTTTTAGTTTCCGATGCCATACATCAGGTTTACTGTATCCCTTGGACCTTCTTATTGACGATGAAACACAGAAATGGCATCCGAATTTAATAAAAAAGGCACAGTGCCGACTTAAGTAAAAGAGGACTGATACTCTAACTTTCTATGATTTGATCCCCTCCTGTGAGTCCAGTTTTAGTTTCCGATGCTTAACTTCAGGCTTACTGTATCCCTTGGACCTTCTTATTGTCGATGAAACACAGAAATTGCATCCGAATTTAATAAAAAAGGCACAATGCCGACTTAAGTACAAGAGGACTGATACTCTAACTTTCTATGATTTGAACCCCTCCTGTAAGTCCAGTTTTAGATTCCGATGCTTAACTTCAGGTTTACTGTATCCCTCGGACCTTCTTATTGACGATGAAACACAGAATTTGCATCCGAATTTAATACAAAAGTCACAATGCCGACTTAAGTACAAGAGGAATGATACTCTTTCTATGATTTGAAAACCTCCTGTGAGCTCAGTTTTAGATTCCGATGCTTCACTTCGGGTTTACTGTATCCCTTGGACCCTCTTATTGACGATGAAACACAGAAATTGCATCCGAATTTAATACAAAAGGCACAATGCCGACTTAAGTACAAGAGGACTGAAACTCTAACTTTCTATGATTTGAACCTCTGCTGTGAGTCCAGTTTTAGTTTCCGACGCTTCACTTCAGGTTTACTGTATCCTTTGGACCTTCTTATTGACGATGAAACACAGAAATTGCATCCGAATTTTATAAAAAATGCACAATGACGACTTAAGTACAAGAGGACTGATACTCCAACTTTCTATGATTTGAACCTCTGCTGTGAGTCCAGTTTTAGTTTCCGATGCTTCACTTCAGGTTTACTGTATCCCTTGGACCTTCTTATTGACGATGAAACACAGAAATTGCATCCGAATTTAATACAAAAGGCACAATGCCGACTTAAGTACTAGAGGACTGATACTCTAACTTTCTATGATTTTTACCCCTGCTGTGAGTCCAGTTTAAGTTACCGATGCTTCACTTCAGGTTTACTGTATCCCTTGGACCTTCTTATTGACGATGAAACACAGAAATTTCATCCGAATTTAATGCAAAAGGCACAATGCCGACTTAAGTACAAGAGGACTGAAACTCTAACTCTCTATGATTTGAACCTCAGGTGTGAGTCCACTTTTAGTTTCCAATGCTTCACTTCAGGTTTACTGTATCCCTTGGACCTTCTTATTGACGATGAAACACAGAAATTGCATTAGAATTAAATATTAACGGCACAATGCCGACTTAAATACAAGAGGACTGATACTCCAACTTTCTATGATTTGAACCTCTGCTGTGAGTCCAGTTTTAGTTTCCAATGCATCACTTCAGGTTTACTGTATCCCTTGGACCTTCTAATTGACGATGAAACACAGAAATTGCTTCCGAATTGAATAAAAAAGGCACAATGCCGACTTAAGTACAAGAGGTCTGATACTCTTATTTTCTATGATTTGAACCCCTCCTGTGAATCCAGTTATAGATTCCGATGCTGAACTTCAACTTTACTGTATCCCTTGGACCTTCTCATTGACGATGAAACATAGAAATTGCATCCGAATTTAATACAAAAGGCACAATGCCGACTTAAGTACAAGGCGACTGATACTCTAACTTTCTATGATGAAACTCTCCTGTGAGTCCAGTTTTAGATTCTCATGATTCACTTCAGGTTTACTGTATCCCTTGGACCCTCTTATTGGCGATGAAACACAGAAATAGCATCCGAATTTAATACAAAAGGCACAATGCCGACTTAAGTACAAGAGGACCTATTCTCTAACTTTCTTTGATTTGAACCCCTCCTGTGAGTCCAGTTTTAGATTACGATGCTTAACTTCAGGTTTACTGTATCCCTTGGACCTTCTTATTGACGATGAAACACAGATATTGCATCCGAATTAAATACAAAAGGCACAATGCCGACTTAAGTACAAGAGGACTGATACTCCAACTTTCTATGATTTGAACCTCTGCTGTGAGTCCAGTTTTAGTTTCCGATGCATCACTTGAGGTTTACTGTATCCCTTGGACCTTCTAATTGACGATGAAACACAGAAATAGCATCAGAATTTAATAAAAAAGGCACAATGGCGACTTAAGTACAAGAGGTCTGATACTCTAATTTTCTATGATTTGAACCCCTCCTGTGAGTCCAGTTATAGATTCCGATGCTTAACTTCAACTTTACTGTATCCCTTGGACCTTCTTATTGACGATGAAACACAGAAATTGCATCCGAAATTAATACAAAAGGCACAATGCCGACTTAAGTACAAGGCTACTGATACACTAACTTTCTTTGATTTGAACCTCTCCTGTGAGTCCAGTTTTAGATTCTGATGCTTCACTTCAGGTTTACTGTATCCCTTGGACCCTCTTATTGACGATGAAACACAGAAATTGCATCCGGAATTAATACAAAAGGCACAATGCCGACAAAAGTACTAGAGAACTGATACTCTAACTTTCTTTGATTTGAACCTCTGCTGTACGTCCAGTTATAGTTTCCGATGCTTCACTTCAGGTTTACTGTATCCCTTGGACCTTCTTATTGACGATGAAACACAGAAATTGCATCCGAGTTTAATACAAAAGGCACAATGCCGATTTAAGTACAAGCGGACTGATACTCTAACTTTCTATGATTTGAACCCCTCCTGTGAGTCCAGTTTTAGTTTCCGATGCCATAAATCAGGTTTACTGTATCCCTTGGACCTTCTTATTGACGATGAAACACAGAAACGGCACCCGAATTTAATAAAAAAGGCACAATGCCGACTTAAGTAAAAGAGGACTGATACTCTAACCTTCTATGATTTGAACCCCGCCTGTGAGTCCAGTTTTAGTTTCCGATGCTTAACTTCAGGTTTACTGTATCCCTTGGACCTTCTTATTGACGATGAAACACAGAAATTGCATCCGAATTTAATAAAAAAGGCACAATGCCGACTTAAGTACAAGAGGACTGATACTCTAACTTTCTATGATTTGAACCCCTCCTGTGAGTCCAGTTTTAGGTTCCGATGCTTAACTTCAAGTTTACTGTATCCCTTGGACCTTCTTATTGACGATGAAACACAGAATTTGCATCCGAATTTAATACAAAAGGCACAATGCCGACTTAAAAACAAGAGGACTGAAACTCTAACTTTCTATGATTTGAACCTCTGCTGTGAGTCCAGTTTTAGTTTCCGATGCTTCACTTCAGGTTTACTGTATCCCATGGACACTATTATTGACGATGAAACACAGAAATTGCATCCGAATTTAATACAAAAGGCACAATGCCAACTAAAGTACAAGAGGACTGAAACTCTTACTTTGTATGATTTGAATCTCTGCTGTGAGTCCAGTTTTAGTTTCCGATGCTTCACTTCAGGTTTACTGTATCCCTTGGACCTTCTTATTGACGATGAAACACAGTAATTGCATCCGAATTCAATACAAAAGGCACAATGCCGACTAAAGTACCAGAGGATTGATACTCTAACTTTCTATGATTTGAACCCCTGCTGTGAGTCCAGTTTAAGTTACCGATGCTTCACTTCAGGTTTACTGTATCCCTTGGACCTTCTTATTGACGATGAAACACAGAAATTTCATCCGAATTTAATGCAAAAGGCACAATGCCGACTTAAGTACAAGAGGACTGAAACTCTAACTTTCTATGATTTGAACCTCAGCTGTGAGTCCACTTTTAGTTTCCAATGCTTCACTTCAGGTTTACTGTATCCCTTGGACCTTCTTATTGACGATGAAACACAGAAATTGCATCCGAATTAAATATTAAAGGCACAATGCCGACTTAAGTACAGGAGGACTGATACTCCAACTTTCTATGATTTGAACCTCTGCTGTGAGTCCAGTTTTAGTTTCCGATGCATCACTTCAGGTTTACTGTATCCCTTGGACCTTCTAATTGACGATGAAACACAGAAATTGCATCCGAATTGAATAAAAAAGGCACAACGCCGACTTAAGTTCAAGAGGTCTGATACTCTAATTTTCTATGATTTGAACCCCTCCTGTGAGTCCAGTTATAGATTCCGATGCTGAACTTCAACTTTACTGTATCCCTTGGACCTTCTCATTGACGATGAAACATAGAAATTGCATCCGAATTTAATACAAAAGGCACAATGCCGACTTAAGTACAAGGCGACTGATACTCTAACTTTCTATGATTTGAAACTCTCCTGTGAGTCCAGTTTTAGATTCACATGTTTCACTTCAGGTTTACTGTATCCCTTGGACCCTCTTATTGACGATGAAACACAGAAATAGCATCCGAATTTAATACAAAAGGCACAATGCCGACTTAAGTACAAGAGGACCTATTCTCTAACTTTCTTTGATTTGAACCCCTCCTGTGAGTCCAGTTTTAGATTACGATGCTTAACTTCTGGTTTACTGTATCCCTTGGACCTTCTTAATGACGATGAAACACAGAAATTGCATCCGAATTTAATAAAAAAGGTACAATGCCGACTTCAGTACAAGAGGACTGATACTCTAACTTTCTATGATTTGAACCCCTCCTGTGAGTCCAGTTTTAGTTTCCGATGCCATACATCAGGTTTACTGTATCCCTTGGACCTTCTTATTGACGATGAAACACAGAAATGGCATCCGAATTTAATAAAAAAGGCACAATGCCGACTTAAGTAAAAGAGGACTGATACTCTAACTTTCTATGATTTGAACCCCTCCTGTGAGTCCAGTTTTAGTTTCCGATGCTTAACTTCAGGTTTACTGTATCCCTTGGACCTCCTTATTGTCGATGAAACACAGAAATTGCATCCGAATTTAATAAAAAAGGCACAATGCCGACTTAAGTACAAGAGGACTGATACTCTAACTTTCTATGATTTGAACCCCTCCTGTAAGTCCAGTTTTAGATTCCGATGCTTAACTTCAGGTTTACTGTATCCCTCGGACCTTCTTATTGACGATGAAACACAGAATTTGCATCCGAATTTAATACAAAAGTCACAATGCCGACTTAAGTACAAGAGGAATGATACTCTTTCTATGATTTGAAAACCTCCTGTGAGCTCAGTTTTAGATTCCGATGCTTCACTTCGGGTTTACTGTGTCCCTTGGACCCTCTTATTGACGATGAAACACAGAAATTGCATCCGAATTTAATACAAAAGGCACAATGCCGACTTAAGTACAAGAGGACTGAAACTCTAACTTTCTATGATTTGAACCTCTGCTGTGAGTCCAGTTTTAGTTTCCGACGCTTCACTTCAGGTTTACTGTATCCTTTGGACCTTCTTATTGACGATGAAACACAGAAATTGCATCCGAATTTTATAAAAAATGCACAATGACGATTTAAGTACAAGAGGACTGATACTCCAACTTTCTATGATTTGAACCTCTGCTGTGAGTCCAGTTTTAGTTTCCGATGCTTCACTTCAGGTTTACTGTATCCCTTGGACCTTCTTATTGACGATGAAACACAGAAATTGCATCCGAATTTAATACAAAAGGCACAATGCCGACTTAAGTACTAGAGGACTGATACTCTAACTTTCTATGATTTTTACCCCTGCTGTGAGTCCAGTTTAAGTTACCGATGCTTCACTTCAGGTTTACTGTATCCCTTGGTCCTTCTTATTGACGATGAATCACAGAAATTTCATCCGAATTTAATGCAAAAGGCACAATGCCGACTTAAGTACAAGAGGACTGAAACTCTAACTCTCTATGATTTGAACCTCAGGTGTGAGTCCGCTTTTAGTTTCCAATGCTTCACTTCAGGTTTACTGTATCCCTTGGACCTTCTTATTGACGATGAAACACAGAAATTGCATCCGAATTAAATATGAAAGGCACAATGCCGACTTAAATACAAGAGGACTGATACTCCAACTTTCTATGATTTGAACCTCTGCTGTGAGTCCAGTTTTAGTTTCCAATGCATAACTTCAGGTTTACTGTATCCCTTGGACCTTCTAATTGACGATGAAACACAGAAATTGCATCCGAATTGAATAAAAAAGGCACAATGCCGACTTAAGTACAAGAGGTCTGATACTCTAATTTTCTATGATTTGAACCCCTCCTGTGAATCCAGTTATAGATTCCGATGCTGAACTTCAACTTTACTGTATCCCTTGGACCTTCTCATTGACGATGAAACATAGAAATTGCATCCGAATTTAATACAAAAGGCACAATGCCGACTTAAGTACAAGGCGACTGATACTCTAACTTTCTATGATGAAACTCTCCTGTGAGTCCAGTTTTAGATTCTCATGATTCACTTCAGGTTTACTGTATCCCTTGGACCCTCTTATTGACGATGAAACACAGAAATAGCATCCGAATTTAATACAAAAGGCACAATGCCGACTTAAGTACAAGAGGACCTATTCTCTAACTTTCTTTGATTTGAACCCCTCCTGTGAGTCCAGTTTTAGATTACGATGCTTAACTTCAGGTTTACTGTATCCCTTGGACCTTCTTATTGACGATGAAACACAGATATTGCATCCGAATTTAATAAAAAAGGCACAATGCCGACTTCAGTACAAGAGGACTGATACTCTAACTTTCAATGATTTGAACCCCTCCTGTGAGTCCAGTTTTAGTTTCCGATGCCATACATCAGGTTTACTGTATCCCTTGGACCTTCTTATTGACGATGAAACACAGAAATTGCATCCGAATTTAATAAAAAAGGCACAATGCAGACTTAAGTACAAGAGGACTGATACTCTAACTTTCTATGATTTGAACCCCTCCTGTAAGTCCAGTTTTAGATTCCGATGCTTAACTTCAGGTTTACTGTATCCCTCGGACCTTCTTATTGACGATGAAACACAGAATTTGCATCCGAATTTAATACAAAAGTCACAATGCCGACTTAAGTACAAGAGGAATGATACTCTAACTTTCTATGATTTGAAAATCTCCTATGAGCCCAGTTTTAGATTCCGATGCTTCACTTCGGGTTTACTGTATCCCTTGGACCCTCTTATTGACGATGAAACACAGAAATTGCATCCGAATTTAATACAAATGGCACAATGCCGACTTAAGTACAAGAGGACTGAAACTCTAACTTCCTATGATTTGAACCTCAGCTGTGAGTCCAGTTTTTGTTTCCGATGCTTCACTTCAGGTTTACTGTATCCCTTGAACTTTCTTATGGAAGATAAAACACAGAAATTGCATCCGAATTTAATACAAAAGGTACAATGCCGACTAAAGTACTAGAGGACTGATACTCTAGCTTTCTATGATTTGAACCTCTGCTGTGAGTCCAGTTTTAGTTTCCGATGCTTAACTTCAGGTTTACTGTATCCCTTGGACCTTCTTATTGACGATGAAACACAGAAATTGCATCCGAATTTAATGCAAAAGGCACAATGCCGGCTTAAGTACAAGAGGACTGAAACTCTAACTTTCTGTGATTTGCACCTCTGCTGTGAGTCCACTTTTAGTTTCCGATGCTTCACTTCAGGTTTACTGTATCCCTTGGACCTTCTTATTGACGATGAAACACAGAAATTGCATCCGAATTTAATACAAAAGACACAATGCCGACTTAAGTACAAGAGGACTGAAACTCTAACTTTCTATGAATTGAACCTCTGCTGTGAGTCCACATTTAGTTTCCGATGCTTCACTTCAGGTTTACTGTATCCCTTGGACCTTCTTATTGACGATGAAACACAGAAATTGCAACCCAATTAAATACAAAAGGCACAATGCCAACTTAAGTACAAGAGGACTGATACTCCAACTTCCTATGATTTGAACCTCTGCTGTGAGTCCAGTTTTAGTTTCCGATGCATCACTACAGGTTTACTGTATCCCTTGGACCTTCTAATTGACGATGAAACACAGAAATAGCATCCGAATTTAATAAAAAAGGCACAATGCCGATTTAAGTACAAGAGGGCTGATACTCTAATTTTCCATGATTTGAACCCCTCCTGTGAGGCCAGTTATAGATTCCGATGCTTAACTTCAACTTTACTGTATCCCTTGGACCTTCTTATTGACGATGAAACACAGAAATTGCATCCGAAATTAATACAAAAGGCACATTGCCGACTTCAGTACATGCCGACTGACACACTAACATTCTATGATTTGAACCTCTCCTGTGAGTCCAGTTTTAGATTCTGATGCTTTACTTCAGGTTTACTGTATCCCTTGGACCCTCTTATTGACGATGAAACACAGAAATTGCATCGGAATTTAATACAAAAGGCACAATGCCGACTTACGTACAAGAGGACTGATACTCTAACTTTCTATGATTTGAACCCCTCCTGTGAGTCCAGGTTTAGATTACGATGCTTAACTTCAGGTTTACTGTATCCCTTGGACCTTCCTATTGACGATGAAACACAGATATTTCATCCGTATTTAATAAAGAAGGCACAATGCCGACTTAAGTACAAGAGGACTGTTACTCTAACTTTCTATGATTTGAACCCCTCCTGTGAGTCCAGTTTTAGTTTCCGATGCCACACATCAGGTTTACTGAATCCCTTGGACCTTCTTATTGACGATGAAACACAGAAATTGCATCGGAATTTAATACAAAAGGCACAATGCCGACTTACGTACAAGAGGACTGATACTCTAACTTTCTATGATTTGAACCCCTCCTGTGAGTCCAGGTTTAGATTACGATGCTTAACTTCAGGTTTACTGTATCCCTTGGACCTTCCTATTGACGATGAAACACAGATATTGCATCCGAATTTAATAAAAAAGGCACAATGCCGACTTAAGTACAAGAGGACTGTTACTCTAACTTTCTATGATTTGAACCCCTCCTGTGAGTCCAGTTTTAGTTTCCGATGCCACACATCAGGTTTACTGAATCCCTTGGACCTTCTTATTGAAGATGAAACACAGAAATTGCATCCGAATTTAATAAAAAAGGCACAATGCCGACTTAAGTACAAGAGGACTGATACTCTAACTTTCTATGATTTGAACCTCTCCTGTGAGTCCAGTTTTAGATTCCGATGCTTCACTTCGGGTTTACTGTATCCCTTGGACCCCCTTATTGACGATGAAACACAGAAATTGCATCCGAATTTAATACAAAAAGCACAATGCCGCCTTAAGTAATACGCGACTGAAACTCTAACTTTCTATGATTTGAACCTCTGCTGTGAGTCCAGTTTTAGTTTCCGATGCTTTACATCAGGTTTACTGTATCCCTTGGACCTTCTTATTGACGATGAAACACAGAAATTGCATCCGAATTTAATTCGAAAGACACAATGCCGACTTAAGTACAAGAGGACTGATACTCTAACTTTCTATGATTTGAACCCCTCTTGTGAGTCCAGTTTTGGATTCCGATGCTTAACTTTAGGTTAACTGTATCCCTTGGACCTTCTTATTGACGATGAAACACAGAAATTGCATCGGAATTTAATACAAAAAGCACAATGCCGACTTACGTACAAGAGGACCGATACTCTAACTTTCTACGATTTGAACCCCTCCTGTGAGTCCAGTTTTAGATTACGATGCTTAACTTCTGGTTTACTGTATCCCTTGGACCTTCCTATTGACTATGAAACACAGATATTGCATCCGTATTTAATAAAGAAGGCACAATGCCGACTTAAGTACAAGAGGACTGTTACTCTACCTTTCTATGATTTGAACCCCTCCTGTGAGTCCAGTTTTAGTTTCCGATGCCACACATCAGGTTTACTGAATCCCTTGGACCTTCTTATTGACGATGAAACACAGAAATTGCATCGGAATTTAATACAAAAGGCACAATGCCGACTTACGTACAAGAGGACTGAAACTCTAACTTTCTATGATTTGAACCCCTCCTGTGAGTCCAGGTTTAGATTACGATGCTTAACTTCAGGTTTACTGTATCCCTTGGACCTTCCTATTGACGATGAAACACAGATATTGCATCCGAATTTAATAAAAAAGGCACAATGCCGACTTAAGTACAAGAGGACTGTTACTCTAACTTTCTATGATTTGAACCCCTCCTGTGAGTCCAGTTTTAGTTTCCGATGCCACACATCAGGTTTACTGAATCCCTTGGACCTTCTTATTGACGATGAAACACAGAAATTGCATTCGAATTTAATAAAAAAGGCACAATGCCGACTTAAGTACAAGAGGACTGATACTCTAACTTTCTATGATTTGAACCTCTCCTGTGAGTCCAGTTTTAGATTCCGATGCTTCACTTCGGGTTTACTGTATCCCTTGGACCCCCTTATTGACGATGAAACACAGAAATTGCATCCGAATTTAATACAAAAAGCACAATGCCGCCTTAAGTAATATGCGACTGAAACTCTAACTTTCTATGATTTGAACCTCTGCTGTGAGTCCAGTTTTAGTTTCCGATGCTTCACATCAGGTTTACTGTATCCCTTGGACCTTCTTATTGACGATGAAACACAGAAATTGCATCCGAATTTAATTCGAAAGGCACAATGCAGACTTACGTACAAGAGGACTGAAACCCTAACTTTCTATGATTTGAACCTCTGCTGTGAGTCCAGTTTTAGTTTCCGATGCTTCACTTCAGGTTTACTGTATCCCTTGGACCTTCTTATTGACGATGAAACACATAAATTTGCATCCGAATTTAACACAAAAGGCTCAATGATGACTTAAGTACAAGAGGACTAAAACTCTAACTTTCAATGATTTGAACCTCTGCTGTGAGTCCAGTTTTAGTTTCCGATGCTTCACTTCAGGTTTACTGTATCCCTTGGACCTTCTTATTGACGATGAAACACAGAAATTGCATCCGAATTTAATTTAGAAGGCACAATGCCGACTTAAGTACAAGAGGACTGATACTCTAACTTTCTATGATTTAACCCCTCCTGTGAGTCCAGTTTTAGATTACGATGCTTAACTTCAAGTTTACTGTATCCCTTGGACCTTCTAATTGACGATGAAACACAGAATTTGCATCCGAATTTAATACAAAAGGCACAATGCCGACTTAAAAACAAGAGGACTGAAACTCTAACTTTCTATGATTTGAACCTCTGCTGTGAGTCCAGTTTTAGTTTCCGATGCTTCACTTCAGGTTTACTGTATCCCTTGGACATTATTATTGACGATGAAACACAGAAATTGCATCCGAATTTAATACAAAAGGCACAATGCCGACTAAAGTACAAGAGGACTGAAACTCTAACTTTCTATGATTTGAACCTCTGCTGTGAGTCAAGTTTTAGTTTCCGATGCTTCACTTCAGGTTTACTGTATCCCTTGGACCTTCTTATTGACGATGAAACACAGAAATTTCATCCGAATTTAACGCAAAAGGCACAATGCCGACTTAAGTACAGGAGGACTGACACTCTAACTTTCTATGATTAGAACCTCTGCTGTGAGTCCACTTTTAGTTTTCGATGCTTCACTTCAGGTTTACCGTATCCCTTGGACCTTCTTATTGTCGATGAAACACAGAAATTGCATCCGAATTTAATACAAATGGCACAATGCCGACTTAAGTACAAGAGGACTGAAACTCTAACTTTCTATGATTTGAACCCCTGCTGTGAGTCCACTTTTAGTTTCCGATGCTTCACTTCAGTTTTACTGTATCCCTTGGACCTTCTTATTGACGATGAATCACAGAAATTGCATCCGAATTAAATACAAAAGGCACAATGCCGACTTAAGTACAAAAGGACTGATACTCCAACTTTCTATGATTTGATCGTCTGCTGTGAGTCCAGTTTTAGTTTCCGATGCATCACTTCAGGTCTACTGTATCCCTTGGACCTTCTAATTGACGATGAAACACAGAAATTGCATCCGAATTGAATAAAAAAGGCACAATGCCGACTTAGGTACAAGAGGTCTGATACTCTAATTTTCTATGATTTGAACCCCTCCTGTGAGTCCAGTTATAGATTCCGATGCTTAACTTCAACTTTACTGTGGCCCTTGGACCTTCTCATTGACGATGAAACATAGAAATTGCATCCGAATTTAATACAAAAGGCACAATGCCGACTTAAGTACAAGGCGACTGATACTCTAACTTTCTATGATTTGAACCTCTCCTGTGAGTCCAGTTTTAGATTCTCATGATTTACTTCAGGTTTACTGTATCCCTTGGACCCTCTTATTGACGATGAAACACAGAAATTGCATCCGAATTTAATACAAAAGGCACAATGCCGACTTAAGTACAAGAGGACCTATACTCTAACTTTCTATGATTTGAACCCCTCCTGTGAGTCCAGTTTTAGATTACGATGCTTACCTTCAGGTTTACTGTATCCCTTGGACCTTCTTGTTGACGATGAAACACAGATATTGCATCCGAATTTAATACAAAAAGGCACAATGCCGACTTCAGTACAAGAGGACTGATACTCTAACTTTCTATGATTTGAACCCCTCCTGTGAGCCCAGTTTTAGATTCCGATGCTTAACTTCAGGTTTACTGTTTCCCTCGGACCTTCTTATTGACGATGAAACACAGAATTTGCATCCGAATTTAATACAAAAGTCACAATGCCGACTTAAGTACATGAGGAATGATACTCTAACTTTCTATGATTTGAAAATCTCCTGTGAGCCAAGTTTTAGATTCCGATGCTTCACTTTGGGTATACTGTATCCCTTGGACCCTCTTATTGACGATGAAACACAGAAATTGCATCCGAATTTAATACAAAAGGCACAATGCCGACTTAAGTACAAGAGGACTGAAACTCTAACTTTCTATGATTTGAACCTCTGCTGTGAGTCCAGTTTTAGTTTCCGATGCTTCACTTCAGGTTAACTGTATCCCTTGGACCTTCTTATTGACGATGAAACACAGAAATTGCATCCGAATTCAATAGAAAAGGCACAATGCCGACTTAAGTACAAGGGGACTGACACTCTAACTTTCTATGATTTGAACCTCTGCTGTGAGTCCAGTTTTAGTTTCCGATGCTTCACTTCAGGTTAACTGTATCCCTTGGACCTTCTTATTGACGATGAAACACAGAAATTGCATCCGAATTCAATAGAAAAGGCACAATGCCGACTTAAGTACAAGAGGACTGACACTCTAACTTTCTATGATTTTAACCCCTCCTGTGAGTCCAGTTTTAGATTCTGATGCTTAACTTCAGGTTTAGTGTATCACTTGGACCATCTTATTGACGATGAAACACAGAAATTGCATCCGAATTTAATACAAATGGCACAATGCCGACATAAGTACAAGAGGACTGAAACTCTAACTTCCTATGATTTGAACCTCAGCTGTGAGTCCAGTTTTAGTTTCCGATGCTTCACTTCAGGTTTACTGTATCCCTTGAACTTTCTTATGGAAGATGAAACACAGAAATTGCATCCGAATTTAATACAAAAGGCACAATGCCGACTAAAGTACTAGAGGACTGATACTCTAACTTTTTATGATTTGAACCTCTGATGTGAGTCCAGTTTTAGTTTCCGATGCTTCACTTCAGGTTTACTGTATCCCTTGGACCTTCTTATTGACGATGAAACACAGAAATTGCATCCGAATTAAATGCAAAAGGCACAATGCCGACTTAAGTACAAGAGGACTGAAACTCTAACTTTCTGTGATTTGAACCTCTGCTGTGAGTCCACTTTTAGTTTCAGATGCTTCACTTCAGGTTCACTGTATCCCTTGGACCTTCTTATTGACGATGAAACACACAAATTGCAACCGAATTAAATACAAAAGGCACAATGCCAACTTAAGTACAAGAGGACTGATACTCCAACTTTCTATGATTTGAACCTCTGCTGTGAGTCCAGTTTTAGTTTCCGATGCATCACTCCCGGTTTACTGTATCCCTTGGACCTTCTAATTGACGATGAAACACAGAAATAGCATCCGAATTTAATAAAAAAGGCACAATGCCGACTTAAGTACAAGAGGTCTGATACTCTAATTTTCTATGATTTGAACCCCTCTTGTGAGGCCAGTTATAGATTCCGATGCTTAACTTCAACTTTACTGTATCCCTTGGACCTTCTTATTGACGATGAAACACAGAAATTGCATCCGGAATTAATACAAAAGGCACAATGCCGACTTCTGTACAAGGCGACTGACACACTAACTTTCTATGATTTGAACCTCTCCTGTGAGTCCAGTTTTAGATTCTGATGCTTCACTTCAGGTTTACTGTATCCCTTGGACCCTCTTATTGACGATGAAACACAGAAATTGCATCCGAATTTAATACAAAAGGCACAATGCCGACATAAGTACAAGAGGTCTGATACTCTAACTTTCTATGATTTGAACCCCTCCTGTGAGTCCAGTTTTGGATTCCGATGCTTAACTTTAGGTTAACTGTATCCCTTGGACCTTCTTATTGACGATGAAACACAGAAATTGCATCGTAATTTAATACATAAGGCACAATGCCGACTTACGTACAAGAGGACTGAAACTCTAACTTTCTATGATTTGAACCCCTCCTGTGAGTCCAGTTTTAGATTACGATGCTTAACTTCAGGTTTACTGTATCCCTTGGACCTTCTTATTGACGATGAAACACAGATATTGCATCCGAATTCAATAGAAAAGGCACAATGCCGACTTAAGTACAAGAGGACTGACACTCTAACTTTCTATGATTTGAACCTCTGCTGTGAGTCCAGTTTTAGTTTCCGATGCTTCACTTCAGGTTAACTGTATCCCTTGGACCTTCTTATTGACGATGAAACACAGAAATTGCATCCGAATTCAATAGAAAAGGCACAATGCCGACTTAAGTACAAGAGGACTGACACTCTAACTTTCTATGATTTGAACCTCTGCTGTGAGTCCAGTTTTAGTTTCCGATGCTTCACTTCAGGTTAACTGTATCCCTTGGACCTTCTTATTGACGATGAAACACAGAAATTGCATCCGAATTCAATAGAAAAGGCACAATGCCGACTTAAGTACAAGAGGACTGACACTCTAACTTTCTATGATTTTAACCCCTCCTGTGAGTCCAGTTTTAGATTCTGATGCTTAACTTCAGGTTTAGTGTATCCCTTGGACCATCTTATTGACGATGAAACACAGAAATTGCATCCGAATTTAATACAAATGGCACAATGCCGACTTAAGTACAAGAGGACTGAAACTCTAACTTCCGATGATTTGAACCTCAGCTGTGAGTCCAGTTTTAGTTTCCGATGCTTCACTTCAGGTTTACTGTATCCCTTGAACTCTCTTATGGAAGATGAAACACAGAAATTGCATCCGAATTTAATACAAAAGGCACAATGCCGACTAAAGTACTAGAGGACTGATACTCTAACTTTGTATGATTTGAACCTCTGATGTGAGTCCAGTTTTAGTTTCCGATGCTTCACTTCAGGTTTACTGTATCCCTTGGACCTTCTTATTGACGATGAAACACAGAAATTGCATCCGAATTAAATGCAAAAGGCACAATGCCGACTTAAGTACAAGAGGACTGAAACTCTAACTTTCTGTGATTTGAACCTCTGCTGTGAGTCCACTTTTAGTTTCAGATGCTTCACTGCAGGTTCACTGTATCCCTTGGACCTTCTTATTGACGATGAAACACACAAATTGCAACCGAATTAAATACAAAAGGCACAATGCCAACTTAAGTACAAGAGGACTGATACTCCAACTTTCTATGATTTGAACCTCTGCTGTGAGTCCAGTTTTAGTTTCCGATGCATCACTCCCGGTTTACTGTATCCCTTGGACCTTCTAATTGACGATGAAACACAGAAATAGCATCCGAATTTAATAAAAAAGGCACAATGCCGACTTAAGTACAAGAGGTCTGATACTCTAATTTTCTATGATTTGAACCCCTCTTGTGAGGCCAGTTATAGATTCCGATGCTTAACTTCAACTTTACTGTATCCCATGGACCTTCTTATTGACGATGAAACACAGAAATTGCATCCGGAATTAATACAAAAGGCACAATGCCGACTTCTGTACAAGGCGACTGACACACTAACTTTCTATGATTTGAACCTCTCCTGTGAGTTTAGTTTTAGATTCTGATGCTTCACTTCAGGTTTACTGTATCCCTTGGACCCTCTTATTGACGATGAAACACAGAAATTGCATCCGAATTTAATACAAAAGGCACAATGCCGACATAAGTACAAGAGGTCTGATACTCTAACTTTCTATGATTTGAACCCCTCCTGTGAGTCCAGTTTTGGATTCCGATGCTTAACTTTAGGTTAACTGTATCCCTTGGACCTTCTTATTGACGATGAAACACAGAAATTGCATCGTAATTTAATACATAAGGCACAATGCCGACTTACGTACAAGAGGACTGAAACTCTAACTTTCTATGATTTGAACCCCTCCTGTGAGTCCAGTTTTAGATTACGATGCTTAACTTCAGGTTTACTGTATCCCTTGGACCTTCTTATTGACGATGAAACACAGATATTGCATCCGAATTTAATAAAAAAGGCACAATGCCGACTTAAGTACAAGAGGACTGATACCCTAACTTTCTATGATTTGAACCCCTCCTGTGAGTCCAGTTTTAGTTTCCGATGCCACACATCAGGTTTACTGAATCCCTTGGGCCTTCTTATTGACGATGAAACACAGAAATTACATACGAATTTAATAAGAAAGGCACAATGCCGGATTAAGTACAAGAGGACTAATACTCTAACTTTCTATGATTTTAACCCCTCCTGTGAGTCCAGTTTTAGATTCTGATGCTTAACTTCAGGTTTAGTGTATCCCTTGGACCATCTTATTGACGATGAAACACAGAAATTGCATCCGAATTTAATACAAATGGCACAATGCCGACTTAAGTACAAGAGGACTGAAACTCTAACTTCCTATGATTTGAACCTCAGCCGTGAGTCCAGTTTTAGTTTCCGATGCTTCACGTCAGGTTTACTGTATCCCTTGAACTTTCTTATGGAAGATGAAACACAGAAATTGCATCCGAATTTAATACAAAAGGCACAATGCCGACTAAAGTACTAGAGGACTGATACTCTAACTTTGTATGATTTGAACCTCTGATGTGAGTCCAGTTTTAGTTTCCGATGCTTCACTTCAGGTTTACTGTATCCCTTGGACCTTCTTATTGACGATGAAACACAGAAATTGCATCCGAATTAAATGCAAAAGGCACAATGCCGACTTAAGTACAAGAGGACTGAAACTCTAACTTTCTGTGATTTGAACCTCTGCTGTGAGTCCACTTTTAGTTTCAGATGCTTCACTTCAGGTTCACTGTATCCCTTGGACCTTCTTATTGACGATGAAACACACAAATTGCAACCGAATTAAATACAAAAGGCACAATGCCAACTTAAGTACAAGAGGACTGATACTCCAACTTTCTATGATTTGAACCTCTGCTGTGAGTCCAGTTTTAGTTTCCGATGCATCACTCCCGGTTTACTGTATCCCTTGGACCTTCTTATTGACGATGAAACACAGAAATTGCATCCGAATTAAATGCAAAAGGCACAATGCAGACTTACGTACAAGAGGACTGAAACTCTAACTTTCTATGATTTGAACCTCTGCTGTGAGTCCAGTTTTAGTTTCCGATGCTTCACTTCAGGTTTACTGTATCCCTTGGACCTTCTTATTGACGATGAAACACAGAAATTTGCATCCGAAATTAATACAAAAGGCACAATGATGACTTAAGTACAAGAGGACTAAAACTCTAACTTTCAATGATTTGAACCTCTGCTGTGAGTCCAGTTTTAGTTTCCGATGCTTCACTTCAGTTTTACTGTATCCCTTGGACCTTCTTATTGACGATGAAACACAGAAATTGCATCTGAATTTAATTTAGAAGGCACAATGCCGACTTAAGTACAAGAGGACTGATACTCGAACTTTCTATGATTTAACCCCTCCTGTGAGTCCAGTTTTAGATTACGATGCTTAACTTTTGGTTTACTGTATCCCTTGGACCTTCTTATTGACGATGAAACACAGAAATTGCATCCGAATTTAATACAAATGGCACAATGCCGACTTATGTACAAGAGGACTGAAACTCTATCTTTCTATGATTTGAACCTCTGCTATGAGTCCAGTTTTAGTTTCCGATGCTTCGCTTCAGGTTTACTGTATCCCATGGACCTTCTTATAGACGATGAAACACAGAAATTGCGTCCGAATTTAATACAAAAGGCACAATGCCGACTTAAGTACAAGAGGACTGATACTCTAACTTTCTATGATTTCAACCACTCCTGTGAGTCCAGTTTTCGATTCCGATGCTTAACTTCAGTTTTACTGTATCCCTTGGACCTTCTTATTGACGATGAAACACAGAAATTGCGTCCGAATTTAATACAAATGGCACAATGCCAACTTACGTACAAGAGGACTGAAACTCTAACTTATTATGATTTGAACCTCTGCTGTGAGTCCAGTTTTAGTTTCCGATGCTTAACTTCAGGTTTACTGTATCCCTTGGACCTTCTTATTGACGATGAAACACAGAAATTGCATCCCAATTTAATACAAAAGGCACAATGCCGACTTAAGTACTAGAGGACTGGTACTCTAACTTTCTATGATTTGAACCTCTGCTGTGAGTCCAGTTTTAGTTTCCGATGCTTCACTTCAGGATTACTGTATCCCTTGGACCTTCTTATTGACGATGAAACACAGAAATTGCATCCGAATGTAATACAAAAGGCACAATGCCGACTAAAGTACAAGAGGACTGAAACTCTAACTTTCTATGATTTGAACCTCTGCTGTGAGTCCAGTTTTAGTTCCGATGCTTCACTTCAGGTTTGCTGTATCCCTTGGACCTTCTTATTGACGATGAAACACAGAAATTGCATCCGAATTCAATAAAAAAGGCACAATGCCGACTTAAGTACAAGAGGACTGATACTCTAACTTTCTATGATTTGAACCCCTCCTGTAAGTCCAGTTTTAGATTCCGATGCTTAACTTCAGGTTTACTGTATCCCTTGGACGTTCTTATTGACGATGAAACACAGAAATTGCATCCGAATTTAATACAAATTGCACAATGCCGACTTAAGTACAAGAGGACTGAAACTCTAACTTCCTATGATTTGAACCTCAGCTGTGAGTCCAGTTTTTGTTTCCGATGCTTCACTTCAGGTTTATTGTATCCCTTGGACCCTCTTATTGACGATGAAACACAGAAATTGCATCCGAATTTAATACAAAAGGCACAATGCCGACATAAGTACAAGAGGTCTGATACTCTAATTTTCTATGATTTGAACCCCTCTTGTGAGGCCAGTTATAGATTCCGATGCTTAACTTCAACATTACTGTATCCCTTGGACCTTCTTATTGACGATGAAACACAGAAATTGCATCCGGAATTAATACAAAAGGCACAATGCCGACTTCTGTACAAGGCGACTGACACACTAACTTTCTATGATTTGAACCTCTCCTGTGAGTTCAGTTTTAGATTCTGATGCTTCACTTCAGGTTTACTGTATCCCTTGGACCCTCTTATTGACGATGAAACACAGAAATTGCATCCGAATTTAATACAAAAGGCACAATGCCGACATAAGTACAAGAGGTCTGATACTCTAACTTTCTATGATTTGAACCCCTCCTGTGAGTCCAGTTTTGGATTCCGATGCTTAACTTTAGGTTAACTGTATCCCTTGGACCTTCTTATTGACGATGAAACACAGAAATTGCATCGTAATTTAATACATAAGGCACAATGCAGACTTACGTACAAGAGGACTGAAACTCTAACTTTCTATGATTTGAACCCCTCCTGTGAGTCCAGTTTTAGATTACGATGCTTAACTTCAGGTTTACTGTATCCCTTGGACCTTCTTATTGACGATGAAACACAGATATTGCATCCGAATTCAATAGAAAAGGCACAATGGGGACTTAAGTACAAGAGGACTGACACTCTAACTTTCTATGATTTGAACCTCTGCTGTGAGTCCAGTTTTAGTTTCCGATGCTTCACTTCAGGTTAACTGTATCCCTTGGACCTTCTTATTGACGATGAAACACAGAAATTGCATCCGAATTCAATAGAAAAGGCACAATGCCGACTTAAGTACAAGAGGACTGACACTCTAACTTTCTATGATTTGAACCTCTGCTGTGAGTCCAGTTTTAGTTTCCGATGCTTCACTTCAGGTTAACTGTATCCCTTGGACCTTCTTATTGACGATGAAACACAGAAATTGCATCCGAATTCAATAGAAAAGGCACAATGCCGACTTAAGTACAAGAGGACTGACACTCTAACTTTCTATGATTTTAACCCCTCCTGTGAGTCCAGTTTTAGATTCTGATGCTTAACTTCAGGTTTAGTGTATCCCTTGGACCATCTTATTGACGATGAAACACAGAAATTGCATCCGAATTTAATACAAATGGCACAATGCCGACTTAAGTACAAGAGGACTGAAACTCTAACTTCCTATGATTTGAACCTCAGCTGTGAGTCCAGTTTTAGTTTCCGATGCTTCACTTCAGGTTTACTGTATCCCTTGAACTTTCTTATGGAAGATGAAACACAGAAATTGCATCCGAATTTAATACAAAAGGCACAATGCCGACTAAAGTACTAGAGGACTGATACTCTAACTTTGTATGATTTGAACCTCTGATGTGAGTCCAGTTTTAGTTTCCGATGCTTCACTTCAGGTTTACTGTATCCCTTGGACCTTCTTATTGACGATGAAACACAGAAATTGCATCCGAATTAAATGCAAAAGGCACAATGCCGACTTAAGTACAAGAGGACTGAAACTCTAACTTTCTGTGATTTGAACCTCTGCTGTGAGTCCACTTTTAGTTTCAGATGCTTCACTTCAGGTTCACTGTATCCCTTGGACCTTCTTATTGACGATGAAACACACAAATTGCAACCGAATTAAATACAAAAGGCACAATGCCAACTTAAGTACAAGAGGACTGATACTCCAACTTTCTATGATTTGAACCTCTGCTGTGAGTCCAGTTTTAGTTTCCGATGCATCACTCCCGGTTTACTGTATCCCTTGGACCTTCTAATTGACGATGAAACACAGAAATAGCATCCGAATTTAATAAAAAAGGCACAATGCCGACTTAAGTACAAGAGGTCTGATACTCTAATTTTCTATGATTTGAACCCCTCTTGTGAGGCCAGTTACAGATTCCGATGCTTAACTTCAACTTTACTGTATCCCTTGGACCTTCTTATTGACGATGAAACACAGAAATTGCATCCGGAATTAATACAAAAGGCACAATGCCGACTTCTGTACAAGGCGACTGACACACTAACTTTCTATGATTTGAACCTCTCCTGTGAGTCCAGTTTTAGATTCTGATGCTTCACTTCAGGTTTACTGTATCCCTTGGACCCTCTTATTGACGATGAAACACAGAAATTGCATCCGAATTTAATACAAAAGGCACAACGCCGACATAAGTACAAGAGGTCTGATACTCTAAGTTTCTGTGATTTGAACCCCTCCTGTGAGTCCAGTTTTGGATTCCGATGCTTAACTTTAGGTTAACTGTATCCCTAGGACCTTCTTATTGACGATGAAACACAGAAATTGCATCGTAATTTAATACATAAGGCACAATGCCGACTTACGTACAAGAGGACTGAAACTCTAACTTTCTATGATTTGAACCCCTCCTGTGAGTCCAGTTTTAGATTACGATGCTTAACTTCAGGTTTACTGTATCCCTTGGACCTTCTTATTGACGATGAAACACAGATATTGCATCCGAATTTAATAAAAAAGGCACAATGCCAACTTAAGTACAAGAGGACTGATACTCCAACTTTCTATGATTTGAACCTCTGCTGTGAGTCCAGTTTTAGTTTCCGATGCATCACTCCCGGTTTACTGTATCCCTTGGACCTTCTAATTGACGATGAAACACAGAAATAGCATCCGAATTTAATAAAAAAGGCACAATGCCGACTTAAGTACAAGAGGTCTGATACTCTAATTTTCTATGATTTGAACCCCTCTTGTGAGGCCAGTTACAGATTCCGATGCTTAACTTCAACTTTACTGTATCCCTTGGACCTTCTTATTGACGATGAAACACAGAAATTGCATCCGGAATTAATACAAAAGGCACAATGCCGACTTCTGTACAAGGCGACTGACACACTAACTTTCTATGATTTGAACCTCTCCTGTGAGTCCAGTTTTAGTTTCCGATGCCACACATCAGGTTTACTGAATCCCTTGGGCCTTCTTATTGACGATGAAACACAGAAATTGCATACGAATTTAATAAGAAAGGCACAATGCCGGATTAAGTACAAGAGGACTAATACTCTAACTTTCTATGATTTGAACCCCTTCTGTGAGTCCAGTTTTAGATTCCGATGATTAACTTCAGGTTTACTGAATCCCTTGGACCTTCTTATTGACGATGAATCGCAGAAATTGCATCCGAATTTAATACAAAAGGCACAATGCCGACTTAAGTACAAGAGGACTGATACTCTAACTTTCTATGATTTGAACCTCTCCTGTGAGTCCAGTTTTAGATTCCGATGCTTCACTTCGGGTTTACTGTATCCCTTGGACCCCCTTATTGACGATGAAACACAGACATTGAATCCGAATTTAATACAAAAAGCACAATGCCGACTTAAGTACAATGCGACTGAAACTCTAACTTTCCATGATTTGAACCTCTGCTGTGAGTCCAGTTTTAGTTTCCGATGCTTCACATCAGGTTTACTGTATCCCTTGGACCTTCTTATTGACGATGAAACACAGAAATTGCATCCGAATTTAATACAAAAGGCACAATGCAGACTTACGTACAAGAGGACTGAAACTCTAACTTTCTATGATTTGAACCTCTGCTGTGAGTCCAGTTTTAGTTTCCGATGCTTCACTTCAGGTTTACTGTATCCCTTGGACCTTCTTATTGACGATGAAACACAGAAATTTGCATCCGAAATTAATACAAAAGGCACAATGATGACTTAAGTACAAGAGGACTAAAACTCTAACTTTCAATGATTTGAACCTCTGCTGTGAGTCCAGTTTTAGTTTCCGATGCTTCACTTCAGTTTTACTGTATCCCTTGGACCTTCTTATTGACGATGAAACACAGAAATTGCATCCGAATTTAATTTAGAAGGCACAATGCCGACTTAAGTACAAGAGGACTGATACTCGAACTTTCTATGATTTAACCCCTCCTGTGAGTCCAGTTTTAGATTACGATGCTTAACTTCTGGTTTACTGTATCCCTTGGACCTTCTTATTGACGATGAAACACAGAAATTGCATCCGAATTTAATACAAATGGCACAATGCCGACTTATGTACAAGAGGACTGAAACTCTATCTTTCTATGATTTGAACCTCTGCTATGAGTCCAGTTTTAGTTTCCGATGCTTCGCTTCAGGTTTACTGTATCCCATGGACCTTCTTATAGACGATGAAACACAGAAATTGCGTCCGAATTTAATACAAAAGGCACAATGCCGACTTAAGTACAAGAGGACTGATACTCTAACTTTCTATGATTTCAACCACTCCTGTGAGTCCAGTTTTCGATTCCGATGCTTAACTTCAGTTTTACTGTATCCCTTGGACCTTCTTATTGACGATGAAACACAGAAATTGCATCCGAATTTAATACAAATGGCACAATGCCAACTTACGTACAAGAGGACTGAAACTCTAACTTCCTATGATTTGAACCTCTGCTGTGAGTCCAGTTTTAGTTTCCGATGCTTAACTTCAGGTTTACTGTATCCCTTGGACCTTCTTATTGACGATGAAACACAGAAATTGCATCCCAATTTAATACAAAAGGCACAATGCCGACTTAAGTACTAGAGGACTGGTACTCTAACTTTCTATGATTTGAACCTCTGCTGTGAGTCCAGTTTTAGTTTCCGATGCTTCACTTCATGATTACTGTATCCCTTGGACCTTCTTATTGACGATGAAACACAGAAATTGCATCCGAATGTAATACAAAAGGCACAATGCCGACTAAAGTACAAGAGGACTGAAACTCTAACTTTCTATGATTTGAACCTCTGCTGTGAGTCCAGTTTTAGTTCCGATGCTTCACTTCAGGTTTACTGTATCCCTTGGACCTTCTTATTGACGATGAAACACAGAAATTGCATCCGAATTCAATAAAAAAGGCACAATGCCGACTTAAGTACAAGAGGACTGATACTCTAACTTTCTATGATTTGAACCCCTCCTGTAAGTCCAGTTTTCGATTCCGATGCTTAACTTCAGGTTTACTGTATCCCTTGGACCTTCTTATTGACGATGAAACACAGAAATTGCATCCGAATTTAATACAAATTGCACAATGCCGACTTAAGTACAAGAGGACTGAAACTCTAACTTCCTATGATTTGAACCTCAGCTGTGAGTCCAGTTTTAGTTTCCGATGCTTCACTTCAGGTTTACTGTATCCCTTGGACCCTCTTATTGACGATGAAACACAGAAATTGCATCCGAATTTAATACAAAAGGCACAATGCCGACATAAGTACAAGAGGTCTGATACTCTAATTTTCTATGATTTGAACCCCTCTTGTGAGGCCAGTTATAGATTCCGATGCTTAACTTCAACTTTACTGTATCCCTTGGACCTTCTTATTGACGATGAAACACAGAAATTGCATCCGGAATTAATACAAAAGGCACAATGCCGACTTCTGTACAAGGCGACTGACACACTAACTTTCTATGATTTGAACCTCTCCTGTGAGTCCAGTTTTAGATTCTGATGCTTCACTTCAGGTTTACTGTATCCCTTGGACCCTCTTATTGACGATGAAACACAGAAATTGCATCCGAATTTAATACAAAAGGCACAATGCCGACATAAGTACAAGAGGTCTGATACTCTAACTTTCTATGATTTGAACCCCTCCTGTGAGTCCAGTTTTGGATTCCGATGCTTAACTTTAGGTTAACTGTATCCCTTGGACCTTCTTATTGACGATGAAACACAGAAATTGCATCGTAATTTAATACATAAGGCACAATGCCGACTTACGTACAAGAGGACTGAAACTCTAACTTTCTATGATTTGAACCCCTCCTGTGAGTCCAGTTTTAGATTACGATGCTTAACTTCAGGTTTACTGTATCCCTTGGACCTTCTTATTGACGATGAAACACAGATATTGCATCCGAATTCAATAGAAAAGGCACAATGCCGACTTAAGTACAAGAGGACTGACACTCTAACTTTCTATGATTTGAACCTCTGCTGTGAGTCCAGTTTTAGTTTCCGATGCTTCACTTCAGGTTAACTGTATCCCTTGGACCTTCTTATTGACGATGAAACACAGAAATTGCATTCGAATTCAATAGAAAAGGCACAATGCCGACTTAAGTACAAGAGGACTGACACTCTAACTTTCTATGATTTGAACCTCTGCTGTGAGTCCAGTTTTAGTTTCCGATGCTTCACTTCAGGTTAACTGTATCCCTTGGACCTTCTTATTGACGATGAAACACAGAAATTGCATCCGAATTCAATAGAAAAGGCACAATGCCGACTTAAGTACAAGAGGACTGACACTCTAACTTTCTATGATTTTAACCCCTCCTGTGAGTCCAGTTTTAGATTCTGATGCTTAACTTCAGGTTTAGTGTATCCCTTGGACCATCTTATTGACGATGAAACACAGAAATTGCATCCGAATTTAATACAAATGGCATAATGCTGACTTAAGTACAAGAGGACTGAAACTCTAACTTCCTATGATTTGAACCTCAGCTGTGAGTCCAGTTTTAGTTTCCGATGCTTCACTTCAGGTTTACTGTATCCCTTGAACTTTCTTATGGAAGATGAAACACAGAAATTGCATCCGAATTTAATACAAAAGGCACAATGCCGACTAAAGTACTAGAGGACTGATACTCTAACTTTGTATGATTTGAACCTCTGATGTGAGTCCAGTTTTAGTTTCCGATGCTTCACTTCAGGTTTACTGTATCCCTTGGACCTTCTTATTGACGATGAAACACAGAAATTGCATCCGAATTAAATGCAAAAGGCACAATGCCGACTTAAGTACAAGAGGACTGAAACTCTAACTTTCTGTGATTTGAACCTCTGCTGTGAGTCCACTTTTAGTTTCAGATGCTTCACTTCAGGTTCACTGTATCCCTTGGACCTTCTTATTGACGATGAAACACACAAATTGCAACCGAATTAAATACAAAAGGCACAATGCCAACTTAAGTACTGAGGACTGATACTCCAACTTTCTATGATTTGAACCTCTGCTGTGAGTCCAGTTTTAGTTTCCGATGCATCACTCCCGGTTTACTGTATCCCTTGGACCTTCTAATTGACGATGAAACACAGAAATAGCATCCGAATTTAATAAAAAAGGCACAATGCCGACTTAAGTACAAGAGGTCTGATACTCCTATTTTCTATGATTTGAACCCCTCTTGTGAGGCCAGTTATAGATTCCGATGCTTAACTTCAACTTTACTGTATCCCTTGGACCTTCTTATTGACGATGAAACACAGAAATTGCATCCGGAATTAATACAAAAGGCACAATGCCGACTTCTGTACAAGGCGACTGACACACTAACTTTCTATGATTTGAACCTCTCCTGTGAGTCCAGTTTTAGATTCTGATGCTTCACTTCAGGTTTACTGTATCCCTTGGACCCTCTTATTGACGATGAAACACAGAAATTGCATCCGAATTTAATACAAAAGGCACAATGCCGACATAAGTACAAGAGGTCTGATACTCTAACTTTCTATGATTTGAACCCCTCCTGTGAGTCCAGTTTTGGATTCCGATGCTTAACTTTAGGTTAACTGTATCCCTTGGACCTTCTTATTGACGATGAAACACAGAAATTGCATCGTAATTTAATACATAAGGCACAATGCCGACTTACGTACAAGAGGACTGAAACTCTAACTTTCTATGATTTGAACCCCTCCTGTGAGTCCAGTTTTAGATTACGATGCTTAACTTCAGGTTTACTGTATCCCTTGGACCTTCTTATTGACGATGAAACACAGATATTGCATCCGAATTTAATAAAAAAGGCACAATGCCGACTTAAGTACAAGAGGACTGATACTCTAACTTTCTATGATTTGAACCCCTCCTGTGAGTCCAGTTTTAGTTTCCGATGCCACACATCAGGTTTACTGAATCCCTTGGGCCTTCTTATTGACGATGAAACACAGAAATTACATACGAATTTAATAAGAAAGGCACAATGCCGGATTAAGTACAAGAGGACTAATACTCTAACTTTCTATGATTTGAACCCCTTCTGTGAGTCCAGTTTTAGATTCCGATGCTTAACTTCAGGTTTACTGAATCCCTTGGACCTTCTTATTGACGATGAAACACAGAAATTGCATCCGAATTTCATACAAATGGCACAATGCCGACTTAAGTACAAGAGGACTGAAACTCTAACTTCCTATGATTTGAACCTCAGCTGTGAGTCCAGTTTTAGTTTCCGATGCTTCACGTCAGGTTTACTGTATCCCTTGAACTTTCTTATGGAAGATGAAACACAGAAATTGCATCCGAATTTAATACAAAAGGCACAATGCCGACTAAAGTACTAGAGGACTGATACTCTAACTTTGTATGATTTGAACCTCTGATGTGAGTCCAGTTTTAGTTTCCGATGCTTCACTTCAGGTTTACTGTATCCCTTGGACCTTCTTATTGACGATGAAACACAGAAATTGCATCCGAATTAAATGCAAAAGGCACAATGCCGACTTAAGTACAAGAGGACTGAAACTCTAACTTTCTGTGATTTGAACCTCTGCTGTGAGTCCACTTTTAGTTTCAGATGCTTCACTTCAGGTTCACTGTATCCCTTGGACCTTCTTATTGACGATGAAACACGCAAATTGCAACCGAATTAAATACAAAAGGCACAATGCCAACTTAAGTACAAGAGGACTGATACTCCAACTTTCTATGATTTGAACCTCTGCTGTGAGTCCAGTTTTAGTTTCCGATGCATCACTCCCGGTTTACTGTATCCCTTGGACCTTCTAATTGACGATGAAACACAGAAATAGCATCCGAATTTAATAAAAAAGGCACAATGCCGACATAAGTACAAGAGGTCTGATACTCTAATTTTCTATGATTTGAACCCCTCTTGTGAGGCCAGTTATAGATTCCGATGCTTAACTTCAACTTTACTGTATCCCTTGGACCTTCTTATTGACGATGAAACACAGAAATTGCATCCGAATGTAATACAAAAGGCACAATGCCGACTAAAGTACAAGAGGACTGAAACTCTAACTTTCTATGATTTGAACCTCTGCTGTGAGTCCAGTTTTAGTTCCGATGCTTCACTTCAGGTTTACTGTATCCCTTGGACCTTCTTATTGACGATGAAACACAGAAATTGCATCCGAATTCAATAAAAAAGGCACAATGCCGACTTAAGTACAAGAGGACTGATACTCTAACTTTCTATGATTTGAACCCCTCCTGTAAGTCCAGTTTTAGATTCCGATGCTTAACTTCAGGTTTACTGTATCCCTTGGACCTTCTTATTGACGATGAAACACAGAAATTGCATCCGAATTTAATACAAATTGCACAATGCCGACTTAAGTACAAGAGGACTGAAACTCTAACTTCCTACGATTTGAACCTCAGCTGTGAGTCCAGTTTTTGTTTCCGATGCTTCACTTCAGGTTTATTGTATCCCTTGGACCCTCTTATTGACGATGAAACACAGAAATTGCATCCGAATTTAATACAAAAGGCACAATGCCGACATAAGTACAAGAGGTCTGATACTCTAATTTTCTATGATTTGAACCCCTCTTGTGAGGCCAGTTATAGATTCCGATGCTTAACTTCAACTTTACTGTATCCCTTGGACCTTCTTATTGACGATGAAACACAGAAATTGCATCCGGAATTAATACAAAAGGCACAATGCCGACTTCTGTACAAGGCGACTGACACACTAACTTTCTATGATTTGAACCTCTCCTGTGAGTCCAGTTTTAGATTCTGATGCTTCACTTCAGGTTTACTGTATCCCTTGGACCCTCTTATTGACGATGAAACACAGAAATTGCATCCGAATTTAATACAAAAGGCACAATGCCGACATAAGTACAAGAGGTCTGATACTCTAACTTTCTATGATTTGAACCCCTCCTGTGAGTCCAGTTTTGGATTCCGATGCTTAACTTTAGGTTAACTGTATCCCTTGGACCTTCTTATTGACGATGAAACACAGAAATTGCATCGTAATTTAATACATAAGGCACAATGCCGACTTACGTACAAGAGGACTGAAACTCTAACTTTCTATGATTTGAACCCCTCCTGTGAGTCCAGTTTTAGTTTCCGATGCCACACATCAGGTTTACTGAATCCCTTGGGCCTTCTTATTGACGATGAAACACAGAAATTACATACGAATTTAATAAGAAAGGCACAATGCCGGATTAAGTACAAGAGGACTAATACTCTAACTTTCTATGATTTGAACCCCTTCTGTGAGTCCAGTTTTAGATTCCGATGCTTAACTTCAGGTTTACTGAATCCCTTGGACCTTCTTATTGACGATGAAACGCAGAAATTGCATCCGAATTCAATAGAAAAGGCACAATGCCGACTTAAGTACAAGAGGACTGACACTCTAACTTTCTATGATTTTAACCCCTCCTGTGAGTCCAGTTTTAGATTCTGATGCTTAACTTCAGGTTTAGTGTATCCCTTGGACCATCTTATTGACGATGAAACACAGAAATTGCATCCGAATTTCATACAAATGGCACAATGCCGACTTAAGTACAAGAGGACTGAAACTCTAACTTCCTATGATTTGAACCTCAGCTGTGAGTCCAGTTTTAGTTTCCGATGCTTCACGTCAGGTTTACTGTATCCCTTGAACTTTCTTATGGAAGATGAAACACAGAAATTGCATCCGAATTTAATACAAAAGGCACAATGCCGACTAAAGTACTAGAGGACTGATACTCTAACTTTGTATGATTTGAACCTCTGATGTGAGTCCAGTTTTAGTTTCCGATGCTTCACTTCAGGTTTACTGTATCCCTTGGACCTTCTTATTGACGATGAAACACAGAAATTGCATCCGAATTAAATGCAAAAGGCACAATGCCGACTTAAGTACAAGAGGACTGAAACTCTAACTTTCTGTGATTTGAACCTCTGCTGTGAGTCCACTTTTAGTTTCAGATGCTTCACTTCAGGTTCACTGTATCCCTTGGACCTTCTTATTGACGATGAAACACGCAAATTGCAACCGAATTAAATACAAAAGGCACAATGCCAACTTAAGTACAAGAGGACTGATACTCCAACTTTCTATGATTTGAACCTCTGCTGTGAGTCCAGTTTTAGTTTCCGATGCATCACTCCCGGTTTACTGTATCCCTTGGACCTTCTAATTGACGATGAAACACAGAAATAGCATCCGAATTTAATAAAAAAGGCACAATGCCGACATAAGTACAAGAGGTCTGATACTCTAATTTTCTATGATTTGAACCCCTCTTGTGAGGCCAGTTATAGATTCCGATGCTTAACTTCAACTTTACTGTATCCCTTGGACCTTCTTATTGACGATGAAACACAGAAATTGCATCCGAATGTAATACAAAAGGCACAATGCCGACTAAAGTACAAGAGGACTGAAACTCTAACTTTCTATGATTTGAACCTCTGCTGTGAGTCCAGTTTTAGTTCCGATGCTTCACTTCAGGTTTACTGTATCCCTTGGACCTTCTTATTGACGATGAAACACAGAAATTGCATCCGAATTCAATAAAAAAGGCACAATGCCGACTTAAGTACAAGAGGACTGATACTCTAACTTTCTATGATTTGAACCCCTCCTGTAAGTCCAGTTTTAGATTCCGATGCTTAACTTCAGGTTTACTGTATCCCTTGGACCTTCTTATTGACGATGAAACACAGAAATTGCATCCGAATTTAATACAAATTGCACAATGCCGACTTAAGTACAAGAGGACTGAAACTCTAACTTCCTACGATTTGAACCTCAGCTGTGAGTCCAGTTTTTGTTTCCGATGCTTCACTTCAGGTTTATTGTATCCCTTGGACCCTCTTATTGACGATGAAACACAGAAATTGCATCCGAATTTAATACAAAAGGCACAATGCCGACATAAGTACAAGAGGTCTGATACTCTAATTTTCTATGATTTGAACCCCTCTTGTGAGGCCAGTTATAGATTCCGATGCTTAACTTCAACTTTACTGTATCCCTTGGACCTTCTTATTGACGATGAAACACAGAAATTGCATCCGGAATTAATACAAAAGGCACAATGCCGACTTCTGTACAAGGCGACTGACACACTAACTTTCTATGATTTGAACCTCTCCTGTGAGTCCAGTTTTAGATTCTGATGCTTCACTTCAGGTTTACTGTATCCCTTGGACCCTCTTATTGACGATGAAACACAGAAATTGCATCCGAATTTAATACAAAAGGCACAATGCCGACATAAGTACAAGAGGTCTGATACTCTAACTTTCTATGATTTGAACCCCTCCTGTGAGTCCAGTTTTGGATTCCGATGCTTAACTTTAGGTTAACTGTATCCCTTGGACCTTCTTATTGACGATGAAACACAGAAATTGCATCGTAATTTAATACATAAGGCACAATGCCGACTTACGTACAAGAGGACTGAAACTCTAACTTTCTATGATTTGAACCCCTCCTGTGAGTCCAGTTTTAGATTACGATGCTTAACTTCAGGTTTACTGTATCCCTTGGACCTTCTTATTGACGATGAAACACAGATATTGCATCCGAATTCAATAGAAAAGGCACAATGCCGACTTAAGTACAAGAGGACTGACACTCTAACTTTCTATGATTTGAACCTCTGCTGTGAGTCCAGTTTTAGTTTCCGATGCTTCACTTCAGGTTAACTGTATCCCTTGGACCTTCTTATTGACGATGAAACACAGAAATTGCATTCGAATTCAATAGAAAAGGCACAATGCCGACTTAAGTACAAGAGGACTGACACTCTAACTTTCTATGATTTGAACCTCTGCTGTGAGTCCAGTTTTAGTTTCCGATGCTTCACTTCAGGTTAACTGTATCCCTTGGACCTTCTTATTGACGATGAAACACAGAAATTGCATCCGAATTCAATAGAAAAGGCACAATGCCGACTTAAGTACAAGAGGACTGACACTCTAACTTTCTATGATTTTAACCCCTCCTGTGAGTCCAGTTTTAGATTCTGATGCTTAACTTCAGGTTTAGTGTATCCCTTGGACCATCTTATTGACGATGAAACACAGAAATTGCATCCGAATTTAATACAAATGGCACAATGCCGACTTAAGTACAAGAGGACTGAAACTCTAACTTCCTATGATTTGAACCTCAGCTGTGAGTCCAGTTTTAGTTTCCGATGCTTCACTTCAGGTTTACTGTATCCCTTGAACTTTCTTATGGAAGATGAAACACAGAAATTGCATCCGAATTTAATGCAAAAGGCACAATGCCGACTAAAGTACTAGAGGACTGATACTCTAACTTTGTATGATTTGAACCTCTGATGTGAGTCCAGTTTTAGTTTCCGATGCTTCACTTCAGGTTTACTGTATCCCTTGGACCTTCTTATTGACGATGAAACACAGAAATTGCATCCGAATTAAATGCAAAAGGCACAATGCCGACTTAAGTACAAGAGGACTGAAACTCTAACTTTCTGTGATTTGAACCTCTGCTGTGAGTCCACTTTTAGTTTCAGATGCTTCACTTCAGGTTCACTGTATCCCTTGGACCTTCTTATTGACGATGAAACACACAAATTGCAACCGAATTAAATACAAAAGGCACAATGCCAACTTAAGTACAAGAGGACTGATACTCCAACTTTCTATGATTTGAACCTCTGCTGTGAGTCCAGTTTTAGTTTCCGATGCATCACTCCCGGTTTACTGTATCCCTTGGACCTTCTAATTGACGATGAAACACAGAAATAGCATCCGAATTTAATAAAAAAGGCACAATGCCGACTTAAGTACAAGAGGTCTGATACTCCTATTTTCTATGATTTGAACCCCTCTTGTGAGGCCAGTTATAGATTCCGATGCTTAACTTCAACTTTACTGTATCCCTTGGACCTTCTTATTGACGATGAAACACAGAAATTGCATCCGGAATTAATACAAAAGGCACAATGCCGACTTCTGTACAAGGCGACTGACACACTAACTTTCTATGATTTGAACCTCTCCTGTGAGTCCAGTTTTAGATTCTGATGCTTCACTTCAGGTTTACTGTATCCCTTGGACCCTCTTATTGACGATGAAACACAGAAATTGCATCCGAATTTAATACAAAAGGCACAATGCCGACATAAGTACAAGAGGTCTGATACTCTAACTTTCTATGATTTGAACCCCTCCTGTGAGTCCAGTTTTGGATTCCGATGCTTAACTTTAGGTTAACTGTATCCCTTGGACCTTCTTATTGACGATGAAACACAGAAATTGCATCGTAATTTAATACATAAGGCACAATGCCGACTTACGTACAAGAGGAATGAAACTCTAACTTTCTATGATTTGAACCCCTCCTGTGAGTCCAGTTTTAGATTACGATGCTTAACTTCAGGTTTACTGTATCCCTTGGACCTTCTTATTGACGATGAAACACAGATATTGCATCCGAATTTAATAAAAAAGGCACAATGCCGACTTAAGTACAAGAGGACTGATACTCTAACTTTCTATGATTTGAACCCCTCCTGTGAGTCCAGTTTTAGTTTCCGATGCCACACATCAGGTTTACTGAATCCCTTGGGCCTTCTTATTGACGATGAAACACAGAAATTACATACGAATTTAATAAGAAAGGCACAATGCCGGATTAAGTACAAGAGGACTAATACTCTAACTTTCTATGATTTGAACCCCTTCTGTGAGTCCAGTTTTAGATTCCGATGCTTAACTTCAGGTTTACTGAATCCCTTGGACCTTCTTATTGACGATGAAACGCAGAAATTGCATCCGAATTCAATAGAAAAGGCACAATGCCGACTTAAGTACAAGAGGACTGACACTCTAACTTTCTATGATTTTAACCCCTCCTGTGAGTCCAGTTTTAGATTCTGATGCTTAACTTCAGGTTTAGTGTATCCCTTGGACCATCTTATTGACGATGAAACACAGAAATTGCATCCGAATTTCATACAAATGGCACAATGCCGACTTAAGTACAAGAGGACTGAAACTCTAACTTCCTATGATTTGAACCTCAGCTGTGAGTCCAGTTTTAGTTTCCGATGCTTCACGTCAGGTTTACTGTATCCCTTGAACTTTCTTATGGAAGATGAAACACAGAAATTGCATCCGAATTTAATACAAAAGGCACAATGCCGACTAAAGTACTAGAGGACTGATACTCTAACTTTGTATGATTTGAACCTCTGATGTGAGTCCAGTTTTAGTTTCCGATGCTTCACTTCAGGTTTACTGTATCCCTTGGACCTTCTTATTGACGATGAAACACAGAAATTGCATCCGAATTAAATGCAAAAGGCACAATGCCGACTTAAGTACAAGAGGACTGAAACTCTAACTTTCTGTGATTTGAACCTCTGCTGTGAGTCCACTTTTAGTTTCAGATGCTTCACTTCAGGTTCACTGTATCCCTTGGACCTTCTTATTGACGATGAAACACGCAAATTGCAACCGAATTAAATACAAAAGGCACAATGCCAACTTAAGTACAAGAGGACTGATACTCCAACTTTCTATGATTTGAACCTCTGCTGTGAGTCCAGTTTTAGTTTCCGATGCATCACTCCCGGTTTACTGTATCCCTTGGACCTTCTAATTGACGATGAAACACAGAAATAGCATCCGAATTTAATAAAAAAGGCACAATGCCGACTTAAGTACAAGAGGTCTGATACTCTAATTTTCTATGATTTGAACCCCTCTTGTGAGGCCAGTTACAGATTCCGATGCTTAACTTCAACTTTACTGTATCCCTTGGACCTTCTTATTGACGATGAAACACAGAAATTGCATCCGGAATTAATACAAAAGGCACAATGCCGACTTCTGTACAAGGCGACTGACACACTAACTTTCTATGATTTGAACCTCTCCTGTGAGTCCAGTTTTAGATTCTGATGCTTCACTTCAGGTTTACTGTATCCCTTGGACCCTCTTATTGACGATGAAACACAGAAATTGCATCCGAATTTAATACAAAAGGCACGACGCCGACATAAGTACAAGAGGTCTGATACTCTAAGTTTCTGTGATTTGAACCCCTCCTGTGAGTCCAGTTTTGGATTCCGATGCTTAACTTTAGGTTAACTGTATCCCTTGGACCTTCTTATTGACGATGAAACACAGAAATTGCATCGTAATTTAATACATAAGGCACAATGCCGACTTACGTACAAGAGGACTGAAACTCTAACTTTCTATGATTTGAACCCCTCCTGTGAGTCCAGTTTTAGATTACGATGCTTAACTTCAGGTTTACTGTATCCCTTGGACCTTCTTATTGACGATGAAACACAGATATTGCATCCGAATTTAATAAAAAAGGCACAATGCCGACTTAAGTACAAGAGGACTGATACTCTAACTTTCTATGATTTGAACCCCTCCTGTGAGTCCAGTTTTAGTTTCCGATGCCACACATCAGGTTTACTGAATCCCTTGGGCCTTCTTATTGACGATGAAACACAGAAATTGCATACGAATTTAATAAGAAAGGCACAATGCCGGATTAAGTACAAGAGGACTAATACTCTAACTTTCTATGATTTGAACCCCTTCTGTGAGTCCAGTTTTAGATTCCGATGCTTAACTTCAGGTTTACTGAATCCCTTGGACCTTCTTATTGACGATGAAACGCAGAAATTGCATCCGAATTTAATACAAAAGGCACAATGCCGACTTAAGTACAAGAGGACTGATACTCTAACTTTCTATGATTTGAACCTCTCCTGTGAGTCCAGTTTTAGATTCCGATGCTTCACTTCGGGTTTACTGTATCCCTTGGACCCCCTTATTGACGATGAAACACAGAAATTGCATCCGAATTTAATACAAAAAGCACAATGCCGACTTAAGTACAATGCGACTGAAACTCTAACTTTCCATGATTTGAACCTCTGCTGTGAGTCCAGTTTTAGTTTCCGATGCTTCACATCAGGTTTACTGTATCCCTTGGACCTTCTTATTGACGATGAAACACAGAAATTGCATCCGAATTTAATACAAAAGGCACAATGCAGACTTACGTACAAGAGGACTGAAACTCTAACTTTCTATGATTTGAACCTCTGCTGTGAGTCCAGTTTTAGTTTCCGATGCTTCACTTCAGGTTTACTGTATCCCTTGGACCTTCTTATTGACGATGAAACACAGAAATTTGCATCCGAAATTAATACAAAAGGCACAATGATGACTTAAGTACAAGAGGACTAAAACTCTAACTTTCAATGATTTGAACCTCTGCTGTGAGTCCAGTTTTAGTTTCCGATGCTTCACTTCAGTTTTACTGTATCCCTTGGACCTTCTTATTGACGATGAAACACAGAAATTGCATCCGAATTTAAATTAGAAGGCACAATGCCGACTTAAGTACAAGAGGACTGATACTCGAACTTTCTATGATTTAACCCCTCCTGTGAGTCCAGTTTTAGATTACGATGCTTAACTTCTGGTTTACTGTATCCCTTGGACCTTCTTATTGACGATGAAACACAGAAATTGCATCCGAATTTAATACAAATGGCACAATGCCGACTTATGTACAAGAGGACTGAAACTCTATCTTTCTATGATTTGAACCTCTGCTATGAGTCCAGTTTTAGTTTCCGATGCTTCGCTTCAGGTTTACTGTATCCCATGGACCTTCTTATAGACGATGAAACACAGAAATTGCGTCCGAATTCAATACAAAAGGCACAATGCCGACTTAAGTACAAGAGGACTGATACTCTAACTTTCTATGATTTCAACCACTCCTGTGAGTCCAGTTTTCGATTCCGATGCTTAACTTCAGTTTTACTGTATCCCTTGGACCTTCTTATTGACGATGAAACACAGAAATTGCATCCGAATTTAATACAAATGGCACAATGCCAACTTACGTACAAGAGGACTGAAACTCTAACTTCCTATGATTTGAACCTCTGCTGTGAGTCCAGTTTTAGTTTCCGATGCTTAACTTCAGGTTTACTGTATCCCTTGGACCTTCTTATTGACGATGAAACACAGAAATTGCATCCCAATTTAATACAAAAGGCACAATGCCGACTTAAGTACTAGAGGACTGGTACTCTAACTTTCTATGATTTGAACCTCTGCTGTGAGTCCAGTTTTAGTTTCCGATGCTTCACTTCAGGATTACTGTATCCCTTGGACCTTCTTATTGACGATGAAACACAGAAATTGCATCCGAATGTAATACAAAAGGCACAATGCCGACTAAAGTACAAGAGGACTGAAACTCTAACTTTCTATGATTTGAACCTCTGCTGTGAGTCCAGTTTTAGTTCCGATGCTTCACTTCAGGTTTACTGTATCCCTTGGACCTTCTTATTGACGATGAAACACAGAAATTGCATCCGAATTCAATAAAAAAGGCACAATGCCGACTTAAGTACAAGAGGACTGATACTCTAACTTTCTATGATTTGAACCCCTCCTGTAAGTCCATTTTTAGATTCCGATGCTTAACTTCAGGTTTACTGTATCCCTTGGACCTTCTTATTGACGATGAAACACAGAAATTGCATCCGAATTTAATACAAATTGCACAATGCCGACTTAAGTACAAGAGGACTGAAACTCTAACTTCCTATGATTTGAACCTCAGCTGTGAGTCCAGTTTTTGTTTCCGATGCTTCACTTCAGGTTTATTGTATCCCTTGGACTTTCTTATTGACGATGAAACACAGAAATTGCATCCGAATTTAATGCAAAAGGCACAATGCCGACTTAAGTAAAAGAGGACTGAAACGATAACATTCTACGATTTGAACCTCTGCTGTGAGTCCACTTTTAGTTTCCGGTGCTTCACTTCAGGTTTACTGTATCCCTTGGACCTTGTTATTGACGATGAAACACAGAAATTGCATCCGAATTTAATGCAAAAGGCACAATGCCGACTTAAGTACAAGAGGACTGAAACTCTAACTTTCTATGATTTGAACCTCTGCTGTGAGTCCTGTTTTAGTTTCCGATGCTTCACTTCAGGTTTACTGTATCCCTTGGACCTTCTTATTGACGATGAAACACAGAAATTGCATCCGAATTAAATACAAAAGGCACAATGCAGACTTAAGTACAAGAGGACTGATACTCTAACTTTCTATGATTTGAACCTCTGCTGTGGGACCAGTTTTAGTTTCCGATGCTTCACTTCAGGTTAACTCTATCCCTTGGACCTTCTTATTGACGATGAAACACAGAAATTGCATCCGAATTCAATAGAAAAGGCACAATGCCGACTTAAGTACAAGAGGACTGACACTCTAACTTTCTATGATTTTAACCCCTGCTGTGAGTCCAGTTTTAGATTCTGATGCTTAACTTCAGGTTTAGTGTATCCCTTGGACCATCTTATTGACGATGAAACACGGAAATTGCATCCGAATTTAATACAAATGGCACAATGCCGACTTAAGTACAAGAGGACTGAAACTCTAACTTCCTATGATTTGAACCTCAGCTGTGAGTCCAGTTTTAGATTCTGATGCTTCACTTCAGGTTTACTGTATCCCTTGAACTTTCTTATGGAAGATGAAACACAGAAATTGCATCCGAATTTAATACAAAAGGCACAATGCCGACTAAAGTACTAGAGGACTGATACTCTAACTTTCTATGATTTGAACCTCTGATGTGAGTCCAGTTTTAGTTTCCGATGCTTTACTTCAGGTTTACTGTATCTCTTGGACCTTCTTATTGACGATGAAACACAGAAATTGCATCCGAATTTAATGCAAAAGGCACAATGCCGACTTAAGTACAAGAGGACTGAAACTCTAACTTTCTGTGATTTGAACCTCTGCTGTGAGTCCACTTTTAGTTTCAGATGCTTCACTTCAGGTTCACTGTATCGCTTGGACCTTCTTATTGACGATGAAACACACAAATTGCAACCGAATTAAATACAAAAGGCACAATGCCAACTTAAGTACAAGAGGACTGATACTCCAACTTTCTATGATTTGAACCTCTGCTGTGAGTCCAGTTTTAGTTTCCGATGCATCACTCCCGGTTTACTGTATCCCTTGGACCTTCTAATTGACGATGAAACACAGAAATAGCATCCGAATTTAATAAAAAAGGCACAATGCCGACTTAAGTACAAGAGGTCTGATACTCTAATTTTCTATGATTTGAACCCCTCCTGTGAGGCCAGTTATAGATTTCGATGCTTAACTTCAACTTGACTGTATCCCTTGGACCTTCTTATTGACGATGAAACACAGAAATTGCATCCGAAATTAATACAAAAGGCACAATGCCGACTTCTGTACAAGGCGACTGACACACTAACTTTCTATGATTTGAACCTCTCGTGTGAGTCCAGTTTTAGATTCTGATGCTTCACTTCAGGTTTACTGTATCCCTTGGACCCTCTTATTGACGATGAAACACAGAAATTGCATCCGAATTTAATACAAAAGGCACAATACCGACATAAGTACAAGAGGACTGATACTCTAACTTTCTATGATTTGAACCCCTCCTGTGAGTCCAGTTTTGGATTCCGATGCTTAACTTTAGGTTAACTGTATCCCTTGGACCTTCTTATTGACGATGAAACACAGAAATTGCATCGGAATTTAATACATAAGGCACAATCCCGACTTACGTACAAGAGGACTGAAACTCTAACTTTCTATGATTTGAACCCCTCCTGTGAGTCCAGTTTTAGATTACGATGCTTAACTTCAGGTTTACTGTATCCCTTGGACCTTCTTATTGACGATGAAACACAGATATTGCATCCGAATTTAATAAAAAAGGCACAATGCCGACTTCAGTACAAGAGGACTGATACTCTGACTTTCTATGATTTGAACCCCTCCTGTGAGTCCAGTTTTAGTTTCCGATGCCACACATCAGGTTTACTGAATCCCTTGGACCTTCTTATTGACGATGAAACACAGAAATTGCATACGAATTTAATAAGAAAGGCACAATGCCGACTTAAGTACAAGAGGACTAATACTCTAACTTTCTATGATTTGAACCCCTCCTGTGAGTCCAGTTTTAGATTCCGATGCTTAACTTCAGGTTTACTGAATCCCTTGGACCTTCTTATTGACGATGAAACGCAGAAATTGCATCCGAATTTAATACAAAAGGCACAATGCCGACTTAAGTACAAGAGGACTGATACTCTAACTTTCTATGATTTGAAGCTCTCCTGTGAGTCCAGTTTTAGATTCCGATGCTTCACTTCGGGTTTACGGTATCCCTTGGACCCCCTTATTGACGATGAAACATTGAAATTGCATCCGAATTTAATACAAAAAGCACAATGCCGACTTAAGTACAATGCGACTGAAACTCTAACTTTCCATGATTTGAACCTCTGCTGTGAGTCCAGTTTTAGTTTCCGATGCTTGACATCAGGTTTACTGTATCCCTTGGACCTTCTTATTGACGATGAAACACAGAAATTGCATCCGAATTTAATACAAAAGGCACAATGCAGACTTACGTACAAGAGGACTGAAACTCTAACTTTCTATGATTTGAACCTCTGCTGTGAGTCCAGTTTTAGTTTCCGATGCTTCACTTCAGGTTTACTGTATCCCTTGGACCTTCTTATTGACGATGAAACACAGAAATTTGCATCCGAATTTAATACAAAAGGCACAATGATTATTTAAGTACAAGAGGACTAAAACTCTAACTTTCAATGATTTGAACCTCTGCTGTGAGTCCAGTTTTAGTATCCGATGCTTCACTTCAGGTTTACTGTATCCCTTGGAGCTTCTTATTGACGATGAAACACATAAATTGCATCCGAATTTAATTTAGAAGGCACAATGCCGACTTAAGTACAAGAGGACTGATACTCCAACTTTCTATGATTTGACCCCTCCTGTGAGTCCAGTTTTAGATTACGATGCTTAACTTCTGGTTTACTGTATCCCTTGGACCTTCTTATTGACGATGAAACACAGAAATTGCATCCGAATTTAATACTAATGGCACAATGCCGACTTAAGTACAAGAGGACTGAAACTCTATCTTTCTATGATTTGAACCTCTGCTATGAGTCCAGTTTTAGTTTCCGATGCTTCACTTCAGGTTTACTGTATCCCATGGACCTTCTTATTGACGATGAAACTCAGAAATTGCGTCCGAATTTAAAACAAAAGGCACAATGCCGACTTAAGTACAAGAGGACTGATACTCTAACTTTCTATGATTTCAACCACTCCTGTGAGTCCAGTTTTCGATTCCGATGCTTAACTTCAGGTTTACTGTATCCCTTGGACCTTCTTATTGACGATGAAACACAGAAATTGCACCCGAATTTAATACAAATGGCACAATGCCAACTTACGTACAAGAGGACTGAAACTCTAACTTCCTATGATTTGAACCTCTGCTGTGAGTCCAGTTTTAGTTTCCGATGCTTACCTTCAGGTTTACTGTATCCCTTGGACCTTCTTATTGACGATGAAACACAGAAATTGCATCCGAATTTAATACAAAAGGCACAATGCCGACTTAAGTACTAGAGGACTGAAACTCTAACTTTCTATGATTTGAACCTCTGCTGTGAGTCCAGTTTTAGTTTCCGATGCTTCACTTCAGGTTTACTGTATCCCTTGGACCTTCTTATTGACGATGAAACACAGAAATTGCATCCGAATGTAATACAAAAGGCACAATGCCGACTAAAGTACAAGAGGACTGAAACTCTAACTTTCTATGATTTGAACCTCTGCTGTGAGTCCAGTTTTAGTTCCGATGCTTCACTTCAGGTTTACTGTATCCCTTGGACCTCCTTATTGACGATGAAACACAGAAATTGCATCCGAATTCAATAAAAAAGGCACAATGCCGACTTAAGTACAAGAGGACTGATACTCTAACTTTCTATGATTTGAACCCCTCCTGTGAGTCCAGTTTTAGATTCCGATGCTTAACTTCAGGTTTACTGTATCCCTTGGACCTTCTTATTGTCGATGAAACACAGAAATTGCATCCGAATTTAATACAAATGGCACAATGCCGACTTAAGTACAAGAGGACTGAAACTCTAACTTCCTATGATTTGAACCTCAGCTGTGAGTCCAGTTTCAGTTTCCGATGCTTCACTTCAGGTTTACTGTATACCTTGCACTTTCTTATGGACGATGAAACACAGAAATTGCATCCGAATTTAATGCAAAAGGCACAATGCCGACTTAAGTACAAGAGGACTGAAACGATAACATTCTACGATTTGAACCTCTGCTGTGAGTCCACTTTTAGTTTCCGGTGCTTCACTTCGGGTTACTGTATCCCTTGGGACCTTGTTATTGACGATGAAACACAGAAATTGCATCCGAATTTAATGCAAAAGGCACAATGAAGACTTAAGTACAAGAGGACTGAAACTCTAACTTTCTATGATTTGAACCTCTGCTGTGAGTCCTGTTTTAGTTTCCGATGCTTCACTTCAGGTTTACTGTATCCCTTGGACCTTCTTATTGACGATGAAACACAGAAATTGCATCCGAATTAAATACAAAAGGCACAATGCAGACTTAAGTACAAGAGGACTGATACTCCAACTTTCTATGATTTGAACTTCTGCTGTGAGTCCAGTTTTAGTTTCCGATGCATCACTTGAGTTTACTTTATCCCTTGGACCTTCTAATTGACGATGAAACACAGAAATAGCATCCGAATTTAATAAAAAAGGCACAATGCCGCCTTAAGTACAAGAGTCTGATACTCTAATTTTCCTATGATTTGAACCCCTCCTGTGAGTCCAGTATAGATTCCGATGCTTAACTTCAACTTTACTGTATCCCTTGGACCTTCTTATTGACGATGAAACACAGAAATTGCATCCCGAAATTAATACAAAAGGCACAATGCCGACTTAAGTACAAGGCGACTGATACACTAAATTTCTATGATTTGAACTCTCCTGTGAGTCCAGTTTTAGATTCTGTTGCTTCACTTCAGGTTTACTGTATCCTTTGGACCCTCTTATTGACGATGAAACACAGAAATTGCATCCGGATTTAATACAAAAGGCACAATGCCCGACAAAAGTACTAGAGAACTGATGCTCTAACTTTCTATGATTTGAACCTCTGCTGTACGTCCAGTTATAGTTTCCGATGCTTCACTTCAGGTTATACTGTATCCCTTGGACCTTCTTATTGACGATGAAAACACAGAAATTGCATCCGAGTTTAATACAAAAGGCACAATGCCGACTTAAGTACAAGAGGACTGATACTCCAACTTTCTATGATTTGAACCTCTGCTGTGAGTCCAGTTTTAGTTTCCGATGCATCACTTCAGGTTTACTGCATCCCTTGGACCTTCTAATTGACGATGAAACACAGAAATTGCATCCGAAATTAATAAAAAGGGCACAATGCCGACTTAAGTACAAGAGGTCTGATACTCTAATTTTCTATGATTTGAACCCCTCCTGTGAGTCCAGTTATAGATTCCGATTCTTAACTTCAACTTTACTGTATCCCTTGGACCTTCTCATTGACGATGAAACATAGAAATTGCATCCGAATTTAATACAAAAGGCACAATGCCGACTTAAGTACAAGGCGACTGATACTCTAACTTTCTATCATTTGAACCTCTCCTGTGAGTCCAGTTTTAGATTCGAAGCTTCGCTTCAGGTTTACTGTATCCCTTGGACCCTCTTATTGACGATGAAACACAGAAATTGCATCCGAATTTGATACAAAAGGCACAATGCCGACTTAAGTACAAGAGGACTGATACTCTAACTTTCTATGATTTGAACCCCTCCTGTCAGTCCAGTTTCAGATTACGATGCTTAACTTCAGGTTTACTGTATCCCTTGGACCATCTTATTGACGATGAAACACAGATATTGCATCCGAAATTAATAAAAATGGCACAATGCCGACTTAAGTACAAGAGGACTGATACTCTAACTTTCTATGATTTGAACCCCTCCTGTGAGTCCAGTTTTAGTTTCCGATGCCATACATCAGGTTTACTGTTTCCCTTCGACCTTCTTATTGACGATGAAACACAGAAACGGCATCCGAATTTAATAAAAAAGGCACAATGCCGACTTAAGTAAAAGAGGACTGATACTCTAACTTTCTATTATTTGAACCCCTCCTGTGAGTCCAGTTTTAGTTTCCGATGCTTAACTTCAGGTTTACTGTATCCCTTGGACCTTCTTATTGACGATGAAACACAGAAATTGCATCCGAATTTAATAAAAAAGGCACAATGCCGACTTAAGTACAAGTGGACTGATACTCTAACTTTCTATGATTTGAACCCCTCCTGTGAGTCCAGTTTTAGATTCCGATGCTTATCTTCAAGTTTACTGTATCCCTTGGACCTTCTTATTGACGATGAAACACAGAATTTGCATCCGTATTTAATATTAAAGGCACAATGCCGACTTAAAAACGAGAGGACTGAAACTCTAACTTTCTATGATTTGAACCTCTGCTGTGAGTCCAGTTTTAGTTTCCGATGCTTAACTTCAGGTTTACTGTATCCCTTGGACCTTCTTATTGACGATGAAACACAGAAATTGCATCCGAATTTAATATAAAAGGCGCAATGCCGACTTAAGTACAAGAGGACTGAAACTCTAACTTTCTATGATTTGAACCTCTGCTGTGAGTCCAGTTTTAGTTTCCGATGCTTCACTTCAGGTTTACTGTATCCCTTGGACATTATTATTGACGATGAAACACAGAAATTGCATCTGAATTGAACAAAAAAGGCACAATGCCGACTTCAGTACAAGAGGACTGATACTCTAACTTTCTATGATTTGAACCCCTCCTGTGAGTCCAGTTTTAGTTTCCGATGCCATACATCAGGTTTACTGTATCCCTTGGACCTTCTTATTGACGATGAAACACAGAAATGGCATCCGAATTTAATAAAAAAGGCACAATGCCGACTTAAATAAAAGAGGACTGAAGCTCTAACTTTCTATGATTTGAACCCCTCCTGTGAGTCCAGTTTTAGTTTCCGATGCTTAACTTCAGGTTTACAGTACCCCTTGGACCTTCTTATTGACGATGAAACACAGAAATTGCATCCGAATTTTGTAAAGAAGGCACAATGCCGACTTAAGTACAAGAGGACTGATACTCTAACTGTCTATGATTTGAACCCCTCCTGTGAGTCCAGTTTTAGATTCCGATGCTTCACTTCAGGTTTACTGTATCCCTCGGACCTTCTTATTGACGATGAAACACAGAATTTGCATCCGAATTTAATACAAAAGTCACAATGCCGACTTAAGTACAAGAGGAATGATACTCTAACTTTCTATGATTTGAAAATCTCCTGTGAGCCCAGTTTAAGATTCCGATGCTTCACTTCGGGTTTACTGTATCCCTTGGACCCTCTTATTGACGATGAAACACAGAAATTGCATCCGTATTTAATACAAAAGGCACAATGCCGACTTAAGTACAAGAGGACTGAAACTCTAACTTTCTATGATTTGAAAATCTCCTGTGAGCCCAGTTTAAGATTCCGATGCTTCACTTCGGGTTTACTGTATCCCTTGGACCCTCTTATTCACGATGAAACACAGAAATTGCATCCGTATTTAATACAAAAGGCACAATGCCGACTTAAGTACAAGAGGACTGAAACTCTAACTTTCTATGATTTGAACCTCTGCTGTGAGTCCAGTTTTAGTTTCTGATGCTTCACTTCAGGTTTACTGTATCCTTTGGACCTTCTTATTGACGATGAAACACAGAAATTGCATCCGAATTTAATAAAAAATGCACAATGACGACTTAAGTACAAGAGGACTGAAACTCTAAATTTCTATGATTTGAACCTCTGCTGTGAGTCCAGTTTTAGTTTCCGATGCTTCACTTCAGGTTTACTGTATCCCTTGGACCTTCTTTTTGACGACGAAACACAGAAATTGCATCCGACTTTAATACAAAAGGCACAATGCCAACTTACGTACAAGAGGACTGAAACTCTAACTTTCTATGAATTGAACCTCTGCTGTGAGTTCAGTTTTAGTTTCCGATGCTTAACTTCAGATTTACTGTATCCCTTGGACCTTCTTATTGACGATGAAACACAGAAATTGCATCCGAATTTAATACAAAAGGCACAATGCCGACTTAAGTACAAGAGGACTGGAACTCTAACTTTCTATGATTTGAACCTGTGCTGTGAGTCCAGTTTTAGTTTCCGATGCTTCACTTCAGGTTTACTGTACCCCTTGGACCTTCTTATTGACGATGAAACACAGAAATTGCATCCGAATTTAATACAAAAGGCACAATGCCGACTAAAGTACAAGAGAACTGAAACTCTAACTTTCTATGATTTGAACCTCTGCTGTGAGTCCAGTTTTCGTTTCCGATGCTTCACTTCAGGTTAACTGTATCCCTTGGACCTTCTTATTGACGATGAAACACAGAAATTGCATCCGAATTCAATAGAAAAGGCACAATGCCGACTTAAGTACAAGAGGACTGTTACTCTAACTTTCTATGAATTTAACCCCTCCTGTGAGTCCAGTTTTAGATTCCGATGCTTAACTTCAGGTTTAGTGTATCCCTTGGACCTTCTTATTGACGATGAAACACAGAAATTGCATCGGAATTTAATACAAATGGCACAATGCCGACTTAAGTACAAGAGGACTGATACTCAAGCTTCCTATGATTTGAACCTCAGCTGTGAGTCCAGTTTTAGTTTCCGATGCTTCACTTCAGGTTTACTGTATCCCTTGAACTTTCTTATGGAAGATGAAACACAGAAATTGCATCCGAATTTAATACAAAAGGCACAATGCCGACTAAAGTACTAGAGGACTGATACTCTAACTTTCTATGATTTAAACCTCTGCTGTGAGTCCAGTTTTAGTTTCCGATGCTTCACTTCAGGTTTACTGTATCCCTTGGACCTTCTTATTGACGATGAAACACAGAAATTGCATCCGAATTTAATGCAAAAGGCACAATGCCGACTTAAGTACAAGAGGACTGAAACTCTAACTTTCTGTGATTTGAACCTCTGCTGTGAGTCCACTTTTAGTTCCCGATGCTTCACTTCAGGTTTACTGTATCCCTTGGACCTTCTTATTGACGATGAAACACAGAAATTGCTTCCGAATTTAATACAAAAAGCACAATGCCGACTTAAGTACAAGAGGACTGAAAGTCTAACTTTCTATGATTTGAACCTCTGCTGTGAGTCCACTTTTAGCTTCCGATGCTTCACTTCGGGTTTACTGTATCCCTTGGACCTTCTTAATGTCGATGAAACACAGAAATTGGAACCAAATTAAATACAAAAGGCACAATGCCAACTTAAGTACAAGAGGACTGATACTCCAAATTCCGATGATTTGAACCTCTGCTGTGAGTCCAGTTTTAGTTTCCGATGCATCACTCCACGTTTACTGTATCCCTTGGACCTTCTAATTGACGATGAAACACAGAAATAGCATCCGAATTTAATAAAAAAGGCACAATGCCGACTTAAGTACAAGAGATCTGATACTCTAATTTTCTATGATTTGAACACCTCCTGTGATGCCAGTTATAGATTCCGATGCTTAACTTCAAATTTACTGTATCCCTTGGACCTTCTTATTGACGATGAAACACAGAAATTGCATCCGAAATTAATACAAAAGGCACAATGCCGACTTCAGTACAAGGCGACTGACACACTAACTTTCTATGATTTGAACCTCTCCTGTGAGTCCAGTATTAGATTCTGATGCTTCACTTCAGGTTTACTGTATCCCTTGGACCCTCTTATTGACGATGAAACACAGAAATTGCATCCGAATTTAATACAAAAGGCACAATGCCGACTTAAGTACAAGAGGACTGATACTCTAACTTTCTATGATTTTAACCCCTCCAGTGAGTCCAGTTTTAGATTCCGATGCTTAACTTCAGGTTTAGTGTATCCCTTGGACCTTCTTATTGACGATGAAACACAGAAATTGCATCCGAATTTAATACAAATGGCACAATGCCGACTTAAGTACAAGAGGACTGATACTCTAACTTCCTATGATTTGAACCTCAGCTGTGAGTCCAGTTTTAGTTTCCGATGCTTCACTTCAGGTTTACTGTATCCCTTGGACCTTCTTATTGACGATGAAACACAGAAATTGCATTAGAATTTAATGCAAAAGGCACAATGCCGACTTAAGTACAAGAGGACTGAATTTCTAACTTTCTGTGATTTGAACCTCTGCTGTGAGTCCACTTTTAGTTCCCGATGCTTCACTTCAGGTTTACTGTATCCCTTGGACCTTCTTATTGACGATGAAACACAGAAATTGCAACCGAATTAAATACAAAAGGCACAATGCCAACTTAAGTACAAGAGGAATGATACTCCAAATTCCTATGATTTGAACCTCTGCTGTGAGTCCAGTTTTAGTTTCCGATGCATCACTCCACGTTTACTGTATCCCTTGGACCATCTAATTGACGATGAAACACAGAAATAGCATTCGAATTTAATAAAAAAGGCACAATGCCGACTTAAGTACAAGAGGTCTGATACTCTAACTTTCTATGATTTGTACCCCTCCTGTGAGGCCAGTTATAGATTCCGATGCTTAACTTCAACTTTACTGTATCCCTTGGACCTTCTTATTGACGATGAAACACAGAAATTGCATCCGAAATTAATACAAAAGGCACAATGCCGACTTCAGTACAAGGCGACTGACACACTAACTTTCTATGATTTGAACCTCTCCTGTGAGTCCAGTATTAGATTCTGATGCTTCACTTCATTTTTACTGTATCCCTTGGAACCTCTTATTGACGATGAAACACAGAAATTGCATCCGAATTTAATACAAAGGGCACAATGCCGACTTAAGTACAAGAGGACTGATACTCTAACTTTCTATGATTTGAACCTCTCCTGTGAGTCCAGTTTTAGATTCCGATGCTTCACTTCGGGTTTACTGTATCCCTTGGACCCCCTTATTGACCATGAAACACAGAAATTGCATCCGAATTACTACAAAAAGCACAATGCCGACTTAAGTACAATGCGACTGAAACTCTAACTTTCTATGATTTGAACCTCTGCTGTGAGTCCAGTTTTAGTTTCCGATGCTTCACATCAGGTTTACTGTATCCCTTGGACCTTCTTATTGACGATGAAACACAGAAATTGCATCGGAATTTAATACAAAAGGCACAATGCCGACTGACGTACAAGAGGACTGATACTCTAACTTTCTATGATTTGAACCCCTCCTGTGAGTCCAGTTTTAGATTACGATGCTTAACTTCAGGTTTACTGTATCCCTTGGACCTTCCTATTGACGATGAAACACAGATATTGCATCCGAATTTAATAAAAAAGGCACAATGCCGACCTAAGTACAAGAGGACTGATACTCTAACTTTCTATGATTTGAACCCCTCCTGTGAGTCCAGTTTTAGATTCCGATGCTTAACTTCAAGTTTACTGTATCCCTTGGATCTTCTTATTGACGATGAAACACAGAATTTGCATCCGTATTTAATACAAAAGGCACAATGCCGACTTAAAAACAAGAGGACTGAAACTCTAACTTTCTATGATTTGAACCTCTGCTGTGAGTCCAGTTTTAGTTTCCGATGCTTAACTTCAGGTTTACTGTATCCCTTGGACCTTCTTATTGACGATGAAACACAGAAATTGCATCCGAATTTAAGATAAAAGGCACAATGCCGACTTAAGTACAAGAGGACTGAAACTCTAACTTTCTATGATTTGAACCTCTGCTGTGAGTCCAGTTTTAGTTTCCGATGCTTCACTTCAGGTTTACTGTATCCCTTGGACATTATTATTGACTATGAAACACAGAAATTGCATCCGAATTTAATACAAAAGGCACAATGCCGTCTAAAGTACAAGAGGACTGAAACTCTAACTTTCTATGATTTGAACCTCTGCTGTGAGTCCAGTTTTAGTTTCCGGTGCTTCACTTCAGGTTTACTGTATCCCTTGGACATTATTATTGACGATGAAACACAGAAATTGCATCCGAATTTAATACAAAAGGCACAATGCCGTCTAAAGTACAAGAGGACTGAAACTCTAACTTTCTATGATTTGAACCTCTGCTGTGAGTCCAGTTTTAGTTTCCGATGCTTCACTTCAGGTTTACTGTATCCCTTGGACCTTCTAGTTTACGATGAAACACAGAAATTGCATCCGAATTGAATAAAAAAGGCACAATGCCGACTTAAGTACAAGAGGTCAGATACTCTAATTTTCTATGATTTGAACCCCTCCTGTGAGTCCAGTTATAGATTCCGATGCTTAACTTCAACTTTACTCTATCCCTTGGACATTCTCATTGACGATGAAACATAGAAATTGCATCCGAATTTAAACCAAAAGGCACAATGCCGACTTAAGTACAAGGCGACTGATACTCTAACTTTCTATGATTTGAACCTCTCCTGTGAGCCCAGTTTTAGATTCTCATGATTCACTTCAGGTTTACTGTCTCCCTTGGACCCTCTTATTGACGATGAAACACAGAAAATGCATCCGAATTTAATACAAACGGCACAATGCCGACTTAAGTACAAGAGGACATATACTCTAACTTTCTATGATTTGAACCCCTCCTGTGAGTCCAGTTTTAGATTACGATGCTTAACTTCAGGTTTACTGTATCCCTTGGACCTTCTTATTGACGATGAAACACAGATATTGCATCCGAATTTAATAAAAAAGGCACAATGCCGACTTCAGTACAAGAGGACTGATACTCTAACTTTCTATGATTTGAACCCCTCCTGTGAGTCCAGTTTTAGTTTCCGATGCCATACATCAGGTTTACTGTATCCCTTGGACCTTCTTATTGACGATGAAACACAGAAATGGCATCCGAATTTAATAAAAAAGGCACAATGCCGACTTAAGTAAAAGAGGACTGATACTCTAACTTTCTATGATTTGAACCCCTCCTGTGAGTCCAGTTTTAGTTTCCGATGCTTAACTTCAGGTTTACTGTACCCCTTGGACCTTCTTATTGACGATGAAACACAGAAATTGCATCCGAATTTTATAAAAAAGGCACAATGCCTACTTAAGTACAAGAGGACTGATACTCTAACTTTCTATGATTTGAACCCCTCCTGTGAGTCCAGTTTTAGATTCCGATGCTTAACTTCAGGTTTACTGTATCCCTCGGACCTTCTTATTGACGATTAAACACAGAATTTGCATCCGAATTTAATACAAAAGTCACATGCCGACTTAAGTACAAGAGGAATGATACTCTAACTTTCTATGATTTGAAAATCTCCTGTGAGCCCAGTTTAAGATTCCGATGCTTCACTTCGGGTTTACTGTATCCCTTGGACTTCTTATTGACGATGAAACACAGAAATTGCATCCGTATTTAATACAAAAGGCACAATGCCGACTTAAGTACAAGAGGACTGAAACCCTAACTTTCTATGATTTGAACCTCTGCTGTGAGTCCAGTTTTAGTTTCCGATGCTTCACTTCAGGTTTACTGTATCCTTTGGACCTTCTTATTGACGATGAAACACAGAAATTGCATCCGAATTTAATAAAAAATGCACAATGACGACTTAAGTACAAGAGGACTGAAACTCTAAATTTCTATGATTTGAACCTCTGCTGTGAGTAAAGTTTTAGTTTCCGATGCTTCACTTCAGGTTTACTGTATCCCTTGGACCTTCTTATTGACGATGAAACACAGAAATTGCATCCGAATTTAATACAAAAGGCACAATGCCAACTTACGTACAAGTGGACTGAAACTCTAACTTTCTATGATTTGAACCTCTGCTGTGAGTTCAGTTTTAGTTTCCGATGCTTAACTTCAGATTTACTGTATCCCTTGGACCTTCTTATTGACGATGAAACACAGAAATTGCATCCGAATTTAATACAAAAGGCACAATGCCGACTTAAGTACAAGAGGACTGAAACTCTAACTTCCTATGATTTGAACCTCAGCTGTGAGTCCAGTTTTAGATTCTGATGCTTCACTTCAGGTTTACTGTATCCCTTGAACTTTCTTATGGAAGATGAAACACAGAAATTGCATCCGAATTTAATACAAAAGGCACAATGCCGACTAAAGTACTAGAGGACTGATACTCTAACTTTCTATGATTTGAACCTCTGATGTGAGTCCAGTTTTAGTTTCCGATGCTTTACTTCAGGTTTACTGTATCCCTTGGACCTTCCTATTGACGATGAAACACAGAAATTGCATCCGAATTTAATGCAAAAGGCACAATGCCGACTTAAGTACAAGAGGACTGAAACTCTAACTTTCTGTGATTTGAACCTCTGCTGTGAGTCCACTTTTAGTTTCAGATGCTTCACTTCAGGTTCACTGTATCGCTTGGACCTTCTTATTGACGATGAAACACACAAATTGCAACCGAATTAAATACAAAAGGCACAATGCCAACTTAAGTACAAGAGGACTGATACTCCAACTTTCTATGATTTGAACCTCTGCTGTGAGTCCAGTTTTAGTTTCCGATGCATCACTCCCGGTTTACTGTATCCCTTGGACCTTCTAATTGACGATGAAACACAGAAATAGCATCCGAATTTAATAAAAAAGGCACAATGCCGACTTAAGTACAAGAGGTCTGATACTCTAATTTTCTATGATTTGAACCCCTCCTGTGAGGCCAGTTATAGATTTCGATGCTTAACTTCAACTTTACTGTATCCCTTGGACCTTCTTATTGACGATGAAACACAGAAATTGCATCCGAAATTAATACAAAAGGCACAATGCCGACTTCTGTACAAGGCGACTGACACACTAACTTTCTATGATTTGAACCTCTCGTGTGAGTCCAGTTTTAGATTCTGATGCTTCACTTCAGGTTTACTGTATCCCTTGGACCCTCTTATTGACGATGAAACACAGAAATTGCATCCGAATTTAATACAAAAGGCACAATACCGACATAAGTACAAGAGGACTGATACTCTAACTTTCTATGATTTGAACCCCTCCTGTGAGTCCAGTTTTGGATTCCGATGCTTAACTTTAGGTTAACTGTATCCCTTGGACCTTCTTATTGACGATGAAACACAGAAATTGCATCGGAATTTAATACATAAGGCACAATGCCGACTTACGTACAAGAGGACTGAAACTCTAACTTTCTATGATTTGAACCCCTCCTGTGAGTCCAGTTTTAGATTACGATGCTTAACTTCGGGTTTACTGTATCCCTTGGACCTTCTTATTGACGATGAAACACAGATATTGCATCCGAATTTAACAAAAAAGGCACAATGCCGACTTCAGTACAAGAGGACTGATACTCTGACTTTCTATGATTTGAACCCCTCCTGTGAGTCCAGTTTTAGTTTCCGATGCCACACATCAGGTTTACTGAATCCCTTGGACCTTCTTATTGACGATGAAACACAGAAATTGCATACGAATTTAATAAGAAAGGCACAATGCCGACTTAAGTACAAGAGGACTAATACTCTAACTTTCTATGATTTGAACCCCTCCTGTGAGTCCAGTTTTAGATTCCGATGCTTAACTTCAGGTTTACTGAATCCCTTGGACCTTCTTATTGACGATGAAACGCAGAAATTGCATCCGAATTTAATACAAAAGGCACAATGCCGACTTAAGTACAAGAGGACTGATACTCTAACTTTCTATGATTTGAAGCTCTCCTGTGAGTCCAGTTTTAGATTCCGATGCTTCACTTCGGGTTTACTGTATCCCTTGGACCCCCTTATTGACGATGAAACACTGAAATTGCATCCGAATTTAATACAAAAAGCACAATGCCGACTTAAGTACAATGCGACTGAAACTCTAACTTTCCATGATTTGAACCTCTGCTGTGAGTCCAGTTTTAGTTTCCGATGCTTGACATCAGGTTTACTGTATCCCTTGGACCTTCTTATTGACGATGAAACACAGAAATTGCATCCGAATTTAATACAAAAGGCACAATGCAGACTTACGTACAAGAGGACTGAAACTCTAACTTTCTATGATTTGAACCTCTGCTGTGAGTCCAGTTTTAGTTTCCGATGCTTCACTTCAGGTTTACTGTATCCCTTGGACCTTCTTATTGACGATGAAACACAGAAATTTGCATCCGAATTTAATACAAAAGGCACAATGATGACTTAAGTACAAGAGGACTAAAACTCTAACTTTCAATGATTTGAACCTCTGCTGTGAGTCCAGTTTTAGTTTCCGATGCTTCACTTCAGGTTTACTGTATCCCTTGGAGCTTCTTATTGACGATGAAACACATAAATTGCATCCGAATTTAATTTAGAAGGCACAATGCCGACTTAAGTACAAGAGGACTGATACTCCAACTTTCTATGATTTAACCCCTCCTGTGAGTCCAGTTTTAGATTACGATGCTTAACTTCTGGTTTACTGTATCCCTTGGACCTTCTTATTGACGATGAAACACAGAAATTGCATCCGAATTTAATACTAATGGCACAATGCCGACTTAAGTACAAGAGGACTGAAACTCTATCTTTCTATGATTTGAACCTCTGCTATGAGTCCAGTTTTAGTTTCCGATGCTTCACTTCAGGTTTACTGTATCCCATGGACCTTCTTATTGACGATGAAACACAGAAATTGCGTCCAAATTTAAAACAACAGGCACAATGCCGACTTAAGTACAAGAGGACTGATACTCTAACTTTCTATGATTTCAACCACTCCTGTGAGTCCAGTTTTCGATTCCGATGCTTAACTTCAGGTTTACTGTATCCCTTGGACCTTCTTATTGACGATGAAACACAGAAATTGCACCCGAATTTAATACAAATGGCACAATGCCAACTTACGTACAAGAGGACTGAAACTCTAACTTCCTATGATTTGAACCTCTGCTGTGAGTCCAGTTTTAGTTTCCGATGCTTACCTTCAGGTTTACTGTATCCCTTGGACCTTCTTATTGACGATGAAACACAGAAATTGCATCCGAATTTAATACAAAAGGCACAATGCCGACTTAAGTACTAGAGGACTGAAACTCTAACTTTCCATGATTTGAACCTCTGCTGTGAGTCCAGTTTTAGTTTCCGATGCTTCACTTCAGGTTTACTGTATCCCTTGGACCTTCTTATTGACGATGAAACACAGAAATTGCATCCGAATGTAATACAAAAGGCACAATGCCGACTAAAGTACAAGAGGACTGAAACTCTAACTTTCTATGATTTGAACCTCTGCTGTGAGTCCAGTTTTAGTTCCGATGCTTCACTTCAGGTTTACTGTATCCCTTGGACCTCCTTATTGACGATGAAACACAGAAATTGCATCCGAATTCAATAAAAAAGGCACAATGCCGACTTAAGTACAAGAGGACTGATACTCTAACTTTCTATGATTTGAACCCCTCCTGTGAGTCCAGTTTTAGATTCCGATGCTTAACTTCAGGTTTACTGTATCCCTTGGACCTTCTTATTGACGATGAAACACAGAAATTGCATCCGAATTTAATACAAATGGCACAATGCCGACTTAAGTACAAGAGGACTGAAACTCTAACTTCATATGATTTGAACCTCAGCTGTGAGTCCAGTTTCAGTTTCCGATGCTTCACTTCAGGTTTACTGTATCCCTTGCACTTTCTTATGGACGATGAAACACAGAAATTGCATCCGAATTTAATACAAAAGGCACAATGCCGACTAAAGTACTAGAGGACTGATACTCTAACTTTCTATGATTTGAACCTCAGCTGTGAGTCCAGTTTTTGTTTCCGATGCTTCACTTCAGGTTTATTGTATCCCTTGGACTTTCTTATTGACGATGAAACACAGAAATTGCATCCGAATTTAATGCAAAAGGCACAATGCCGACTTAAGTACAAGAGGACTGAAACGATAACATTCTACGATTTGAACCTCTGCTGTGAGTCCACTTTTAGTTTCCGGTGCTTCACTTCAGGTTTACTGTATCCCTTGGACCTTGTTATTGACGATGAAACACAGAAATTGCATCCGAATTTAATGCAAAAGGCACAATGAAGACTTAAGTACAAGAGGACTGAAACTCTAACTTTCTATGATTTGAACCTCTGCTGTGAGTCCTGTTTTAGTTTCCGATGCTTCACTTCAGGTTTACTGTATCCCTTGGACCTTCTTATTGACGATGAAACACAGAAATTGCATCCGAATTAAATACAAAAGGCACAATGCAGACTTAAGTACAAGAGGACTGATACTCCAACTTTCTATGATTTGAACCTCTGCTGTGAGTCCAGTTTTAGTTTCCGATGCATCACTTGAGGTTTACTGTATCCCTTGGACCTTCTAATTGACGATGAAACACAGAAATAGCATCCGAATTTAATAAAAAAGGCACAATGCCGACTTAAGTACAAGAGGTCTGATACTCTAATTTTCTATGATTTGAACCCCTCCTGTGAGTCCAGTTATAGATTCCGAGTCTTAACTTCAACTTTACTGTATCCCTTGGACCTTCTCATTGACGATGAAACATAGAAATTGCATCCGAATTTAATACAAAAGGCACAATGCCGACTTAAGTACAAGGCGACTGATACTCTAACTTTCTATCATTTGAACCTCTCCTGTGAGTCCAGTTTTAGATTCCGAAGCTTCACTTCAGGTTTACTGTATCCCTTGGACCCTCTTATTGACGATGAAACACAGAAATTGCATCCGAATTTAATACAAAAGGCACAATGCCGACTTAAGTACAAGAGGACTGATACTCTAACTTTCTATGATTTGAACCCCTCCTGTCAGTCCAGTTTCAGATTACGATGCTTAACTTCAGGTTTACTGTATCCCTTGGACCTTCTTATTGACGATGAAACACAGATATTGCATCCGAAATTAATAAAAAAGGCACAATGCCGACTTAAGTACAAGAGGACTGATACTCTAACTTTCTATGATTTGAACCCCTCCTGTGAGTCCAGTTTTAGTTTCCGATGCCATACATCAGGTTTACTGTTTCCCTTCGACCTTCTTATTGACGATGAAACACAGAAACGGCATCCGAATTTAATAAAAAAGGCACAATGCCGACTTAAGTAAAAGAGGACTGATACTCTAACTTTCTATGATTTGAACCCCTCCTGTGAGTCCAGTTTTAGTTTCCGATGCTTAACTTCAGGTTTACTGTATCCCTTGGACCTTCTTACTGACGATGAAACACAGAAATTGCATCCGAATTTAATTAAAAAGGCACAATGCCGACTTAAGTACAAGAGGACTGATACTCTAACTTTCTATGATTTGAACCCCTCCTGTGAGTCCAGTTTTAGATTCCGATGCTTATCTTCAAGTTTACTGTATCCCTTGGACCTTCTTATTGACGATGAAACACAGAATTTGCATCCGTATTTAATACAAAAGGCACAATGCCGACTTAAAAACGAGAGGACTGAAACTCTAACTTTCTATGATTTGAACCTCTGCTGTGAGTCCAGTTTTAGTTTCCGATGCTTAACTTCAGGTTTACTGTATCCCTTGGACCTTCTTATTGACGATGAAACACAGAAATTGCATCCGAATTTAATATAAAAGGCGCAATGCCGACTTAAGTACAAGAGGACTGAAACTCTAACTTTCTATGATTTGAACCTCTGCTGTGAGTCCAGTTTTAGTTTCCGATGCTTCACTTCAGGTTTACTGTATCCCTTGGACATTATTATTGACGATGAAACACAGAAATTGCATCTGAATTGAACAAAAAAGGCACAATGCCGACTTCAGTACAAGAGGACTGATACTCTAACTTTCTATGATTTGAACCCCTCCTGTGAGTCCAGTTTTAGTTTCCGATGCCATACATCAGGTTTACTGTATCCCTTGGACCTTCTTATTGACGATGAAACACAGAAATGGCATCCGAATTTAATAAAAAAGGCACAATGCCGACTTAAGTAAAAGAGGACTGAAGCTCTAACTTTCTATGATTTGAACCCCTCCTGTGAGTCCAGTTTTAGTTTCCGATGCTTCACTTCAGGTTTACTGTATCCCTCGGACCTTCTTATTGACGATGAAACACAGAATTTGCATCCGAATTTAATACAAAAGTCACAATGCCGACTTAAGTACAAGAGGAATGATACTCTAACTTTCTATGATTTGAAAATCTCCTGTGAGCCCAGTTTAAGATTCCGATGCTTCACTTCGGGTTTACTGTATCCCTTGGACCCTCTTATTGACGATGAAACACAGAAATTGCATCCGTATTTAATACAAAAGGCACAATGCCGACTTAAGTACAAGAGGACTGAAACTCTAACTTTCTATGATTTGAAAATCTCCTGTGAGCCCAGTTTAAGATTCCGATGCTTCACTTCGGGTTTACTGTATCCCTTGGACCCTCTTATTGACGATGAAACACAGAAATTGCATCCGAATTTAATACAAAAGGCACAATGCCGACTAAAGTACAAGAGAACTGAAACTCTAACTTTCTATGATTTGAACCTCTGCTGTGAGTCCAGTTTTCGTTTCCGATGCTTCACTTCAGGTTAACTGTATCCCTTGGACCTTCTTATTGACGATGAAACACAGAAATTGCATCCGAATTCAATAGAAAAGGCACAATGCCGACTTAAGTACAAGAGGACTGTTACTCTAACTTTCTATGATTTTAACCCCTCCTGTGAGTCCAGTTTTAGATTCCGATGCTTAACTTCAGGTTTAGTGTATCCCTTGGACCTTCTTATTGACGATGAAACACAGAAATTGCATCCGAATTTAATACAAATGGCACAATGCCGACTTAAGTACAAGAGGACTGATACTCAAGCTTCCTATGATTTGAACCTCAGCTGTGAGTCCAGTTTTAGTTTCCGATGCTTCACTTCAGGTTTACTGTATCCCTTGAACTTTCTTATGGAAGATGAAACACAGAAATTGCATCCGAATTTAATACAAAAGGCACAATGCCGACTAAAGTACTAGAGGACTGATACTCTAACTTTCTATGATTTGAACCTCTGCTGTGAGTCCAGTTTTAGTTTCCGATGCTTCACTTCAGGTTTACTGTATCCCTTGGACCTTCTTATTGACGATGAAACACAGAAATTGCATCCGAATTTAATGCAAAAGGCACAATGCCGACTTAAGTACAAGAGGACTGAAACTCTAATTTTCTGTGATTTGAACCTCTGCTGTGAGTCCACTTTTAGTTCCCGATGCTTCACTTCAGGTTTACTGTATCCCTTGGACCTTCTTATTGACGATGAAACACAGAAATTGCTTCCGAATTTAATACAAAAAGCACAATGCCGACTTAAGTACAAGAGGACTGCAACTCTAACTTTCTATGATTTGAACCTCTGCTGTGAGTCCACTTTTAGCTTCCGATGCTTCACTTCGGGTTTACTGTATCCCTTGGACCTTCTTAATGTCGATGAAACACAGAAATTGCAACCAAATTAAATACAAAAGGCACAATGCCAACTTAAGTACAAGAGGACTGATACTCCAAATTCCTATGATTTGAACCTCTGCTGTGAGTCCAGTTTTAGTTTCCGATGCATCACTCCACGTTTACTGTATCCCTTGGACCTTCTAATTGACGATGAAACACAGAAATAGCATCCGAATTTAATAAAAAAGGCACAATGCCGACTTAAGTACAAGAGGACTGAATTTCTAACTTTCTGTGATTTGAACCTCTGCTGTGAGTCTACTTTTAGTTCCCGATGCTTCACTTCAGGTTTACTGTATCCCTTGGACCTTCTTATTGACGATGAAACACAGAAATTGCAACCGAATTAAATACAAAAGGCACAATGCCAACTTAAGTACAAGAGGAATGATACTCCAAATTCCTATGATTTGAACCTCTGCTGTGAGTCCAGTTTTAGTTTCCGATGCATCACTCCACGTTTACTGTATCCCTTGGACCATCTAATTGACGATGAAACACAGAAATAGCATTCGAATTTAATAAAAAAGGCACAATGCCGACTTAAGTACAAGAGGTCTGATACTCTAACTTTCTATGATTTGTACCCCTCCTGTGAGGCCAGTTATAGATTCCGATGCTTAACTTCAACTTTACTGTATCCCTTGGACCTTCTTATTGACGATGAAACACAGAAATTGCATCCGAAATTAATACAAAAGGCACAATGCCGACTTCAGTACAAGGCGACTGACACACTAACTTTCTATGATTTGAACCTCTCCTGTGAGTCCAGTATTAGATTCTGATGCTTCACTTCATTTTTACTGTATCCCTTGGAACCTCTTATTGACGATGAAACACAGAAATTGCATCCGAATTTAATACAAAGGGCACAATGCCGACTTAAGTACAAGAGGACTGATACTCTAACTTTCTATGATTTGAACCTCTCCTGTGAGTCCAGTTTTAGATTCCGATGCTTCACTTCGGGTTTACTGTATCCCTTGGACCCCCTTATTGACGATGAAACACAGAAATTGCATCCGAATTACTACAAAAAGCTCAATGCCGACTTAAGTACAATGCGACTGAAACTCTAACTTTCTATGATTTGAACCTCTGCTGTGAGTCCAGTTTTAATTTCCGATGCTTCACATCAGGTTTACTGTATCCCTTGGACCTTCTTATTGACGATGAAACACAGAAATTGCATCGGAATTTAATACAAAAGGCACAATGCCGACTGACGTACAAGAGGACTGATACTCTAACTTTCTATGATTTGAACCCCTCCTGTGAGTCCAGTTTTAGATTACGATGCTTAACTTCAGGTTTACTGTATCCCTTGGACCTTCCTCTTGACGATGAAACACAGATATTGCATCCGAATTTAATAAAAAAGGCACAATGCCGACCTAAGTACAAGAGGACTGATACTCTAACTTTCTATGATTTGAACCCCTCCTGTGAGTCCAGTTTTAGTTTCCGATGCCACACATCTGGTTTACTGAATCCCTTGGCCCTTCTTATTGACGATGAAACGCAGAAATTGCATCCGAATTTAATACAAAAGGCACAATGCCGACTTAAGTACAAGAGGACTGTTACTCTAACTTTCTATGATTTGAACCCCTCCTGTGAGTCCAGTTTTAGATTCCGATGCTTAACTTCAAGTTTACTGTATCCCTTGGACCTTCTTATTGACGATGAAACACAGAATTTGCATCCGTATTTAATACAAAAGGCACAATGCCGACTTAAAAACAAGAGGACTGAAACTCTAACTTTCTATGATTTGAACCTCTGCTGTGAGTCCAGTTTTAGTTTCCGATGCTTCACTTCAGGTTTACTGTATCCCTTGGACCTTCTAGTTTACGATGAAACACAGAAATTGCATCCGAATTGAATAAAAAAGGCACAATGCCGACTTAAGTACAAGAGGTCAGATACTCTAATTTTCTATGATTTGAACCCCTCCTGTGAGTCCAGTTATAGATTCCGATGCTTAACTTCAACTTTACTCTATCCCTTGGACATTCTCATTGACGATGAAACATAGAAATTGCATCCGAATTTAAACCAAAAGGCACAATGCCGACTTAAGTACAAGGCGACTGATACTCTAACTTTCTATGATTTGAACCTCTCCTGTGAGCCCAGTTTTAGATTCTCACGATTCACTTCAGGTTTACTGTCTCCCTTGGACCCTCTTATTGACGATGAAACACAGAAAATGCATCCGAATTTAATACAAACGGCACAATGCCGACTTAAGTACAAGAGGACATATACTCTAACTTTCTATGATTTGAACCCCTCCTGTGAGTCCAGTTTTAGATTACGATGCTTAACTTCAGGTTTACTGTATCCCTTGGACCTTCTTATTGACGATGAAACACAGATATTGCATCCGAATTTAATAAAAAAGGCACAATGCCGACTTCAGTACAAGAGGACTGATACTCTAACTTTCTATGATTTGAACCCCTCCTGTGAGTCCAGTTTTAGTTTCCGATGCCATACATCAGGTTTACTGTATCCCTTGGACCTTCTTATTGACGATGAAACACAGAAATGGCATCCGAATTTAATAAAAAAGGCACAATGCCGACTTAAGTAAAAGAGGACTGATACTCTAACTTTCTATGATTTGAACCCCTCCTGTGAGTCCAGTTTTAGTTTCCGATGCTTAACTTCAGGTTTACTGTACCCCTTGGACCTTCTTATTGACGATGAAACACAGAAATTGCATCCGAATTTTATAAAAAAGGCACAATGCCTACTTAAGTACAAGAGGACTGATACTCTAACTTTCTATGATGTGAACCCCTCCTGTGAGTCCAGTTTTAGATTCCGATGCTTAACTTCAGGTTTACTGTATCCCTCGGACCTTCTTATTGACGATTAAACACAGAATTTGCATCCGAATTTAATACAAAAGTCACATGCCGACTTAAGTACAAGAGGAATGATACTCTAACTTTCTATGATTTGAAAATCTCCTGTGAGCCCAGTTTAAGATTCCGATGCTTCACTTCGGGTTTACTGTATCCCTTGGACTTCTTATTGACGATGAAACACAGAAATTGCATCCGTATTTAATACAAAAGGCACAATGCCGACTTAAGTACAAGAGGACTGAAACCCTAACTTTCTATGATTTGAACCTCTGCTGTGAGTCCAGTTTTAGTTTCCGATGCTTCACTTCAGGTTTACTGTATCCTTTGGACCTTCTTATTGACGATGAAACACAGAAATTGCATCCGAATTTAATAAAAAATGCACAATGACGACTTAAGTACAAGAGGACTGAAACTCTAAATTTCTATGATTTGAACCTCTGCTGTGGGTAAAGTTTTAGTTTCCGATGCTTCACTTCAGGTTTACTGTATCCCTTGGACCTTCTTATTGACGATGAAACACAGAAATTGCATCCGAATTTAATACAAAAGGCACAATGCCAACTTACGTACAAGTGGACTGAAACTCTAACTTTCTATGATTTGAACCTCTGCTGTGAGTTCAGTTTTAGTTTCCGATGCTTAACTTCAGATTTACTGTATCCCTTGGACCTTCTTATTGACGATGAAACACAGAAATTGCATCCGAATTTAATACAAAAGGCACAATGCCGACTTAAGTACAAGAGGACTGGAACTCTAACTTTCTATGATTTGAACCTCTGCTGTGAGTCCAGTTTTAGTTTCCGATGCTTCACTTCAGATTTACTGTACCCCTTGGACCTTGTTATTGACGACGAAACACAGAAATTGCATCCGAATTTAATACAAAAGGCACAATGCCGACTAAAGTACAAGAGGACTGAAACTCTAACTTTCTATGATTTGAACCTCTGCTGTGAGTCCAGTTTTAGTTTCCGATGCTTCACTTCAGGTTAACTGTATCCCTTGGACCTTCTTATTGACGATGAAACACAGAAATTGCATCCGAATTCAATAGAAAAGGCACAATGCCGACTTAAGTACAAGAGGACTGATACTCTAACTTACTATGATTTTAACCCCTCCTGTGAGTCTAGTTTTAGATTCCGATGCTTAACTCCAGGTTTAGTCTATCCCTTGGACCTTCTTATTGACGATGAAACGCAGAAATTGCATCCGAATTTAATACAAAAGGCACAATGCCGACTTAAGTACAAGAGGACTGTTACTCTAACTTTCTATGATTTGAACCCCTCCTGTGAGTCCAGTTTTAGATTCCGATGCTTAACTTCAAGTTTACTGTATCCCTTGGACCTTCTTATTGACGATGAAACACAGAATTTGCATCCGTATTTAATACAAAAGGCACAATGCCGACTTAAAAACAAGAGGACTGAAACTCTAACTTTCTATGATTTGAACCTCTGCTGTGAGTCCAGTTTTAGTTTCCGATGCTTCACTTCAGGTTTACTGTATCCCTTGGACCTTCTAGTTTACGATGAAACACAGAAATTGCATCCGAATTGAATAAAAAAGGCACAATCCCGACTTAAGTACAAGAGGTCAGATACTCTAATTTTCTATGATTTGAACCCCTCCTGTGAGTCCAGTTATAGATTCCGATGCTTAACTTCAACTTTACTCTATCCCTTGGACATTCTCATTGACGATGAAACATAGAAATTGCATCCGAATTTAAACCAAAAGGCACAATGCCGACTTAAGTACAAGGCGACTGATACTCTAACTTTCTATGATTTGAACCTCTCCTGTGAGCCCAGTTTTAGATTCTCACGATTCACTTCAGGTTTACTGTCTCCCTTGGACCCTCTTATTGACGATGAAACACAGAAAATGCATCCGAATTTAATACAAACGGCACAATGCCGACTTAAGTACAAGAGGACATATACTCTAACTTTCTATGATTTGAACCCCTCCTGTGAGTCCAGTTTTAGATTACGATGCTTAACTTCAGGTTTACTGTATCCCTTGGACCTTCTTATTGACGATGAAACACAGATATTGCATCCGAATTTAATAAAAAAGGCACAATGCCGACTTCAGTACAAGAGGACTGATACTCTAACTTTCTATGATTTGAACCCCTCCTGTGAGTCCAGTTTTAGTTTCCGATGCCATACATCAGGTTTACTGTATCCCTTGGACCTTCTTATTGACGATGAAACACAGAAATGGCATCCGAATTTAATAAAAAAGGCACAATGCCGACTTAAGTAAAAGAGGACTGATACTCTAACTTTCTATGATTTGAACCCCTCCTGTGAGTCCAGTTTTAGTTTCCGATGCTTAACTTCAGGTTTACTGTACCCCTTGGACCTTCTTATTGACGATGAAACACAGAAATTGCATCCGAATTTTATAAAAAAGGCACAATGCCTACTTAAGTACAAGAGGACTGATACTCTAACTTTCTATGATTTGAACCCCTCCTGTGAGTCCAGTTTTAGATTCCGATGCTTAACTTCAGGTTTACTGTATCCCTCGGACCTTCTTATTGACGATTAAACACAGAATTTGCATCCGAATTTAATACAAAAGTCACATGCCGACTTAAGTACAAGAGGAATGATACTCTAACTTTCTATGATTTGAAAATCTCCTGTGAGCCCAGTTTAAGATTCCGATGCTTCACTTCGGGTTTACTGTATCCCTTGGACTTCTTATTGACGATGAAACACAGAAATTGCATCCGTATTTAATACAAAAGGCACAATGCCGACTTAAGTACAAGAGGACTGAAACCCTAACTTTCTATGATTTGAACCTCTGCTGTGAGTCCAGTTTTAGTTTCCGATGCTTCACTTCAGGTTTACTGTATCCTTTGGACCTTCTTATTGACGATGAAACACAGAAATTGCATCCGAATTTAATAAAAAATGCACAATGACGACTTAAGTACAAGAGGACTGAAACTCTAAATTTCTATGATTTGAACCTCTGCAGTGAGTAAAGTTTTAGTTTCCGATGCTTCACTTCAGGTTTACTGTATCCCTTGGACCTTCTTATTGACGATGAAACACAGAAATTGCATCCGAATTTAATACAAAAGGCACAATGCCAACTTACGTACAAGTGGACTGAAACTCTAACTTTCTATGATTTGAACCTCTGCTGTGAGTTCAGTTTTAGTTTCCGATGCTTAACTTCAGATTTACTGTATCCCTTGGACCTTCTTATTGACGATGAAACACAGAAATTGCATCCGAATTTAATACAAAAGGCACAATGCCGACTTAAGTACAAGAGGACTGGAACTCTAACTTTCTATGATTTGAACCTCTGCTGTGAGTCCAGTTTTAGTTTCCGATGCTTCACTTCAGATTTACTGTACCCCTTGGACCTTGTTATTGACGACGAAACACAGAAATTGCATCCGAATTTAATACAAAAGGCACAATGCCGACTAAAGTACAAGAGGACTGAAACTCTAACTTTCTATGATTTGAACCTCTGCTGTGAGTCCAGTTTTAGTTTCCGATGCTTCACTTCAGGTTAACTGTATCCCTTGGACCTTCTTATTGACGATGAAACACAGAAATTGCATCCGAATTCAATAGAAAAGGCACAATGCTGACTTAAGTACAAGAGGACTGATACTCTAACTTACTATGATTTTAACCCCTCCTGTGAGTCCAGTTTTAGATTCCGATGCTTAACTCCAGGTTTAGTCTATCCCTTGGACCTTCTTATTGACGATGAAACACAGAAATTGCATCCGAATTTAATACAAATGGCACAATGTCAACTTAAGTACAAGAGGACTGATACTCTAACTTCCTATGATTTGAACCTCAGCTGTGAGTCCAGTTTTAGTTTCCGATGCTTCACTTCAGGTTTACTGTATGCCTTGAACTTTCTTATGGAAGATGAAACACAGAAATTGCATCCGAATTTAATACAAAAGGCACAATGCCGACTAAAGTACTAGAGGACTGATACTCTAACTTTCTATGATTTGAACCTCTGCTGTGAGTCCAGTTTTAGTTTCCGATGCTTCACTTGAGGTTTACTGTATCCCTTGGACCTCCTTATTGAGGATGAAACACAGAAATCGCATCCGAATTTAATGCAAAAGGCACAATGCCGACTTAAGTACAAGAGGACTGAAACTCTAACTTTCTGTGATTTGAACCTCTGCTGTGAGTCCACTTTTAGTTCCCGATGCTTCACTTCAGGTTTACTGTATCCCTTGGACCTTCTTATTGACGATGAAACACAGAAATTGCATCCGAATTTAATACAAAAGGCACAATGCCGACTTAAGTACAAGAGGACTGAAGCTCTAACTTTCTATGATTTGAACCTCTGCTGTGAGTCCACTTTTAGCTTCCGATGCTTCACTTCAGGTTTACTGTATCCCTTGGACCTTCTTATTGACGATGAAACACAGAAATTGCAACCGAATTAAATACAAAAGGCACAATGCCAACTTAAGTACAAGAGGACTGATACTCCAAATTAATATGATTTGAACCTCTGCTGTGAGTCCAGTTTTAGTTTCCGATGCATCACTCCACGTTTACTGTATCCCTTGGACCTTCTAATTGTCGATGAAACACAGAAATAGAATCCGAATTTAATAAAAAAGGCACAATGCCGACTTAAGTACAAGAGGTCTGATACTCTAATTTTCTATGATTTGAACCCCTCCTGTGAGGCCAGTTATAGATTCCGATGCTTAACTTCAACATTACTGTATCCCTTGGACCTTCTTATTGTCGATGAAACACAGAAATTGCATCCGAAATTAATACAAAAGGCACAATGCCGACTTCATTACAAGGCGACTGACACACTAACTTTCTATAATTTGAACCTCTCCTGTGAGTCCAGTATTAGATTCTGATGCTTCACTTCAGGTTTACTGTATCACTTGGACCCTCTTATTGACGATGAAACACAGAAATTGCATCCATATTTAATACAAAAGGCACAATGCCGACTTAAGTACAAGAGGACTGATACTCTAACTTTCTATGATTTGAACCTCTCCTGTGAGTCCAGTTTTAGATTCCGATGCTTCACTTCGGGATTACTGTATCCCTTGGACCCCCTTATTGACGATGAAACACAGAAATTGCATCCGAATTTAATACAAAAAGCACAATGCCGACTTAAGTACAATGCGACTGAAACTCTAACTTTCTATGATTTGAACCTCTGCTGTGAGTCCAGTTTTAGTTTCCGATGCTTCACATCAGGTTTACTGTATCCCTTGGACCTTCTTATTGACGATGAAACACAGAAATTGCATCGGAATTTAATACAAAAGGCACAATGCCGACTGACGTACAAGAGGACTGATACTCTAACTTTCTATGATTTGAAACCCTCCTGTGAGTCCAGTTTTAGATTACGATGCTTAACTTCAGGTTTACTGTATCCCTTGGATCTTCCTATTGACGATGAAACACAGATATTGCATCCGAATTTAATAAAAAAGGCACAATGCCGACCTAAGTACAAGAGGACTGATACTCTAACTTTCTATGATTTGAACCCCTCCTGTGAGTCCAGTTTTAGATTCCGATGCTTAACTTCAGGTTTACTGAATCCCTTGGCCCTTCTTATTGACGATGAAACGCAGAAATTGTATCCGAATTTAATACAAAAGGCACAATGCCGACTTAAGTACAAGAGGACTGATACTCTAACTTTCTATGATTTGAACCTCTCCTGTGAGTCCAGTTTTAGATTCCGATGCTTCACTTCGGGTTTACTGTATCACTTGGACCCCCTTATTGACGATGAAACACAGAAATTGCATCCGAATTTAGTACAAAAAGCACAATGCCGACTTAAGTACAGTGCGACTGAAACTCTAACTTTCTATGATTTGAACCTCTGCTGTGAGTCCAGTTTTAGTTTCCGATGCTTCACTTCAGGTTTAATGTATCCCTTGGACTTTCTTATTGACGATGAAACACAGAAATTTGCATCCGAATTTAATACAAAAGGCTCAATGATGACTTAAGTACAAGAGGACTAAAACTCTAACTTTCAATGATTTGAACCTCTGCTGTGAGTCCAGTTTTAGTTTCCGATGCTTCACTTCAGGTTTACTGTATCCCCTGGACCTTCTTATTGGCGGTGAAACACAGAAATTGCATCCGAATTTAATTTAGAAGGCACAATGCCGACTTAAGTACAAGAGGACTGATACTCTATCTTTCTATGATTTAACCCCTCCTGTGGGTCCAGTTTTAGATTACGATGCTTAACTTCAAGTTTACTGTATCCCTTGGACCTTCTTATTGACGATGAAACACAGAAATTGCATCCGAATTGAATGCAAAAGGCACAATGCCGACTTAAGTACAAGAGGACTGAAACTCTAACTTTCTGTGATTTGAACCTCTGCTGTGAGTCCACTTTTAGTTCCCGATGCTTCACTTCAGGTTTACTGTATCCCTTGTACCTTCTTATTGACGATGAAACACAGAAATTGCATCCGAATTTAATACAAAAGGCACAATGCCGACTTAAGTACAAGAGGACTGAAACTCTAACTTTCTATGATTTGAACCTCTGCTGTGAGTCCACTTTTAGCTTCCGATGCTTCACTTCAGGTTTACTGTATCCCTTGGACCTTCTTATTGACGATGAAACACAGAAATTGCAACCGAATTAAATACAAAAGGCACAATGCCAACTTAAGTACAAGAGGACTGATACTCCAAATTCCTATGATTTGAACCTCTGCTGTGAGTCCAGTTTTAGTTTCAGATGCATCACTCCACGTTTACTGTATCCCTTGGACCTTCTAATTGACGATGAAACACAGAAATAGCATCCGAATTTAATAAAAAAGGCACAATGCCGACTTAAGTACAAGAGGTCTGATACTCTAATTTTCTATGATTTGAACCCCTCCTGTGAGGCCAGTTATAGATTCCGATGCTTAACTTCAACTTTACTGTATCCCTTGGACCTTCTTATTGACAATGAAACACAGATATTGCATCCGAAATTAATACAAAAGGCACAATGCCGACTTCAGTACAAGGCGACTGACACACTAACTTTCTATGATTTGAACCTCTCCTGTGAGTCCAGTATTAGATTCTGATGCTTCACTTCAGGTTTACTGTATCCCTTGGACCCTCTTATTGACGATGAAACACAGAAATTGCATCCGAATTTAATACAAAAGGCACAATGCCGACTTAAGTACAAGAGGACTGATACTCTAAATTTCTATGATTTGAGCCTCTCCTTTGAGTCCAGTTTTGGATTCCGATGCTTCACTTCGGGTTTACTGTATCCCTTGGACCCCCTTATTGACGATGAAACACAGAAATTGCATCCGAATTTAATACAAAAAGCACAATGCCGACTTAAGTACAGTGCGACTAAAACTCTAACTTTCTATGATTTGAACCTCTGCTGTGAGTCCAGTTTTAGTTTCCGATGCTTCACATCAGGTTTACTGTATCCCTTGGACCTTCTTATTGACGATGAAACACAGAAATTGCATCGGAATTTAATACAAAAGGCACAATGCCGACTGACGTACAAGAGGACTGATACTCTAACTTTCTATTATTTGAACCCCTCCTGTGAGTCCAGTTTTAGATTACGATGCTTAACTTCAGGTTTACTGTATCCCTTGGACGTTCCTATTGACGATGAAACACAGATATTGCATCCGAATTTAATAAAAAAGGCACAATGCCGACCTAAGTACAAGAGGACTGATACTCTAACTTTCTACTATTTGAACCCCTCCTGTTAGTCCAGTTTTAGTTTCCGATGCCACACATCTGGTTTACTGAATCCCTTGGACCTTCTTATTGACGATGAAACACAGAAATTGCATCCGAATTTAATAAAAAAGGCACAATGCCGACTTAAGTACAAGATGACTGATACTCTAACTTTCTATGATTTGAACCTCTCCTATGAGTCCAGTTTTAGATTCCGATGCTTCACTTCGGGTTTACTGTATCCCTTGGCCCCCTTATTGACGATGAAACACAGAAATTGCATCCGAATTTAATGACAAAGGCACAATGCCGACCTAAGTACAAGAGGACTGATACTCTAACTTTCTATGATTTGAACCCCTCCTGTGAGTCCAGTTTTAGTTTCCGATGCCACACATCTGGTTTACTGAATCTCTTGGACCTTCTTATTGACGATGAAACACAGAAATTGCATCCGAATTATTAATAAAGGCACAATGCCGACTTAAGTGCAAGATGACTGATACTCTAACTTTCTATGATTTGAACCCCTCCTGTGAGTCCTGTTTTAGATTCCGATGCTTAACTTCAGGTTTACTGAATCCCTTGGCCCTTCTTATTGACGATGAAACGCAGAAATTGCATCCGAATTTAATACAAAAGGCACAATGCCGACATAAGTACAAGAGGACTGAAACTCTAACTTTCTATGATTTGAACCTCTGCTGTGAGTCCACTTTTAGCTTCCGATGCTTCACTTCAGGTTTACTGTATCCCTTGGACCTTCTTATTGACAATGAAACACAGAAATTGCAACCGAATTAAATACAAAAGGCACAATGCCAACTTAAGTACAAGAGGACTGATACTCCAAATTCCTATGATTTGAACCTCTGCTGTGAGTCCAGTTTTAGTTTCCGATGCATCACTCCACGTTTACTGTATCCCTTGGACCTTCTAATTGACGATGAAACACAGAAATAGCATCCGAATTTAATAAAAAAGGCACAATGCCGACTGAAGTACAAGAGGTCTGATACTCTAATTTTCTATGATTTGAACCCCTCCTGTGAGGCCAGTTCTAGATTCCGATGCTTAACTTCAACTTTACTGTGTCCCTTGGACCTTCTTATTGACGATGAAACACAGAAATTGCATCCGAAATTAATACAAAAGGCACAATGCCGACTTCAGTACAAGGCGACTGACACACTAACTTTCTATGATTTGAACCTCTCCTGTGAGTCCAGTTTTAGATTCCGATGCTTCACTTCGGGTTTACTGTAGCCCTTGGACCCCCTTATTGACGATGAAACACAGAAATTGCATCCGAATTTAATACAAAAAGCACAATGCCGACTTAAGTACAATGCGACTGAAACTCTAACTTTCTATGATTTGAACCTCTGCTGTGAGTCCAGTTTTAGTTTCCGATGCTTCACATCAGGTTTACTGTATCCCTTGGACCTTCTTATTGACGATGAAACACAGAAATTGCATCGGAATTTAATACAAAAGGCACAATGCCGACTGACGTACAAGAGGACTGATACTCTAACTTTCTATGAATTGAACCCCTCCTGTGAGTCCAGTTTTAGATTACGATGCTTAACTTCAGGTTTACTGTATCCCTTGGACCTTCCTATTGACGATGAAACACAGATATTGCATCCGAATTTATTAAAAAAGGCACAATGCCGACCTAAGTACAAGAGGACTGATACTCTAACTTTCTATGGTTTGAACCCCTCCTGTGAGGCCAGTTTTAGTTTCCGATGCCACACATCAGGTTTACTGAATCCCTTGGACCTTCTTATTGACGATGAAACACAGAAATTGCATCCGAATTTAATACAAAAGGCACAATGCCGACTTAAGTACAAGAGGACTGATACTCTAACTTTCTATGATTTGAACCTCTCCTGTGAGTCCAGTTTTAGATTCCGATGCTTCACTTCGGGTTTACTGTATCACTTGGACCCGCTTATTGACGATGAAACACAGAAATTGCATCCGAATTTAATAGAAAAAGCACAATGCCGACTTAAGTACAGTGCGACTGAAACTCTAACTTTCTATGATTTGAACCTCTGCTGTGAGTCCAGTTTTAGTTTCCGATGCTTCACTTCAGGTTTAATGTATCCCTTGGACCTTCTTATTGACGATGAAACACAGAAATTTGCATCCGAATTAAATACAAAAGGCTCAATGATGACTTAAGTACAAGAGGACTAAAACACTAACTTTCAATAATTTGAACCTCTGCTGTGAATCCAGTTTTAGTTTCCGATGCTTCACTTCAGGTTTACTGTATCCCTTGGGCCTTCTTATTGACGGTGAAACACAGAAATTGCATCCGAATTTAATTTAGAAGGCACAATGCCGACTTAAGTACAAGAGGACTGATACTCTATCTTTCTATGATTTAACCCCTCCTGTGAGTCCAGTTTTAGATTACGATGCTTAACTTCAAGTTTACTGTATCCCTTGGACCTTCTTATTGAGGATGAAACACAGAAATTGCATCCGAATTTAATGCAAAAGGCACAATGCCGACTTAAGTACAAGAGGACTGAAACTCTAACTTTCTGTGATTTGAACCTCTGCTGTGAGTCCACTTTTAGTTCCCGATGCTTTACTTCAGGTTTACTGTATCCCTTGGAACTTCTCATTGACGATGAAACACAGAAATTGAATCCGAATTTAATACAAAAGGCACAATGCCGACTTAAGTACAAGAGGACTGAAACTCTAACTTTCTATGATTTGAACCTCTGCTGTGAGTCCACTTTTAGCTTCCGATGCTTCACTTCAGGTTTACTGTATCCCTTGGACCTTCTTATTGACGATGAAACACAGAAATTGCAACCGAATTAAGTACAAAAGGCACAATGCCAACTTAAGTACAAGAGGACTGATACTCCAAATTCCTATGATTTGAACCTCTGCTGTGAGTCCAGTTTTAGTTTCCGATGCATCACTCCACGTTTACTGTATCCCTTGGATCTTCTAATTGACGATGACACACAGAAATAGCATCCGAATTTAATAAAAAAGGCACAATGCCGACTTAAGTACAAGAGGTCTGATACTCTAATTTTCTATGATTTGAACCCCTCCTGTGAGGCCAGTTATAGGTTCCGATGCTTAACTTCAACTTTACTGTATCCCTTGGACCTTCTTATTGACTATGAAACACAGTAATTGCATCCGAAATTAATACAAAAGGCACAATGCCGACTTCAGTACAAGGCGACTGACACACTAACTTTCTATGATTTGAACCTCTCCTGTGAGTCCAGTATTAGATTCTGATGCTTCACTTCAGGTTTACTGTATCCCTTGGACCCTCTTATTGACGATGAAACAGAGAAATTGCATCCGAATTTAATACAAAAGGCACAATGCCGACTTAAGTACAAGAGGACTGATACTCTAACTTTCTATGATTTGAACCTCTCCTGTGAGTCCAGTTTTAGATTCCGATGCTTCACTTCGGGTTTACTGTATCCCTTGGACCCCCTTATTGACGATGAAACACAGAAATTGCATCCGAATTTAATACAAAAAGCACAATGCCGACTTAAGTACAATGCGACTGAAACTCTAACTTTCTATGATTTGAACCTCTGCTGTGAGTCCAGTTTTAGTTTCCGATGCTTCACATCAGGTTTACTGTATCCCTTGGACCTTCTTATTGACGATGAAACACAGAAATTGCATCAGAATTTAATACAAAAGGCACAATGCCGACTGACGTACAAGAGGACTGATACTCTAACTTTCTATGATTTGAACCCCTCCTGTGAGTCCAGTTTTAGATTACGATGCTTAACTTCAGGTTTACTGTATCCCTTGGGCGTTCCTATTGACGATGAAACACAGATATTGCATCCGAACTTAATAAAAAAGGCACAATGCCGACCTAAGTACAAGAGGACTGATACTCTAACTTTCTACTATTTGGACCCCTCCTGGGAGTCCAGTTTTAGTTTCCGATGCCACACATCTGGTTTACTGAATCCCTTGGATCTTCTTATTGACGATGAAACACAGAAATTGCATCCGAATTTAATAAAAAAGGCACAATGCCGACTTAAGTACAAGATGACTGATACTCTAACTTTCTATGATTTGAACCTCTCCTGTGAGTCCAGTTTTAGATTCCGATGCTTCACTTCGGGTTTACTGTATCCCTTGGACCCCCTTATTGACGATGAAACACAGAAATTGCATCCGAATTTAATAAAAAAGGCACAATGCCGACTTAAGTACAAGAGGTCTGATACTCTAATTTTCTATGATTTGAACCCCTCCTGTGAGGCCAGTTATAGGTTCCGATGCTTAACTTCAACTTTACTGTATCCCTTGGACCTTCTTATTGACTATGAAACACAGTAATTGCATCCGAAATTAATACAAAAGGCACAATGCCGACTTCAGTACAAGGCGACTGACACACTAACTTTCTATGATTTGAACCTCTCCTGTGAGGCCAGTATTAGATTCTGATGCTTCACTTCAGGTTTACTGTATCCCTTGGACCCTCTTATTGACGATGAAACAGAGAAATTGCATCCGAATTTAATACAAAAGGCACAATGCCGACTTAAGTACAAGAGGACTGATACTCTAACTTTCTATGATTTGAACCTCTCCTGTGAGTCCAGTTTTAGATTCCGATGCTTCACTTCGGGTTTACTGTATCCCTTGGACCCCCTTATTGACGATGAAACACAGAAATTGCATCCGAATTTAATACAAAAAGCACAATGCCGACTTAAGTACAATGCGACTGAAACTCTAACTTTCTATGATTTGAACCTCTGCTGTGAGTCCAGTTTTAGTTTCCGATGCTTCACATCAGGTTTACTGTATCCCTTGGACCTTCTTATTGACGATGAAACACAGAAATTGCATCAGAATTTAATACAAAAGGCACAATGCCGACTGACGTACAAGAGGACTGATACTCTAACTTTCTATGATTTGAACCCCTCCTGTGAGTCCAGTTTTAGATTACGATGCTTAACTTCAGGTTTACTGTATCCCTTGGGCGTTCCTATTGACGATGAAACACAGATATTGCATCCGAATTTAATAAAAAAGGCACAATGCCGACCTAAGTACAAGAGGACTGATACTCTAACTTTCTACTATTTGGACCCCTCCTGTGAGTCCAGTTTTAGTTTCCGATGCCACACATCTGGTTTACTGAATCCCTTGGACCTTCTTATTGACGATGAAACACAGAAATTGCATCCGAATTTAATAAAAAAGGCACAATGCCGACCTAAGTACAAGAGGACTGAAACTCTAACTTTCTATGATTTTAACCTCTGCTGTGAGTCCACTTTTAGCTTCCGATGCTTCACTTCAGGTTTACTGTATCCCTTGGACCTTCTTATTGACGATGAAACACAGAAATTGCAACCGAATTAAATACAAAAGGCACAATGCCAACTTAAGTACAAGAGGACTGATACTCCAAATTCCTATGATTTGAACCTCTGCTGTGAGTCCAGTTTTAGTTTCCGATGCATCACTCCACTTTTACTGTATCCCTTGGACCTTCTAATTGACGATGAAACACAGAAATAGCATCCGAATTTAATAAAAAAGGCACAATGCCGACTGAAGTACAAGAGGTCTGATACTCTAATTTTCTATGATTTGAACCCCTCCTGTGAGGCCAGTTATAGATTCCGATGCTTAACTTCAACTTTACTGTATCCCTTGGACCTTCTTATTGACGATGAAACACAGAAATTGCATCCGAATTTAATGCAAAAGGCACAATGCCGACTTAAGTACAAGAGGACTGAAACTCTAACTTTCTGTGATTTGAACCTCTGCTGTGAGTCCACTTTTAGTTCCCGATGCTTCACTTCAGGTTTACTGTATCCCTTGGACCTTCTTATTGACGATGAAACACAGAAATTGAATCCGAATTTAATACAAAAGGCACAATGCCGACTTAAGTACAAGAGGACTGAAACTCTAACTTTCTATGATTTGAACCTCTGCTGTGAGTCCACTTTTAGCTTCCGATGCTTCACTTCAGGTTTACTGTATCCCTTGGACCTTCTTATTGACGATGAAACACAGAAATTGGAACCGAATTAAGTACAAAAGGCACAATGCCAACTTAAGTACAAGTGGACTGATACTCCAAATTCCTATGATTTGAACCTCTGCTGTGAGTCCAGTTTTAGTTTCCGATGCATCACTCCACGTTTACTGTATCCCTTGGATCTTCTAATTGACGATGAAACACAGAAATAGCATCCGAATTTAATAAAAAAGGCACAATGCCGACTTAAGTACAAGAGGTCTGATACTCTAATTTTCTATGATTTGAACCCCTCCTGTGAGGCCAGTTATAGATTCCGATGCTTAACTTCAACTTTACTGTATCCCTTGGACCTTCTTATTGACTATGAAACACAGTAATTGCATCCGAAATTAATACAAAAGGCACAATGCCGACTTCAGTACAAGGCGACTGACACACTAACTTTCTATGATTTGAACCTCTCCTGTGAGTCCAGTATTAGATTCTGATGCTTCACTTCAGGTTTACTGTATCCCTTGGACCCTCTTATTGACTATGAAACACAGAAATTGCATCCGAATTTAATACAAAAGGCACAATGCCGACTTAAGTACAAGAGGACTGATACTCTAACTTTCTATGATTTGAACCTCTGCTGTGAGTCCAGTTTTAGATTCCGATGCTTCACTTCGGGTTTACTGTATCCCTTGGACCCCCTTATTGACGATGAAACACAGAAATTGCATCCGAATTTAATACAAAAAGCACAATGCCGACTTAAGTACAATGCGACTGAAACTCTAACTTTCTATGATTTGAACCTCTGCTGTGAGTCCAGTTTTAGTTTCCGATGCTTCACATCAGGTTTACTGTATCCCTTGGACCTTCTTATTGACGATGAAACACAGAAATTGCATCAGAATTTAATACAAAAGGCACAATGCCGACTGACGTACAAGAGGACTGATACTCTAACTTTCTATGATTTGAACCCCTCCTGTGAGTCCAGTTTTAGATTACGATGCTTAACTTCAGGTTTACTGTATCCCTTGGGCGTTCCTATTGACGATGAAACACAGATATTGCATCCGAATTTAATAAAAAAGGCACAATGCCGACCTAAGTACAAGAGGACTGATACTCTAACTTTCTACTATTTGAACCCCTCCTGTGAGTCCAGTTTTAGTTTCCGATGCCACACATCTGGTTTACTGAATCCCTTGGACCTTCTTATTGACGATGAAACACAGAAATTGCATCCGAATTTAATAAAAAAGGCACAATGCCGACTTAAGTACAAGATGACTGATACTCTAACTTTCTATGATTTGAACCTCTCCTGTGAGTCCAGTTTTAGATTCCGATGCTTCACTTCGGGTTTACTGTATCCCTTGGACCCCCTTATTGACGATGAAACACAGAAATTGCATCCGAATTTAATAAAAAAGGCACAATGCCGACCTAAGTACAAGAGGACTGAAACTCTAACTTTCTATGATTTGAACCTCTGCTGTGAGTCCACTTTTAGCTTCCGATGCTTCACTTCAGGTTTACTGTATCCCTTGGACCTTCTTATTGACGATGAAACACAGAAATTGCAACCGAATTAAATACAAAAGGCACAATGCCAACTTAAGTACAAGAGGACTGATACTCCAAATTCCTATGATTTGAACCTCTGCTGTGAGTCCAGTTTTAGTTTCCGATGCATCACTCCACTTTTACTGTATCCCTTGGACCTTCTAATTGACGATGAAACACAGAAATAGCATCCGAATTTAATAAAAAAGGCACAATGCCGACTGAAGTACAAGAGGTCTGATACTCTAATTTTCTATGATTTGAACCCCTCCTGTGAGGCCAGTTATAGATTCCGATGCTTAACTTCAACTTTACTGTATCCCTTGGACCTTCTTATTGACGATGAAACACAGAAATTGCATCCGAATTTAATGCAAAAGGCACAATGCCGACTTAAGTACAAGAGGACTGAAACTCTAACTTTCTGTGATTTGAACCTCTGCTGTGAGTCCACTTTTAGTTCCCGATGCTTCACTTCAGGTTTACTGTATCCCTTGGACCTTCTTATTGACGATGAAACACAGAAATTGCATCCGAATTTAATACAAAAGGCACAATGCCGACTTAAGTACAAGAGGACTGAAACTCTAACTTTCTATGATTTGAACCTCTGCTGTGAGTCCACTTTTAGCTTCCGATGCTTCACTTTAGGTTTACTGTATCCCTTGGACCTTCTTATTGACGATGAAACACAGAAATTGCAACCGAATTAAATACAAAAGGCACAATGCCAACTTAAGTACAAGAGGACTGATACTCCAAATTCCTATGATTTGAACCTCTGCTGTGAGTCCAGTTTTAGTTTCCGATGCATCACTCCACGTTTACTGTATCCCTTGGATCTTCTAATTGACGATGAAACACAGAAATAGCATCCGAATTTAATAAAAAAGGCACAATGCCGACTTAAGTACAAGAGGTCTGATACTCTACTTTTCTATGATTTGAACCCCTCCTGTGAGGCCAGTTATAGATTCCGATGCTTAACTTCAACTTTACTGTATCCCACGGACCTTCTTATTGACGATGAAACACAGAAATTGCATCCGAAATTAATACAAAAGGCACAATGCCGACTTCAGTACAAGGCGACTGACACACTAACTTTCTATGATTTGAACCTCTCCTGTGAGTCCAGTATTAGATTCTGATGCTTCACTTCAGGTTTACTGTATCCCTTGGACCCTCTTATTGACGATGAAACACAGAAATTGCATCCGAATTTAATACAAAAGGCACAATGCCGACTTAAGTACAAGAGGACTGATACTCTAACTTTCTATGATTTGAACCTCTCCTGTGAGTCCAGTTTTAGATTCCGATGCTTCACTTCGGGTTTACTGTATCCCTTGGACTCCCTTATTGACGATGAAACACAGAAATTGCATCCGAATTTAATACAAAAAGCACAATGCCGACTTAAGTACAATGCGACTGAAACTCTAACTTTCTATGATTTGAACCTCTGCTGTGAGTCCAGTTTTAGTTTCCGATGCTTCACATCAGGTTTACTGTATCCCTTGGACCTTCTTATTGACGATGAAACACAGAAATTGCATCGGAATTTAATACAAAAGGCACAGTGCCGACTGACGTACAAGAGGACTGATACTCTAACTTTCAATGATTTGAACCCCTCCTGTGAGTCCAGTTTTAGATTACGATGCTTAACTTCAGGTTTACTGTATCCCTTGGACCTTCCTATTGACGATGAAACACAGATATTGCATCCCAATTTAATAAAAAAGGCACAATGCCGACCTAGGTACAAGAGGACTGATACTCTAACTTTCTATGATTTGAACCCCTCCTGTGAGTCCAGTTTTGGTTTCCGATGCCACACATCTGGTTTACTGAATCCCTTGGTCCTTCTTATTGACGATGAAACACAGAAATTGCATCCTAATTTAATAAAAAAGGCACATTGCCGACTTAAGTACAAGATGACTGATACTCTAACTTTCTATGATTTGAACCCCTCCTGTGAGTCCAGTTTTAGATTCCGATGCTTAACTTCAGGTTTACTGAATCCCTTGGCCCTTCTTATTGACGATGAAACGCAGAAATTGCATCCGAATTTAATACAAAAGGCACAATGCCGACTTAAATACAAGAGGACTGATACTCTAACTTTCTATGATTTGAACCTCTCCTGTGAGTCCAGTTTTAGATTCCGATGCTTCACTTCGGGTTTACTGTATCCCTTGGACCCCCTTATTGACGATGAAACACAGAAATTGCATCCGAATTTAATACAAAAAGCACAATGCCGACTTAAGTACAGTGCGACTGAAACTCTAACTTTCTATGTTTTGAACCTCTGCTGTGAGTCCAGTTTTAGTTTCCGATGCTTCATTTCAGGTTTAATGTATCCCTTGGACCTTCTTATTGACGATGAAACACAGAAATTTGCATCCGAATTTAATACAAAAGGCTCAATGATGACTTAAGTACAAGAGGACTAAAACTCTAACTTTCAATGATTTGAACCTCTGCTGTGAGTCCAGTTTTAGTTTTCGATGCTTCACTTCAGGTTTACTGTATCCCTTGGACCTTCTTATTGACGGTGAAACACAGAAATTGCATCCGAATTTAATTTAGAAGGCACAATGCCGACTTAAGTACAAGAGGACTGATACTCTATCTTTCTATGATTTAACCCCTCCTGTGAGTCCAGTTTTAGTTTCCGATGCCATACATCAGGTTTACTGTATCCCTTGGACCTTCTTATTGACAATGAAACACAGAAATTGCATCCGAATTTAATACAAAAGGCACAATGCCGACTTACGTACAAGAGGACTGGAACTCTAACTTTCTATGATTTGAACCTCTGCTGTGAGTCCAGTTTTAGTTTCCGATGCTTCACTTCAGGTTTACTGTACCCCTTGGACCTTCTTATTGACGATGAAACACAGAAATTGCATCCGAATTTAATACAAAAGGCACAATGCCGACTAAAGTACAAGAGGACTGAAACTCTAACTTTCTATGATTTTAACCCCTCCTGTGAGTCCAGTTTTAGGTTCCGATGCTTAACTTCAGGTTTAGTGTATCCCTTGGACCTTCTTATTGACGATGAAACACAGAAATTGCATCCGAATTTAATACAAATGGCACAATGCCGACTTAAGTACAAGAGGACTGATACTCTAACTTCCTATGATTTGAACCTCAGCTGTGAGTCCAGTTTTAGTTTCCGATGCTTCACTTCAGGTTTACTGTATCCCTTGAACTTTCTTATGGAAGATGAAACACAGAAATTGCATCCGAATTTAATACAAAAGGCACAATGCCGACTAAAGTACTAGAGGACTGATACTCTAACTTTCTATGATTTGAACCTCTGCTGTGAGTCCAGTTTTAGTTTCCGATGCTTCACTTCAGGTTTAGTGTATCCCTTGGACCTTCTTATTGACGATGAAACACAGAAATTGCATCCGAATTTAATGCAAAAGGCACAATGATGACTTAAGTACAAGAGGACTGAAACTCTAACTTTCTGTGATTTGAACCTCTGCTGTGAGTCCACTTTTAGTTCCCGATGCTTCACTTCAGGTTTACTGTATCCCTTGGACCTTGTTATTGACGATGAAACACAGAAATTGCATCCGAATTTAATACAAAAGGCACAATGCCGACTTAAGTACAAGAGGACTGAAACTCTAACTTTCTATGATTTGAACCTCTGCTGTGAGTCCACTTTTAGCTTCCGATGCTTCACTTCAGGTTTACTGTATCCCTTGGACCTTCTTATTGACGATGAAACACAGAAATTGCAACCGAATTAAATACAAAAGGCACAATGCCAACTTAAGTACAAGAGGACTGATACTCCAAATTCCTATGATTTGAACCTCTGCTGTGATTCCAGTTTTAGTTTCCGATGCATCACTCCAGGTTTACTGTATCCCTTGGACCTTCTAATTGACGATGAAACACAGAAATAGCAACCGAATTTAATAAAAAAGGCACAATGCCGACTTAAGTAAAAGAGGTCTGATACTCTAATTTTCTATGATTTGAACCCCTCCTGTGAGGCCAGTTATAGATTCCGATGCTTAACTTCAACTTTACTGTATCCCTTGGACCTTCTTATTGACGATGAAACACAGAAATTGCATCCGAAATTAATACAAAAGGCCCAATGCCGACTTCAGTACAAGGCGACTGACACACTAACTTTCTATGATTTGAACCTCTCCTGTGAGTCCAGTATTAGATTCTGATGCTTCACTTCAGGTTTACTGTATCCCTTGGACCCTCTTATTGACGATGAAACACAGAAATTGCATCCGAATTTAATACAAAAGGCACAATGCCGACTTAAGTACAAGAGGACTGATACTCTAACTTTCTATGATTTGAACCTCTGCTGTGAGTCCACTTTTAGCTTCCGATGCTTCACTTCAGGTTTACTGTATCCCTTGGACCTTCTTATTGACGATGAAACACAGAAATTGCATCCGAATTTAATACAAAAAGCACAATGCCGACTTAAGTACAATGCGACTGATACTCTAACTTTCTATGATTTGAACCTCTGCTGTGAGTCCAGTTTCAGTTTCCGATGCTTCACATCAGGTTTACTGTATCCCTTGGACCTTTTTATTGACGATGAAACACAGAAATTGCATCGGAATTTAATACAAAAGGCACAATGCCGACTGACGTACAAGAGGACTGATACTCTAACTTTCTATGATTTGAACCCCTCCTGTGAGTCCAGTTTTAGATTACGATGCTTAACTTCAGGTTTACTGTATCCCTTGTACCTTCCTATTGACGATGAAACACAGATATTGCAACCGAATTTAATAAAAAAGGCACAATGCCGACTTAAGTACAAGAGGACTGATACTCTAATTTTCTATGATTTGAACCCCTCCTGTGAGTCCAGTTTTAGTTTCCGATGCCACACATCAGGTTTACTGAATCCCTTGGACCTTCTTATTGACGATGAAACACAGAAATTGCATCCGAATTTATTAAAAAAGGCACAATGCCGACTTAAGTACAAGATGACTGATACTCTAACTTTCTATGATTTGAACCCCTCCAGTGAGTCCAGTTTTAGATTCCGATGCTTAACTTCAGGTTTACTGAATCCCTTGGACCTTCTTATTGACGATGAATCGCAGAAATTGCATCCGAATTTAATACAAAAGGCACAATGCCGACTTAAGTACAAGAGGACTGATACTCTAACTTTCTATGATTTGAACCTCTCCTGTGAGTCCAGTTTTAGTTTCCGATGCTTCACTTCAGGTTTACTGTATCCCTTGGACCTTCTTATTGACGATGAAACACAGAAATTTGCATCCGAATTTAATACAAAAGGCTCAATGATGACTTAAGTACAAGAGGACTAAAACTCTAACTTTCAATGATTTGAACCTCTGCTGTGAGTCCAGTTTTAGTTTCCGATGCTTCACTACAGGTTTACTGTATCCCTTGGACCTTCTTATTGACGGTGAAACACAGAAATTGCATCCGAATTTAATTTAGAAGGCACAATGCCGACTTAAGTACAAGAGGACTGATACTCTATCTTTCTATGATTTAACCCCTCCTGTGAGTCCAGTTTTAGATTACGATGCTTAACTTCCAGTTTACTGTATCCCTTGGACCTTCTTATTGACGATGAAACACAGAATTTGCATCCGAATTTAATACAAAAGGCACAATACCGACTTAAAAACAAGGGGACTTAAACTCTAACTTTCTATGATTTGAACCTCTGCTGTGAGTCCAGTTTTAGTTTCCGATGCTTCACTTCAGGTTTACTGTATCCCTTGGACCTTCTTATTGACGATGAAACACAGAAATTGCATCCGAATTTTATACAAAAGGCACAATGCCGACTTAAGTACAAGAGGACTGATACTCCAACTTTCTATGATTTGAACCTCTGCTGTGAGTCCAGCTTTAGTTTCCGATGCATCACTTCAGGTCTACTGTATCCCTTGGACCTTCTAATTGACGATGAAACACAGAAATTGCATCCGAATTGAATAAAAAAGGCACAATGCCGACTTAAGTACAAGAGGTCTGATACTCTAATTTTCTATGATTTGAACCCCTCCTGTGAGTCCAGTTATAGATTCCGATGCTTAACTTCAACTTTACTGTATCCCTTGGACCTTCTCTTTGACGATGAAACATAGAATTTGCATCCGAATTTAATACAAAAGGCACAATGCCGACTTAAGTACAAGGCGACTGATACTCTAACTTTCAATGATTTGAACCCCTCCTGTGAGTCCAGTTTTAGTTTCCGATGCTTAACTTCAGGTTTACTGTATCCCTTGGACCTACCTATTGACGATGAAACACAGAAATTACATCCGAAATTAATAAAAAAGGCACAATGCCGACTTAAGTACAAGAGGACTGATACTCTTACTTTCTATGATTTGAACCCCTCCTGTGAGTCCAGTTTTAGGTTCCGAGCTTAACTTCAGGTTTACTGTATCCCTCGGACCTTCTTATTGACGATGAAACACAGAATTTGCATCCGAATGTAATACAAAAGTCACAATGCCGACTTAAGTACAAGAGGAATGATACTCTAACTTTCTATGATTTGAAAATTTCCTGTAAGCCCAGTTTTAGATTCCGATGCTTCACTTCGGTTTTACTGTATCCCTTGGACCCTCTTATTGACAATGAAACACAGAAATTGCATCCGAATTTAATAAAAAATGCACAATGACGACTTAAGTACAAGAGGACTGAAACTCTAAATTTCTATGATTTGAACCTCTGCTGTGAGTCCAGTTTTAGTTTCCGATGCTTCACTTCAGGTTTACTGTATCCCTTGGACCTTCTTATTGACGATGAAACACCGAAATTGCATCCGAATTTCATACAAAAGGCACAATGCCAACTTACGTACAAGATAACTGAAACTTTAACTTTCTATGATTTTAACCTCTGCTGTGAGTTCAGTTTTAGTTTCCGATGCTTAACTTCAGGTTTACTGTATCCCTTGGACCTTCTTATTGACGATGAAACACAGAAATTGAATCCGAATTTAATACAAAAGGCACAATGCCGACTTAAGTACAAGAGGACTGGAACTCTAACATTCTATGATTTGAACCTCTGCTGTGAGTCCAGTTTTAGTTTCCGATGCTTCACTTCAGGTTAACTGTATCCCTTGGACCTTCTTATTGACGATGAAACACAGAAATTGCATCCGAATTCATTAGAAAAGGCACAATGCCGACTTAAGTACAGGAGGACTGACACTCTAACTTTCTATGATTTGAACCCCTCCTGTGAGTCCAGTTTTAGATTCCGATGCTTAACTTCAGGTTTAGTGTATCCCTTGGACCTTCTTATTGACGATGAAACACAGAAATTGCATCCGAATCTAATACAAATGGCGCAATGCCGACTTAAGTACAAGAGGTCTGATACTCTAATTTTCTATGATTTGAACCCATCCTGTGAGTCCAGTTATAGATTCCGATGCTTAACTTCAACTTTACTGTATCCCTTGGACCTTCTCATTGACGATGAAACATAGAAATTGCATCCGAATTAAATACAAAAGGCACAATGCCGACTTAAGTACAAGAGGACTGAAACTCTAACTTTCTATGATTTGAACCTCTGCTGTGAGTCCAGTTTTAGTTTCCGATGCTTCACTTCAGGTTTACTGTATCCCTAGGACCTTCTTATTGACGATGAAACACAGAAATTGCATCCGAATTTAATGCAAAAGGCACAATGCCGACTTAAGTACAAGAGGACTGAAACTCTAACTTTCTGTGATTTGAACCTCTGCTGTGAGTCCACTTTTAGTTTCCGATGCTTCACTTCAGGTTTACTGTATCCCTTGGGCCTTCTTATTGACGATGAAACACAGAAATTGCATCCGAATTTAATACAAAAGGCACAATGCCGACTTAAGTACAAGAGTACTGAAACTCAACTTTCTATGATTTGAACCTCTGCTGTGAGTCCACTTTTAGTTTCCGATGCTTCACTTCAGGTTTACTGTATCCCTTGGACCTTCTTATTGACGATGAAGCACAGAAATTGCAACCGAATTAAATACAAGAGGCACAATGCCAACTTAAGGACAAGAGGACTGATACTCCAACTTTCTATGATTTGAACCTCTGCTGTGAGTCCAGTTTTAGTTTCCGATGCATCACTCCAGGTTTACTGTATCCCTTGGACCTTCTAATTGACGATGAAACACAGAAATAGCATCCGAATTTAATAAAAAAGGCACAATGCCGACTTAAGTACAAGAGGTCTGATACTCTAATTTTCTATGATTTGAACCCCTCCTGTGAGGCCAGTTATAGATTCCGATGCTTAACTTCAACTTTACTGTATCCCTTGGACCTTCTTATTGACGATGAAACACAGGAATTGCATCCGAAATTAATACAAAAGGCACAATGCCGACTTCAGTACAAGGCGACTGACACACTAACTTTCTATGATTTGAACCTCTCCTGTGAGTCCAGATTTAGATTCTGATGCTTCACTTCAGGTTTACTGTATCCCTTGGACCCTCTTATTGACGATGAAACACAGAAATTGCATCCGAATTTAATACAAAAGGCACAATGCCGACTTAAGTACAAGAGGACTGATACTCTAACTTTCTATGATTTGAACCCCTCCTGTGAGTCCAGTTTCTGATTCCGATGCTTAACTTTAGGTTAACTGTATCCCTTGGACCTTCTTATTGACGATGAAACACAGAAATTGCATCCGAATTTAATACAAAAGGCACAATGCCGACTTAAGTACAAGAGGACTGAAACTCTAACTTTCTATGATTTGAACCTCTGCTGTGAGTCCAGTTTCAGTTTCCGATGCTTCACATCAGGTTTACTGTATCCCTTGGACCTTTTTATTGACGATGAAACACAGAAATTGCATCGGAATTTAATACAAAAGGCACAATGCCGACTGACGTACAAGAGGACTGATACTCTAACTTTCTATGATTTGAACCCCTCCTGTGAGTCCAGTTTTAGATTACGATGCTTAACTTCAGGTTTACTGTATCCCTTGGACCTTCCTATTGACGATGAAACACGGATATTGCAACCGAATTTAATAAAAAAGGCACAATGCCGACTTAAGTACAAGAGGACTGATACTCTAATTTTCTATGATTTGAACCCCTCCTGTGAGTCCAGTTTTAGTTTCCGATGCCACACATCAGGTTTACTGAATCCCTTGGACCTTCTTATTGACGATGAAGCACAGAAATTGCATCCGAATTTATTAAAAAAGGCACAATGCCGACTTAAGTACAAGATGACTGATACTCTAACTTTCTATGATTTGAACCCCTCCAGTGAGTCCAGTTTTAGATTCCGATGCTTAACTTCAGGTTTACTGAATCCCTTGGACCTTCTTATTGACGATGAATCGCAGAAATTGCATCCGAATTTAATACAAAAGGCACAATGCCGACTTAAGTACAAGAGGACTGATACTCTAACTTTCTATGATTTGAACCTCTCCTGTGAGTCCAGTTTTAGTTTCCGATGCTTCACTTCAGGTTTACTGTATCCCTTGGACCTTCTTATTGACGATGAAACACAGAAATTTGCATCCGAATTTAATACAAAAGGCTCAATGATGACTTAAGTGCAAGAGGACTAAAACTCTAACTTTCAATGATTTGAACCTCTGCTGTGAGTCCAGTTTTAGTTTCCGATGCTTCACTACAGGTTTACTGTATCCCTTGGACCTTCTTATTGACGGTGAAACACAGAAATTGCATCCGAATTTAATTTAGAAGGCACAATTCCGACTTAAGTACAAGAGGACTGATACTCTATCTTTCTATGATTTAACCCCTCCTGTGAGTCCAGTTTTAGATTACGATGCTTAACTTCAAGTTTACTGTATCCCTTGGACCTTCTTATTGACGATGAAACACAGAATTTGCATCCGAATTTAATACAAAAGGCACAATACCGACTTAAAAACAAGGGGACTTAAACTCTAACTTTCTATGATTTGAACCTCTGCTGTGAGTCCAGTTTTAGTTTCCGATGCTTCACTTCAGGTTTACTGTATCCCTTGGACCTTCTTATTGACGATGAAACACAGAAATTGCATCCGAATTTCATACAAAAGGCACAATGCCGACTTAAGTACAAGAGGACTGATACTCCAACTTTCTATGATTTGAACCTCTGCTGTGAGTCCAGCTTTAGTTTCCGATGCATCACTTCAGGTCTACTGTATCCCTTGGACCTTCTAATTGACGATGAAACACAGAAATTGCATCCGAATTGAATAAAAAAGGCACAATGCCGACTTAAGTACAAGAGGTCTGATACTCTAATTTTCTATGATTTGAACCCCTCCTGTGAGTCCAGTTATAGATTCCGATGCTTAACTTCAACTTTACTGTATCCCTTGGACCTTCTCTTTGACGTTGAAACATAGAATTTGCATCCGAATTTAATACAAAATCACAATGCCGACTTAAGTACAAGGCGACTGATACTCTAACTTTCAATGATTTGAACCCCTCCTGTGAGTCCAGTTTTAGTTTCCGATGCTTAACTTCAGGTTTACTGTATCCCTTGGACCTTCTTATTGACGATGAAACACAGAAATTACATCCGAATTTAATAAAAAAGGCACAATGCCGACTTAAGTACAAGAGGACTGATACTCTTACTTTCTATGATTTGAACCCCTCCTGTGAGTCCAGTTTTAGGTTCCGAGCTTAACTTCAGGTTTACTGTATCCCTCGGACCTTCTTATTGACGATGAAACACAGAATTTGCATCCGAATGTAATACAAAAGTCACAATGCCGACTTAAGTACAAGAGGAATGATACTCTAACTTTCTATGATTTGAAAATTTCCTGTAAGCCCAGTTTTAGATTCCGATGCTTCACTTCGGTTTTACTGTATCCCTTGGACCCTCTTATTGACAATGAAACACAGAAATTGCATCCGAATTTAATAAAAAATGCACAATGACGACTTAAGTACAAGAGGACTGAAACTCTAAATTTCTATGATTTGAACCTCTGCTGTGAGTCCAGTTTTAGTTTCCGATGCTTCACTTCAGGTTTACTGTATCCCTTGGACCTTCTTATTGACGATGAAACACCGAAATTGCATCCGAATTTCATACAAAAGGCACAATGCCAACTTACGTACAAGATAACTGAAACTTTAACTTTCTATGATTTTAACCTCTGCTGTGAGTTCAGTTTTAGTTTCCGATGCTTAACTTCAGGTTTACTGTATCCCTTGACCTTCTTATTGACGATGAAACACAGAAATTGCATCCGAATTTAATACAAAAGGCACAATGCCGACTTAAGTACAAGAGGACTGGAACTCTAACATTCTATGATTTGAACCTCTGCTGTGAGTCCAGTTTTAGTTTCCGATGCTTCACTTCAGGTTAACTGTATCCCTTGGACCTTCTTATTGACGATGAAACACAGAAATTGCATCCGAATTCATTAGAAAAGGCACAATGCCGACTTAAGTACAAGAGGACTGACACTCTAGCTTTCTATGATTTGAACCCCTCCTGTGAGTCCAGTTTTAGATTCCGATGCTTCACTTCAGGTTTAGTGTATCCCTTGGACCTTCTTATTGACGATGAAACACAGAAATTGCATCCGAATCTAATACAAATGGCGCAATGCCGACTTAAGTACAAGAGGTCTGATACTCTAATTTTCTATGATTTGAACCCATCCTGTGAGTCCAGTTATAGATTCCGATGCTTAACTTCAACTTTACTGTATCCCTTGGACCTTCTCATTGACGATGAAACATAGAAATTGCATCCAAATTAAATACAAAAGGCACAATGCCGACTTAAGTACAAGAGGACTGAAACTCTAACTTTCTATGATTTGAACCTCTGCTGTGAGTCCAGTTTTAGTTTCCGATGCTTCACTTCAGGTTTACTGTATCCCTTGGACCTTCTTATTGACGATGAAACACAGAAATTGCATCCGAATTTAATGCAAAAGGCACAATGCCGACTTAAGTACAAGAGGACTGAAACTCTAACTTTCTGTGATTTGAACCTCTGCTGTGAGTCCACTTTTAGTTTCCGATGCTTCACTTCAGGTTTACTGTATCCCTTGGACCTTCTTATTGACGATGAAACACAGAAATTGCATCCGAATTTAATACAAAAGGCACAATGCCGACTTAAGTACAAGAGTACTGAAACTCAACTTTCTATGATTTGAACCTCTGCTGTGAGTCCACTTTTAGTTTCCGATGCTTCACTTCAGGTTTACTGTATCCCTTGGACCTTCTTATTGACGATGAAGCACAGAAATTGCAACCGAATTAAATACAAAAGGCACAATGCCAACTTAAGGACAAGAGGACTGATACTCCAACTTTCTATGATTTGAACCTCTGCTGTGAGTCCAGTTTTAGTTTCCGATGCTTCACTACAGGTTTACTGTATCCCTTGGACCTTCTTATTGACGGTGAAACACAGAAATTGCATCCGAATTTAATTTAGAAGGCACAATTCCGACTTAAGTACAAGAGGACTGATACTCTATCTTTCTATGATTTAACCCCTCCTGTGAGTCCAGTTTTAGATTACGATGCTTAACTTCAAGTTTACTGTATCCCTTGGACCTTCTTATTGACGATGAAACACAGAATTTGCATCCGAATTTAATACAAAAGGCACAATACCGACTTAAAAACAAGGGGACTTAAACTCTAACTTTCTATGATTTGAACCTCTGCTGTGAGTCCAGTTTTAGTTTCCGATGCTTCACTTCAGGTTTACTGTATCCCTTGGACCTTCTTATTGACGATGAAACACAGAAATTGCATCCGAATTTTATACAAAAGGCACAATGCCGACTTAAGTACAAGAGGACTGATACTCCAACTTTCTATGATTTGAACCTCTGCTGTGAGTCCAGCTTTAGTTTCCGATGCATCACTTCAGGTCTACTGTATCCCTTGGACCTTCTAATTGACGATGAAACACAGAAATTGCATCCGAATTGAATAAAAAAGGCACAATGCCGACTTAAGTACAAGAGGTCAGATACTCTAATTTTCTATGATTTGAACCCCTCCTGTGAGTCCAGTTATAGATTCCGATGCTTAACTTCAACTTTACTGTATCCCTTGGACCTTCTCTTTGACGATGAAACATAGAATTTGCATCCGAATTTAATACAAAAGGCACAATGCCGACTTAAGTACAAGGCGACTGATACTCTAACTTTCAATGATTTGAACCCCTCCTGTGAGTCCAGTTTTAGTTTCCGATGCTTAACTTCAGGTTTACTGTATCCCTTGGACCTTCTTATTGACGATGAAACACAGAAATTACATCCGAATTTAATAAAAAAGGCACAATGCCGACTTAAGTACAAGAGGACTGATACTCTTACTTTCTATGATTTGAACCCCTCCTGTGAGTCCAGTTTTAGGTTCCGAGCTTAACTTCAGGTTTACTGTATCCCTCGGACCTTCTTATTGACGATGAAACACAGAATTTGCATCCGAATGTAATACAAAAGTCACAATGCCGACTTAAGTACAAGAGGAATGATACTCTAACTTTCTATGATTTGAAAATTTCCTGTAAGCCCAGTTTTAGATTCCGATGCTTCACTTCGGTTTTACTGTATCCCTTGGACCCTCTTATTGACAATGAAACACAGAAATTGCATCCGAATTTAATAAAAAATGCACAATGACGACTTAAGTACAAGAGGACTGAAACTCTAAATTTCTATGATTTGAACCTCTGCTGTGAGTCCAGTTTTAGTTTCCGATGCTTCACTTCAGGTTTACTGTATCCCTTGGACCTTCTTATTGACGATGAAACACCGAAATTGCATCCGAATTTCATACAAAAGGCACAATGCCAACTTACGTACAAGATAACTGAAACTTTAACTTTCTATGATTTTAACCTCTGCTGTGAGTTCAGTTTTAGTTTCCGATGCTTAACTTCAGGTTTACTGTATCCCTTGGACCTTCTTATTGACGATGAAACACAGAAATTGCATCCGAATTTAATACAAAAGGCACAATGCCGACTTAAGTACAAGAGGACTGGAACTCTAACATTCTATGATTTGAACCTCTGCTGTGAGTCCAGTTTTAGTTTCCGATGCTTCACTTCAGGTTAACTGTATCCCTTGGACCTTCTTATTGACGATGAAACACAGAAATTGCATCCGAATTCATTAGAAAAGGCACAATGCCGACTTAAGTACAAGAGGACTGACACTCTAGCTTTCTATGATTTGAACCCCTCCTGTGAGTCCAGTTTTAGATTCCGATGCTTCACTTCAGGTTTAGTGTATCCCTTGGACCTTCTTATTGACGATGAAACACAGAAATTGCATCCGAATCTAATACAAATGGCGCAATGCCGACTTAAGTACAAGAGGTCTGATACTCTAATTTTCTATGATTTGAACCCATCCTGTGAGTCCAGTTATAGATTCCGATGCTTAACTTCAACTTTACTGTATCCCTTGGACCTTCTCATTGACGATGAAACATAGAAATTGCATCCGAATTAAATACAAAAGGCACAATGCCGACTTAAGTACAAGAGGACTGAAACTCTAACTTTCTATGATTTGAACCTCTGCTGTGAGTCCAGTTTTAGTTTCCGATGCTTCACTTCAGGTTTACTGTATCCCTTGGACCTTCTTATTGACGATGAAACACAGAAATTGCATCCGAATTTAATGCAAAAGGCACAATGCCGACTTAAGTACAAGAGGACTGAAACTCTAACTTTCTGTGATTTGAACCTCTGCTGTGAGTCCACTTTTAGTTTCCGATGCTTCACTTCAGGTTTACTGTATCCCTTGGACCTTCTTATTGACGATGAAACACAGAAATTGCATCCGAATTTAATACAAAAGGCACAATGCCGACTTAAGTACAAGAGTACTGAAACTCAACTTTCTATGATTTGAACCTCTGCTGTAAGTCCACTTTTAGTTTCCGATGCTTCACTTCAGGTTTACTGTATCCCTTGGACCTTCTTATTGACGATGAAGCACAGAAATTGCAACCGAATTAAATACAAAAGGCACAATGCCAACTTAAGGACAAGAGGACTGATACTCCAACTTTCTATGATTTGAACCTCTGCTGTGAGTCCAGTTTTAGTTTCCGATGCATCACTCCAGGTTTACTGTATCCCTTGGACCTTCTAATTGACGATGAAACACAGAAATAGCATCCGAATTTAATAAAAAAGGCACAATGCCGACTTAAGTACAAGAGGTCTGATACTCTAATTTTCTATGATTTGAACCCCTCCTGTGAGGCCAGTTATAGATTCCGATGCTTAACTTCAACTTTACTGTATCCCTTGGACCTTCTTATTGACGATGAAACACAGGAATTGCATCCGAAATTAATACAAAAGGCACAATGCCGACTTCAGTACAAGGCGACTGACACACTAACTTTCTATGATTTGAACCTCTCCTGTGAGTCCAGATTTAGATTCTGATGCTTCACTTCAGGTTTACTGTATCCCTTGGACCCTCTTATTGACGATGAAACACAGAAATTGCATCCGAATTTAATACAAAAGGCACAATGCCGACTTAAGTACAAGAGGACTGATACTCTAACTTTCTATGATTTGAACCCCTCCTGTGAGTCCAGTTTCTGATTCCGATGCTTAACTTTAGGTTAACTGTATCCCTTGGACCTTCTTATTGACGATGAAACACAGAAATTGCATCGGAATTTAATACAAAAGGCACAATGCCGACTTACGTACAAGTGGACTGATACTCTAACTTTCTATGATTTGAACCCCTCCTGTGAGTCCAGTTTTAGATTACGATGCTTAACTTCAGGTTTGCTGTATCCCTTGGACCTTCTTATTGACGATGAAACACAGATATTGCATCCGAATTTAATAAAAAAGGCACAATGCCGACTTAAGTACAAGAGGACTGATACTCTAACTTTCTATGATTTGAACCCCTCCTGTGAGTCCAGTTTTAGTTTCCGATGCCACACATCAGGTTTACTGAATCCCTTGGACCTTCTTATTGACGATGAAACACAGAAATTGCATCCGAATTTAATAAAAAAAGGCACAATGCCGACTTAAGTACAAGAGGACTGATACTCTAACGTTCTATGATTTGAACCCCTCCTGTGAGTCTAGTTTTAGATTCCGATGCTTCACTTTGGGTTTACTGTATCCCTTGGACCCCCTTATTGACGATGAAACACAGAAATTGCATCCGAATATAATACAAAAAGCACAATGCCGACTTAAGTACAATGCGACTGAAACTCTAACTTTCTATGATTTGAACCTCTGCTGTGAGTCCAGTTTTGGTTTCCGATGCTTCACATCAGGTTTACTGTATCCCTTGGACCTTCTTATTGACGATGAAACACAGAAATTGCATCCGAATTTGATACAAAATGCACAATGCCGACTTAAGTACAAGGGGACTGATACTCTAACTTTCTATGATTTGAACCCCTCCTGAGAGTCCAGTTTTGGTTTCCGAAGCCATACATCAGGTTTACTGTATCCCTTGGACCTTCTTATTGACAATGAAACACAGAAATGGCATCCGAATTTAATAAAAAAGGCACAATGCCGACTTAAGTAAAAGAGGACTGATACTCTAACTTTCTATGATTTGAAAATTTCCTGTAAGCCCAGTTTTAGATTCCGATGCTTCACTTCGGTTTTACTGTATCCCTTGGACCCTCTTATTGACAATGAAACACAGAAATTGCATCCGAATTTAATAAAAAATGCACAATGACGACTTAAGTACAAGAGGACTGAAACTCTAAATTTCTATGATTTGAACCTCTGCTGTGAGTCCAGTTTTAGTTTCCGATGCTTCACTTCAGGTTTACTGTATCCCTTGGACCTACTTATTGACGATGAAACACCGAAATTGCATCCGAATTTCATACAAAAGGCACAATGCCAACTTACGTACAAGATAACTGAAACTTTAACTTTCTATGATTTTAACCTCTGCTGTGAGTTCAGTTTTAGTTTCCGATGATTAACTTCAGGTTTACTGTATCCCTTGGACCTTCTTATTGACGATGAAACACAGAAATTGCATCCGAATTTAATACAAAAGGCACAATGCCGACTTAAGTACAAGAGGACTGGAACACTAACATTCTATGATTTGAACCTCTGCTGTGAGTCCAGTTTTAGTTTCCGATGCTTCACTTCAGGTTAACTGTATCCCTTGGACCTTCTTATTGACGATGAAACACAGAAATTGCATCCGAATTCATTAGAAAAGGCACAATGCCGACTTAAGTACAAGAGGACTGACACTCTAACTTTCTATGATTTGAACCCCTCCTGTGAGTCCAGTTTTAGATTCCGATGCTTAACTTCAGGTTTAGTGTATCCCTTGGACCTTCTTATTGACGATGAAACACAGAAATTGCATCCGAATCTAATACAAATGGCGCAATGCCGACTTAAGTACAAGAGGTCTGATACTCTAATTTTCTATGATTTGAACCCATCCTGTGAGTCCAGTTATAGATTCCGATGCTTAACTTCAACTTTACTGTATCCCTTGGACCTTCTCATTGACGATGAAACATAGAAATTGCATCCGAATTAAATACAAAAGGCACAATGCCGACTTAAGTACAAGAGGACTGAAACTCTAACTTTCTATGATTTGAACCTCTGCTGTGAGTCCAGTTTTAGTTTCCGATGCTTCACTTCAGGTTTACTGTATCCCTTGGACCTTCTAATTGACGATGAAACACAGAAATAGCATCCGAATTTAATAAAAAAGGCACAATGCCGACTTAAGTACAAGAGGTCTGATACTCTAATTTTCTATGATTTGAACCCCTCCTGTGAGGCCAGTTATAGATTCCGATGCTTAACTTCAACTTTACTGTATCCCTTGGACCTTCTTATTGACGATGAAACACAGGAATTGCATCCGAAATTAATACAAAAGGCACAATGCCGACTTCAGTACAAGGCGACTGACACACTAACTTTCTATGATTTGAACCTCTCCTGTGAGTCCAGATTTAGATTCTGATGCTTCACTTCAGGTTTACTGTATCCCTTGGACCCTCTTATTGACGATGAAACACAGAAATTGCATCCGAATTTAATACAAAAGGCACAATGCCGACTTAAGTACAAGAGGACTGATACTCTAACTTTCTATGATTTGAACCCCTCCTGTGAGTCCAGTTTCTGATTCCGATGCTTAACTTTAGGTTAACTGTATCCCTTGGACCTTCTTATTGACGATGAAACACAGAAATTGCATCGGAATTTAATACAAAAGGCACAATGCCGACTTACGTACAAGTGGACTGATACTCTAACTTTCTATGGTTTGAACCCCTCCTGTGAGTCCAGTTTTAGATTACGATGCTTAACTTCAGGTTTACTGTATCCCTTGGACCTTCTTATTGACGATGAAACACAGATATTGCATCCGAATTTAATAAAAAAGGCACAATGCCGACTTAAGTACAAGAGGACTGATACTCTAACTTTCTATGATTTGAACCCCTCCTGTGAGTCCAGTTTTAGTTTCCGATGCCACACATCAGGTTTACTGAATCCCTTGGACCTTCTTATTGACGATGAAACACAGAAATTGCATCCGAATTTAATAAAAAAAGGCACAATGCCGACTTAAGTACAAGAGGACTGATACTCTAACTTTCTATGATTTGAACCCCTCCTGTGAGTCCAGTTTTAGATTCCGATGCTTCACTTTGGGTTTACTGTATCCCTTGGACCCCCTTATTGACGATGAAACACAGAAATTGCATCCGAATATAATACAAAAAGCACAATGCCGACTTAAGTACAATGCGACTGAAACTCTAACTTTCTATGATTTGAACCTCTGCTGTGAGTCCAGTTTTAGTTTCCGATGCTTCACATCAGGTTTACTGTATCCCTTGGACCTTCTTATTGACGATGAAACACAGAAATTGCATCCGAATTTAATACAAAATGCACAATGCCGACTTAAGTACAAGGGGACTGATACTCTAACTTTCTATGATTTGAACCCCTCCTGTGAGTCCAGTTTTGGTTTCCGAAGCCATACATCAGGTTTACTGTATCCCTTGGACCTTCTTATTGACAATGAAACACAGAAATGGCATCCGAATTTAATAAAAAAGGCACAATGCCGACTTAAGTAAAAGAGGACTGATACTCTAACTTTCTATGATTTGAACCCCTCCTGTGAGTCCAGTTTTAGTTTCCGATGCTTAACTTCAGGTTTACTGTATCCCTTGGACCTTCTTATTGACGATGAAACACAGAAATTACATCCGAATTTAATAAAAAAGGCACAATGCCGACTTAAGTACAAGAGGACTGATACTCTAACTTTCTATGATTTGAACCCCTCCAGTGAGTCCAGTTTTAGATTCCGAGCTTAACTTCAGGTTTACTGTATCCCTCGGACCTTCTTATTGACGATGAAACACAGAATTTGCATCCGAATTTAATACAAAAGTCACAATGCCGACTTAAGTACTAGAGGAATGATACTCTAACTTTCTATGATTTGAAAATCTCCTGTGAGCCCAGTTTTAGATTCCGATGCTTCACTTCGGTTTTACTGTATCCCTTGGACCCTCTTATTGACAATGAAACACAGAAATTGCATCCGAATTTAATACGAAAGGCACAATGCCGACTTAAGTACAAGTGGAATGAAACTGTAACTTTCTATGATTTGAACCTCTGCTGTGAGTCCACTTTTAGTTTCCGATGCTTCACTTCAGGTTTACTGTATCCTTTGGACCTTCTTATTGACGATAAACACAGAAATTGCATCCGAATTTAATAAAAAATGCACAATGACGACTTAAGTACAAGAGGACTGAAACTCTAAATTTCTATGATTTGAACCTCTGCTGTGAGTCCAGTTTTAGTTTCCGATGCTTCACTTCAGGTTTACTATATCCCTTGGACCATCTTATTGACGATGAAACACCGAAATTGCATCCGAATTTCATACAAAAGGCACAATGCCAACTTACGTACAAGAGGACTGAAACTCTAACTTTCTATGATTTGAACCTCTGCTGTGAGTTCAGTTTTAGTTTCCGATGCTTACCTTCAGGTTTACTGTATCCCTTGGACCTTCTTATTGACGATGAAACACAGAAATTGCATCCGAATTTAATACAAAACGCACAATGCAGACTTACGTACAAGAGGACTGAAACTCTAACTTTCTATGATTTGAACCTCTGCCGTGAGTCCAGTTTTAGTTTCCGATGCTTCACTTCAGGTTTACTGTATCCCTTGGACCTTCTTATTGACGATGAAACACAGAAATTGCATCCGAATTCAATAGAAAAAGCACAATGCCGACTTAAGTACAAGAGGACTGACACTCTAACTTCCTATGATTTTAACCCCTCCTGTGAGTCCAGTTTTAGATTCCGATGCTTAACTTCAGGTTTAGTGTATCCCTTGGACCTTCTTATTGACGATGAAACACAGAAATTGCATCCGAATCTAATACAAATGGCACAATGCCGACTTAAGTACAAGAGGTCTGATACTCTAATTTTCTATGATTTGAACCCATCCTGTGAGTCCAGTTATAGATTCCGATGCTTAACTTCAACTTTACTGTATCCCTTGGACCTTCTCATTGACGATGAAACATAGAAATTGCATCCGAATTAAATACAAAAGGCACAATGCCGACTTAAGTACAAGAGGACTGATACTCTAACTTTCTATGACTTGAACCTCTGCTGTGACTCCAGTTTTAGTTTCCGATGCTTCACTTCAGGTTTACTGTATCCCTTGGACCTTCTTATTGACGATGAAACACAGAAATTGCATCCGAATTTAATGCGAAAGGCACAATGCCGACTTAAGTACAAGAGGACTGAAACTCTAACTTTCTGTGATTTCAACCTCTGCTGTGAGTCCACTTTTGGTTTCCGATGCTTCACTTCAGGTTTACTGTATCCCTTGGACCTTCTTATTGACGATGAAACACAGAAATTGCATCCGAATTTAATACAAAAGGCACAATGCCGACTTAAGTACAAGAGGACTGAAACTCTAACTTTCTATGATTTGAACCTCTGCTGTGAGTCCACTTTTAGTTTCCGATGCTTCACTTCAGGTTTACTGTATCCCTTGGACCTTCTTATTGACGATGAAACACAGAAATTGCAACCGAATTAAATACAAAAGGCACAATGCCAACTTAAGTACAAGAGGACTGATACTCCAACTTTCTATGATTTGAACCTCTGCTGTGAGTCCAGTTTTAGTTTCCGATGCATCACTCCAGGTTTACTGTATCCCTTGGACCTTGTAATTGACGATGAAACACAGAAATAGCATCCGAATTTAATAAAAAAGGCACAATGCCGACTTAAGTACAAGAGGTCTGATACTCTAATTTTCTGTGATTTGAACCCCTCCTGTGAGGCCAGTTATAGATTCCGATGCTTAACTTCAACTTTACTGTATCCCTTGGACCTTCTTATTGACGATGAAACACAGAAATTGCATCCGAAATTAATACAAAAGGCACAATGCCGACTTCAGTACAAGGCGACTGACACACTAACTTTCTATGATTTGAACCTCTCCTGTGAGTCCAGTTTTAGATTCTGATGCTTCACTTCAGGTTTACTGTATCCCTTGGACCCTCTTATTGACGATGAAACACAGAAATTGCATCCGAATTTAGTACAAAAGGCACAATGCCGACTTAAGTACAAGAGGACTGATACTCTAACTTTCTATGATTTGAACCCCTCCTGAGAGTCCAGTTTCTGATTCCGATGCTTAACTTTAGGTTAACTGTATTCCTTGGACCTTCTTATTGACGATGAAACACAGAAATTGCATCGGAATTTAATACAAAAGGCACAATGCCGACTTACGTACAAGAGGACTGATACTCTAACTTTCTATGATTTGAACCCTTCCTGTGAGTCCAGTTTTAGATTAAGATGCTTAACTTCAGGTTTACTGTATCCCTTGGACCTTCTTATTGACGATGAAACACAGATATTGCATCCGAATTTAATAAAAAAGTCACAATGCCGACTTAAGTACAAGAGGACTGATACTCTAACTTTCTATGATTTGAACCCCTCCTGTGAGTCCACTTTTAGTTTCCGATGCCACACATCAGGTTTACTGAATCCCTTGGACCTTCTTATTGACGATGAAACACAGAAATTGCATCCGAATTTAATAAAAAAGGCACAATGCCGACTTAAGTACAAGTGGACTGATACTCTAACTTTCTATGATTTGAACCCCTCCTGTGAGTCCAGTTTTAGATTCCGGTGCTTCACTTCGGGTTTACTGTATCCCTTGGACCCCCTTATTGACGATGAAACACAGAAATTGCATCCGAATTTAATACAAAAAGCACAATGACGACTTAAGTACAATGCGACTGAAACTCTAACTTTCTATGATTTGAACCTCTGCTGTGAGTCCAGTTTTAGTTTCCGATGCTTCACATCAGGTTTACTGTATCCCTTGGACCTTCTTATTGACGATGAAACACAGAAATTGCATCCGAATTTAATACAAAACGCACAATGCAGACTTACGTACAAGAGGACTGAAACTCTAACTTTCTATGATTTGAACCTCTGCCGTGAGTCCAGTTTTAGTTTCCGATGCTTCACTTCAGGTATACTGTATCCCTTGGACCTTCTTATTGACGATGAAACACAGAAATTTGCATCCGAATTTAATACAAAAGGCTCAATGATGACTTAAGAACAAGAGGACTAAAACTCTAACTTTCAATGATTTGAACCTCTGCTGTGAGTCCAGTTTTAGTTTCCGATGCTTCACTTCAGGTTTACTGTATCCCTTGGACCTTCTTATTGACGATGAAACACAGAAATTGCATCCGAATTTAATATGGAAGGCACAGTGCCGACTTAAGTACAAGAGGACTGAAACTCTAACTTTCTATGATTTGAACCTCTGCTGTAAGTCCAGTTTTAGTTTCCGATGCTTAACTTCAGGTTTACTGTATCCCTTGGACCTTCTTATTGACGATGAAACACAGAAATTACATCCGAATTTAATAAAAAGGGCACAATGCCGACTTAAGTACAAGAGGACTGATACTCTAACTTTCTATGATTTGAACCCCTCCTGTGAGTCCAGTTTTAGATTCCGAGCTTAACTTCAGGTTTACTGTATCCCTCGGACCTTCTTATTGACGATGAAACACAGAATTTGCATCCGAATTTAATACAAAAGTCACAATGCCGACTTAAGTACTAGAGGAATGATACTCTAACTTTCTATGATTTGAAAATCTCCTGTGAGCCCAGTTTTAGATTCCGATGCTTCACTTCGGTTTTACTGTATCCCTTGGACCCTCTTATTGACAATGAAACACAGAAATTGCATCCGAATTTAATACGAAAGGCACAATGCCGACTTAAGTACAAGAGGACTGAAACTGTAACTTTCTATGATTTGAACCTCTGCTGTGAGTCCACTTTTAGTTTCCGATGCTTCACTTCAGGTTTACTGTATCCTTTGGACCTTCTTATTGACGATGAAACACAGAAATTGCATCCGAATGTAATACAAAATCCACAATGCCGACTTAAGTAGAAGAGTACTGAATCTCTAACTTTCTATGATTTGAACCTATGCTGTGAGTCCACTTTTAGTTTCCGATGCTTCACTTCAGGTTTACTGTATCCCTTGGACCTTCTTATTGACGATGAAACACAGAAATTGCAACCGAATTAAATACAAAAGGCACAATGCCAACTTAAGTACAAGAGGACTGATACTCCAACTTTCTATGATTTGAACCTCTGCTGTGAGTCCAGTTTTAGTTTCCGATGCATCACTCCAGGTTTACTGTATCCCTTGGACCTTGTAATTGACGATGAAACACAGAAATAGCATCCGAATTTAATAAAAAAGGCACAATGCCGACTTAAGTACAAGAGGTCTGATACTCTAATTTTCTATGATTTGAACCCCTCCTGTGAGGCCAGTTATAGATTCCGATGCTTAACTTCAACTTTACTGTATCCCTTGGACCTTCTTATTGACGATGAAACACAGAAATTGCATCGGAAATTAATACAAAAGGCACAATGCCGACTTCAGTACAAGGCGACTGACACACTAACTTTCTATGATTTGAACCTGTCCTGTGAGTCCAGTTTTAGATTCTGATGCTTCACTTCAGGTTTACTGTATCCCTTGGACCCTCTTATTGACAATGAAACACAGAAATTGCATCCGAATTTAATACAAAAGGCACAATGCCGACTTAAGTACAAGAGGACTGATACTCTAACTTTCTATGATTTGAACCCCTCCTGTGAGTCCAGTTTTAGATTCCGATGCTTAACATCAGGTTTACTGAATCCCTTGGACCTTCTTATTGACGCTGAAACGCAGAAATTGCATCCGAATTTAATACAAAAGGCACAATGCCGACTTAAGTACAAGAGGACTGATACACTAACTTTCTATGATTTGAATCTCTCCTGTGAGTCCAGTTTTAGATTCCGATGCTTCACTTCGGGTTTACTGTATCCCTTGGACCCCCTTATTGACGATGAAACACAGAAATTGCATCCGAATTTAATACAAAAAGCACAATGCCGACTTAAGTACAATGCGACTGAAACTCTAACTTTCTATGATTTGAACCTCTGCTGTGAGTCCAGTTTTAGTTTCCGATGCTTCACATCAGGTTTACTGTATCCCTTGGACCTTCTTATTGACGATGAAACACAGAAATTGCATCCGAATTTAATACAAAACGCACAATGCAGACTTACGTACAAGAGGACTGAAACTCTAACTTTCTATGATTTGAACCTCTGCCATGAGTCCAGTTGTAGTTTCCGATGCTTCACTTCAGGTTTACTGTATCCCTTGGACCTTCTTATTGACGATGAAACACAGAAATTTGCATCCGAATTTAATACAAAAGGCTCAATGATGACTTAAGAACAAGAGGACTAAAACTCTAACTTTCAATGATTTGAACCTCTGCTGTGAGTCCAGTTTTAGTTTCCGATGCTTCACTTCAGGTTTACTGTATCCCTTGGACCTTCTTATTGACGATGAAACACAGAAATTGCATCCGAATTTAATTTGGAAGGCACAATGCCGACTTAAGTACAAGAGGACTGAAACTCTAACTTTCTATGATTTGAACCTCTGCTGTGAGTCCAGTTTTAGATTCCGAGCTTAACTTCAGGTTTACTGTATCCCTCGGACCTTCTTATTGACGATGAAACACAGAATTTGCATCCGAATTTAATACAAAAGTCACAATGCCGACTTAAGTACTAGAGGACTGATACACTAAATTTCTATGATTTGAATCTCTCCTGTGAGTCCAGTTTTAGATTCCGATGCTTCACTTCGGGTTTACTGTATCCCTTGGACCCCCTTATTGACGATGAAACACAGAAATTGCATCCGAATTTAATACAAAAAGCACAATGCCGACTTAAGTACAATGCGACTGAAACTCTAACTTTCTATGATTTGAACCTCTGCTGTGAGTCCAGTTTCAGTTTCCCATGCTTCACATCAGGTTTACTGTATCCCTTGGACCTTCTTATTGACGATGAATTACAGAAATTGCATCCGAATTTAATACAAAACGCACAATGCAGACTTACGTACAAGAGGACTGAAACTCTACCTTTCTATGAATTGAACCTCTGCCGTGAGACCAGTTGTAGTTTCCGATGCTTCACTTCAGGTTTACTGTATCCCTTGGACCTTCTTATTGACGATGAAACACAGAAATTTGCATCCGAATTTAATACAAAATGCTCAATGATGACTTAAGAACAAGAGGACTAAAACTCTAACTTTCAATGATTTGAACCTCTGCTGTGAGTCCAGTTTTAGTTTCCGATGCTTCACTTCAGGTTTACTGTATCCCTTGGACCTTCTTATTGACGATGAAACACAGAAATTGCATCCGAATTTAATTTGGAAGGCACAATGCCGACTTAAGTACAAGAGGACTGATACTCTAACTTTCTATGATTTGAACCCCTCCTGTGAGTCCAGTTTTAGATTCCGAGCTTAACTTCAGGTTTACTGTATCCCTCGGACCTTCTTATTGACGATGAAACACAGAATTTGCATCCGAATTTAATACAAAAGTCACAACGCCGACTTAAGTACTAGAGGAATGATACTCTAACTTTCTATGATTTGAAAATCTCCTGTGAGCCCAGTTTTAGATTCCGATGCTTCACTTCGGTTTTACTGTATCCCTTGGACCCTCTTATTGCCAATGAAACACAGAAATTGCATCCGAATTTAATACGAAAGGCACAATGCCGACTTAAGTACAAGAGGACTGAAACTGTAACTTTCTATGATTTGAACCTCTGCTGTGAGTCCACTTTTAGTTTCCGATGCTTCACTTCAGGTTTACTGTATCCTTTGGACCTTCTTATTGACGATGAAACACAGAAATTGCATCCGAATTCAATCAAAAATGCACAATGACGACTTAAGTACAAGAGGACTGAAACTCTAAATTTCTATGATTTGAACCTCTGCTGTGAGTCCAGTTTTAGTTTCCGATGCTTCACTTCAGGTTTTCTGTATCCCTTGGACCATCTTATTGACGATGAAACACCGAAATTGCATCCGAATTTCATACAAAAGGCACAATGCCAACTTACGTACAAGAGGACTGAAACTCTAACTTTCTATGATTTGAACCTCTGCTGTGAGTTCAGTTTTAGTTTCCGATGCTTAACTTCAGGTTTACTGTATCCCTTGGACCTTCTTATTGACGATGAAACACAAAAATTGCATCCGAATTTAATACAAAAGGCACAATGCCGACTTAAGTACAAGTGGACTGGAACTCTAACATTCTATGATTTGAACCTCTGCTGTGAGTCCAGTTTTAGTTTCCGATGCTTCACTTCAGGTTAACTGTATCCCTTGGACCTTCTTATTGACGATGAAACACAGAAATTGCATCCGAATTCAATAGAAAAGGCACAATGCCGACTTAAGTACAAGAGGACTGACACTCTAACTTTCTATGATTTTAACCCCTCCTGTGAGTCCAGTTTTAGATTCCGATGCTTAACTTGAGGTTTAGTGTATCCCTTGGACCTTCTTATTGACGATGAAACACAGAAATTGCATCCGAATCTAATACAAATGGCACAATGCCGACTTAAGTACAAGAGGTCTGATACTCTAATTTTCTATGATTTGAACCCATCCTGTGAGACCAGTTATAGATTCCGATGCTTAACTTCAACTTTACTGTATCCCTTGGACCTTCTCATTGACGATGAAACATAGAAATTGCATCCGAATTAAATACAAAAGGCACAATGCCGACTTAAGTACAAGAGGACTGATACTCTAACTTTCTATGATTTGAACCTCTGCTGTGAGTCCAGTTTTAGTTTCCGATGCTTCACTTCAGGTTTACTGTATCCCTTGGACCTTCTTATTGACGATGAAACACAGAAATTGCATCCGAATTTAATGCAAAAGGCACAATGCCGACTTAAGTACAAGAGGACTGAAACTCTAACTTTCTGTGATTTGAACCTCTGCTGTGAGTCCACTTTTGGTTTCCGATGCTTCACTTCAGGTTTACTGTATCCCTTGGACGTTCTTATTGACGATGAAACACAGAAATTGCAACCGAATTAAATACAAAAGGCACAATGCCAACTTAAGTACAAGAGGACTGATACTCCAACTTTCTATGATTTGAACCTCTGCTGTGAGTCCAGTTTTAGTTTCCGATGCATCACTCCAGGTTTACTGTATCCCTTGGACCTTGTAATTGACGATGAAACACAGAAATAGCATCCGCATTTAATAAAAAAGGCACAATGCCGACTTAAGTACAAGAGGTCTGATACTCTAATTTTCTATGATTTGAACCACTCCTGTGAGGCCAGTTATAGATTCCGATGCTTAACTTCAACTTTACTGTATCCCTTGGACCTTCTTATTGACGATGAAACACAGAAATTGCATCCGAAATTAATACAAAAGGCACAATGCCGACTTCAGTACAAGGCGACTGACACACTAACTTTCTATGATTTGAACCTCTCCTGTGAGTCCAGTTTTAGATTCTGATGCTTCACTTCAGGTTTACTGTATCCCTTGGACCCTCTTATTGACGATGAATCACAGAAATTGCATCCGAATTTAATACAAAAGGCACAATGCCGACTTAAGTACAAGAGGACTGATACTCTAACTTTCTATGATTTGAACCCCTCCTGTGAGTCCAGTTTCTGATTCCGATGCTTAACTTTAGGTTAACTGTATCCCTTGGACCTTCTTATTGACGATGAAACACAGAAATTGCATCGGAATTTAATACAAAAGGCACAATGCCGACTTACGTACAAGAGGACTGCTAATCTAACTTTCTATGATTTGAACCCCTCCTGTGAGTCCAGTTTTAGATTACGATGCTTAACTTCAGGTTTACTGTATCCCTTGGACCTTCTTATTGACGATGAAACACAGATATTGCATCCGAATTTAATAAAAAAGGCACAATGCCGACTTAAGTACAAGAGGACTGATACTCTAACTTTCTATGATTTGAACCCCTCCTGTGAGTCCACTTTTAGTTTCCGATGCCACACATCAGGTTTACTGAATCCCTTGGACCTACGTATTGACGATGAAACACAGAAATTGCATCCGAATTTAATAAAAAAGGCACAATGCCGACTTAAGTACAAGAGGACTGATACTCTAACTTTCTATGATTTGAACCCCTCCTGTGAGTCCAGTTTTAGATTCCGATGCTTAACTTGAGGTTTACTGAATCCCTTGGACCTTCTTATTGACGATGAAACGCAGAAATTGCATCCGAATTTAATACAAAAGGCACAATGCCGACTTAAATACAAGAGGACTGATACACTAACTTTCTATGATTTGAATCTCTCCTGTGAGTCCAGTTTTAGATTCCGATGCTTCACTTCGGGTTTACTGTATCCCTTGGACCCCCTTATTGACGATAAAACACAGAAATTGCATCCGAATTTAATACAAAAAGCACAATGCCGACTTAAGTACAATGCGACTGAAACTCTAACTTTCTATGATTTGAACCTCTGCTGTGAGTCCAGTTTTAGTTTCCGATGCTTCACATCAGGTTTACTGTATCCCTTGGACCTTCTTATTGACGATGAAACACAGAAATTGCATCCGAATTTAATACAAAACGCACAATGCAGACTTACGTACAAGAGGACTGAATCTCTAACTTTCTATGATTTGAACCTCTGCCGTGAGTCCAGTTTTAGTTTCCGATGCTTCACTTCAGGTTTACTGTATCCCTTGGACCTTCTTATTGACGATGAAACACAGAAATTTGCATCCGAATTTAATACAAAAGGCTCAATGATGACTTAAGAACAAGAGGACTAAAACTCTAACTTTCAATGATTTGAACCTCTGCTGTGAGTCCAGTTTTAGTTTCCGATGCCTAACTTCAGGTTTACTGTATCCCTTGGACCTTCTTATTGACGATGAAACACAGAAATTGCATCCGAATTTAATTTGGAAGGCACAATGCCGACTTAAGTACAAGAGGACTGAAACTCAAACTTTCTATGATTTGAACCTCTCCTGTGAGTCCAGTTTTTGTTTCCGATGCTTCACTTCAGGTTTACTGTATCCCTTGGACCTTCTTATTGACGATGAAACACAGAAATTGCATCCGAATTTAATGCAAAAGGCACAATGCCGACTTAAGTACAAGAGGACTGAAACTCTAACTTTCTGTGATTTGAACCTCTGCTGTGAGTCCACTTTTAGTTTCCGATGCTTCACTTCAGGTTTACTGAATACCTTGGACCTTCATATTGACGATGAAACACAGAAATTGCAACCGAATTAAATACAAAAGGCACAATGCCAACTTAAGTACAAGAGGACTGATACTCCAACATTCTATGATTTGAACCCCTGCTGTGAGTCCAGTTTTAGTTTCCGATGCATCACTCCAGGTTTACTGTATGCCTTGGACCTTCTAATTGACGATGAAACACAGAAATAGCATCCGAATTTAATAAAAAAGGCACAATGCCGACTTAAGTACAAGAGGTCTGATACTCTAATTTTCTATGATTTGAACCCCTCCTGTGAGGCCATTTATAGATTACGATGCTTAACTTCAACTTTACTGTATCCCTTGGACCCCCTTATAGACGATGAAACACAGAAATTGCATCCGAATTTAATACAAAAAGCACAATGCCGACTTAAGTACAATGCGACTGAAACTCTAACTTTCTATGATTTGAACCTCTGCTGTGAGTCCAGTTTTAGTTTCCGATGCTTCACATCAGGTTTACTGTATCCCTTGGACCTTCTTATTGACGATGAAACACAGAAATTGCATCCGAATTTAATACAAAAGGCACAATGCAGACTTACGTACAAGAGGACTGAAACTCTAACTTTCTATGATTTGAACCTCTGCTGTGAGTCCAGTTTTAGTTTCCGATGCTTCACTTCAGGTTTACTGTATCCCTTGGACCTTCTTATTGACGATGAAACACAGAAATTTGCATCCGAATTTAATACAAAAGGCACAATGCAGACTTAAGTACAAGAGGACAGATACTCTAACTTCCTATGATTTGAACCTCTCCTGTGAGACCAGTTTTAGATTCCGATGCTTCACTTCAGGTTTACTGTATCCCTTGGACCCTCTTATTGACGATGAAACACAGAAATTGCATCCGAATTTAATACAAAAGGCACAATGCCGACTTAAGTACAAGATGACAGACACGCAAACTTTCTACGATTTGAACCTCTCCTGTGAGTCCAGTTTTAGATTCCGATGCTTCACTTCAGGTTTACTGTATCCCTTGGACCCTCTTATTGACGATGAAACACAGAAATCGCATTCGAATTTAATACAAAAGGCACAATGCCGACTTACGTACAAGAGGACTGAAACTTTAACTTTCTATGATTTGAACCTCTGCTGTAAGTCCAGTTTTAGTTTCCGATCCTTCACTTCAGGTTTACTGTATCCCTTGGACCTTCTTATTGACGATGAAACACAGAAATTGCATCCGAATATAATAAAAAAGGCACAATGACGACTTAAGTACAAGAGGACTGAAACTCTAACTTTTTATGATTTGAAACTCTGCTGTGAGTCCAGTTTTAGTTTCCGATGCTTCACTTCAGGTTTACTGTATCCTTGGACCTTCTTATTGACGATAAAACACAGAAATTGCATCCGAATTTAATACAAAAGGCACAATGCCGACTTACGTACAAGAGGACTGAAACTCTAACTTTCTATGATTTGAACCTCTGCTGTGAGTCCAGTTTTAGTTTCCGATGCTTCACTTCAGGTTTACTGTATCCCTTGGACCTTCTTATTGACGATGAAACACAGAAATTTGCATCCGAATTTAATACAAAAGGCACAATGCAGACTTAAGTACAAGAGGACAGATACTCTAACTTCCTATGATTTGAACCTCTCCTGTGAGACCAGTTTTAGATTCCGATGCTTCACTTCAGGTTTACTGTATCCCTTGGACCCTCTTATTGACGATGAAACACAGAAATTGCATCCGAATTTAATACAAAAGGCACAATGCCGACTTAAGTACAAGATGACAGACACGCAAACTTTCTACGATTTGAACCTCTCCTGTGAGTCCAGTTTTAGATTCCGATGCTTCACTTCAGGTTTACTGTATCCCTTGGACCCTCTTATTGACGATGAAACACAGAAATCGCATTCGAATTTAATACAAAAGGCACAATGCCGACTTACGTACAAGAGGACTGAAACTTTAACTTTCTATGATTTGAACCTCTGCTGTAAGTCCAGTTTTAGTTTCCGATCCTTCACTTCAGGTTTACTGTATCCCTTGGACCTTCTTATTGACGATGAAACACAGAAATTGCATCCGAATATAATAAAAAAGGCACAATGACGACTTAAGTACAAGAGGACTGAAACTCTAACTTTTTATGATTTGAAACTCTGCTGTGAGTCCAGTTTTAGTTTCCGATGCTTCACTTCAGGTTTACTGTATCCTTGGACCTTCTTATTGACGATAAAACACAGAAATTGCATCCGAATTTAATACAAAAGGCACAATGCCGACTTACGTACAAGAGGACTGAAACTCTAACTTTCTATGATTTGAACCTCTGCTGTGAGTCCAGTTTTAGTTTCCGATGCTTCATTTCAGGTTTACTGTATCCTTGGACCTTCTTATTGACGATGAAACACAGAAATTGCATCCGAATTTAATACAAAAGGCACAATGCCGACTTACGTACAAGAAGACTGAAATTCTAACTTTCTATGATTTGAACCTCTGCTGTAAGACCAGTTTTAGTTTCCGATGCTTCACTTAAGGTTTACTGTATCCCTTGGACCTTCTTATTGACGATGAAACACAGAAATTGCATCCGAATTTAATAAAAAAGGCACAATGACGACTTAAGTACAAGAGGACTGAAACTCTAACTTTCTATGATTAGAAACTCTGCTGTGAGTCCAGTTTTAGTTTCCGATGCTTCACTTCGGGTTTTACTGTATCCTTGGACCTTATTATTGGCGATGAAACACAGAAATTGCATCCGAATTTAATACAAAAGGCACAATGCCGACTTAAGTACAAGAGGACTGAAACTCTAACTTTCTATGATTTGAACCTCTGCTGTGAGTCCACTTTTAGTTTCCGATGCTTCACTTCAGGTTTACTGTATCCCTTGGACCTTCTTATTGACGATGAAACACAGAAATTACATCCGAATTAAATACAAAAGGCACAATGCCGACTTAAGTACAAGAGGACTGATACTCCAACTTTCTATGATTTGAACCTCTGCTGTGAGTCCAGTTTTAGTTTCCGATGCTTAACTTCAGGTTTACTGTATCCCTTGGACCTTCTTCTTGACGATGAAACACAGATATTGCATCCGAATTTAATACAAAAGGCACAATGCCGACTTAAGTACAAGAGAACTGAAACTCTAACTTTCTATGATTTGAACCTCTGCTGTAAGTCCAGTTTTAGTTTCCGATGCTTCACTTAAGGTTTACTGTATCCCTTGGACCTTCTTATTGACGATGAAACACAGAAATTGCATCCGAATTTAATAAAAAAGGCACAATGACGACTTATGTACAAGAGGACTGAAACTCTAACTTTCTATGATTTGAAACTCTGCAGTGAGTCCAGTTTTAGTTTCCGATGCTTCACTTCGGGTTTTACTGTATCCTTGGACCTTATTATTGGCGATGAAACACAGAAATTGCATCCGAATTTAATACAAAAGGCACAATGCCGACTTACGTACAAGAGGACTGAAACTCTAACTTTCTATGATTTGAACCTCTGCTGTGAGTCCACTTTTAGTTTCCGATGCTTAACTTCAGGTTTACTGTATCCCTTGGACCTTCTTATTGACGATGAAACACAGAGATTGTATCCGAATTAAATAAAAAAGGCACAATGCCGACTTAAGTACAAGAGGACTGATACTCTAAATTTCTACGATTTGAACCAATGCTGTGAGTCCAGTTTTAGTTTCCGATGCTTAACTTCAGGTTTACTGTATCCCTTGGACCTTCTAATTGACGATGAAACACAGTAATTGCATCCGAATTTAATACAAAAGGAACAATGCCGACTTAAGTACAAGGCGACTGATACTCTAACTTTCTATGATTTGAACCTCTCCTGTGAGTCCAGTTTTAGATTCTGATGCTTCACTTCAGGTTTACTGTATCCCTTGGACCTTCTTATTGACGATGAAACACAGAAATTGCAACCGAATTTAATAAAAAAGGCACAATGCCGACTTAAGTACAAGAGGACTGATACTCTAACTTTCTATGATTTGAACCCCTCCTGTGAGTCCAGGTTTAGATTCCGATGCTTAACTTCAGGTTTACTGAATCCCTTGGACCTTCTTATTGACAATGAAACACAGAAATTGCATCCGAATTTAATACAAAAGGCACAATGCTGACCTAAGTACAATGGGACTGAAACTCTAACTTTCCATGAATTGAACCTCTGCTGTGAGTCCAGTTTTAGTTTCCGATGCTTCACCTCAGGTTTACTGTATAACTTGGACCTTCTTATTGACGATGAAACACAGAAATTTGCATCCGAATTTAATACAAAAGGCACAATGCCGACTAAAGTACTAGAGGACTGATACTCTAACTTTCTATGATTTGAACCTCTGCTGTGAGTCCAGTTTTAGTTACCGATGCTTCACTTCAGGTTTACTGTATCCCTTGGACCTTCTTATTGACGATGAAACACAGAAATTTCATCCGAATTTAATGCAAAAGGCACAATGCCTACTTAAGTACAAGAGGACTGAACTTCTAACTTTCTATGATTTGTACCTCTGCTGTGAGTCCACTTTTAGTTTCCGATGCTTCACTTCAGGTTAACTGTATCCCTTGGACCTTCTTATTGACGATGAAACACAGAAATTGCATCCGAATTTAATACAAAAGGCACAATGCCGACTTAAGTACAAGAGGACTGAAACTCTAACTTTCTATGATTTGAACCTCTGCTGTGAGTCCACTTTTAGTTTCCGATGCTTCACTTCAGGTTTACTGTATCCCTTGGACCTTCTTATTGACGATGAAACACAGAAATTGCATCCGAATTAAATACAAAAGGCACAATGCCGACTTAAGTACAAGAGGACTGATACTCCAACTTTCTATGATTTGAAAATCTGGTGTGAGTCCAGTTTTAGTTTCCGATGCTTCACTTCAGGTTAACTGTATCCTTGGACCTTCTTATTGACGATAAAGCACAGAAATTGCATCCGAATTTAATACAAAAGGCACAATGCCGACTTACGTACAAGAGGACTGAAACTCTAACTTTCTATGATTTGAACCTCTGCTGTGAGTCCAGTTTTAGTTTCCGATGCTTCATTTCAGGTTTACTGTATCCTTGGACCTTCTTATTGACGATGAAACACAGAAATTGCATCCGAATTTAATACAAAAGGCACAATGCCGACTTACGTACAAGAAGACTGAAATTCTAACTTTCTATGATTTGAACCTCTGCTGTAAGACCAGTTTTAGTTTCCGATGCTTCACTTAAGGTTTACTGTATCCCTTGGACCTTCTTATTGACGATGAAACACAGAAATTGCATCCGAATTTAATAAAAAAGGCACAATGCCGACTTAAGTACAAGAGGACTGATACTCCAACTTTCTATGATTTGAACATCTGCTGTGAGTCCAGTTTTAGTTTCCGATGCTTAACTTCAGGTTTACTGTATCCCTTGGACCTTCTTCTTGACGATGAAACACAGATATTGCATCCGAATTTAATACAAAAGGCACAATGCCGACTTAAGTACAAGAGAACTGAAACTCTAACTTTCTATGATTTGAACCTCTGCTGTAAGTCCAGTTTTAGTTTCCGATGCTTCACTTAAGGTTTACTGTATCCCTTGGACCTTCTTATTGACGATGAAACACAGAAATTGCATCCGAATTTAATAAAAAAGGTACAATGACGACTTATGTACAAGAGGACTGAAACTCTAACTTTCTATGATTTGAAACTCTGCAGTGAGTCCAGTTTTAGTTTCCGATGCTTCACTTCGGGTTTTACTGTATCCTTGGACCTTATTATTGGCGATGAAACACAGAAATTGCATCCGAATTTAATACAAAAGGCACAATGCCGACTTACGTACAAGAGGACTGAAACTCTAACTTTCTATGATTTGAACCTCTGCTGTGAGTCCACTTTTAGTTTCCGATGCTTAACTTCAGGTTTACTGTATCCCTTGGACCTTCTTATTGACGATGAAACACAGAGATTGCATCCGAATTAAATAAAAAAGGCACAATGCCGACTTAAGTACAAGAGGACTGATACTCTAACTTTCTACGATTTGAACCCCTGCTGTGAGTCCAGTTTTAGTTTCCGATGCTTAACTTCAGGTTTACTGTATCCCTTGGACCTTCTAATTGACGATGAAACACAGTAATTGCATCCGAATTTAATACAAAAGGAACAATGCCGACTTAAGTACAAGGCGACTGATACTCTAACTTTCTATGATTTGAACCTCTCCTGTGAGTCCAGTTTTAGATTCTGATGCTTCACTTCAGGTTTACTGTATCCCTTGGACCTTCTTATTGACGATGAAACACAGAAATTGCATCCGAATTTAATAAAAAAGGCACAATGCCGACTTAAGTACAAGAGGACTGATACTCTAACTTTCTATGATTTGAACTCCTCCTGTGAGTCCAGTTTTAGATTCCGATGCTTAACTTCAGGTTTACTGAATCCCTTGGACCTTCTTATTGACAATGAAGCACAGAAATTGCATCCGAATTTAATACAAAAGGCACAATGCTGACCTAAGTACAATGGGACTGAAACTCTAACTTTCCATGAATTGAACCTCTGCTGTGAGTCCAGTTTTAGTTTCCGATGCTTCACCTCAGGTCTACTGTATAACTTGGACCTTCTTATTGACGATGAAACACAGAAATTTGCATCCGAATGTAATACAAAAGGCACAATGCCGACTAAAGTACTAGAGGACTGATACTCTAACTTTCTATGATTTGAACCTCTGCTGTGAGTCCAGTTTTAGTTACCGATGCTTCACTTCAGGTTTACTGTATCCCTTGGACCTTCTTATTGACGATGAAACACAGAAATTTCATCCGAATTTAATGCAAAAGGCACAATGCCGACTTAAGTACAAGAGGACTGAAACTCTAACTTTCTATGATTTGTACCTCTGCTGTGAGTCCACTTTTAGTTTCCGATGCTTCACTTCAGGTTAACTGTATCCCTTGGACCTTCTTATTGACGATGAAACACAGAAATTGCATCCGAATTTAATACAAAAGGCACAAAGCCGACTTAAGTACAAGAGGACTGAAACTCTAACTTTCTATGATTTGAACCTCTGCTGTGAGTCCACTTTTAGTTTCCGATGCTTCACTTCAGGTTTACTGTGTCCCTTGGACCTTCTTATTGACGATGAAACACAGAAATTGCATCCGAATTAAATACAAAAGGCACAATGCCGACTTAAGTACAAGAGGACTGATACTCCAACTTTCTATGATTTGAACCTCTGGTGTGAGTCCAGTTTTAGTTTCCAATGCATCACTTCAGGTTTACTGCATCCCTTGGACCTTCTAATTGACGATGAAACACAGAAATTGCATCCGAATTTATTAAAAAAGGCACAATGCCGACTTAAGTACAAGAGGTCTGATACTCTAATTTTCTATGATTTGAACCCCTCCTGTGAGTCCAGTTATAGATTCCGATGCTTAACTTCAACTTTACTGTACCCCTTGGACCTTCTCATTGACGATGAAACGTAGAAATTGCATCCGAATTTAATATAAAAGGCACAATGCCGACTTAAGTACAAGGCGACTGATACTCTAATTTTCTATCATTTGAACCTCTCCTGTCAGTCCAGTTTTAGATTCTGATGCTTCACTTCAGGTTTACTGTATCCCTTGGACGCTCTTATTGACGATGAAACACAGAAATTGCATCCGAATTTAATACAAAAGGCACAATGCCGACTTAAGTACAAGAGGACTGATACTCTAACTTTCTATGATTTGAACCCCTCCTGTGAGTCCAGTTTTAGATTAGGATGCTTAACTTCAGGTTTGCTGTATCCCTTGGACCTTCTTATTGACGATGAAACACAGATATTGCATCCGAATTTAATAAAAAAGGCACAATGCCGACTTCAGTACAAGAGGACTGATACTCTAACTTTCTATGATTTGAACCCCTCCTGTGAGCCCGGTTTTAGTTTCCGATACCATACATCAGGTTTACTGTATCCCTTTGACCTTCTTATTGACGATGAAACACAGAAACGGCAACCGAATTTAATAAAAAAGGCACATTGCCGACTTAAGTAAAAGAGGACTGATACTCTAACTTTCTACGATTTGAACCCCTCCTGAGAGTCCAGTTTCAGTTTCCGATGCTTAACTTCAGGTTTACTGTATCCCTTGGACCTTCTTATTGACGATGAAACACAGAAATTGCATCCGAATTTAATAAAAAAGGCACAATGACGACTTAAGTACAAGAGAACTGAAGCTCTAACTTTCTATGATTTGAAACTCTGCTGTGAGTCCAGTTTTAGTTTCCGATGCTTCACTTCAGGTTTACTGTATCCTTGGACCTTCTTATTGGCGATGAAACACAGAAATTGCATCCGAATTTAATACAAAAGGCACAATGCCGACTTACGTACAAGAGTACTGAAACTCTAACTTTCTACGATTTGAACCTCTGCTGTGAGTCCACTTTTAGTTTCCAATGCTTAACTTCAGGTTTACTGTATCCCTTGGACCTTCTTATTGACGAAGAAACACAGAAATTGCATCCGAATTTAATACAAAAGGCACAATGCCGACTTAAGTACTAGAGGACTGAAACTCTAACTTTCTATGATTTGAACCTCTGCTGTGAGTCCAGTTTTAGTTTCCGATGCTTCACTTCATGTTTACTGTATCCCTTGAACCTTCTTATTGACGATGAAACACATAAATTGCATCCGAATTTAATACAAAAGGCACAATGCCGACTAAGGTACTAGAGGACTGATACTCTAACTTTCTATGATTTGAACCCCTCCTGTGAGTCCAGTTTTAGTTTCCGATGCTTCACTTCAGGTTTACTGTATCCCTTGGACCTTCTTATTGACGATGAAACACAGAAATTGCATCCGAATTTAATACAAAAGGCACAATGCCGACTTAAGTACAAGAGGACTGAAACTCTAACTTTCAATGATTTGAACCTCTGCTGTGAGTCCACTTTTAGTTTCCGATGCTTCACTTCAGGTTAACTGTATCCCTTGGACCTTCTTATTGACGATGAAACACAGAAATTGCATCCGAATTAAATACGAAAGGCACAATGCCGACTTAAGTACAAGAGGACTGATACTCTAACTTTCTATGATTTGAACCTCTGCTGTGAGTCCAGTTTTAGTTTCCGATGCATCACTTCATGTTTACTGTATCCCTTGGACCTTCTAATTGACGATGAAACACAGTAATTGCATCCGAATTTAATACAAAAGGCACAATGGGGACTTAAGTACAAGGCGACTGATACTCTAACTTTCTATGATTTGAAACTCTCCTGTGAGTCAAGTTTTAGATTCTGATGCTTCACTTCAGGTTTACTGTATCCCTTTGACCTTCTTATTGAGGATGAAACACAGAAATTGCATCCGAATTTAATAAAAAGGCACAATGCCGACTTAAGTACAAGAGGACTGATACTCTAACTTTCTATGATTTGAACCCCTCCTGTGAGTCCAGTTTTAGATTCCGATGCTTAACTTCAGGTTTACTGAATCCCTTGGACCTTCATATTGACGACGAAACACAGAAATTGCTTCCGAATTTAATACAAAAGGCACAATGCCGACTTAAGTACAAGAGGACTGATACTCTAACTTTTTGTGATTTGAACCTCTCCTGTGAGTCCAGTTTTAGATTCCGATGCTTCACTTCGGGTTTACTGAATCCCTTGGACCCCCTTATTGACGATGAAACACAGAAATTGCATCCGAATTTAATACAAAAGGCACAATGCCGACTTAAGTACAATGGGACTGAAACTCTAACATTCTATGATTTGAACCTCTGCTGTGAGTCCAGTTTTAGTTTCCGATGCTTCACCTCAGGTTTACTGTATCCCTTGGACCTTCTTATTGACGATGAAACACAGAAATTTGCATCTGAATTTAATACAAAAGGCACAATGCCGACTAAAGTACTAGAGGACTGATACTCTAACTATCTATGATTTGAACCTCTGCTGTGAGTCCAGTTTTAGTTTCCGATGCTTCACTTCGGGTTTACTGTATCCCTTGGACCCCCTTATTGACGATGAAACACAGAAAGTGCATCCGAATTTTATACAAAAGGCACAATGCCGACTGAAGTACAATGGGACTGAAACTCTAACATTCTATGATTTGAACCTCTGCTGTGAGTCCAGTTTTAGTTTCCGATGCTTCACCTCAGGTTTACTGTATCCCTTGGACCTTCTTATTGACGATGAAACACAGAAATTTCCATCCGAATTTTATACAAAAGGCACAATGCCGACTGAAGTACAATGGGACTGAAACTCTAACATTCTATGATTTGAACCTCTGCTGTGAGTCCAGTTTTAGTTTCCGATGCTTCACCTCAGGTTTACTGTATCCCTTGGACCTTCTTATTGACGATGAAACACAGAAATTTCCATCCGAATTTAATACAAAAGGCACAATGCCGACTAAAGTACTAGAGGACTGATACTCTAACTATCTATGATTTGAACCTCTGCTGTGAGTCCAGTTTTGGTTTCCGATGCTTCACTTCAGGTTTACTGTATCCCTTGGACCTTCTTATTGACGATGAAACACAGAAATTTCATCCGAATGTAATGCAAAAGGCACAATGCCGACTTAAGTACAAGAGGACTGAAACTCTAACTTTCTACGATTTGAACCTCTGCTGTGAGTCCACTTTTAGTTTCCAATGCTTAACTTCAGGTTTACTGTATCCCTTGGACCTTCTTATTGACGAAGTAACACAGAAATTGCATCCGAATTTAATACAAAAGGCACAATGCCGACTTAAGTACTAGAGGACTGAAACTCTAACTTTCTATGATTTGAACCTCTGCTGTGAGTCCAGTTTTAGTTTCCGATGCTTCACTTCATGTTTACTGTATCCCTTGAACCTTCTTATTGACGATGAAACACATAAATTGCATCCGAATTTAATACAAAAGGCACAATGCCGACTAAGGTACTAGAGGACTGATACTCTAACTTTCTATGATTTGAACCCCTCCTGTGAGTCCAGTTTTAGTTTCCGATGCTTCACTTCAGGTTTACTGTATCCCTTGGACCTTCTTATTGACGATGAAACACAGAAATTGCATCCGAATTTAATACAAAAGGCACAATGCCGACTTAAGTACTAGAGGACTGAAACTCTAACTTTCAATGATTTGAACCTCTGCTGTGAGTCCACTTTTAGTTTCCGATGCTTCACTTCAGGTTAACTGTATCCCTTGGACCTTCTTATTGACGATGAAACACAGAAATTGCATCCGAATTAAATACGAAAGGCACAATGCCGACTTAAGTACAAGAGGACTGATACTCTAACTTTCTATGATTTGAACCTCTGCTGTGAGTCCAGTTTTAGTTTCCGATGCATCACTTCATGTTTACTGTATCCCTTGGACCTTCTAATTGACGATGAAACACAGTAATTGCATCCGAATTTAATACAAAAGGCACAATGCCGACTTAAGTACAAGGCGACTGATACTCTAACTTTCTATGATTTGAAACTCTCCTGTGAGTCAAGTTTTAGATTCTGATGCTTCACTTCAGGTTTACTGTATCCCTTTGACCTTCTTATTGACGATGAAACACAGAAATTGCATCCGAATTTTAATAAAAAGGCACAATGCCGACTTAAGTACAAGAGGACTGATACTCTAACTTTCTATGATTTGAACCCCTCCTGTGAGTCCAGTTTTAGATTCCGATGCTTAACTTCAGGTTTACTGAATCCCTTGGACCTTCATATTGACGACGAAACACAGAAATTGCTTCCGAATTTAATACAAAAGGCACAATGCCGACTTAAGTACAAGAGGACTGATACTCTAACTTTTTGTGATTTGAACCTCTCCTGTGAGTCCAGTTTTAGATTCCGATGCTTCACTTCGGGTTTACTGTATCCCTTGGACCCCCTTATTGACGATGAAACACAGAAATTGCATCCGAATTTAATACAAAAGGCACAATGCCGACTTAAGTACAATGGGACTGAAACTCTAACATTCTATGATTTGAACCTCTGCTGTGAGTCCAGTTTTAGTTTCCGATGCTTCACCTCAGGTTTACTGTATCCCTTGGACCTTCTTATTGACGATGAAACACAGAAATTTGCATCTGAATTTAATACAAAAGGCACAATGCCGACTAAAGTACTAGAGGACTGATACTCTAACTATCTATGATTTGAACCTCTGCTGTGAGTCCAGTTTTAGTTTCCGATGCTTCACTTCAGGTTTACTGTATCCCTTGGACCTTCTTATTGACGATGAAACACAGAAATTTCATCCGAATGTAATGCAAAAGGCACAATGCCGACTTAAGTACAAGAGGACTGAAACTCTAACTTTTTATGATTTGAACCTCTGCTGTGAGTCCACTTTTAGTTTCCGATGCTTCACTTCAGGTTTGCTGTATCCCTTGGACCTTCTTATTGACGATGAAACACAGAAATTGCATCCGAATTAAATAAAAATGGCACAATGCCGACTTAAGTACAAGAGGACTGATACTCCAACTTTCTATGATTTGAACCTCTGCTGTGAGCCCAGTTTTAGTTTCCGATGCATCACTTCAGGTTTACTGCATCCCTTGGACCTTCTAATTGACGATGAAACACAGAAATTGCATCCGAATTTAATAAAAAAGGCACAATGCCGACTTGAGTACAAGAGGTCTGATACTCTAATTTTCTATGATTTGAACCCCTCCTGTGAGTCCAGTTATAGATTCCGATGCTTAACTTCAACTTTACTGTATCCCTTGGACCTTCTCATTGACGATGGAACATAGAAATTGCATCCGAATTTAATATAAAAGGCACAATGCCGACTTAAGTACAAGGCGACTGATACTCTAACTTTCTATCATTTGAACCTCTCCTGCGAGTCCAGTTTTAGATTCTGATGCTTCACTTCAGGTTTAATGTATCCCTTGGACCCTCTTAATGACGATGAAACACAGAAATTGCATCCGAATTTAATACAAAAGGCACAATGCCGACTTAAGTACAAGAGGACTGATAATCTAATTTTCTTTGATTTGAACCCCTCCTGTGAGTCCAGTTTTAGATTACGATGCTTAACTTCAGGTTTACTGTATCCCCTGGACCTTCTTATTGACGATGAAACACAGATATTGCATCCGAATTTAATAAAAAAGGCACAATGCCGACTTCAGTACAAGAGGACTGATACTCTAACTTTCTATGATTTGAACCCCTCCTGTGAGTCCAGTTTTAGTTTCCGATGCCATACATCAGGTTTACTGTATCCCTTTGACCTTCTTATTGACGATGAAACACAGAAACGGCATCCGAATTTAATAAAAAAGGCACAATGCCGACTTAAGTAAAAGAGGACTGATATTCTGACTTTCTATGATTTGAACCCCTCCTGAGAGCCCAGTTTTAGTTTCCGATGCTTAACTTCAGGTTTACTGTATCCCTTGGACCTTCTTATTGACGATGAAACACAGAAATTGCATCCGAATTTAATACAAAAGGCACAATGCCGACTTAAGTACAAGAGAACTGAAACTCTAACTTTCTATGATTTGAACCTCTGCTGTAAGTCCAGTTTTAGTTTCCGATGCTTCACTTAAGGTTTACTGTATCCCTTGGACCTTCTTATTGACGATGAAACACAGAAATTGCATCCGAATTTAATCAAAAAGGCACAATGACGACTTAAGTACAAGAGAACTGAAACTCTAACTTTCTATGATTTGAAACTCTGCTGTGAGTCTAGTTTTAGTTTCCGATGCTTCACTTCAGGTTTACTGTATCCTTGGACCTTCTTATTGGCGATGAAACACAGAAATCGCATCCGAATTTAATACAAAAGGCACAATGCCGTCTTACGTACAAGAGGACTGAAACTCTAACTTTCTATGATTTGAACCTCTGCTGTGAGTCCACTTTTAGTTTCCAATGCTTAACTTCAGGTTTACTGTGTCCCTTGGACCTTCTTATTGACGAAGAAACGCAGAAATTGCATCCGAATTTAATACAAAAGGCACAATGTCGACTTAAGTACTAGAGGACTGAAACTCTAACTTTCTATGATTTGAACCTCTGCTGTGAGTCCAGTTTTAGTTTCCGATGCTTCACTTCATGTTTACTATATCCCTTGAACCTTCTTATTGACGATGAAAAACAGAAATTGCATCCGAATTTAATACAAAAGTCACAATGCCGACTAAGGTACTAGAGGACTGATACTCTAACTTTCTATGATTTGAACCCCTCCTGTGAGTCCAGTTTTAGTTTCCGATGCTTCACTTCAGGTTTACTGTATCCCTTGGACCTTCTTATTGACGATGAAACACAGAAATTGCATCCGAATTTAATACAAAAGGCACAATGCCGACTTAAGTACAAGAGGACTGAAACTCTAACTTTCAATGATTTGAACCTCTGCTGTGAGTCCAGTTTTAGATTCTGATGCTTCACTTCAGGTTTACTGTATCCCTTGGACCTTCTTATTGACGATGAAACACAGAAATTGCATCCGAATTTAATAAAAAAGGCACAATGCCGACTTAAGTACAAGAGGACTGATACTCTAACTTTCTATGATTTGAACCCCTCCTGTGAGTCCAGTTTTAGATTCCGATGCTTAACTTCAGGTTTACTGAATCCCTTGGACCTTCTTATTGACGATGAAACACAGAAATTGCTTCCGAATTTAATACAAAAGGCACAATGCCGACTTAAGTACAAGAGGACTGATACTCTAACTTTCTATGATTTGAACCTCTCCTGTGAGTCCAGTTTTAGATTCCGATGCTTCACTTCGGGTTTACTGTATCCCTTGGACCCCCTTATTGACGATGAAACACAGAAATTGCATCCGAATTTTATACAAAAGGCACAATGCCGACTGAAGTACAATGGGACTGAAACTCTAACATTCTATGATTTGAACCTCTGCTGTGAGTCCAGTTTTAGTTTCCGATGCTTCACCTCAGGTTTACTGTATCCCTTGGACCTTCTTATTGACGATGAAACACAGAAATTTCCATCCGAATTTAATACAAAAGGCACAATGCCGACTAAAGTACTAGAGGACTGATACTCTAACTATCTATGATTTGAACCTCTGCTGTGAGTCCAGTTTTGGTTTCCGATGCTTCACTTCAGGTTTACTGTATCCCTTGGACCTTCTTATTGACGATGAAACACAGAAATTTCATCCGAATGTAATGCAAAAGGCACAATGCCGACTTAAGTACAAGAGGACTGAAACTCTAACTTTCTATGATTTGAACCTCTGCTGTGAGTCCACTTTTAGTTTCCGATGCTTCACTTCAGGTTTACTGTATCCCTTGGACCTTCTTATTGACGATGAAACACAGAAATTGCATCCGAATTAAATACAAAAGGCACAATGCCGACTTAAGTACAAGAGGACTGATACTCCAACTTTCTATGATTTGAACCTCTGCTGTGAGCCCAGTTTTAGTTTCCGATGCATCACTTCAGGTTTACTACATCCCTTGGACCTTCTAATTGACGATGAAACACAGAAATTGCATCCGAATTTAATAAAAAAGGCACAATGCCGACTTGAGTACAAGAGGTCTGATACTCTAATTTTCTATGATTTGAACCCCTCCTGTGAGTCCAGTAATAGATTCCGATGCTTAACTTCAACTTTACTGTATCCCTTGGACCTTCTCATTGACGATGGAACGTAGAAATTGCATCCGAATTTAATATAAAAGGCACAATGCCGACTTAAGTACAAGGCGACTGATACTCTAACTTTCTATCATTTGAACCTCTCCTGCGAGTCCAGTTTTAGATTCTGATGCTTCACTTCAGGTTTACTGTATCCCTTGGACCCTCTTATTGACGATGAAACACAGATATTGCATCCGAATTTAATACAAAAGGCACAATGCCGACTTAAGTACAAGAGGACTGATACTCTAATTTTCTTTGATTTGAACCCCTCCTGTGAGTCCAGTTTTAGATTACGATGCTTAACTTCAGGTTTACTGTATCCCTTGGACCTTCTTATTGACGATGAAACACAGATATTGCATCCGAATTTAATAAAAAAGGCACAATGCCGACTTCAGTACAAGAGGACTGATACTCTAACTTTCTATGATTTGAACCCCTCCTGTGAGTCCAGTTTTAGTTTCCGATGCCATACATCAGGTTTACTGTATCCCTTTGACCTTCTTATTGACGATGAAACACAGAAACGGCATCCGAATTTAATAAAAAAGGCACAATGCCGACTTAAGTAAAAGAGGACTGATACTCTGACTTTCTATGATTTGAACCCCTCCTGAGAGTCCAGTTTTAGTTTCCGATGCTTAACTTCAGGTTTACTGTATCCCTTGGACCTTCTTATTGACGATGAAACACAGAAATTGCATCCGAATTTAATACAAAAGGCACAATGCCGACTTAAGTACAAGAGAACTGAAACTCTAACTTTCTATGATTTGAACATCTGCTGTAAGTCCAGTTTTAGTTTCCGATGCTTCACTTAAGGTTTACTGTATCCCTTGGACCTTCTTATTGTCGATGAAACACAGAAATTGCATCCGAATTTAATAAAAAAGGCACAATGACGACTTAAGTACAAGAGAACTGAAACTCTAACTTTCTATGATTTGAAACTCTGCTGTGAGTCTAGTTTTAGTTTCCGATGCTTCACTTCAGGTTTACTGTATCCTTGGACCTTCTTATTGGCGATGAAACACAGAAATTGCATCCGAATTTAATACAAAAGGCACAATGCCGACTTACGTACAAGAGGACTGAAACTTTAACTTTCTATGATTTGAACCTCTGCTGTGAGTCCACTTTTAGATCCAATGCTTAACTTCAGGTTTACTGTATCCCTTGGACCTTCTTATTGACGAAGAAACGCAGAAATTGCATCCGAATTTAATACAAAAGGCACAATGTCGACTTAAGTACTAGAGGACTGAAACTCTAACTTTCTATGATTTGAACCTCTGCTGTGAGTCCAGTTTTAGTTTCCGATGCTTCACCTCATGTTTACTGTATCCCTTGAACCTTCTTATTGACGATGAAACACAGAAATTGCATCCGAATTTAATACAAAAGGCACAATGCCGACTAAGGTACTAGAGGACTGATACTCTAACTTTCTATGATTTGAACCCCTCCTGTGAGTCCAGTTTTAGTTTCCGATGCTTCACTTCAGGTTTACTGTATCCCTTGGACCTTCTTATTGACGATGACACACAGAAATTGCATCCCAATTTAACACAAAAGGCACAATGCCGACTTAAGTACAAGAGGACTGAAACTCTAACTTTCAATGATTTGAACCTCTGCTGTGAGTCCACTTTTAGTTTCCGATGCTTCACTTCAGGTTAACTGTATCCCTTGGACCTTCTTATTGACGATGAAGCACAGAAATTGCATCCGAATTAAATACAAAAGGCACAATGCCGACTTAAGTACAAGAGGACTGATACTCTAACTTTCTATGATTTGAACCTCTGCTGTGAGTCCAGTTTTAGTTTCCGATGCATCACTTCAGGTTTACTGTATCCCTTGGACCTTCTAATTGACGATGAAACACAGTAATTGCATCCGAATTTAATACAAAGGGCACAATGCCGACTTAAGTACAAGGCGACTGATACTCTAACTTTCTATGATTTGAACCTCTCCTGTGAGTCCAGTTTTAGATTCTGATGCTTCACTTCAGGTTTACTGTATCCCTTGGACCTTCTTATTGACGATGAAACACAGAAATTGCATCCGAATTTAATAAAAAAGGCACAATGCCGACTTAAGTACAAGAGGACTGATACTCTAACTTTCTATGATTTGAACCTCTCCTGTGAGTCCAGTTTTAGATTCCGATGCTTCACTTCGGGTTTACTGTATCCCTTGGACCCCTTATTGACGATGAAACACAGAAATTGCATCCGAATTTTATACAAAAGGCACAATGCCGACTGAAGTACAATGGGACTGAAACTCTAACATTCTATGATTTGAACCTCTGCTGTGAGTCCAGTTTTAGTTTCCAATGCATCACCTCAGGTTTACTGTATCCCTTGGACCTTCTTATTGACGATGAAACACAGAAATTGCATCCGAATTTAATACAAAAGGCACAATGCCGACTAAGGTACTAGAGGACTGATACTCTAACTTTCTATGATTTGAACCCCTCCTGTGAGTCCAGTTTTAGTTTCCGATGCTTCACTTCAGGTTTACTGTATCCCTTGGACCTTCTTATTGACGATGACACACAGAAATTGCATCCGAATTTAATACAAAAGGCACAATGCCGACTTAAGTACAAGAGGACTGAAACTCTAACTTTCAATGATTTGAACCTCTGCTGTGAGTCCACTTTTAGTTTCCGATGCTTCACTTCAGGTTAACTGTATCCCTTGGACCTTCTTATTGACGATGAAACACAGAAATTGCATCCGAATTAAATACAAAAGGCACAATGCCGACTTAAGTACAAGAGGACTGATACTCTAACTTTCTATGATTTGAACCTCTGCTGTGAGTCCAGTTTTAGTTTCCGATGCATCACTTCAGGTTTACTGTATCCCTTGGACCTTCTAATTGACGATGAAACACAGTAATTGCATCCGAATTTAATACAAAGGGCACAATGCCGACTTAAGTACAAGGCGACTGATACTCTAACTTTCTATGATTTGAACCTCTCCTGTGAGTCCAGTTTTAGATTCTGATGCTTCAATTCAGGTTTACTGTATCCCTTGGACCATCTTATTGACGATGAAACACAGAAATTGCATCCGAATTTAATGAAAAAGGCACAATGCCGACTTAAGTACAAGAGGACTGATACTCTAACTTTCTATGATTTGAACCCCTCCTGTGAGTCCAGTTTTAGATTCCGATGCTTAACTTCAGGTCTACTGAATCCCCTGGACCTTCTTATTGACGATGAAACACAGAAATTGCTTCCGAATTTAATACAAAAGGCACAATGCCGACTTAAGTACAAGAGGACTGATACTCTAACTTTCTATGATTTGAACCTCTCCTGTGAGTCCAGTTTTAGATTCCGATGCTTCACTTCGGGTTTACTGTATCCCTTGGACCCCCTTATTGACGATGAAACACAGAAATTGCATCCGAATTTTATACAAAAGGCACAATGTCGACTGAAGTACAATGGGACTGAAACTCTAACATTCTATGATTTGAACCTCTGCTGTGAGTCCAGTTTTAGTTTCCGATGCATCACCTCAGGTTTACTGTATCCCTTGGACCTTCTTATTGACGATGAAACACAGAAATTTGCATCCGAATTTAATACAAAAGGCACAATGCCGACTAAAGTACTAGAGGACTGATACTCTAACTATCTATGATTTGAACCTCTGCTGTGAGTCCAGTTTTAGTTTCCGATGCTTCACTTCAGGTTTACTGTATCCCTTGGACCTTCTTATTGACGATGAAACACAGAAATTTCATCCGAATGTAATGCAAAAGGCACAATGCCGACTTAAGTACAAGAGGACTGAAACTCTAACTTTCTATGATTTGAACCTCTGCTGTGAGTCCACTTTTAGTTTCCGATGCTTCACTTCAGGTTTACTGTATCCCTTGGACCTTCTTATTGACGATGAAACACAGAAATTGCATCCGAATTAAATACAAAAGGCACAATGCCGACTTAAGTACAAGAGGACTGATACTCCAACTTTCTATGATTTGAACCTCTGCTGTGAGCCCAGTTTTAGTTTCCGATGCATCACTTCAGGTTTACTGCATCCCTTGGACCTTCTAATTGACGATGAAACACAGAAATTGCATCCGAATTTAATAAAAAAGGCACAATGCCGACTTGAGTACAAGAGGTCTGATACTCTAATTTTCTATGATTTGAACCCCTCCTGTGAGTCCAGTTATAGATTCCGATGCTTAACTTCAACTTTACTGTATCCCTCGGACCTTCTCATTGACGATGGAACATAGAAATTGCATCCGAATTTAATATAAAAGGCACAATGCCGACTTAAGTACAAGGCGACTGATACTCTAACTTTCTATCATTTGAACCTCTCCTGCGAGTCCAGTTTTAGATTCTGATGCTTCACTTCAGGTTTACTGTATCCCTTGGACCCTCTTATTGACGATGAAACACAGAAATTGCATCCGAATTTAATACAAATTGCACAATGCCGACTTAAGTACAAGAGGACTGATACTCTAATTTTCTTTGATTTGAACCCCTCCTGTGAGTCCAGTTTTAGATTACGATGCTTAACTTCAGGTTTACTGTATTCCTTGGACCTTCTTATTGACGATGAAACACAGATATTGCATCCGAATTCAATAAAAAAGGCACAATGCCGACTTCAGTACAAGAGGACTGATACTCTAACTTTCTATGATTTGAACCCCTCCTGTGAGTCCAGTTTTAGTTTCCGATGCCATACGTCAGGTTTACTGTATCCCTTTGACCTTCTTATTGACGATGAAACACAGAAACGGCATCCGAATTTAATAAAAAAGGCACAATGCCGACTTAAGTAAAAGAGGACTGATACTCTAACTTTCTATGATTTGAACCCCTCCTGAGAGTCCAGTTTTAGTTTCCGATGCTTAACTTCAGGTTTACTGTATCCCTTGGACCTTCTTATTGACGATGAAACACAGAAATTGCATCCGAATTTAATACAAAAGGCACAATGCCGACTTACGTACAAGAGGACTGAAACTCTAACTTTCTATGATTTGAACTTCTGCTGTGAGTCCACTTTTAGTTTCCAATGCTTAACTTCAGGTTTACTGTGTCCCTTGGACCTTCTTATTGACGAAGAAACGCAGAAATTGCATCCGAATTTAATACAAAAGGCACAATGTCGACTTAAGTACTAGAGGACTGAAACTCTAACTTTCTATGATTTGAACCTCTGCTGTGAGTCCAGTTTTAGTTTCCGATGCTTCACTTCATGTTTACTGTATCCCTTGAACCTTCTTATTGACGATGAAACACAGAAATTGCATCCGAATTTAATACAAAAGTCACAATGCCGACTAAGGTACTAGAGGACTGATACTCTAACTTTCTATGATTTGAACCCCTCCTGTGAGTCCAGTTTTAGTTTCCGATGCTTCACTTCAGGTTTACTGTATCCCTTGGACCTTCTTATTGACGATGAAACACAGAAATTGCATCCGAATTTAATACAAAAGGCACAATGCCGACTTAAGTACAAGAGGACTGAAACTCTAACTTTCAATGATTTGAACCTCTGCTGTGAGTCCAGTTTTAGATTCTGATGCTTCACTTCAGGTTTACTGTATGCCTTGGACCTTCTTATTGACGATGAAACACAGAAATTGCATCCGAATTTAATAAAAAAGGCACAATGCCGACTTAAGTACAAGAGGACTGATACTCTAACTTTCTATGATTTGAACCCCTCCTGTGAGTCCAGTTTCAGATTCCGATGCTTAACTTCAGGTTTACTGAATCCCTTGGACCTTCTTATTGACGATGAAACACAGAAATTGCTTCCGAATTTAATACAAAAGGCACAATGCCGACTTAAGTACAAGAGGACTGATACTCTAACTTTCTATGATTTGAACCTCTCCTGTGAGTCCAGTTTTAGATTCCGATGCTTCACTTCGGGTTTACTGTATCCCTTGGACCCCCTTATTGACGATGAAACACAGAAATTGCATCCGAATTTTATACAAAAGGCACAATGCCGACTGAAGTACAATGGGACTGAAACTCTAACATTCTATGATTTGAACCTCTGCTGTGAGTCCAGTTTTAGTTTCCGATGCATCACCTCAGGTTTACTGTATCCCTTGGACCTTCTTATTGACGATGAAACACAGAAATTTGCATCCGAATTTAATACAAAAGGCACAATGCCGACTAAAGTACTAGAGGACTGATACTCTAACTATCTATGATTTGAACCTCTGCTGTGAGTCCAGTTTTAGTTTCCGATGCTTCACTTCAGGTTTACTGTATCCCTTGGACCTTCTTATTGACGATGAAACACAGAAATTTCATCCGAATGTAATGCAAAAGGCACAATGCCGACTTAAGTACAAGAGGACTGAAACTCTAACTTTCTATGATTTGAACCTCTGCTGTGAGTCCACTTTTAGTTTCCGATGCTTCACTTCAGGTTTACTGTATCCCTTGGACCTTCTTATTGACGATGAAACACAGAAGTTGCATCCGAATTAAATACAAAAGGCACAATGCCGACTTAAGTACAAGAGGACTGATACTCCAACTTTCTATGATTTGAACCTCTGCTGTGAGCCCAGTTTTAGTTTCCGATGCATCACTTCAGGTTTACTGCATCCCTTGGACCTTCTAATTGACGATGAAACACAGAAATTGCATCCGAATTTAATAAAAAAGGCACAATGCCGACTTGAGTACAAGAGGTCTGATACTCTAATTTTCTATGATTTGAACCCCTCCTGTGAGTCCAGTTATAGATTCCGATGCTTAACTTCAACTTTACTGTATCCCTCGGACCTTCTCATTGACGATGGAACATAGAAATTGCATCCGAATTTAATATAAAAGGCACAATGCCGACTTAAGTACAAGGCGACTGATACTCTAACTTTCTATCATTTGAACCTCTCCTGCGAGTCCAGTTTTAGATTCTGATGCTTCACTTCAGGTTTACTGTATCCCTTGGACCCTCTTATTGACGATGAAACACAGAAATTGCATCCGAATTTAATACAAATTGCACAATGCCGACTTAAGTACAAGAGGACTGATACTCTAATTTTCTTTGATTTGAACCCCTCCTGTGAGTCCAGTTTTAGATTACGATGCTTAACTTCAGGTTTACTGTATTCCTTGGACCTTCTTATTGACGATGAAACACAGATATTGCATCCGAATTCAATAAAAAAGGCACAATGCCGACTTCAGTACAAGAGGACTGATACTCTAACTTTCTATGATTTGAACCCCTCCTGTGAGTCCAGTTTTAGTTTCCGATGCCATACGTCAGGTTTACTGTATCCCTTTGACCTTCTTATTGACGATGAAACACAGAAACGGCATCCGAATTTAATAAAAAAGGCACAATGCCGACTTAAGTAAAAGAGGACTGATACTCTAACTTTCTATGATTTGAACCCCTCCTGAGAGTCCAGTTTTAGTTTCCGATGCTTAACTTCAGGTTTACTGTATCCCTTGGACCTTCTTATTGACGATGAAACACAGAAATTGCATCCGAATTTAATACAAAAGGCACAATGCCGACTTACGTACAAGAGGACTGAAACTCTAACTTTCTATGATTTGAACTTCTGCTGTGAGTCCACTTTTAGTTTCCAATGCTTAACTTCAGGTTTACTGTGTCCCTTGGACCTTCTTATTGACGAAGAAACGCAGAAATTGCATCCGAATTTAATACAAAAGGCACAATGTCGACTTAAGTACTAGAGGACTGAAACTCTAACTTTCTATGATTTGAACCTCTGCTGTGAGTCCAGTTTTAGTTTCCGATGCTTCACTTCATGTTTACTGTATCCCTTGAACCTTCTTATTGACGATGAAACACAGAAATTGCATCCGAATTTAATACAAAAGTCACAATGCCGACTAAGGTACTAGAGGACTGATACTCTAACTTTCTATGATTTGAACCCCTCCTGTGAGTCCAGTTTTAGTTTCCGATGCTTCACTTCAGGTTTACTGTATCCCTTGGACCTTCTTATTGACGATGAAACACAGAAATTGCATCCGAATTTAATACAAAAGGCACAATGCCGACTTAAGTACAAGAGGACTGAAACTCTAACTTTCAATGATTTGAACCTCTGCTGTGAGTCCAGTTTTAGATTCTGAAGCTTCACTTCAGGTTTACTGTATGCCTTGGACCTTCTTATTGACGATGAAACACAGAAATTGCATCCGAATTTAATAAAAAAGGCACAATGCCGACTTAAGTACAAGAGGACTGATACTCTAACTTTCTATGATTTGAACCCCTCCTGTGAGTCCAGTTTCAGATTCCGATGCTTAACTTCAGGTTTACTGAATCCCTTGGACCTTCTTATTGACGATGAAACACAGAAATTGCTTCCGAATTTAATACAAAAGGCACAATGCCGACTTAAGTACAAGAGGACTGATACTCTAACTTTCTATGATTTGAACCCCTCCTGTGAGTCCAGTTTTAGTTTCCGATGCTTCACTTCAGGTTTACTGTATCCCTTGGACCTTCTTATTGACGATGAAACACAGAAATTGCATCCGAATTTAATACAAAAGGCACAATGCCGACTAAAGTACTAGAGGACTGATACTCTAACTATCTATGATTTGAACCTCTGCTGTGAGTCCAGTTTTAGTTTCCGATGCTTCACTTCAGGTTTACTGTATCCCTTGGACCTTCTTATTGACGATGAAACACAGAAATTTCATCCGAATGTAATGCAAAAGGCACAATGCCGACTTAAGTACAAGAGGACTGAAACTCTAACTTTCTATGATTTGAACCTCTGCTGTGAGTCCACTTTTAGTTTCCGATGCTTCACTTCAGGTTTACTGTATCCCTTGGACCTTCTTATTGACGATGAAACACAGAAATTGCATCCGAATTAAATACAAAAGGCACAATGCCGACTTAAGTACAAGAGGACTGATACTCCATATTTCTATGATTTGAACCTCTGCTGTGAGCCCAGTTTTTGTTTCCGATGCATCACTTCAGGTTTACTGCATCCCTTGGACCTTCTAATTGACGATGAAACACAGAAATTGCATCCGAATTTAATAAAAAAGGCACAATGCCGACTTGAGTACAAGAGGTCTGATACTCTAATTTTCTATGATTTGAACCCCTCCTGTGAGTCCAGTTATAGATTCCGATGCTTAACTTCAACTTTACTGTATCCCTTGGACCTTCTCATTGACGATGGAACGTAGAAATTGCATCCGAATTTAATATAAAAGGCACAATGCCGACTTAAGTACAAGGCGACTGATACTCTAACTTTCTATCATTTGAACCTCTCCTGCGAGTCCAGTTTTAGATTCTGATGCTTCACTTCAGGTTTACTGTATCCCTTGGACCCTCTTATTGACGATGAAACACAGAAATTGCATCCGAATTTAATAAAAAAGGCACAATGCCGACTTAAGTACAAGAGGACTGATACTCTAATTTTCTTTGATTTGAACCCCTCCTGTGAGTCCAATTTTAGATTACGATGCTTAACTTCAGGTTTACTGTATCCCTTGGACCTTCTTATTGACGATGAAACACAGATATTGCATCCGAATTTAATAAAAAAGGCACAATGCCGACTTCAGTACAAGAGGACTGATACTCTAACTTTCTATGATTTGAACCCCTCCTGTGAGTCCAGTTTTAGTTTCCGATGCCATACATCAGGTTTACTGTATCCCTTTGACCTTCTTATTGACGATGAAACACAGAAACGGCATCCGAATTTAATAAAAAAGGCACAATGCCGACTTAAGTAAAAGAGGACTGATACTCTGACTTTCTATGATTTGAACCCCTCCTGAGAGTCCAGTTTTAGTTTCCGATGCTTAACTTCAGGTTTACTGTATCCCTTGGACCTTCTTATTGACGATGAAACACAGAAATTGCATCCGAATTTAATACAAAAGGCACAATGCCGACTTAAGTACAAGAGAACTGAAACTCTAACTTTCTATGATTTGAACCTCTGCTGTAAGTCCAGTTTTAGTTTCCGATGCTTCACTTAAGGTTTACTGTATCCCTTGGACCTTCTTATTGTCGATGAAACACAGAAATTGCATCCGAATTTAATAAAAAAGGCACAATGACGACTTAAGTACAAGAGAACTGAAACTCTAACTTTCTATGATTTGAAACTCTGCTGTGAGTCTAGTTTTAGTTTCCGATGCTTCACTTCAGGTTTACTGTATCCTTGGACCTTCTTATTGGCGATGAAACACAGAAATTGCATCCGAATTTAATACAAAAGGCACAATGCCGACTTACGTACAAGAGGACTGAAACTCTAACTTTCTATGATTTGAACCTCTGCTGTGAGTCCACTTTTAGATTCCAATGCTTAACTTCAGGTTTACTGTATCCCTTGGACCTTCTTATTGACGAAGAAACGCAGAAATTGCATCCGAATTTCATACAAAAGGCACAATGTCGACTTAAGTACTAGAGGACTGAAACTCTAACTTTCTATGATTTGAACCTCTGCTGTGAGTCCAGTTTTAGTTTCCGATGCTTCACCTCATGTTTACTGTATCCCTTGAACCTTCTTATTGACGATGAAACACAGAAATTGCATCCGAATTTAATACAGAAGGCACAATGCCGACTAAGGTACTAGAGGACTGATACTCTAACTTTCTATGATTTGAACCCCTCCTGTGAGTCCAGTTTTAGTTTCCGATGCTTCACTTCAGGTTTACTGTATCCCTTGGACCTTCTTATTGACGATGACACACAGAAATTGCATCCGAATTTAATACAAAAGGCACAATGCCGACTTAAGTACAAGAGGACTGAAACTCTAACTTTCAATGATTTGAACCCCTGCTGTGAGTCCACTTTTAGTTTCCGATGCTTCACTTCAGGTTAACTGTATCCCTTGGACCTTCTTATTGACGATGAAACACAGAAATTGCATCCGAATTAAATACAAAAGGCACAATGCCGACTTAAGTACAAGAGGACTGATACTCTAACTTTCTATGATTTGAACCTCTGCTGTGAGTCCAGTTTTAGTTTCCGATGCATCACTTCAGGTTTACTGTATCCCTTGGACCTTCTAATTGACGATGAAACACAGTAATTGCATCCGAATTTAATACAAAGGGCACAATGCCGACTTAAGTACAAGGCGACTGATACTCTAACTTTCTATGATTTGAACCTCTCCTGTGAGTCCAGTTTTAGATTCTGATGCTTCACTTCAGGTTTACTGTATCCCTTGGACCTTCTTATTGACGATGAAACACAGAAATTGCATCCGAATTTAATAAAAAAGGCACAATGCCGACTTAAGTACAAGAGGACTGATACTCTAACTATCTATGATTTGAACCCCTCCTGTGAGTCCAGTTTTAGATTCCGATGCTTAACTTCAGGTTTACTGAATCCCCTGGACCTTATTATTGACGATGAAACACAGAAATTGCTTCCGAATTTAATACAAAAGGCACAATGCCGACTTAAGTACAAGAGGACTGATACTCTAACTTTCTATGATTTGAACCTCTCCTGTGAGTCCAGTTTTAGATTCCGATGCTTCACTTCGGGTTTACTGTATCCCTTGGTCCCCCTTATTGACGATGAAACACAGAAATTGCATCCGAATTTTATACAAAAGGCACAATGCCGACTGAAGTACAATGGGACTGAAACTCTAACATTCTATGATTTGAACCTCTGCTGTGAGTCCAGTTTTAGTTTCCGATGCATCACCTCAGGTTTACTGTATCCCTTGGACCTTCTTATTGACGATGAAACACAGAAATTTGCATCCGAATTTAATACAAAAGGCACAATGCCGACTAAAGTACTAGAGGACTGATACTCTAACTATCTATGATTTGAACCTCTGCTGTGAGTCCAGTTTTAGTTTCCGATGCTTCACTTTAGGTTTACTGTATCCCTTGGACCTTCTTATTGACGATGAAACACAGAAATTTCATCCGAATGTAATGCAAAAGGCACAATGCCGACTCAAGTACAAGAGGACTGAAACTCTAACTTTCTATGATTTGAACCTCTGCTGTGAGTCCACTTTTAGTTTCCGATGCTTCACTTCAGGTTTACTGTATCCCTTGGACCTTCTTATTGACGATGAAACACAGAAATTGCATCCGAATTAAATACAAAAGGCACAATGCCGACTTAAGTACAAGAGGACTGATACTCCAACTTTCTATGATTTGAACCTCTGCTGTGAGCCCAGTTTTAGTTTCCGATGCATCACTTCAGGTTTACTGCATCCCTTGGACCTTCTAATTGACGATGAAACACAGAAATTGCATCCGAATTTAATAAAAAAGGCACAATGCCGACTTGAGTACAAGAGGTCTGATACTCTAATTTTCTATAATTTGAACCCCTCCTGTGAGTCCAGTTATAGATTCCGATGCTTAACTTCAACTTTACTGTATCCCTCGGACCTTCTCATTGACGATGGAACAAAGAAATTGCATCCGAATTTAATATAAAAGGCACAATGCCGACTTAAGTACAAGGCGACTGATACTCTAACTTTCCATCATTTGAACCTCTCCTGCGAGTCCAGTTTTAGATTCTGATGCTTCACTTCAGGTTTACTGTATCCCTTGGACCCTCTTATTGACGATGGAACACAGAAATTGCATCCGAATTTAATACAAATTGCACAATGCCGACTTAAGTACAAGAGGACTGATACTCTAATTTTCTTTGATTTGAACCCCTCCTGTGAGTCCAGTTTTAGATTACGATGCTTAACTTCAGGTTTACTGTATCCCTTGGACCTTCTTATTGACGATGAAACACAGATATTGCATCCGAATTTAATAAAAAAGGCACAATGCCGACTTCAGTACAAGAGGACTGATACTCTAACTTTCTATGATTTGAACCCCTCCTGTGAGTCCAGTTTTAGTTTCCGATGCCATACGTCAGGTTTACTGTATCCCTTTGACCTTCTTATTGACGATGAAACACAGAAACGGCATCCGAATTTAATAAAAAAGGCACAATGCCGACTTAAGTAAAAGAGGACTGATACTCTAACTTTCTATGATTTGAACCCCTCCTGAGAGTCCAGTTTTAGTTTCCGATGCTTAACTTCAGGTTTACTGTATCCCTTGGACCTTCTTATTGACGATGAAACACAGATATTGCATCCGAATTTAATACAAAAGGCACAATGCCGACTTAAGTACAAGAGAACTGAAACTCTAACTTTCTATGATTTGAACCTCTGCTGTAAGTCCAGTTTTAGTTTCCGATGCTTCACTTAAGGTTTACTGTATCCCTTGGACCTTCTTATTGACGATGAAACACAGAAATTGCATCCGAATTTAATAAAAAAGGCACAATGACGACTTAAGTACAAGAGTACTGAAACTCTAACTTTCTATGATTTGAAACTCTGCTGTGAGTTTAGTTTTAGTTTCCGATGCTTCACTTCAGGTTTACTGTATCCTTGGACCTTCTTATTGGCGATGAAACACAGAAATTGCATCCGAATTTAATACAAAAGGCACAATGCCGACTTACGTACAAGGGGACTGAAACTCTAACTTTCTATGATTTGAACCTCTGCTGTGAGTCCACTTTTAGTTTCCAATGCTTAACTTCAGGTTTACTGTATCCCTTGGACCTTCTTATTGACGATGAAACACAGATATTGCATCCGAATTTAATACAAAAGGCACAATGCCGACTTAAGTACTAGAGGACTGAAACTCTAACTTTCTATGATTTGAACCTCTGCTGTGAGTCCAGTTTTAGTTTCCGATGCTTCACTTCATGTTTACTGTATCCCTTGAACCTTCTTATTGACGACGAAACACAGAAATTGCATCCGAATTTAATGCAAAAGGCACAATGCCGACTAAAGTACTAGACTACTGATACTCTAACTTTCTATGATTAGAACCCCTCCTGTGAGTCCAGTTTTAGTTTCCGATGCTTCACTTCAGGTTTACTGTATCCCTTGGACCTTCTTATTGACGATGAAACACAGAAATTGCATCCGAATTTAATACAAAAGGCACAATGCCGACTTAAGTACAAGAGGACTGATACTCTAATTTTCTTTGATTTGAACCCCTCCTGTGAGTCCAGTTTTAGATTACGATGCTTAACTTCAGGTTTACTGTATCCCTTGGACCGTCTTATTGACGATGAAACACAGATATTGCATCCGAATTTAATAAAAAAGGCACAATGCCGACTTCAGTACAAGAGGACTGATACTCTAACTTCCTATGATTTGAACCCCTCCTGTGAGTCCAGTTTTAGTTTCCGATGCTTCACTTCAGGTTTACTGTATCCCTTGGACCTTCTTATTGACGATGAAACACAGAAATTGCATCCGAATTTATTACAAAAGGCACAATGCCGACTTAAGTACAAGCGGACTGAAACTCTAACTTTCAATGATTTGAACCTCTGCTGTGAGTCCACTTTTAGTTTCCGATGCTTCACTTCAGGTTAACTGTATCCCTTGGACCTTCTTATTGACGATGAAACACAGAAATTGCATCCGAATTAAATACAAAAGGCACAATGCCGACTTAAGTACAAGAGGACTGATACTCTAACTTTCTATGATTTGAACCTCAGCTGTGAGTCCAGTTTTAGTTTCCGATGCATCACTTCAGGTTTACTGTATCCCTTGGACCTTCTAATTAACGATGAAACACAGTAATTGCATCCGAATTTAATACAAAAGGCACAATGCCGACTTAAGTACAAGGCGACTGATACTCTAACTTTCTATGATTTGAACCTCTCCTGTGAGTCCAGTTTTAGATTCTGATGCTTCACTTCAGGTTTACTGTATCCCTTGGACCTTCTTATTGACGATGAAATACAGAAATTGCATCCGAATTTAATAAAAAAGCACAATGCCGACTTAAGTACAAGAGGACTGATACTCTAACTTTCTATGATTTGAACCCCTCCTGTGAATCCAGTTTTAGATTCCGATGCTTAACTTCAGGTTTACTGAAACCCTTGGACCTTCTTATTGACGATGAAACACAGAAATTGCTTCCGAATTTAATACAAAAGGCACAATGCCGACTTAAGTACAAGAGGACTGATACTCTAACTTTCTATGATTTGAATCTCTCCTGTGAGTGCAGTTTTAGATTCCGATGCTTCACTTCGGGTTTACTGTATCCCTTGGACCCCCTTATTGACGATGAAACACAGAAATTGCATCCGAATTTAATACAAAAGGCACAATGCCGACTTAAGTACAATGGGACTGAAACTCTAACATTCTATGATTTGAACCTCTGCTGTGAGTCCAGCTTTAGTTTCCGATGCTTCACCTCAGGTTTACTGTATCCCTTGGACCTTCTTATTGACGATGAAACACAGAAATTTGAATCCGAATTTAATACAAAAGGTACAATGCCGACTAAAGTACTAGAGGACTGATACTCTAACTATCTATGATTTGAACCTCTGCTGTGAGTCCAGTTTCAGTTACCGATGCTTCACTTCAGGTTTACTGTATCCCTTGGACCTTCTTATTGACGATGAAACACAGAAATTTCATCCGAATTTAATGCAAAAGGCACAATGCCGACTTAAGTACAACAGGACTGAAACTCTAACTTTCTATGATTTGAACCTCTGCTGTGTGTCCACTTTTAGTTTCCGATGCTTCACTTCAGGTTTACTGTATCCCTTGGACCTTCTTATTGACGATGAAACACAGAAATTGCATCCGAATTAAATACAAAAGGCACAATGCCGACTTAAGTACAAGAGGACTGATACTCCAACTTTCTATGATTTGAACCTCTGCTGTGAGTCCAGTTTTAGTTTCCGATGCATCACTTCAGGTTTACTGCATCCCTTGGACCTTCTAATTGACGATGAAACACAGAAATTGCATCCGAATTTAATAAAAAAGGCACAATGCCGACTTAAGTACAAGAGGTCTGATACTCTAATTTTCTATGATTTGAACCCCTCCTGTGAGTCCAGTTATAGATTCCGACGCTTAACTTCAGGTTTACTGTTTCCCTTGGACCTTCTTCTTGACGATGAAACACAGAAATTGCATCCGAATTTAATACAAAAGGCACAATGCCGACTTAAGTACAAGAGAACTGAAACTCCAACTTTCTATGATTTGAACCTCTGCTGTAAGTCCAGTTTTAGTTTCCGATGCTTCACTTAAGGTTTACTGTATCCCTTGGACCTTCTTATTGACGATGAAACACAGATTGCATCCGAATTTAATAAAAAAGGCACAATGACGACTTAAGTACAAGAGAACTGAAACTCTAACTTTCTATGATTTGAAACTCTGCTGTGAGTCCAGATTTAGTTTCCGATGCTTCACTTCAGGTTTACTGTATCCTTGGACCTTCTTATTGGCGATGAAACACAGAAATTGCATCCGAATTTAATACAAAAGGCACAATGCCGACATACGTACAAGAGGACTGAAACTCTAACTTTCTATGATTTGAACCTCTGCTGTGAGTCCACTTTTAGTTTCCGATGCTTCACTTCAGGTTTACTGTATCCCTTGGACCTTCTTATTGACGATGAAACACAGAAATTGCATCCGAATTTAATACAAAAGGCACAATGCCGACTTAAGTACTAGAGGACTGAAACTCTAACTTTCTATGATTTGAACCTCTGCTGTGTGTCCAGTTTTAGTTTCCAATGCTTCACTTCATGTTTACTGTATCCCTTGAACCTTCTTATTGACGATGAAACACAGAAATTGCATCCGAATGTAATACAAAAGGCACAATGCCGACTAAAGTACTAGAGGACTGATACTCTAACTTTCTATGATTTGAACCCCTTCTGTGAGTCCAGTTTTAGTTTCCGATGCTTCACTTCAGGTTTACTGTATCCCTTGGACCTTCTTATTGACGATGAAACACAGAAATTGCATCCGAATTTAATACAAAATGCACAATGCCGACTTAAGTACAAGAGGACTGAAACTCTAACTTTCAATGATTAGAACCTCTGCTGTGAGTCCACTTTTAGTTTCCGATGCTTCACTTCAGGTTAACTGTATCCCTTGGACCTTCTTATTGACGATGAAACACAGAAATTGCATCCGAATTAAATACAAAAGGCACAATGCCGACTTAAGTACAAGCGCACAGATACTCTAACTTTCTATGATTTGAACCTCTGCTGTGAGTCCAGTTTTAGCTTCTGATGCATCACTTCAGGTTTACTGTATCCCTTGGACCCTCTAATAGACGATGAAACACAGAAATTGCATCCGAATTTAATACAAAAGGCACAATGCCGACTTAAGTACAAGAGGACTGAAACTCTAACTTTCTATGATTCGAACCTCTCCTGTGAGTCCAATTTTAGTTTCCGATTCTTGACTTCAGGTTTACTGTATCCCTTGGACCTTCTTATTGACGATGAAACACAGAAATTGCATCCGAATTTAATACAAAAGGCACAATGCCGACTTAAGTACTAGAGGACTGACACTCTAACTTTCTATGATTTGAACCTCACCTGTGAGTCCAGTTTTAGATTCCGATGCTTCACTTCAGGTGTACTGTATACCTTTGACCTTATTATTGGGGATGAAACACAGAAATTTCATCCGAATTTAATTCAAATGCACAATGCCGACTTAAGTACAAGAGGACTGACACTCTAACTTTCTATGTTTTGAACCCCTCCTGCGAGTCCACTTTTAGATTCCGATGCTTCACTTCAGGTGTACTGTATACCTTGGACCTTCTTATTGACGATGAAACTCAGAAATTTCATCTGAATTTAATACAAATGCACAATTCCGACTTAAGTACAAGAGGACTGACACTCCAACTTACTTTGTTATAAACCTCTCCTGTGAGTCCACTCTTAGTTTCCGATGCTTCACTTCAGGGTTTACTGTATCCCTTGGACCTTCTTATTGACGAAGAAACACAGAAATTGCATCCTAATTTAATGCAAAAGGCACAATACCGACTTAAGCACTACAGGACTGACACTCTAACTTTCTATGATTTGGACCTCTGCTGTGAGTCCAGTTTTAGTTTCCGATGCTTCACTTCAGGTTTACTGTATCACTTGGACCTTCGTATTGACGATGAAACACAGGTATTGCATCCGAATTTAATAAAAAAGGCACAATGCCGACTTAAGTACAAGAGGACTGATACTCTAACTTTCTATGATTTGAACCCCTCCTGTGAGTCCAGTTTTAGATTCCGATGCTTAGCTTCAGGTTTACTGTATCCCTTGGACCTTCTTATTGACGATGAAACACAGAAATTGCATCCGAATTTAATACAAAAGGCACAATGCCGACTTAAGTACAAGAGGGCAGATACTCTAACTTTCTATGATTTGAACCCCTCCTGTGAGTCCGGTTTTAGATTCCGATGCTTCACTTCAGGTTTACTGTATCCCTTGGACCCTCTTATTGACGATGAAACACAGAAATTGCATCCGAATTTAAAACAAAAGGCACAATGCCGACTTAAGTACAAGAGGACTGAAACTCTAACTCTCTATGATTTGAACCTCTGCTGTGGGTCCAGTTTTAGTTTCCGATGCTTCACTTCAGGTTTACTGTATCCCTTGGACCTTCTTATTGACGATGAAAGACAGAAATTCCATCTGAATTTAATAAAAAAGGCACAATGCCGACTTAAGTACAAGAGGCCTGCCACTCTAACTTTCTATGATTTGAACCTCTCCTGTAAGTCCAGATTTAGACTCCGATGCTTCACTTCTGGTTTACTGTATCCCTTGGACCTTCTTATAGACGATGAAACTTAGAAATTGCATCCGAATTGAATACAAAAGGCACAATGCCGGCTTAAGTACAAGAGGACTGACACTCTTTCTTTCTATGAATTGAACCTCTCCTGTGAACCCAGTTTTAGATTCCGATGCTTAACTTCAGGTTTACTGAATCCCTTGGACCTTCCTATTGACGATGAAACACAGAAATTGCTTCCGAATTTAATACAAAAGGCACAATGCCGACTTAAGTACAAGAGGACTGATACTCTAACTTTCCATGATTTGAACCCCTCCTGTGAGTCCAGTTTTAGATTCAGATGCTTAACTTCAGGTTTACTGAATCCCTTGGACCTTCTTATTGACGATGAAACACAGAAATTGCTTCCGAATTTAATACAAAAGGCACAATGCCGACTTAAGTACAAGTGCACTGATACTCTAACTTTCTATGATTTGAACCTCTGCTGTGAGTCCAGTTTTAGTTTCTGATGCATCACTTCAGGTTTACTGTATCCCTTGTACCTTCTTATAGGCGATGAAACACAGAAATTGCATCCGAATTTAATACAAAAGGCACAATGCCGACATAAGTACAAGATGACTGAAACTCTAACTTTCTATGATTCGAACCTCTCCTGTGAGTCCAATTTTAGTTTCCGATTCTTGACTTCAGGTTTACTGTATCCCTTGGACCTTGTTATTCACGATGAAACACAGAAATTGCATCCGAATTTAATACAAAAGGCACAATGCCGACTTAAGTACTAGAGGACTGACACTCTAACTTTCTATGATTTGAACCTCACCTGTGAGTCCAGTTTTAGATTCCGATGCTTCACTTCAGGTGTACTGTATACCTTTGACCTTATTATTGGGGATGAAACACAGAAATTTCATCCGAATTTAATTCAAATGCACAATGCCGACTTAAGTACAAGAGGACTGACACTCTAACTTTCTATGTTTTGAACCCCTCCTGCGAGTCCACTTTTAGATTCCGATGCTTCACTTCAGGTGTACTGTATACCTTGGACCTTCTTATTGACGATGAAACTCAGAAATTTCATCTGAATTTAATACAAATGCACAATTCCGACTTAAGTACAAGAGGACTGACACTCCAACTTACTTTGTTTTAAACCTCTCCTGTGAGTCCACTCTTAGTTTCCGATGCTTCACTTCAGGGTTTACTGTATCCCTTGGACCTTCTTATTGACGAAGAAACACAGAAATTGCATCCTAATTTAATGCAAAAGGCACAATACCGACTTAAGCACTACAGGACTGACACTCTAACTTTCTATGATTTGGACCTCTGCTGTGAGTCCAGTTTTAGTTTCCGATGCTTCACTTCAGGTTTACTGTATCACTTGGACCTTCGTATTGACGATGAAACACAGATATTGCATCCGAATTTAATAAAAAAGGCACAATGCCGACTTAAGTACAAGAGGACTGATACTCTAACTTTCTATGATTTGAACCCCTCCTGTGAGTCCAGTTTTAGATTCCGATGCTTAGCTTCAGGTTTACTGTATCCCTTGGACCTTCTTATTGACGATGAAACACAGAAATTGCATCCGAATTTATTACAAAAGGCACAATGCCGACTTAAGTACAAGAGGGCAGATACTCTAACTTTCTATGATTTGAACCCCTCCTGTGAGTCCGGTTTTAGATTCCGATGCTTCACTTCAGGTTTACTGTATCCCTTGGACCCTCTTATTGACGATGAAACACAGAAATTGCATCCGAATTTAAAACAAAAGGCACAATGCCGACTTAAGTACAAGAGGACTGAAACTCTAACTCTCTATGATTTGAACCTCTGCTGTGGGTCCAGTTTTAGTTTCCGATGCTTCACTTCAGGTTTACTGTATCCCTTGGACCTTCTTATTGACGATGAAAGACAGAAATTCCATCTGAATTTAATAAAAAAGGCACAATGCCGACTTAAGTACAAGAGGCCTGCCACTCTAACTTTCTATGATTTGAACCTCTCCTGTAAGTCCAGATTTAGACTCCGATGCTTCACTTCTGGTTTACTGTATCCCTTGGACCTTCTTATAGACGATGAAACTTAGAAATTGCATCCGAATTGAATACAAAAGGCACAATGCCGGCTTAAGTACAAGAGGACTGACACTCTTTCTTTCTATGAATTGAACCTCTCCTGTGAACCCAGTTTTAGATTCCGATGCTTCACTACAGGTTTACTGTATCCCTTGGACCTTCTAATTGACGATGAAACACAGAAATTGCATCCGAATTTAATACAAAAGGCACAATGCCGACTTAAGTACAAGAGGACTGATACTCCAACTTTCAATGATTTGAACCCCTCCTGCGAGTCCAGGTTTAGATTCCGATGCTTCACGTCAGGTTAACTGTATACCTTGGACCTTCTTATTGCCGATGAAACACAGATATTACATCAGAATTTAATACAAATGCACAATTCCGACTTAAGTACAAGAGGACTGACACTCTAATTTTCTGTGATTTGAACCTCTCCTGTGAGTCCAGTTTTAGTTTCCGATGCTTCACTTCAGGTTTAATGTATCCCTTGGACCTTCTTATTGACTATGGAACACAGAAATTACATCCGAATTTAATACAAAAGGCAAAATGAAGAACTTAAGTACTAGAGGACTGACACTCTAACTTTCTATGATTTGAACCCCTCCTGTGAGTCCAGTTTTAGATTCCGATGCTTAGCTTCAGGTTTACTGTATCCCTTGGACCTTCTTATTGACGATGAAACACAGAAATTGCATCCAAATTTAATACAAAAGGCACAATGCCGACTTAAGTACAAGAGGGCAGATACTCTAACTTTCTATGATTTGAACCCCTTCTGTGAGTCCGGTTTTAGATTCCGATGCTTCACTTCAGCTTTACTGTATCCCTTGGACCCTCTTATTGACGATGAAACACAGAAATTGCATCCGAATTTAATAAAAAAGGCACAATGCCGACTTAAGTACAAGAGGACTGATACTCTAACTTTCTATGATTTGAACCCCTCCTGTGAGTCCAGTTTTAGATTCCGATGCTTAACTTCAGGTTTACTGAATCCCTTGGACCTTCCTATTGACGATGAAACACAGAAATTGCTTCCGAATTTAATACAAAAGGCACAATGCCGACTTAAGTACAAGAGGACTGATACTCTAACTTTCCATGATTTGAACCCCTCCTGTGAGTCCAGTTTTAGATTCAGATGCTTAACTTCAGGTTTACTGAATCCCTTGGACCTTCTTATTGACGATGAAACACAGAAATTGCTTCCGAATTTAATACAAAAGGCACAATGCCGACTTAAGTACAAGTGCACTGATACTCTAACTTTCTATGATTTGAACCTCTGCTGTGAGTCCAGTTTTAGTTTCTGATGCATCACTTCAGGTTTACTGTATCCCTTGTACCTTCTTATAGGCGATGAAACACAGAAATTGCATCCGAATTTAATACAAAAGGCACAATGCCGACATAAGTACAAGAGGACTGATACTCTAACTTTCTATGATTCGAACCTCTCCTGTGAGTCCAATTTTAGTTTCCGATTCTTGACTTCAGGTTTACTGTATCCCTTGGACCTTCTTATTGACGATGAAACACAGAAATTGCATCCGAATTTAATACAAAAGGCACAATGCCGACTTAAGTACAAGAGGGCAGATACTCTAACTTTCTATGATTTGAACCCCTCCTGTGAGTCCGGTTTTAGATTCCGATGCTTCACTTCAGGTTTACTGTATCCCTTGGACCCTCTTATTGACGATGAAACACAGAAATTGCATCCGAATTTAAAACAAAAGGCACAATGCCGACTTAAGTACAAGAGGACTGAAACTCTAACTCTCTATGATTTGAACCTCTGCTGTGGGTCCAGTTTTAGTTTCCGATGCTTCACTTCAGGTTTACTGTATCCCTTGGACCTTCTTATTGACGATGAAAGACAGAAATTCCATCTGAATTTAATAAAAAAGGCACAATGCCGACTTAAGTACAAGAGGCCTGCCACTCTAACTTTCTATGATTTGAACCTCTCCTGTAAGTCCAGATTTAGACTCCGATGCTTCACTTCTGGTTTACTGTATCCCTTGGACCTTCTTATAGACGATGAAACTTAGAAATTGCATCCGAATTGAATACAAAAGGCACAATGCCGGCTTAAGTACAAGAGGACTGACACTCTTTCTTTCTATGAATTGAACCTCTCCTGTGAACCCAGTTTTAGATTCCGATGCTTCACTACAGGTTTACTGTATCCCTTGGACCTTCTAATTGACGATGAAACACAGAAATTGCATCCGAATTTAATACAAAAGGCACAATGCCGACTTAAGTACAAGAGGACTGATACTCCAACTTTCTATGATTTGAACCCCTCCTGCGAGTCCAGTTTTAGATTCCGATGCTTCACGTCAGGTTAACTGTATACCTTGGACCTTCTTATTGCCGATGAAACACAGATATTACATCAGAATTTAATACAAATGCACAATTCCGACTTAAGTACAAGAGGACTGACACTCTAATTTTCTGTGATTTGAACCTCTCCTGTGAGTCCAGTTTTAGTTTCCGATGCTTCACTTCAGGTTTAATGTATCCCTTGGACCTTCTTATTGACTATGGAACACAGAAATTACATCCGAATTTAATACAAAAGGCAAAATGAAGAACTTAAGTACTAGAGGACTGACACTCTAACTTTCTATGATTTGAACCCCTCCTGTGAGTCCAGTTTTAGATTCCGATGCTTAGCTTCAGGTTTACTGTATCCCTTGGACCTTCTTATTGACGATGAAACACAGAAATTGCATCCAAATTTAATACAAAAGGCACAATGCCGACTTAAGTACAAGAGGGCAGATACTCTAACTTTCTATGATTTGAACCCCTTCTGTGAGTCCGGTTTTAGATTCCGATGCTTCACTTCAGCTTTACTGTATCCCTTGGACCCTCTTATTGACGATGAAACACAGAAATTGCATCCGAATTTAATAAAAAAGGCACAATGCCGACTTAAGTACAAGAGGACTGATACTCTAACTTTCTATGATTTGAACCCCTCCTGTGAGTCCAGTTTTAGATTCCGATGCTTAACTTCAGGTTTACTGAATCCCTTGGACCTTCCTATTGACGATGAAACACAGAAATTGCTTCCGAATTTAATACAAAAGGCACAATGCCGACTTAAGTACAAGAGGACTGATACTCTAACTTTCCATGATTTGAACCCCTCCTGTGAGTCCAGTTTTAGATTCAGATGCTTAACTTCAGGTTTACTGAATCCCTTGGACCTTCTTATTGACGATGAAACACAGAAATTGCTTCCGAATTTAATACAAAAGGCACAATGCCGACTTAAGTACAAGTGCACTGATACTCTAACTTTCTATGATTTGAACCTCTGCTGTGAGTCCAGTTTTAGTTTCTGATGCATCACTTCAGGTTTACTGTATCCCTTGTACCTTCTTATAGGCGATGAAACACAGAAATTGCATCCGAATTTAATACAAAAGGCACAATGCCGACATAAGTACAAGAGGACTGAAACTCTAACTTTCTATGATTCGAACCTCTCCTGTGAGTCCAATTTTAGTTTCCGATTCTTGACTTCAGGTTTACTGTATCCCTTGGACCTTCTTATTCACGATGAAACACAGAAATTGCATCCGAATTTAATACAAAAGGCACAATGCCGACTTAAGTACTAGAGGACTGAGACTCTAACTTTCTATGATTTGAACCTCACCTGTGAGTCCAGTTTTAGATTCCGATGCTTCACTTCAGGTGTACTGTATACCTTGGACCTTATTATTGGCGATGAAACACAGAAATTTCATCCGAATTTAATTCAAATGCACAATGCCGACTTAAGTACAAGAGGACTGACACTCTAACTTTCTATGTTTTGAACCCCTCCTGCGAGTCCACTTTTAGATTCCGATGCTTCACTTCAGGTGTACTGTATACCTTGGACCTTCTTATTGACGATGAAACACAGAAATTTCATCTGAATTTAATACAAATGCACAATTCCGACTTAAGTACAAGAGGACTGACACTCTAACTTACTCTGTTTTGAACCTCTCCTGTGAGTCCACTCTTAGTTTCCGATGCTTCACTTCAGGTTTACTGTATCCCTTGGACCTTCTTATTGAAGAAGAAACACAGAAATTGCATCCTAATTTAATGCAAAAGGCACAATGCCGACTTAAGCACTACAGGACTGACACTCTAACTTTCTATGATTTGGACCTCTGCTGTGAGTCCAGTTTTAGTTTCCGATGCTTCACTTCAGGTTTACTGTATCACTTGGACCTACTTATTGACGATGAAACACAGAAATTGCATCCGAATTTAATAAAAAAGGCACAATGCCGACTTAAGTACAAGAGGACTGATACTCTAACTTTCTATGATTTGAACCCCTCCTGTGAGTCCAGTTTTAGATTCCGATGCTTTGCTTCAGGTTTACTGTATCCCTTGGACCTTCTTATTGACGATGAAACACAGAAATTGCATCCGAATTTAATACAAAAGGCACAATGCCGACTTAAGTACAAGAGGGCAGATACTCTAACTTTCTATGATTTGAACCCCTCCTGTGAGTCCGGTTTTAGATTCCGATGCTTCACTTCAGGTTTACTGTATCCCTTGGACCCTCTTATTGACGATGAAACACAGAAATTGCATCCGAATTTAAAACAAAAGGCACTATGCCGACTTAAGTACAAGAGGACTGAAACTCTAACTCTCTATGATTTGAACCTCTGCTGTGGGTCCAGTTTTAGTTTCCGATGCTTCACTTCAGGTTTACTGTATCCCTTGGACCTTCTTACTGACGATGAAAGACAGAAATTCCATCTGAATTTAATAAAAAAGGCACAATGCCGACTTAAGTACAAGAGGCCTGCCACTCTAACTTTCTATGATTTGAACCTCTCCTGTAAGTCCAGATTTAGACTCCGATGCTTCACTTCTGGTTTACTGTATCCCTTGGACCTTATTATTGACGATGAAACTTAGAAATTGCATCCAAATTGAATACAAAAGGCACAATGCCGGCTTAAGTACAAGAGGACTGACACTCTTTCTTTCTATGAATTGAACCTCTCCTGTGAACCCAGTTTTAGATTCCGATGCTTCACTACAGGTTTACTGTATCCCTTGGACCTTCTAATTGACGATTAAACACAGAAATTGCATCCGAATTTAATACAAAAGGCACAATGCCGACTTAAGTACAAGAGGACTGATACTCCAACTTTCTATGATTTGAACCCCTCCTGCGAGTCTAGTTTTAGATTCCGATGCTTCACGTCAGGTTAACTGTATACCTTGGACCTTCTTATTGACGATGAAACACAGAAATTACATCAGAATTTAATACAAATGCACAATTCCGACTTAAGTACAAGAGGACTGACACTCTAATTTTCTGTGATTTGAACCTCTCCTGTGAGTCCAGTTTTAGTTTCCGATGCTTCACTTCAGGTTCAATGTATCCCTTGGACCTTCTTATTGACTATGGAACACAGAAATTACATCCGAATTTAATACAAAAGGCAAAATGAAGAACTTAAGTACTAGAGTACTGACACTCTAACTTTCTATGATTTGAACCTCTCCTGTGAGTCCAGTTTTAGTTTCCGATGCTTCACTTCTGGTTTACTTTATCCCTTGGACCTTCTAATTTACGATGAAACACAGAAATTGCATCCGAATTTAATAAAAAAGGCACAATGCCGAATGAAGTACAAGAGGACTGACACTCTAACTTTCTATGATTTGAACCTCACCTGTGAGTCCAGTTTTAGATTCCGATTCTTCACTTTAGGTGTACTGTATACCTTGGACCTTATTATTGACGTTGAAACACAGAAATTTCATCCGAATTTAATACAAATGCACAAAGCCGACTTAAGTACAAGAGGACTGACACTCTAACTTTCTATGATTTGAACCCCTCCTGCGAGTCAACTTTTAGATTCCGATGCTTCACTTCAGGTGTACTGTATACCTTGGACCTTCTTATTGACGATGAAACACAGAAATTTCATCTGAATTTAATACAAATGCACAATTCCGACTTAAGTACAAGAGGACTGACACTCTAACTTTCTCTGTTTTGAACCTCTCCTGTGAGTCCAGTCTTAGTTTCCGATGCTTCACTTCAGGTTTACTGTATGCCTTGGACCTTCTTATTGACGAAGAAACACAGAAATTGCAACCGAATTTAATACAAGAGGCACAATGCCGACTTAAGCACTACAGGACTGACACTCCAATTTTCTATGATTTGAACCTCTGCTGTGAGTCCAGTTTTAGTTTCCGATGCTTCACTTCAGGTTTACTGTATCCCTTGGACCTTCATATTGACGATGAAACACAGAGATTGCATACGAATTTAATAAAAAAGGTACAACGCCGACTTATGTACAAGAGGACTGATACTCTAACTTTCTATGATTTGAACCCCTCCTGTGAGTCCAGTTTTAGATTCCGATGCTTAACTTCAGGTTTACTGTATCCCTTGGACCTTCTTATTGACGATGAAACACAGAAATTGCATCCGAAATTAATACAAAAGGCACAATGCCGACTTAAGTACAAGAGGACTGATACTCTAAGTTTCTATGATTTGAAACTCTCCTGTGAGTCCAGTTTTAGTTTCCGATGCTTCACTTCAGGTTTACTGTATCCCTTGGACCTTCTTATTGACGAAGAAACACAGTAACTGCATCCGAATTTAATACAAAAGGCACAATGCCGACTTAAGCACTACAGGACTGACACTCTAACTTTCTATGATGTGAACCTCTGCTGTGAACCAGTTTTAGTTTCCGATGCTTCACTTCAGATTTACTGTATCACTTGGACCTTCTTATTGACGATGAAACACAGAAATTGCATCCGAATTTAAAACAAAAGCACAATGCCGACTTAAGTACAAGAGGACTGAAACTCTAACTCTCTATGATTTGAACCTCTGCTGTGGGTCCAGTTTTAGTTTCCGATGCTTCACTTCAGGTTTACTGTATCCCTTGGACCTTCTTATTGACGATGAAAGACAGAAATTTCATCTGAATTTTAAACAAAAGGAACAATGCCGACTTAAGGACAAGAGGCCTGCCACTCTAACTTTCTATGATTTGAACCTCTCCTGTAAGTCCAGATTTAGACTCCGATGCTTCACTTCTGGTTTACTGTATCCCTTGGACCTTCTTATAGACGATGAAACACAGAAATTGCATCCGAATTTAATACAAAAGGAACATTGCCGACTTAAGTACAAGAGGACAGACACGCTAACTTTCTATGATTTGAACCTCTCCTGGGAGTCCTGTCTTAGATTCCGATGCTTCACGTCAGGTTTACTGTATACCTTGGACCTTCTTATTGACGATGAAACACAGAAATTACACCCGAATTTAATACAGAAGGCACAATGCCGACTTAAGTACAAGCGGACTGACACTCTAACTTTCTATTATTTGAACTTCTCCTGTGAGTCCAGTTTTAGTTTCCGATGCTTCGCTTCAGGTTTACTGTATACCTTGGACCTTCTTATTGACGATGAAACACAGAAATTGCATCCGAATTTAATACAAAAGGCACAATGCCGACTTAAGTACAAGAGGACTGGAACTCTAACTTTCTATGATTTGAACCTCTCCATTGAGTCCAATTTTAGTTTCCGAATCTTGACTTCAGGTTTACTGTATCCCTTGGACCTTCTTATTGACGATGAAACACAGAAATTGCATCCGAATTTAATACAAAAGGCACAATGCCGACTTAAGTTCGAGAGGACTGACACTCTAACTTTCTATGATTTGAACCTCTCCTGTGAGTCCAGTTTTAGTTTCCGATGCTTCACTTCAGGTGTACTGTATACCTTGGACCTTATTATTGGCGATGAAACACAGAAATTTCATCCGAATTTAATACAAATGCACAATGCCGACGTAAGTACAAGAGGACTGACACTCTAACTTTATATGATTTGAACCCCTCCTGCGAGTCCACTTTTAGATTCCGATGCTTCACTTCAGGTGTACTGTATACCTTGGACCTTCTTACTGACGATGAAACACAGAAATTGCATCCGAATTTAATAAAAAAGGCACAATGCCGACTTGAGTACAAGAGGACTGATACTCTAACTTTCTATGATTTGAACCCCTCCTGTGAGTCCAGTTTTAGATTCCGATGCTTAGCTTCAGGTTTACTGTATCCCTTGGACCTTCTTATTGACGATGAAACACAGAAATTGCATCCGAATTTAATACAAAAGGCACAATGCCGACTTAAGTACAAGAGGGCAAATACTCTAACTTTCTATGATTTGAACCCCTCCTGTGAGTCCGGTTTTAGATTCCGATGCTTCACTTCAGCTTTACTGTATCCCTTGGACCCTCTTATTGACGATGAAACACAGAAATTGCATCCGAATTTAATAAAAAAGGCACAATGCCGACTTAAGTACAAGAGGACAGATACTCTAACTTTCTATGATTTGAACCCCTCCTGTGAGTCCAGTTTTAGATTCCGATGCTTAACTTCAGGTTTACTGAATCCCTTGGACCTTCCTATTGACGATGAAACACAGAAATTGCTTCCGAATTTAATACAAAAGGCACAATGCCGACTTAAGTACAAGAGGACTGATACTCTAACTTTCCATGATTTGAACCCCTCCTGTGAGTCCAGTTTTAGATTCAGATGCTTAACTTCAGGTTTACTGAATCCCTTGAACCTTCTTATTGACGATGAAACACAGAAATTGCTTCCGAATTTAATACAAAAGGCACAATGCCGACTTAAGTACAAGTGCACTGATACTCTAACTTTCTATGATTTGAACCTCTGCTGTGAGTCCAGTTTTAGTTTCTGATGCATCACTTCAGGTTTACTGTATCCCTTGTACCTTCTTATAGGCGATGAAACACAGAAATTGCATCCGAATTTAATACAAAAGGCACAATGCCGACATAAGTACAAGAGGACTGAAACTCTAACTTTCTATGATTCGAACCTCTCCTGTGAGTCCAATTTTAGTTTCCGATTCTTGACTTCAGGTTTACTGTATCCCTTGGACCTTCTTATTCACGATGAAACACAGAAATTGCATCCGAATTTAATACAAAAGGCACAATGCCGACTTAAGTACTAGAGGACTGACACTCTAACTTTCTATGATTTGAACCTCACCTGTGAGTCCAGTTTTAGATTCCGATGCTTCACTTCAGGTGTACTGTATACCTTGGACCTTATTATTGGCGATGAAACACAGAAATTTCATCCGAATTTAATTCAAATGCACAATGCCGACTTAAGTACAAGAGGACTGACACTCTAACTTTCTATGTTTTGAACCCCTCCTGCGAGTCCACTTTTAGATTCCGATGCTTCACTTCAGGTGTACTGTATACCTTGGACCTTCTTATTGACGATGAAACACAGAAATTTCATCTGAATTTAATACAAATGCACAATTCCGACTTAAGTACAAGAGGACTGACACTCTAACTTACTCTGTTTTGAACCTCTCCTGTGAGTCCACTCTTAGTTTCCGATGCTTCACTTCAGGTTTACTGTATCCCTTGGACCTTCTTATTGAAGAAGAAACACAGAAATTGCATCCTAATTTAATGCAAAAGGCACAATGCCGACTTAAGCACTACAGGACTGACACTCTAACTTTCTATGATTTGGACCTCTGCTGTGAGTCCAGTTTTAGTTTCCGATGCTTCACTTCAGGTTTACTGTATCACTTGGACCTACTTATTGACGATGAAACACAGAAATTGCATCCGAATTTAATAAAAAAGGCACAATGCCGACTTAAGTACAAGAGGACTGATACTCTAACTTTCTATGATTTGAACCCCTCCTGTGAGTCCAGTTTTAGATTCCGATGCTTTGCTTCAGGTTTACTGTATCCCTTGGACCTTCTTATTGACGATGAAACACAGAAATTGCATCCGAATTTAATACAAAAGGCACAATGCCGACTTAAGTACAAGAGGGCAGATACTCTAACTTTCTATGATTTGAACCCCTCCTGTGAGTCCGGTTTTAGATTCCGATGCTTCACTTCAGGTTTACTGTATCCCTTGGACCCTCTTATTGACGATGAAACACAGAAATTGCATCCGAATTTAAAACAAAAGGCACTATGCCGACTTAAGTACAAGAGGACTGAAACTCTAACTCTCAATGATTTGAACCTCTGCTGTGGGTCCAGTTTTAGTTTCCGATGCTTCACTTCAGGTTTACTGTATCCCTTGGACCTTCTTACTGACGATGAAAGACAGAAATTCCATCTGAATTTAATAAAAAAGGCACAATGCCGACTTAAGTACAAGAGGCCTGCCACTCTAACTTTCTATGATTTGAACCTCTCCTGTAAGTCCAGATTTAGACTCCGATGCTTCACTTCTGGTTTACTGTATCCCTTGGACCTTCTTATTGACGATGAAACTTAGAAATTGCATCCGAATTGTATACAAAAGGCACAATGCCGGCTTAAGTACAAGAGGACTGACACTCTTTCTTTCTATGAATTGAACCTCTCCTGTGAACCCAGTTTTAGATTCCGATGCTTCACTACAGGTTTACTGTATCCCTTGGACCTTCTAATTGACGATTAAACACAGAAATTGCATCCGAATTTAATACAAAAGGCACAATGCCGACTTAAGTACAAGAGGACTGATACTCCAACTTTCTATGATTTGAACCCCTCCTGCGAGTCTAGTTTTAGATTCCGATGCTTCACGTCAGGTTAACTGTATACCTTGGACCTTCTTGTTGACGATGAAACACAGAAATTACATCAGAATTTAATACAAATGCACAATTCCGACTTAAGTACAAGAGGACTGACACTCTAATTTTCTGTGATTTGAACCTCTCCTGTGAGTCCAGTTTTAGTTTCCGATGCTTCACTTCAGGTTCAATGTATCCCTTGGACCTTCTTATTGACTATGGAACACAGAAATTACATCCGAATTTAATACAAAAGGCAAAATGAAGAACTTAAGTACTAGAGTACTGACACTCTAACTTTCTATGATTTGAACCTCTCCTGTGAGTCCAGTTTTAGTTTCCGATGCTTCACTTCTGGTTTACTTTATCCCTTGGACCTTCTAATTGACGATGAAACACAGAAATTGCATCCGAATTTAATAAAAAAGGCACAATGCCGAATGAAGTACAAGAGGACTGACACTCTAACTTTCTATGATTTGAACCTCACCTGTGAGTCCAGTTTTAGATTCCGATTCTTCACTTTAGGTGTACTGTATACCTTGGACCTTATTATTGACGTTGAAACACAGAAATTTCATCCGAATTTAATACAAATGCACAAAGCCGACTTAAGTACAAGAGGACTGACACTCTAACTTTCTATGATTTGAACCCCTCCTGCGAGTCCACTTTTAGATTCCGATGCTTCACTTCAGGTGTACTGTATACCTTGGACCTTCTTATTGACGATGAAACACAGAAATTTCATCTGAATTTAATACAAATGCACAATTCCGACTTAAGTACAAGAGGACTGACACTCTAACTTTCTCTGTTTTGAACCTCTCCTGTGAGTCCAGTCTTAGTTTCCGATGCTTCACTTCAGGTTTACTGTATGCCTTGGACCTTCTTATTGACGAAGAAACACAGAAATTGCAACCGAATTTAATACAAGAGGCACAATGCCGACTTAAGCACTACAGGACTGACACTCCAATTTTCTATGATTTGAACCTCTGCTGTGAATCCAGTTTTAGTTTCCGATGCTTCACTTCAGGTTTACTGTATCCCTTGGACCTTCATATTGACGATGAAACACAGAGATTGCATACGAATTTAATAAAAAAGGTACAACGCCGACTTATGTACAAGAGGACTGATACTCTAACTTTCTATGATTTGAACCCCTCCTGTGAGTCCAGTTTTAGATTCCGATGCTTAACTTCAGGTTTACTGTATCCCTTGGACCTTCTTATTGACGATGAAACACAGAAATTGCATCCGAAATTAATACAAAAGGCACAATGCCGACTTAAGTACAAGAGGACTGATACTCTAAGTTTCTATGATTTGAAACTCTCCTGTGAGTCCAGTTTTAGTTTCCGATGCTTCACTTCAGGTTTACTGTATCCCTTGGACCTTCTTATTGACGAAGAAACACAGTAACTGCATCCGAATTTAATACAAATGGCACAATGCCGACTTAAGCACTACAGGACTGACACTCTAACTTTCTATGATGTGAACCTCTGCTGTGAGTCCAGTTTTAGTTTCCGATGCTTCACTTCAGATTTACTGTATCACTTGGACCTTCTTATTGACGATGAAACACAGAAATTGCATCCGAATTTAAAACAAAAGCACAATGCCGACTTAAGTACAAGAGGACTGAAACTCTAACTCTCTATGATTTGAACCTCTGCTGTGGGTCCAGTTTTAGTTTCCGATGCTTCACTTCAGGTTTACTGTATCCCTTGGACCTTCTTATTGACGATGAAAGACAGAAATTTCATCTGAATTTTAAACAAAAGGAACAATGCCGACTTAAGGACAAGAGGCCTGCCACTCTAACTTTCTATGATTTGAACCTCTCCTGTAAGTCCAGATTTAGACTCCGATGCTTCACTTCTGGTTTACTGTATCCCTTGGACCTTCTTATAGACGATGAAACACAGAAATTGCATCCGAATTTAATACAAAAGGAACATTGCCGACTTAAGTACAAGAGGACAGACACGCTAACTTTCTATGATTTGAACCTCTCCTGGGAGTCCTGTCTTAGATTCCGATGCTTCACGTCAGGTTTACTGTATACCTTGGACCTTCTTATTGACGATGAAACACAGAAATTACACCTGAATTTAATACAGAAGGCACAATGCCGACTTAAGTACAAGCGGACTGACACTCTAACTTTCTATTATTTGAACTTCTCCTGTGAGTCCAGTTTTAGTTTCCGATGCTTCGCTTCAGGTTTACTGTATACCTTGGACCTTCTTATTGACGATGAAACACAGAAATTGCATCCGAATTTAATACAAAAGGCACAATGCCGACTTAAGTACAAGAGGACTGGAACTCTAACTTTCTATGATTTGAACCTCTCCATTGAGTCCAATTTTAGTTTCCGAATCTTGACTTCAGGTTTACTGTATCCCTTGGACCTTCTTATTGACGATGAAACACAGAAATTGCATCCGAATTTAATACAAAAGGCACAATGCCGACTTAAGTACGAGAGGACTGACACTCTAATTTTCTGTGATTTGAACCTCTCCTATGAGTCCAGTTTTAGTTTCCGATGCTTCACTTCAGGTTTAATGTATCCCTTGGACCTTCTTATTGACTATGGAACACAGAAATTACATCCGAATTTAATACAAAAGGCAAAATGAAGAACTTAAGTACTAGAGGACTGACACTCTAACTTTCTATGATTTGAACCTCTCCTGTGAGTCCAGTTTTAGTTTCCGATGCTTCACTTCTGGTTTACTGTATCCCTTGGACCTTCCAATTGACGATGAAACACAGAAATTGCATCCGAATTTAATAAAAAAGGCACAATGCCGAATGAAGTACAAGAGGACTGACACTCTAACTTTCTATGTTTTGAACCTCACCTGTGAGTCCAGTTTTAGATTCCGATGCTTCACTTTAGGTGTACTGTATACCTTGGACCTTATTATTGACGTTGAAACACAGAAATTTCATCCGAATTTAATACAAATGCACAAAGCCGACTTAAGTACAAGAGGACTGACACTCTAACTTTCTATGATTTGAACCCCACCTGCGAGACCACTTTTAGATTCCGATGCTTCACTTCAGGTGTACTGTATACCTTGGACCTTCTCATTGACGATGAAACACAGAAATTTCATCTGAATTTAATACAAATGCATAAAGCCGACTTAAGTACAAGAGGACTGACACTCTAACTTTCTGTGATTTGAACCCCACCTGCGAGTCCACTTTTAGATTCCGATGCTTCACTTCAGGTGTACTGTATACCTTGGACCTTCTTATAGACGATGAAACACAGAAATTTCATCTGAATTTAATACAAGAGGCACAATGCCGACTTAAGCACTACAGGACTGACACTCCAATTTTCTATGATTTGAACCTCTGCTGTGAGTCCAGTTTTAGTTTCCGATGCTTCACTTCAGGTTTACTGTATCCCTTGGACCTTCATATTGATGACGAAACACAGAAATTGCATACGAATTTAATAAAAAAGGTACAATGCCGACTTAAGTACAAGAGGACTGATACTCTAACTTTCTATGATTTGAACCCCTCCTGTGAGTCCAGTTTTAGATTCCGATGCTTTACTTCAGGTTTACTGTATCCCTTGGACCTTCTTATTGACGATGAAACACAGAAATTGCATCCGAAATTAACACAAAAGGCACAATGTCGGCTTAAGTACAAGAGCACTGATACTCTAACTTTCTATGATTTGAAACTCTCCTGTGAGTCCAGTTTTAGTTTCCGATGCTTCACTTCAGGTTTACTGTATCCCTTGGACCTTCTTATTGACGAAGAAACACAGTAACTGCATCCGAATTTAATACAAAAGGCACAATGCCGACTTAAGCACTACAGGACTGACACTCTAACTTTCTATGATTTGAACCCCTCCTGTGAGTCCAGTTTTAGATTCCGATGCTTAGCTTCAGGTTTACTGTATCCCTTGGACCTTCTTATTGATGATGAAGCACAGAAATTGCATCCGAATTTAATACAAAAGGCTCAATGCCGACATATGTACAAGAGGACTGAAACTATAACTTTCTATGATTCGAACCTCTCCTGTGAGTCCAGTTTTCGATTACGATGCTTCACTTCAGGTTTACTGTATCCCTTGGACCTTCTTATAGACGATGAAACACAGAAATTGCATCCGAATTTAATACAAAATTCACAATGCCGACTTAAGTACAAGAGGACAGACACGGTTTCTTTCTATGATTTGAACCTCTCCTGTGAGTCCTGTCTTAGATTCCGATGCTTCACTTCAGGTTTACTGTATCCCTTGGACCTTCTTATTGACGAAGAAACACAGAAATTGCATCCGAATTTAATACAAAAGGCACAATGCCGACTTCAGCACTACAGGACTGACACTCTAATTTTCTATGATTTGAACCTCTGCTGTGAGTCCAGTTTTAGTTTCCGATGCTTCACTTCAGGTGTACTGTATACCTTGGACCTTCTTATTGACGATGAAACACAGAAATTTCATCTGAATTTAATACAAATGCACAATTCCGACTTAAGTACAAGAGGACTGCCACTCTAACTTTCTCTGTTTTGAACCTCTCCTGTGACTCCAGTCTTAGTTTCCGATGCTTCACTTCAGGTTTACTATATCCCTTGGACCTTCTTATTGACGAAGAAACACAGAAATTGCATCCGAATTTAATACAAAAGGCACAATGCCGACTTAAGCACTGCAGGACTGACACACAAATTTTCTGTGATTTCAACCTCTGCTGTGAGTCCAGTTTTAGTTTCCGATGCTTCACCTCAGGTTTACTGTATCCCTTGGACCTTCATATTGACGATGAAACACAGAAATTGCATACGAATTTAATAAAAAAGGCACAATGCCGACTTAAGTACAAGAGGACTGCCACTCTAACTTTCTCTGTTTTGAACCTCTCCTGTGACTCCAGTCTTAGTTTCCGATGCTTCACTTCAGGTTTACTGTATCACTTGGACCTTCTTATTGACGATGAAACACAGAAATTGCATCCGAATTTAATACAAAAGGCACAATGCCGACTTAAGTACGAGAGGACTGACACTCTAACTTTCTATGATTTGAACCTCTCCTGTGAGTCCAGTTTTAGTTTCCGATGCTTCACTTCAGGTATACTGTATCCCTTGGACCTTCGTATTGACGATGAAACACAGAAATTGCATCCGAACTTAATAAAAATGAACAATGCCGAATGAAGTACAAGAGGACTGACACTCTAACTTTCTATGATTTGAACCTCACCTGTGAGTCCAGTTTTAGATTCCGATGCTTCACTTCAGGTGTACTGTATACCTTGGACCTTATTATTGGCGATGAAACACAGAAATTTCATCCGAATTTAATACAAATGCACAATGCCGACGTAAGTACAAGAGGACTGACACTCTAACTTTATATGATTTGAACCCCTCCTGCGAGTCCACTTTTAGATTCCGATGCTTCACTTCAGGTGTACTGTATACCTTGGACCTTCTTACTTACGATGAAACACAGAAATTGCATCCGAATTTAATAAAAAAGGCACAATGCCGACTTGAGTACAAGAGGACTGATACTCTAACTTTCTATGATTTGAACCCCTCCTGTGAGTCCAGTTTTAGATTCCGATGCTTAGCTTCAGGTTTACTGTATCCCTTGGACCTTCTTATTGACGATGAAACACAGAAATTGCATCCGAATTTAATACAAAAGGCACAATGCCGACTTAAGTACAAGAGGGCAGATACTCTAACTTTCTATGATTTGAACCCCTCCTGTGAGTCCGGTTTTAGATTCCGATGCTTAGCTTCAGGTTTACTGTATCCTTTGGACCTTCTTATTGACGATGAAACACAGAAATTGCATCCGAATTTAATACAAAAGGCACAATGCCGACTTAAGTACAAGAGGGCAGATACTCTAACTCTCTATGATTTGAACCTCTGCTGTGGGTCCAGTTTTAGTTTCCGATGCTTCACTTCAGGTTTACTGTATCCCTTGGACCTTCTTATTGACGATGAAAGACAGAAATTCCATCTGAATTTAATACAAAAGGCACAACGCCGACTTAAGGACAAGAGGCCTGCCACTCTAACTTTCTATGATTTGAACTTCTCCTGTAAGTCCAGATTTAGACTCCAATGCTTCACTTCTGGTTTACTGTATCCCTTGGACCTTCTTATTGACGATGAAACTTAGAAATTGCATCCGAATTGAATACAAAAGGCACAATGCCGGCTTAAGTACAAGAGGACTGACACTCTTTCTTTCTATGAATTGAACCTCTCCTGTGAACCCAGTTTTAGATTCCGATGTTTCACTTCAGGTTTACTGCATCCCTTGGACCTTCCCATTGATGATGAAGCACAGAAATTGCATCCGAATTTAATACAAAAGGCTCAATGCCGACATATGTACAAGAGGACTGAAACTCTAACTTTCTATGATTCGAACCTCTCCTGTGAGTCCAGTTTTCGATTACGATGCTTCACTTCAGGTTTACTGTATCCCTTGGACCTTCTTATAGACGATGAAACACAGAAATTGCATCCGAATTTAATACAAAATTCACAATGCCGACTTAAGTACAAGAGGACAGACACGGTTTCTTTCTATGATTTGAACCTCTCCTGTGAGTCCTGTTTTAGATTCCGATGCTTCACTTCAGGTTTACTGTATCCCTTGGACCTTCTTATTGACGAAGAAACACAGAAATTGCATCCGAATTTAATACAAAAGGCACAATGCCGACTTCAGCACTACAGGACTGACACTCTAATTTTCTATGATTTGAACCTCTGCTGTGAGTCCAGTTTTAGTTTCCGATGCTTCACTTCAGGTGTACTGTATACCTTGGACCTTCTTATTGACGATGAAACACAGAAATTTCATCTGAATTTAATACAAATGCACAATTCCGACTTAAGTACAAGAGGACTGCCACTCTAACTTTCTCTGTTTTGAACCTCTCCTGTGACTCCAGTCTTAGTTTCCGATGCTTCACTTCAGGTTTACTGTATCCCTTGGACCTTCTTATTGACGAAGAAACACAGAAATTGCATCCGAATTTAATACAAAAGGCACAATGCCGACTTAAGCACTGCAGTACTGACACACAAATTTTCTGTGATTTCAACCTCTGCTGTGAGTCCAGTTTTAGTTTCCGATGCTTCACCTCAGGTTTACTGTATCCCTTGGACCTTCATATTGACGATGAAACACAGAAATTGCATACGAATTTAATAAAAAAGGCACAATGCCGACTTAAGTACAAGAGGACTGCCACTCTAACTTTCTCTGTTTTGAACCTCTCCTGTGACTCCAGTCTTAGTTTCCGATGCTTCACTTCAGGTTTACTGTATCCCTTGGACCTTCTTATTGACGAAGAAACACAGAAATTGCATCCGAATTTAATACAAAAGGCACAATGCCGACTTCAGCACTACAGGACTGACACTCTAACTTTCTATGATTTGAACCCCTCCTGTGAGTCCAGTTTTAGATTCCGATGCTTAGCTTCTGGTTTACTGTATCCCTTGGACCTTCTTATTGACGATGAAACACAGAAATTGCATCCGAATTTAATACAAAAGGCACAATGCCGACTTAAGTACAAGAGGGCAGATACTCTAACTTTCTATGATTTGAACCCCTCCTGTGAGTCCGGTTTTAGATTCCGATGCTTCACTTCAGGTTTACTGTATCCCTTGGACCCGCTTATTGACGATGAGACACAGATATTGCATCCGAATTTAAAACAAAAGGCACAATGCCGACTTAAGTACAAGAGGACTGAAACTCTAACTCTCTATGATTTGAACCTCTGCTGTGGGTCCAGTTTTAGTTTCCGATGCTTCACTTCAGGTTTACTGTATCCCTTGGACCTTCTTATTGACGATGAAAGACAGAAATTCCATCTGAATTTAATACAAGGGGCACAATGCCGACTTAAGGATAAGAGGCCTGCCACTCTAACTTTCTATGATTTGAACCTCTCCTGTAAGTCCAGATTTAGACTCCTATGCTTCACTTCTGGTTTACTGTATCCCTTGGACCTTCTTATTGACGATGAAACTTAGAAATTGCATCCGAATTGAATACAAAAGGCACAATGCCGGCTTAAGTACAAGAGGACTGACACTCTTTCTTTCTATGAATTGAACCTCTCCTGTGAACCCAGTTTTAGATTCCGATGCTTCACTACAGGTTTACTGTATCCCTTGGACCTTCTAATTGACGATTAAACACAGAAACTGCATCCGAATTTAATACAAAAGGCACAATGCCGACTTAAGTACAAGAGGACTGATACTCCAACTTTCTATGATATGAACCCCTCCTGCGAGGCCAGTTTTAGATTCCGATGCTTCACGTCAGGTTAACTGTATACCTTGGACCTTCTTATTGACGATGAAACACAGAAATTACATCAGAATTTAATACAAATGCACAATTCCAACTTAAGTACAAGAGGACTGACACTCTAACTTTCTGTGATTTGAACCTCTCCTATGAGTCCAGTTTTAGTTTCCGATGCTTCACTTCAGGTTTAATGTATCCCTTGGACCTTCTTATTGACTATGGAACACAGAAATTACATCCGAATTTAATACAAAAGGCAAAATGAAGAACTTAAGTACTAGAGGACTGACACTCTAACTTTCTATGATTTGAACCTCTCCTGTGAGTCCAGTTTTAGTTTCCGATGCTTCACTTCTGGTTTACTGTATCCCTTGGACCTTCCAATTGACGATGAAACACAGAAATTGCATCCGAATTTAATAAAAAAGGCACAATGCCGAATGAAGTACAAGAGGACTGACACTCTAACTTTCTATGTTTTGAACCTCACCTGTGAGTCCAGTTTTAGATTCCGATGCTTCACTTTAGGTGTACTGTATACCTTGGACCTTATTATTGACGTTGAAACACAGAAATTTCATCCGAATTTAATACAAATGCACAAAGCCGACTTAAGTACAAGAGGACTGACACTCTAACTTTCTATGATTTGAACCCCACCTGCGAGACCACTTTTAGATTCCGATGCTTCACTTCAGGTGTACTGTATACCTTGGACCTTCTTATTGACGATGAAACACAGAAATTTCATCTGAATTTAATACAAATGCACAAAGCCGACTTAAGTACAAGAGGACTGACACTCTAACTTTCTGTGATTTGAACCCCACCTGCGAGTCCACTTTTAGATTCCGATGCTTCACTTCAGGTGTACTGTATACCTTGGACCTTCTTATAGACGATGAAACACAGAAATTTCATCTGAATTTAATACAAGAGGCACAATGCCGACTTAAGCACTACAGGACTGACACTCCAATTTTCTATGATTTGAACCTCTGCTGTGAGTCCAGTTTTAGTTTCCGATGCTTCACTTCAGGTTTACTGTATCCCTTGGACCTTCATATTGATGACGAAACACAGAAATTGCATACGAATTTAATAAAAAAGGTACAATGCCGACTTAAGTACAAGAGGACTGATACTCTAACTTTCTATGATTTGAACCCCTCCTGTGAGTCCAGTTTTAGATTCCGATGCTTAACTTCAGGTTTACTGTATCCCTTGGACCTTCTTATTGACGATGAAACACAGAAATTGCATCCGAAATTAACACAAAAGGCACAATGTCGGCTTAAGTACAAGAGCACTGATACTCTAACTTTCTATGATTTGAAACTCTCCTGTGAGTCCAGTTTTAGTTTCCGATGCTTCACTTCAGGTTTACTGTATCCCTTGGACCTTCTTATTGACGAAGAAACACAGTAACTGCATCCGAATTTAATACAAAAGGCACAATGCCGACTTAAGCACTACAGGACTGACACTCTAACTTTCTATGATGTGAACCTCTGCTGTGAGTCCAGTTTTAGTTTCCGATGCTTCACTTCAGATTTACTGTATCACTTGGACCTTCTTATTGACGATGAAACACAGAAATTGCATCCGAATTTAAAACAAAAGCACAATGCCGACTTAAGTACAAGAGGACTGAAACTCTAACTCTCTATGATTTGAACCTCTGCTGTGGGTCCAGTTTTAGTTTCCGATGCTTCACTTCAGGTTTACTGTATCCCTTGGACCTTCTTATTGACGATGAAAGACAGAAATTCCATCTGAATTTAATACAAAAGGAACAATGCCGACTTAAGGACAAGAGGCCTGCCACTCTAACTTTCTATGATTTGAACCTCTCCTGTAAGTCCAGATTTAGACTCCGATGCTTCACTTCTGGTTTACTGTATCCCTTGGACCTTCTTATTGACGATGAAACTTAGAAATTGCATCCGAATTGAATACAAAAGGCACAATGCCAGCTTAAGTACAAGAGGACTGACACTCTTTCTTTCTATGAATTGAACCTCTCCTGTGAACCCAGTTTTAGATTCCGATGCGTCACTTCAGGTTTACTGTATCCCTTGGACCTTCCCATTGATGATGAAGCACAGAAATTGCATCCGAATTTAACACAAAAGGCTCAATGCTGACTTATGTACAAGAGGACTGAAACTCTAACTTTCTATGATTTGAACCTCTCCTGTGAGTCCACTTTTCGATTACGATGCTTCACTTCAGGTTTACTGTATCCCTTGGACCTTCTTATAGACGATGAAACACAGAAATTGCATCCGAATTTAATACAAAAGGAACAATGCCGACTTAAGTACAAGAGGACAGACACGCTAACTTTCTATGATTTGAACCTCTCCTGTGAGTCCTGTCTTAGATTCCGATGCTTCACTTCAGGTTTACTGTATACCTTGGACCTTCTTATTGACGATAAAACACAGAAATTACACCCGAATTTAATACAGAAGGCACAATGCCGACTTAAGTACAGGAGGACTGACACTCTAACTTTCTATTATTTGAACTTCTCCTGTGAGTCCAGTTTTAGTTTCCGATGCTTCGCTTCAGGTTTACTGTATACCTTGGACCTTCTTATTGACGATGAAACACAGAAATTGCATCCGAATTTAATACAAAAGGCACAATGCCGACTTAAGTACAAGAGGACTGGAACTCTAACTTTCTATGATTTGAACCTCTCCTGTCTGTCCAATTTTAGTTTCCGAATCGTGACTTCAGGTTTACTGTATCCCTTGGACCTCCTTTTTGACGATGAAACACAGAAATTGCATCCGAATTTAATACAAAAGGCACAATGCCGACTTAAGTACAAGAGGACTGGAACTCTAACTTTCTATGATTTGAACCTCTCCTGTCTGTCCAATTTTAGTTTCCGAATCGTGACTTCAGGTTTACTGTATCCCTTGGACCTCCTTTTTGACGATGAAACACAGAAATTGCATCCGAATTAAATACAAAAAGCACAATGCCGAATGAAGTACAAGAGGACTGACACTCTAACTTTCTATGATTTGAACCTCACCTGTGAGTCCAGTTTTAGATTCCGATGCTTCACTTCAGGTGTACTGTATACCTTGGACCTTATTATTGGCGACGAAACACAGAAATTTCATCCGAATTTAATACAAATGCACAATGCCGACTTAAGTACAAGAGGACTGACACTCTAACTTTCTATGATTTGAACCCCTCCTGCGAGTCCACTTTTAGATTCCGATGCTTCACTTCAGGTGTACTGTATACCTTGGACCTTCTTATTGACGATGAAACACAGAAATTGCATCCGAATTTAATAAAAAAGGCACAATGCCGACTTGAGTACAAGAGGACTGATACTCTAACTTTCTATGATTTGAACCCCTCCTGTGAGTCCAGTTTTAGATTCCGATGCTTAGCTTCAGGTTTACTGTATCCCTTGGACCTTCTTATTGACGATGAAACACAGAAATTGCATCCGAATTTAATACAAAAGGCACAATGCCGACATAAGTACAAGAGGGCAGATACTCTAACTTTCTATGATTTGAACCCCTCCTGTGAGTCCGATTTTAGATTCCGATGCTTAGCTTCAGGTTTACTGTATCCCTTGGACCTTCTTATTGACGATGAAACACAGAAATTGCATCCGAATTTAATACAAAAGGCACAATGCCGACTTAAGTACAAGAGGGCAGATACTCTAACTCTCTATGATTTGAACCTCTGCTGTGGTCCAGTTTTAGTTTCCGATGCTTCACTTCAGGTTTACTGTATCCCTGGGACCTTCTTATTGACGATGAAAGACAGAAATTCCATCTGAATTTAATACAAAAGGCACAACGCCGACTTAAGGACAAGAGGACTGACACTCTAACTTTCTATTATTTGAACTTCTCCTGTGAGTCCAGTTTTAGTTTCCGATGCTTCAGTTGAGGTTTACTGTATACCTTGGACCTTCGTATTGACGGTGAATCACAGAAATTGCATCCGAAATTAATACAAAAGGCACAATGCCGACTTAAGCACTACACGACTGACACTCTAATTTTCTATGATTTGAACCTCTGTTGTGAGTCCAGTTTTAGTTTCCGATGCTTCACTTCAGGTGTACTGTATACCTTGGACCTTCTTATTGACGATGTAACACAGAAATACCATCCGAAATTAATCAAAAGGCACAATGCCGACTTAAATGCAAGAGGACTGACACTCTAACTTTATGTGATTTGAACCTCTCCTGTGAGTCCAGTTTTCGATTACAATGCTTCACCTCAGGTTTTCTGTATCCCTTGGACATTCTTATTAACGATAAAAGACAGAAAATCCATCTGAATTTAATACAGAAGGCACAATGCCGACTTAAGGACAAGAGGCTTGCCACTCTAACTTTCTATGATTTGAACCTCTCCTGTAAGTCCAGTTTTAGACTCCGATGCTTCACTTCAGGTTTACTGTATCCCTTGGACCTTCTTATTGACGAAGAAACACAGAAATTGCATCCGAATTTAATACAAAAGGCACAATGCCGACTTCAGCACTACAGGACTGACACTCTAATTTTCTATGATTTGAACCTCTGCTGTGAGTCCAGTTTTAGTTTCCGATGCTTCACTTCAGGTGTACTGTATACCTTGGACCTTCTTATTGACGATGAAACACAGAAATTTCATCTGAATTTAATACAAATGCACAATTCCGACTTAAGTACAAGAGGACTGCCACTCTAACTTTCTCTGTTTTGAACCTCTCCTGTGACTCCAGTCTTAGTTTCCGATGCTTCACTTCAGGTTTACTGTATCCCTTGGACCTTCTTATTGACGAAGAAACACAGAAATTGCATCCGAATTTAATACAAAAGGCACAATGCCGACTTAAGCACTGCAGGACTGACACACTAATTTTCTGTGATTTCAACCTCTGCTGTGAGTCCAGTTTTAGTTTCCGATGCTTCACCTCAGGTTTACTGTATCCCTTGGACCTTCATATTGACGATGAAACACAGAAATTGCATACGAATTTAATAAAAAAGGCACAATGCCGACTTAAGTACAAGAGGACTGTAACTCTAACTTTCTATGATTTGAACCCCTCCTGTGAGTCCAGTTTTAGATTCCGATGCTTAACTTTAGGTTTACTGTATCCCTTGGACCTTCTTATTGACGATGAAACACAGAAATTGCATCCGAAATTAATACAAAAAGCACAATGCCGACTTAAGTACAAGAGGACTGTAACTCTAACTTTCTATGGTTTGAACCCCTCCTGTGAGTCCAGTTTTAGATTCCGATGCTTAGCTTCAGGTTTACTGTATCCCTTGGACCTTCTTATTGACGATGAAAGACAGAAATTCCATCTGAATTCAATACAAAAGGCACAATGCCGACTTAAGGACAAGAGGCCTGCCACTCTAACTTTCTATGATTTGAACCTCTCCGGTAAGTCCAGATTTAGACTCCGATGCTTCACTTCTGCTTTACTGTATCCCTTGGACCTTCTTATTGACGATGAAACTTAGAAATTGCATCCGAATTGAATACAAAAGGCACAATGCCGGCTTAAGTACAAGAGGACTGACACTCTTTCTTTCTATGAATTGAACCTCTCCTGTGAACCCAGTTTTAGATTCCGATGCTTCACTTCAGGTTTACTGTATCCCTTGGACCTTCCCATTGATGATGGAGAACAGAAATTGCATCCGAATTTAATACAAAAGGCTCAATGCCGACTTATGTACAAGAGGACTGAAACTCTAACTTTCTATGATTTGAACCTCTCCTGTGAGTCCAGTTTTCGATTACGATGCTTCCCTTCAGGTTTACTGTATCCCTTGGACCTTCTTATAGACGATGAAACACAGAAATTGCATCCGAATTTAATACAAAAGGCACAATGCCGACTTAAGTACAAGAGGACCGACACGCTATCTTTCTATGATTTGAACCTCTCCTGTGAGTCCTGTCTTAGATTCCGATGCTTCACTTCAGGTTTACTGTATATCTTGGACCTTCTTATTGACGATGAAACACAGAAATTACACCCGAATTTAATACAGAAGGCACAATGCCGACTTAAGTACAAGAAGACTGACACTCTAACTTTCTATTATTTGAACTTCTCCTGTGAGTCCAGTTTTAGTTTCCGATGCTTCAGTTGAGGTTTACTGTATACCTTGGACATTCGTATCGACGATGAATCACAGAAATTGCACCCGAATTTAATACAAAAAGCACAATGCCGACTTATGTACAAGAGGACTGACACTCTATATTTCTATGATTTGAACCTCTCCTGTGAGTCCAGTTTTAGTTTCCGATGCTTCACTTCAGGTTTACTGTATACCTTGGACCTTCTTATTGACGATGAAACACAGAAATTGCATCCGAATTTAATACAAAAGGCACAATGCCGACTTAAGTACAAGAGAACTGAAACTCTTTCTTTCTATGATTTAAAACTCTCCTGTGAATCCAGTTTTAGATTCCGATGCTTCACTTCAGGTTTACTGTTTCCCTTGGACCTTCTCATTGATGATGAAGCACAGAAATTGCATCCGAATTTAATACAAAAGGCACAATACTGACACTCTAACTTTCTATGATGTGAACCTCTCCTGTGAGTCCAGTTTTAGGATCCGATGCTTCACTTCAGGTTTACTGTATACCTTGGACCATCTTATTGGCGATGAAACACAGAAATTGCATCTGAAGTTAATACAAAAGGCACAATGCCGACTTCAGTACAGGAGGACTGAAACTCTAACTTTCTATGATTTGAACCCCTCCTGCGAGTCCAGTTTTAGATTCCGATGCTTCACTTCAGGTTTACTGTATACCTTGGACCTTCTTATCGACGATGAAACACAGAAATTACATCCGAATTTAATACTAATGCACAATGCCGACTTAAGTACAAGAGGACTGACACTCTAACTTTCTGTGATTTGAACCTCTCCTGTGAGTCCAGTTTTAGTTTCCGATGCTTCACTTCAGGATTACTGTATTACTTGGACCTTCTTATTGACGATGAAACACAGAAATTGCATCCAAATTTAATACATAATGCACAATGCCGACTTAAGTACTAGAGGACTGACACCCTAACTTTCTATGACTTGAACCTCTCCTGTGAGTCCAGTTTTAGTTTCCGATGCTTCACTTCAGGTTAACTGTATCCCTTGGACCTTCTTATTTACGATGAAACACAGAAATTGCATCCGAATTTAATAAAAAAGGCACAATGCCGACTTAAGTACAAGAGGACTGATACTCTAACTGTCTATGATTTGAACCCCTCCTGTTAGTCCAGTTTTAGATTCCGATGCTTCAATTCAGGTTTACTGTATCCCTTGGACCCTCTTATTGACGATGAAACACAGTAATTGCATCCGAATTTAATACAAAAGGCACAATGCCGACTTAAGTACAAGTGGACTGACACTCAAACTCTCTATGATTTGAACCTCTCCTGTGAGTCCAGTGTTAGATTCCGATGCTTCACTCCAGGTGTACTGTATACCTTGGTCCTTCTTTTTGACGATGAAACACAGGAATTTCATCCGAATTTAATACAAATGCACAATGACGACTTAAGTACAAGAGGACTGAAACTCTAACTTTCTATGATTTGAACCTCCACTGTGAGTCCAGTTTTAGTTTCCGATGCTTCACTTCAGGTTTACTGTATCCCTTGGACCTTCTTATTGACGATGAAACACAGAAATTGCATCCGAATATAATACAAAAGGCACAATGCCGACTTAAGTACAAGAGGACTGAAACTCTAACTTTCTATGATTTGAACCTCTGCTGTGAGTCCAGTTTTAGTTTGCGATGCTTCACTTCAGGTGTACTGTATACCTTGGACCTTATTATTGGCGATGAAACACAGAAATTTCATCCGAATTTAATACAAATGCACAATTCCGACTTAAGTACAAGAGGACTGACACTCTACCTTACTCTGTTTTGAACCTCTCCTGTGAGTCCAGTCTTAGTTTCCGATGCTTCACTTCAGGTTAACTGTATCCCGTGGACTTTCTTATTGACGAAGAAACACAGAAATTGCATTCTAATTTAATGCAAAAGGCACAATGCCGACTTAAGCACTACAGGACTGACACTCTAATTTTCTATGATTTGAACCTCTGCTGTGGGTCCAGTTTTAGTTTCCGATTCTTCACTTCAGGTTTATTGTATCCCTTGGACTTTCTTATTGACGATGAAACACAGAAATTGCATCCGAATTTACTAAAAAAGGCACAAAGCCGACTTAAGTACAAGAGGACTGATACTCTAACTTTCTATGATTTGAACCCCTCCTGTGGGACCAGTTTTAGATTCCGATGCTTAACTTCAGGTTTACTGTATCCCTTGGTCCTTCTTATTGACGACGAAACACAGAAATTGCATCCGAAATTAATACAAAAGGCACAATGCCGACTTAAATACAAGAGGACTGACACTCTAACTTTCTGTGATTTGAACCTCTCCTGTGAGTCCAGTTTTCGATTACACTGCTTCACCTCAGGTTTTCTGTATCCCTTGGACATTCTTATTGACGATAAAAGACAGAAATTCCATCTGAATTTAATACAAAAGGCACAATGCCGACTTAAGGACAAGAGGCTAGCCACTCTAACTGTCTATGATTTGAACCCCTCCTGTTAGTCCAGTTTTAGATTCCGATGCTTCACTTCAGGTTTACTGTATACCTTGGACCTTCTTATCGACGATGAAACACTGATATTACATCCGAATTTAATACTAATGCACAATGCCGACTTAAGTACAAGAGGACTGACACTCTAACTTTCTGTGATTTGAACCTCTCCTGTGAGTCCAGTTTTAGTTTCCGATGCTTCACTTCAGGTTTACTGTATTACTTGGACCTTCTTATTGACGATGAAACACAGAAATTGCATCCGAATTTAATACATAAGGCACAATGCCGACTTAAGTACTAGAGGACTGACACCCTAACTTTCTATGACTTGAACCTCTCCTGTGGGTCCAATTTTAGTTTCCGATGCTTCACTTCAGGTTAACTGTATCCCTTGGACCTTCTTATTTACGATGAAACACAGAAATTGCATCCGAATTTAATAAAAAAGGCACAATGCCGACATAAGTACAAGAGGACTGATTCTCTAACTGTCTATGATTTGAACCCCTCCTGTTAGTCCAGTTTTAGATTCCGATGCTTCACTTCAGGTTTACAGTATCCCTTGGGCCCTCTTATTGACGATGAAACACAGTAATTGCATCCGAATTTAATACATAAGGCACAATGCCGACTTAAGTACAAGTGGACTGACACTCAAACTTTCTATGATTTGAACCTCTCCTGTGAGTCCAGTTTTAGATTCCGATGCTTCACTCCAGGTGTACTGTATAGCTTGGTCCTTCTTATTGACGATGAAACACAGGAATTTCATCCGAATTTAATACAAATGCACAATGACGACTTAAGTACAAGAGGACTGAAACTCTAACTTTCTATGATTTGAACCTCCACTGTGAGTCCAGTTTTAGTTTCCGATGCTTCACTTGAGGTTTACAGTATCCCTTGGACCTTCTTATTGACGATGAAACACAGAAATTGCATCCGAATATAATACAAAAGGCACAATGCCGAGTTAAGTACAAGAGGACTGATACTCTAACTTTGTATGATTTGAACCTCTGCTGTGAGTCCAGATTTAGTTTCCGATGCTTCACTTCAGGTTTACTGTATCCCTTGGACCTTCTTATTGACGATGAAACACAGAAATTGCCTCCGAATTTAATAAAAAAGGCACAATGCCGACTTAAGTACAAGAGGACTGATACTCTAACTTTCTATGATTTGAACCCTCCCCTGTGAGTCCAGTTTTAGATTCCGATGCTTAACTTCAGGTTTGCTGTATCCCTTGGACCCTCTTATTGACGATGAAACACAGATTTTGCATCCGAATTTATAACAAAAGGCACAATGCCGACTTAAGTACAAGAGGACTGAAACTCTAACTTTCTATGATTTGATCCTCTGCTGTGAGTCCAGTTTTAGTTTCCGATGCTTCACTTCAGGTTTACTGTATCCCTTGGACCTTCTTATTGACGATGAAACACAGAAATTGCATCCGAATTTAATACAAAAGGCACAATGCTGAGTTAAGTACAAGAGGACTGAAACTCTAACTTTCTATGATTTGAACCTCTGCTGTGAGTCCAGGTTTAGTTTGCGATGCTTCACTTCAGGTTTACTGTATCCCTTGGACCTTCTTATTGACGATGAAAATCAGAAATTGCATCTGTATTTAATACAAAAGGCACAATGCCGACTTATGTACAAGAGGACTGATACTCTAACTTTTTATGATTTGAACCTCTCCTGTGTGTCCAGTTTTAGATTCCGATGCTTCACGTCAGGTGTACTGTATACCTTGGACCTTCTTATTGACCATGAAACACAGAAATTTCATCTCAATTTAATACAAATGCACAATTCCGACCTGAATACAAGAGGACTGACACTCCAACTTTCTCTGATTTGAACCTCTCCTGTGAGTCCAGTCTTAGCTTCCGATGCTTCACTTCATGTTTACTGTATCCCTTGGATCTTCTTATTGACGAAGAAACACAGATATTGCATCGGAATTTAATACAAAAGGCACAATGCCGACTTAAGTACAAGAGGACTGATACTCTAACTTTCTATGATTTGAACCCGTCCTGTGGGTCCAGTTTTAGATTCCGATGCTTAACTTCAGGTTTACTGTATCCCTTGGACCTTCTTATTGACGATGATTTACAGAAATTGCATCCGAAATTAATACAAAAGGCACAATGCCGACTTGAGTACAAGAGGACTGATACTCTAACTTTCTATGATTTGAACCTCTCCTGTGAGTCTAGTTTTAGATTCCGATGCTTCACTTCAGGTTTTTTGTATCCCTTGGACCTTCTTATTGACGATACAACACAGAAATTGCATCCGAATTTAATACAAAAGGCACAATGCCGACTTAAGTACAACAGGACTGAAACTCTAACTTTCTATGATTTGAACCTCTGCTGTGAGTCCAGTTTTAGTTTCCGATGCTTCACTTCAGGTTTACTGTATCCCTTGGACCTTCTTGTTGACGATGAAACACAGAAATTGCATCCGAATTTAATACAAAAGGCACAATGCTGAGTTAAGTACAAGAGGACTGAAACTCTAACTTTCTATGATTTGAACCTCTGCTGTGAGTCCAGGTTTAGTTTGCGATGCTTCACTTCAGGTTTACTGTATCCCTTGGACCTTCTTATTGACGATGAAATTCAGAAATTGCATCCGTATTCAATACAAAAGGCACAATGCCGACTTAAACACAAGAGGACTGACACTCTAACTTTCTGTGATTTGAACCTCTCCTGTGAGTCCAGTTTTCGATTACAATGCTTAACCTCAGGTTTTCTGTATCCCTTGGACATTCTTATTGACGATAAAAGACAGAAATTCCATCGGAATTTAATACAAAAGGCACAATGCCGACTTAAGGACAAGAGGCTTGCCACTCCAACTTTCTATGATTTGAACCTCTCCTGTAAGTCCAGTTTTAGACTCCGATGCTTCACTTCAGGTTTACTGTATCCCTTGGACCTTCTTATCGACGATGAAACACGGAAATTGCATCGGAATTTAATTTAAAAGGCACAGTGCCGGCTTACGTAAAAGAGGACTGACACTCTTTCTTTCTATGATTTAAAACTCTCCTGTGAATCCAGTTTTAGATTCCGATGCTTCACTTCAGGTTTACTGTGTCCCTTGGACCTTCTCATTGATGATGAAGCACAGAAATTGCATCCGAATTTAATACAAAAGGCACAATGCCGACTCATGTACAAGAATACTGACACTCTAACTTTCTATGATGTGAACCTCTCCTGTGAGTCCAGTTTTAGGATCCGATGCTTCACTTCAGGTTTACTGTATACCTTGGACCATCTTATTGGCGATGAAACACAGAAAATGCATCCGAAGTTAATACAAAAGGCACAATGCCGACTTCAGTACAAGAGGACTGAAACTCTAACTTTCTATGATTTGAACCCCTCCTGCGAGTCCAGTTTTAGATTCCGATGCTTCACTTCAGGTTTACTGTATACCTTGGACCTTCTTATCGACGATGAAACACAGAAATTACATCCGAATTTAATACTAATGCACAATGCCGACTTAAGTACAAGAGGACTGACACTCTAACTTTCTGTGATTTGAACCTCTCCTGTGAGTCCAGTTTTAGTTTCCGATGCTTCACTTCAGGTTTACTGTATTACTTGGACCTTCTTATTGACGATGAAACACAGAAATTGCATCCGAATTTAATACATAAGGCACAATGCCGACTTAAGTACTTGAGGACTGACACCCTAACTTTCTGTGACTTGAACCTCTCCTGTGAGTCCAGTTTTAGTTTCCGATGCTTCACTTCAGGTTAACTGTATCCCTTGGACCTTCTTATTTACGATGAGACACAGAAATTGCATCCGAATTTAATAAAAAAGGCACAATGCCGACTTAAGTACAAGAGGACTGATACTCTAACTGTCTATGATTTGAACCCCTCCTGTTAGTCCAGTTTTAGATTCCGATGCTTCACTTCAGGTTTACTGTATCCCTTGGACCCTCTTATTGACGATGAAACACAGTAATTGCATCCGAATTTAATACAAAAGGAACAATGCCGACTTAAGTACAAGTGGACTGACACTCAAACTTTCTATGATTTGAACCTCACCTGTGAGTCCAGTTTTAGATTCCGATGCTTCACTCCAGGTGTACTGTATACCTTGGTCCTTCTTATTGACGATGAAACACAGGAATTTCATCCGAATTTAATACAAATGCACAATGACGACTTAAGTACAAGAGGACTGAAACTCTAGCTTTCTATGATTTGAACCTCCACTGTGAGTCCAGTTTTAGTTTCCGATGCTTCACTTCATGTTTACTGTATCCCTTGGACCTTCTTATTGACGATGAAACAGAGAAATTGCATCCGAATATAATACAAATGGCACAATGCCGAGTTAAGTACAAGAGGACTGATACTCTAACTTTGTATGATTTGAACCTCTTCTGTGAGTCCAGTTTTAGTTTCCGATGCGTCACTTCAGGTTTACTGTATCCCTTGGACCTTCTTATTGACGATGAAACACAGAAATTGCCTCCGAATTTAATAAAAAAGGCACAATGCCGACTTAAGTACAAGAGGACTGATACTCTAACTTTCTATGATTTGAACCCCCCCCTGTAAGTCCAGTTTTAGATTCCGATGCTTAACTTCAGGTTAACTGTATCCCTTGGACCCTCTTATTGACGATGAAACACAGATTTTGCATCCGAATTTAAAACAAAAGGCACAATGCCGACTTAAACACAAGAGGACAGACACTCTAACTTTCTGTGATTTGAACCTCTCCTGTGAGTCCAGTTTTCGATTACAATGCTTAACCTCAGGTTTTCTGTATCCCTTGGACGTTCTTATTGACGATAAAAGACAGAAATTCCATCGGAATTTAATACAAAAGGCACAATGCCGACTTAAGGACAAGAGGCTTGCCACTCTAACTTTCTATGATTTGAACCTCTCCTGTAAGTCCAGTTTTAGACTCCGATGCTTCACTTCAGGTTTACTGTATCCCTTGGACCTTCTTATTGACGATGAAACACGGAAATTGCATCCGAATTTAATTTAAAATGCACAATGCCGGCTTACGTAAAAGAGGACTGACACTCTTTCTTTCTATGATTTAAAACTCTCCTGTGAATCCAGTTTTAGATTCCGATGCTTCACTTCAGGTTTACTGTGTCCCTTGGACCTTCTCATTGATGATGAAGCACAGAAATTGCATCCAAATTTAATACAAAAGGCACAATGCCGACTTATGTACAAGAATACTGACACTCTAACTTTCTATGATGTGAACCTCTCCTGTGAGTCCAGTTTTAGGATCCGATGCTTCACTTCAGGTTTACTGTATACCTTGGACCATCTTATTGGCGATGAAACACAGAAAATGCATCCGAAGTTAATACAAAAGGCACAATGCCGACTTCAGTACAAGAGGACTGAAACTCTAACTTTCTATTATTTGAACCGCTCCTGCGAGTCCAGTTTTAGATTCCGATGCTTCACTTCAGGTTTACTGTATACCTTGGACCTTCTTATCGACGATGAAACACAGAAATTACATCCGAATTTAATACTAATGCACAATGCCGACTTAAGTACAAGAGGACTGACACTCTAACTTTCTGTGATTTGAACCTCTCCTGTGAGTCCAGTTTTAGTTTCCGATGCTTCACTTCAGGTTTACTGTATTACTTGGACCTTCTTATTGACGATGAAACACAGAAATTGCATCCGAATTTAATACATAAGGCACAATGCCGAATTAAGTACTAGAGGACTGACACCCTAACTTTCTGTGACTTGAACCTCTCCTGTGAGTCCAGTTTTAGTTTCCGATGCTTCACTTCAGGTTAACTGTATCCCTTGGACCTTCTTATTTACGATGAAACACAGAAATTGCATCCGAATTTAATAAAAAAGGCACAATGCCGACCTAAGTACAAGAGGACTGATACTCTAACTGTCTATGATTTGAACCCCTCCTGTTAGTCCAGTTTTAGATTCCGATGCTTCACTTCAGGTTTGTTGTATCCCTTGGACCCTCTTATTGACGATGAAACACAGTAATTGCATCCGAATTTAATACAAAAGGCACAATGCCGACTTAAGTACAAGTGGACTGACACTCAAACTTTCTATGATTTGAACCTCACCTGTGAGTCCAGTTTTAGATTCCGATGCTTCACTCCAGGTGTACTGTATACCTTGGTCCTTCTTATTGACGATGAAACACAGGAATTTCATCCGAATTTAATACAAATGCACAATGACGACTTAAGTACAAGAGGACTGAAACTCTAACTTTCTATGATTTGAACCTCCACTGTGAGTCCAGTTTTAGTTTCCGATGCTTCACTTCATGTTTACTGTATCCCTTGGACCTTCTTATTGACGATGAAACACAGAAATTGCATCCGAATATAATACAAAAGGCACAATGCCGAGTTAAGTACAAGAGGACTGATACTCTAACTTTGTATGATTTGAACCTCTGCTGTGAGTCCAGTTTTAGTTTCCGATGCTTCACTTCAGGTTTACTGTATCCCTTGGACCTTCTAATTGACGATGAAACACAGAAATTGCCTCCGAATTTAATAAAAAAGGCACAATGCCGACTTAAGTACAAGAGGACTGAAACTCTAACTTCCTATGATTTGAACCTCTGCTGTGAGTCCAGTTTTAGTTTGCGATGCTTCACTTCAGGTTTACTGTATCCCTTGGACCTTCTTATTGACGATGAAATTCTGAAATTGCATCTGTATTTAATACAAAAGGCACAATGCCGACTTATGTACAAGAGGACTGATTAACTTTTTATGATTTGAACCTCTCCTGTGAGTCCAGTTTTAGATTCCGATGCTTCACGTCAGGTGTACTGTATACCTTGGACCCTCTTATTGACCATGAAACACAGAAATTTCATCTCAATTTAATACAAATGCACAATTCCGACCTGAGTACAAGAGGACTGACACTCCAACTTTCTCTGATTTGAACCTCTCCTGTGAGTCCAGTCTTAGCTTCCGATGCTTCACTTCAGGTTTACTGTATCCCTTGGACCTTCTTATTGACGAAGAAACACAGATATTGCATCCGAATTTAATACAAAAGGCACAATGCCGACTTAAGCACTACAGGTCTGACACTCTAACATTCTATGATTTGAACCTCTGCTGTGAGTCCAGTTTTAGTTTCCGATGCTTCACTTCAGGTTTACTGTATCCCTTGGACCTTCTTATCTACGATGAAACACAGAAATTGCATCCGAATTTAATAAAAAAGGCACAATGCCGACTTAAGTACAAGAGGACTGATACTCTAACTTTCTATGATTTGAACCCGTCCTGTGGGTCCAGTTTTATCTTCCGATGCTTAACTTCAGGTTTACTGTATCCCTTGGACCTTCTTATTGACGATGATTTACAGAAATTGCATCCGAAATTAATACAAAAGGCACAATGCCGACTTAAGTACAAGAGGACTGATACTCTAACTTTCTATGATTTGAACCTCTCCTGTCAGTCTAGTTTTAGATTCCGATGCTTTACTTCAGGTTTACTGTATCCCTTGGACCCTCTTATTGACGATGAAACACAGAAATTGCATCCGAATTTAAAACAAAAGGCACAATGCCGACTTAAGTACAGGAGGACTGAAACTCTAACTTTTATATGATTTGAACCTCTGCTGTGAGTCCAGTTTTAGTTTCCGATGCTTCACTTCAGGTTTTTTGTATCCCTTGGACCTTCTTATTGACGATACTACACAGAAATTGCATCCGAATTTAATACAAAAGGCACAATGCCGACTTAAGTACAACAGGACTGAAACTCTAACTTTCTATGATTTGAACCTCTGCTGTGAGTCCAGTTTTAGTTTCCGATGCTTCACTTCAGGTTTACTGTATCCCTTGGACCTTCTTATTGACGATGAAATTCAGAAATTGCATCCGTATTTAATACAAAAGGCACAACGCCGACATAAGTACAAGAGGACTGATACTCAAACTTTTCATGATTTGAACCTCTCCTGTGAGTCACGTTTTAGTTTCCGATGCCTCACTTCAGGTTTACTGTATCCTTGGACCTCCTTATTGACGATGAAGCACAGAAAATGCATCCGAATTTGATACAAATGCTTAATGCCGACTTAAGCCTAAGAGGACTGTTAATCTAACTTTCTATGATTTGAACCCCTCCTGTGAGTCCAGTTTTAGATTCCGATGCTTCACTTCAGGTGTACTGCATACCTTGGACCTTCTTATTGACGATGAAACACAGAAATTTCATCCGAATTTAATACAAAAGGCACAATGCCGACTTAAGTACAGGAGGACTGACACTCTAACTTTCTATGATTTGAACCTCTCCTGTGTGTCCAGTTTTAGTTTCCGATGCTTCACTTCAGGTTTACTGTATACCTTGGACCTTCTTATTGACGATGAAAGTCAGAAATTGCATCCGGATTTAATACGAAAGAAACAATGCCGACTTAAGTACAACAGGACTGATACTCTAACTTTCTATGATTTGAACCACTCCTGTGAGTCACGTTTCAGTTTCCGTTGCTTCACTTCAGGTTTACTGTATCCTTGGTCCTTCTTATTGACGATGAAACACAGGAATTTCATCCGAATTTAATACAAATGCACAATGACGACTTAAGTACAAGAGGACTGAAACTCTAACTTTCTATGATTTGAACCTCTGCTGTGAGTCCAGTTTTAGTTTCCGATGCTTCACTTCAGGTTTACTGTATCCCTTGGACCTTCTTATTGACGATGAAACACAGAAATTGCATCCGAATTTAATACAAAAGGCACAATGCCGACTTAAGTACAAGAGGACTGAAACTCTAACTTTCTATGATTTGTACCTCTGCTGTGAGTCCAGTTTTAGTTTTCGATGCTTCACTTCAGGTTTACTGCATCCCTTGGACCTTCTTATTGACGATGAAATTCAGAAATAGCATCTGTATTTAATACAAAAGGCACAATGCCGACTTATGTACAAAAGGACTGATACTCTAACTTTTTATGATTTGAACCTCTCCTGTGGGTCCAGTTTTAGATTCCGATGCTTCACGTCAGGTGTACTGTGTACCTTGGACCTTCTTATTGACCATGAAACACAGAAATTTCATCTCAATTTAATACAAATGCACAATTCCGAACTGAGTACAAGAGGACTGACACTCCAACTTTCTCTGATTTGAACCTCTCCTGTGAGTCCAGTCTTAGCTTCCGATGCTTCACTTCAGGTTTACTGTATCCCTTGCACCTTCTTATTGACGAAGAAACACAGATATTGCATCCGAATTTAATACAAAAGGCACAATGCCGACTTAAGCACTACAGGTCTGTCACTCTAACATTCTATGATTTGAACCTCTGCTGTGAGTCCAGTTTTAGTTTCCGATGCTTCACTTCAGGTTTACTGTATCCCTTGGACCTTCTTATCGACGATGAAACACAGAAATTGTATCCGAATTTAATAAAAAAGGCACAATGCCGACTTAAGTACAAGAGGACTGATACTCTAACTTTCTATGATTTGAACCCGTCCTGTGGGTCCAGTTTTAGATTCCGATGCTTAACTTCAGGTTTACTGTATCCCTTGGACCTTCTTATTGACGATGATTTACAGAAATTGCATCCGAAATTAATACAAAAGGCACAATGCCGACTTAAGTGCAAGAGGACTGATACTCTAAGTTTCTATGATTTGAACCTCTCCTGTGAGTCTAGTTTTAGATTCCGATGCTTTACTTCAGGTTTACTGTATCCCTTGGACCCTCTTATTGACGATGAAACACAGAAATTGCATCCGAATTTAAAACAAAAGGCACAATGCCGACTTAAGAACAAGAGGACCGAAACTCTAACTTTCTATGATTTGAACCTCTGCTGTGAGTCCAGTTTTAGTTTCCGATGCTTCACTTCAGGTTTTTTGTATCCCTTGGACCTTCTTATTGACGATACAACACAGAAATTGCATCCGAATTTAATACAAAAGGCACAATGCCGACTTAAGTACAACAGGACTGAAACTCTAACTTTCTATGATTTGAACATCTGCTGTGAGTCCACTTTTAGTTTCCGATGCTTCACTTCAGGTTTACTGTATCCCTTGGACGTTCTTATTGACGATGAAATTCAGAAATTGCATCCGTATTTAATACAAAAGGCACAACGCCGACTTAAGTACAAGAGGACTGATACTCAAACTTTTCATGATTTGAACCTCTCCTGTGAGTCCAGGTTTAGTTTCCGTTGCTTCACTTCAGGTTTACTGTATCCCTTGGACCTTCTTATTGACGATGAAACACAGAAATTGCCTCCGAATTTAATAAAAAAGGCACAATGCCGACTTAAGTACAAGAGGACTGAAACTCTAACTTTCTATGATTTGAACCTCTGCTGTGAGTCCAGTTTTAGTTTGCGATGCTTCACTTCAGGTTTACTGTATCCCTTGGACCTTCTTATTGACGATGAAATTCAGAAATTGCATCTGTATTTAATACAAAAGGCACAATGCCGACTTATGTACAAGAGGACTGATTAACTTTTTATGATTTGAACCTCTCCTGTGAGTCCAGTTTCAGATTCCGATGCTTCACGTCAGGTGTACTGTATACCTTGGACCCTCTTATTGACCATGAAACACAGAAATTTCATCTCAATTTAATACAAATGCACAATTCCGACCTGAGTACAAGAGGACTGACACTCCAACTTTCTCTGATTTGAACCTCTCCTGTGAGTCCAGTCTTAGCTTCCGATGCTTCACTTCAGGATTACTGTATCCCTTGGACCTTCTTATTGACGAAGAAACACAAATATTGCATCCGAATTTAATACAAAAGGCACAATGCCGACTTAAGCACTACAGGTCTGACACTCTAACATTCTATGATTTGAACCTCTGCTGTGAGTCCAGTTTTAGTTTCCGATGCTTCACTTCAGGTTTACTGTATCCCTTGGACCTTCTTATCTACGATGTAACACAGAAATTGCATCCGAATTTAATAAAAAAGGCACAATGCCGACTTAAGTACAAGAGGACTGATACTCTAACTTTCTATGATTTGAACCCGTCCTGTGGGTCCAGTTTTAGATTCCGATGCTTAATTTCAGGTTTACTGTATCCCTTGGACCTTCTTATTGACGATGATTTACAGAAATTGCATCCGAAATTAATACAAAAGGCACAATGCCGACTTAAGTACAAGAGGACTGATACTCTAACTTTCTATGATTTGAACCTCTCCTGTGAGTCTAGTTTTAGATTCCGATGCTTTACTTCAGGTTTACTGTATCCCTTGGACCCTCTTATTGACGATGAAACACAGAAATTGCATCCGAATTTAATACAAAAGGCACAATGCCGACTTAAGTACAACAGGACTGAAACTCTAACTTTCTATGATTTGAACCTCTGCTGTGAGTCCAGTTTTAGTTTCCGATGCTTCACTTCAGGTTTACTGTATCCCTTGGACCTTCTTATTGACGATGAAATTCAGAAATTGCATCCGTATTTAATACAAAAGGCACAACGCCGACATAAGTGCAAGAGGACTGATACTCAAACTTTTCATGATTTGAACCTCTCCTGTGAGTCACGTTTTAGTTTCCGATGCCTCACTTCAGGTTTACTGTATCCTTGGACCTCCTTATTGACGATGAAGCACAGAAAATGCATCCGAATTTGATACAAATGCTTAATGCCGACTTAAGCCTAAGAGGACTGTTAATCTAACTTTCTATGATTTGAACCCCTCCTGTGAGTCCAGTTTTAGATTCCGATGCTTCACTTCAGGTGTACTGCATACCTTGGACCTTCTTATTGACGATGAAACACAGAAATTTCATCCGAATTTAATACAAAAGGCACAATGCCGACTTAAGTACAGGAGGACTGACACTCTAACTTTCTATGATTTGAACCTCTCCTGTGTGTCCAGTTTTAGTTTCCGATGCTTCACTTCAGGTTTACTGTATACCTTGGACCTTCTTATTGACGATGAAAGTCAGAAATTGCATCCGGATTTAATACGAAAGAAACAATGCCGACTTAAGTACAACAGGACTGATACTCTAACTTTCTATGATTTGAACCACTCCTGTGAGTCACGTTTCAGTTTCCGTTGCTTCACTTCAGGTTTACTGTATCCTTGGTCCTTCTTATTGACGATGAAACACAGGAATTTCATCCGAATTTAATACAAATGCACAATGACGACTTAAGAACAAGAGGACCGAAACTCTAACTTTCTATGATTTGAACCTCTGCTGTGAGTCCAGTTTTAGTTTCCGATGCTTCACTTCAGGTTTTTTGTATCCCTTGGACCTTCTTATTGACGATACAACACAGAAATTGCATCCGAATTTAATACAAAAGGCACAATGCCGACTTAAGTACAACAGGACTGAAACTCTAACTTTCTATGATTTGAACATCTGCTGTGAGTCCACTTTTAGTTTCCGATGCTTCACTTCAGGTTTACTGTATCCCTTGGACGTTCTTATTGACGATGAAATTCAGAAATTGCATCCGTATTTAATACAAAAGGCACAACGCCGACTTAAGTACAAGAGGACTGATACTCAAACTTTTCATGATTTGAACCTCTCCTGTGAGTCCAGGTTTAGTTTCCGATGCTTCACTTCAGGTTTACTGTATCCCTTGGACCTTCTTATTGACGATGAAACACAGAAATTGCCTCCGAATTTAATAAAAAAGGCACAATGCCGACTTAAGTACAAGAGGACTGAAACTCTAACTTTCTATGATTTGAACCTCTGCTGTGAGTCCAGTTTTAGTTTGCGATGCTTCACTTCAGGTTTACTGTATCCCTTGGACCTTCTTATTGACGATGAAATTCAGAAATTGCATCTGTATTTAATACAAAAGGCACAATGCCGACTTATGTACAAGAGGACTGATTAACTTTTTATGATTTGAACCTCTCCTGTGAGTCCAGTTTTAGATTCCGATGCTTCACGTCAGGTGTACTGTATACCTTGGACCCTCTTATTGACCATGAAACACAGAAATTTCATCTCAATTTAATACAAATGCACAATTCCGACCTGAGTACAAGAGGACTGACACTCCAACTTTCTCTGATTTGAACCTCTCCTGTGAGTCCAGTCTTAGCTTCCGATGCTTCACTTCAGGATTACTGTATCCCTTGGACCTTCTTATTGACGAAGAAACACAAATATTGCATCCGAATTTAATACAAAAGGCACAATGCCGACTTAAGCACTACAGCTCTGACACTCTAACATTCTATGATTTGAACCTCTGCTGTGAGTCCAGTTTTAGTTTCCGATGCTTCACTTCAGGTTTACTGTATCCCTTGGACCTTCTTATCTACGATGTAACACAGAAATTGCATCCGAATTTAATAAAAAAGGCACAATGCCGACTTAAGTACAAGAGGACTGATACTCTAACTTTCTATGATTTGAACCCGTCCTGTGGGTCCAGTTTTAGATTCCGATGCTTAATTTCAGGTTTACTGTATCCCTTGGACCTTCTTATTGACGATGATTTACAGAAATTGCATCCGAAATTAATACAAAAGGCACAATGCCGACTTAAGTACAAGAGGACTGATACTCTAACTTTCTATGATTTGAACCTCTCCTGTGAGTCTAGTTTTAGATTCCGATGCTTTACTTCAGGTTTACTGTATCCCTTGGACCCTCTTATTGACGATGAAAGTCAGAAATTGCATCCGGATTTAATACAAAAGAAACAATGCCGACTTAAGTACAAGAGGACTGATACTCTAACTTTGTATGATTTGAACCTCTGCTGTGAGTCCAGTTTTAGTTTCCGATGCTTCACTTCAGGTTTACTGTATCCCTTGGACCTTCTTATTGACGATGAAACACCGAAATTGCCTCCGAATTTAATAAAAAAGGCACAATGCCGACTTAAGTACAAGAGGACTGATACTCTAACTTTCTATGATTTGAACCCCCCCTGTGAGTCCAGTTTTAGATTCCGATGCTTAACTTCAGGTTTACTGTATCCCTTGGACCCTCTTATTGACGATGAAACACAGATTTTGCATCCGAATTTAAAACAAAAGGCACAATGCCAACTTAAGTACAAGAGGACTGAAACTCTAACTTTCTATGATTTGATCCTCTGCTGTGAGTCCAGTTTTAGTTTCCGATGCTTCACTTCAGGTTTACTGTATCCCTTGGACTTTCTTATTGACGATGAAACACAGAAATTGCATCCGAATGTAATACAAAGGCACAATGCCGACTTAAGTACAAGAGGACTGAAACTCTAACTTTCTATGATTTGAAACTCTGCTGTGAGTCCAGTTTTAGTTTGCGATGCTTCACTTCAGGTTTACTGTATCCCTTGGACCTTCTTATTGACGAGAAATTCAGAAATTGCATCTGTATTTAATACAAAAGGCACAATGCCGACTTATGTACAAGAGGACTAATACTCTAACTTTTAATGATTTGAACCTCTCCTATGAGTCCAGTTTTAGATTCCGATGCTTCACATCAGGTGTACAGTATACCTTGGACCTTCTTATTGACCATGAAACACAGAAATTTCATCTCAATTTAATACAAATGCACATTTCCGACCTGAGTACAAGAGGACTGACACTCCAACTTTCTCTGATTTTAACCACTCCTGTGAGTCCAGTCTTAGCTTCCGATGCTTCACTTCAGGTTTACTGTATCCCTTGGACCTTCTTATTGACGAAGAAACACAGATATTGCATCCGAATTTAATGCAAAAGGCACAATGCCGACTTAAGCACTACAGGTCTGACACACTAACATTCTATGATTTGAACCTCTGCTGTGAGTCCAGTTTTAGTTTCCGATGCTTCACTTCAGGTTTACTGTATCCCTTGGACCTTCTTATCGACGATGAAACACAGAAATTGCATCCGAATTTAATAAAAAAGGCACAATGCCGACTTAAGTACAAGAGGACTGATACTCTAACTTTCTATGATTTGAACCCGTCCTGTGGGTCCAGTTTTAGATTCCGATGCTTAACTTCAGGTTTACTGTATCCCTTGGACCTTCTTATTGACGATGATTTACAGAAATTGCATCCGAAATTAATACAAAAGGCACAATGCCGACTTAAGTACAAGAGGACTGATACTCTAACTTTCTATGATTTGAACCTCTCCTGTGAGTCTAGTTTTAGATTCCGATGCGTTACTTCAGGTTTACTGTATCCCTTGGTCCCTCTTATTGACGATGAAACACATAAATTGCATCCGAATTTAAAACAAAAGCACAATGCCGACTTAAGTACAAGAGGACTGAAACTCTAACTTTCTATGATTTGAACCACTGCTGTGAGTCCAGTTTTAGTTTCCGATGCTTCACTTCAGGTTTTTTGTATCCCTTGCACCTTCTTATTGACGATACAACACAGAAATTGCATCCGAATTTAATACAAAAGGCACAATGCCGACTTAAGTACAACAGGACTGAAACTCTAACTTTCTATGATTTGAACCTCTGCTGTGAGTCCAGTTTTAGTTTCCGATGCTTCACTTCAGGTTTACTGTATCCCTTGGACCTTCTTATTGACGATGAAATTCAGAAATTGCATCCGTATTTAACTCAAAAGGCACAACGCCGACTTAAGTACAAGAGGACTGATACTCAAACTTTTCATGATTTGAACCTCTCCTGTGAGTCACGTTTTAGTTTCCGATGCTTCACTTCTGGTTTACTGTATCCTTGGACCTTCTTATTGACGATGAAGCACAGAAAATGCATCCGAATTTGATACAAATGCTTAATGCCGACTTAAGCCTAAGAGGACTGTTAATCTAACTTTCTATGATTTGAACCCCTCCTGTGAGTCCAGTTTTAGATTCCGATGCTTCACTTCAGGTGTACTGCATACCTTGGACCTTCTTATTGACGATGAAACACAGAAATTTCATCCGAATCTAATACAAAAGGCACAATGCCGACTTAAGTACAAGAGGACTGACACTCTAACTTTCTATGATTTGAACCTCTCCTGTGTGTCCAGTTTTAGTTTCCGATGCTTCACTTCAGGTTTACTGTATACCTTGGACCTTCTTATTGATGATGAAAGTCAGAAATTGCATCCGGATTTAATACAAAAGAAACAATGCCGACTTAAGTACAAGAGGACTGATACTCTAACTATCTATGATTTGAACCACTCCTGTGAGTCACGTTTCAGTTTCCGTTGCTTCACTTCAGGTTTACTGTATCCTTGGACCTTCCTATTGACGATGAAACGCAGAAATTGCATCCGAATTTGATACAAATGCACAATGCCGACTTAAGCACAAGATTACTGTTAATCTAACTTTCTATGATTTGAACCCCTTCTGTGAGTCCAGTTTTAGATTCCGATGCTTCACTTCAGGTGTACTGTATACCATGGACCTTCTTATTGACGATGAAACACAGAAATCTCATCCGAATTTAATACAAAAGGCACAATGCCGACTTAAGTACAAGTGGACTGACATTCTAACTTTCTATCATTTGAACCTCTCCTGTGAGTCCTGTTTTAGTTTCCGATGCTTCACTTCAGGTTTCTGTATGCGTTGGACCTTCTTATTGACGATGAAACACAGATATTGCATCCGAATTTATACAAAAGGCAGAATGCCGACTTAGGTACAAGAGGACTGACACTCTAACTTTCTATGATTTGAACCCCGCCTGTGAGTCCAGTTTCAGATTCCGATGCTTCACTTCAGGTGTACTGTATACCTTGGACCTTCTTATTGACGATGAAACACAGAAATTGCATCCGAATTTAATACAAAAGGCACAATGCCGACATATGTAAAAGAATACTGACACACTAACTTTCTATGATTTGAACCTCTCCTGTGAGTCCAGTTTTAGTTTCCGATGCTTCACTTCAGGTTTACTGTTTACCATGGACCTTCTTATTGGCGATGAAACACAGATATTCCATCCGAATTTAATACAAAAGGTACAATGCCGACATAAGTACATGAGGACTGAAACTCTAACTTTCTATGATTTGAACCCCTCCTGCGAGTCCAGTTTTAGATTCCGACGCTTCACTTCAGGTTTACTGTATACCTTGGACCTTCTTATCGACGATGAAACACAGAAATTCCATCCGAATTTAATACAAATGCACAATGCCGACTTAAGTACAAGAGGACTGACACTCTAACTTTCTGTGATTTGAACCTCTGCTGTGAGTCCAGTTTTAGTTTCCGATGCTTCACTTCAGGTTTACTGTATCCCTTGGACCTTCTTATTGACGATGAAACACAGAAATTGCATCCGAATTTAATACAAAAGGCACAATGCCGACTTAAGTACTAGAGGACTGACACCCTAACTTTCTATGATTTGAACCTCTCCTGTGAGTAGGTATTAGTTTCCGATGCTTCAATTCAGGTTTACTGTATCCCATGGACCTTCTTATTTATGATGAAACACAGAAATTGCATCCGAATTTAATAAAAAAGGCACAATGCCGACTTAAGTACAAGAGGACTGATACTCTAACTATCTATGATTTGAACCCCTCCTGTGAGTCCAGTTTTTAATTCCGAAGCTTAACGTCAGGTTTACTGTATCCCTTGGACCCTCTTATTGACGATGAAACACAGAAATTGCATCCGAATTTAATACAAAAGGCACAATGCCGACTTAAGTACAAGAGGACTGATACTCTAACTTTCTACCATTTGAACCTCTCCTGTGAGTCCAGTTTTAGATTCCGATGCTTCACTTTAGGTGTACTGTATCCCTTGGACCTTCTTATTGACGATGAAACACAGAAATTTCATCCGAATTTAATACAAATGCACAATGCCGACTTAAGTACAAGCGGACTGAAACTCTAACTTTCTATGATTTGAACCTCCGCTGTGAGTCCAGTTTTAGTTTGCGATGCTTCACTTCAGGTTTACTGTATACCTTATACATTCTTATTGACAATAAAGCACAGAAATTGCATTCGAATTAAATACAAAAGGCACAATGCCGAGTTAAGTTCAAGTGGACTAATACTCTAACTTTCTATGATTTGAACCTCTGCTGTGAGTCCAGTTTTAGTTTCCGATGCTTAACTTCAGGTTTACTGTATCCCTTGGACCTCCTTATTGACGATGAAACACAGAAATTGCATCCGAATTTACTACAAAGGCACAATGCCGACTTAACTACAAGAGGACTAAAACTCTAACTCTCTACGATTTGAACCTCTGCTGTGAGTCCAGTTTTAGTTTACGATGCTTCACTTCAGGTTTACTGTATTCTTTGGACCTTCTTATTGACGATGAAACACAGAAATTGCATCCGAATGTAATACAAAGGCACAATGCCGACTTAAGTACAAGAGGACTGAAACTCTAACTTTCTATGATTTGAAACTCTGCTGTGAGTCCAGTTTTAGTTTGCGATGCTTCACTTCAGGTTTACTGTATCCCTTGGACCTTCTTATTGACGAGAAATTCAGAAATTGCATCTGTATTTAATACAAAAGGCACAATGCCGACTTATGTACAAGAGGACTAATACTCTAACTTTTAATGATTTGAACCTCTCCTATGAGTCCAGTTTTAGATTCCGATGCTTCACATCAGGTGTACAGTATACCTTGGACCTTCTTATTGACCATGAAACACAGAAATTTCATCTCAATTTAATACAAATGCACATTTCCGACCTGAGTACAAGAGGACTGACACTCCAACTTTCTCTGATTTTAACCACTCCTGTGAGTCCAGTCTTAGCTTCCGATGCTTCACTTCAGGTTTACTGTATCCCTTGGACCTTCTTATTGACGAAGAAACACAGATATTGCATCCGAATTTAATGCAAAAGGCACAATGCCGACTTAAGCACTACAGGTCTGACACACTAACATTCTATGATTTGAACCTCTGCTGTGAGTCCAGTTTTAGTTTCCGATGCTTCACTTCAGGTTTACTGTATCCCTTGGACCTTCTTATCGACGATGAAACACAGAAATTGCATCCGAATTTAATAAAAAAGGCACAATGCCGACTTAAGTACAAGAGGACTGATACTCTAACTTTCTATGATTTGAACCCGTCCTGTGGGTCCAGTTTTAGATTCCGATGCTTAACTTCAGGTTTACTGTATCCCTTGGACCTTCTTATTGACGATGATTTACAGAAATTGCATCCGAAATTAATACAAAAGGCACAATGCCGACTTAAGTACAAGAGGACTGATACTCTAACTTTCTATGATTTGAACCTCTCCTGTGAGTCTAGTTTTAGATTCCGATGCGTTACTTCAGGTTTACTGTATCCCTTGGTCCCTCTTATTGACGATGAAACACATAAATTGCATCCGAATTTAAAACAAAAGCACAATGCCGACTTAAGTACAAGAGGACTGAAACTCTAACTTTCTATGATTTGAACCACTGCTGTGAGTCCAGTTTTAGTTTCCGATGCTTCACTTCAGGTTTTTTGTATCCCTTGCACCTTCTTATTGACGATACAACACAGAAATTGCATCCGAATTTAATACAAAAGGCACAATGCCGACTTAAGTACAACAGGACTGAAACTCTAACTTTCTATGATTTGAACCTCTGCTGTGAGTCCAGTTTTAGTTTCCGATGCTTCACTTCAGGTTTACTGTATCCCTTGGACCTTCTTATTGACGATGAAATTCAGAAATTGCATCCGTATTTAACTCAAAAGGCACAACGCCGACTTAAGTACAAGAGGACTGATACTCAAACTTTTCATGATTTGAACCTCTCCTGTGAGTCACGTTTTAGTTTCCGATGCTTCACTTCTGGTTTACTGTATCCTTGGACCTTCTTATTGACGATGAAGCACAGAAAATGCATCCGAATTTGATACAAATGCTTAATGCCGACTTAAGCCTAAGAGGACTGTTAATCTAACTTTCTATGATTTGAACCCCTCCTGTGAGTCCAGTTTTAGATTCCGATGCTTCACTTCAGGTGTACTGCATACCTTGGACCTTCTTATTGACGATGAAACACAGAAATTTCATCCGAATCTAATACAAAAGGCACAATGCCGACTTAAGTACAAGAGGACTGACACTCTAACTTTCTATGATTTGAACCTCTCCTGTGTGTCCAGTTTTAGTTTCCGATGCTTCACTTCAGGTTTACTGTATACCTTGGACCTTCTTATTGATGATGAAAGTCAGAAATTGCATCCGGATTTAATACAAAAGAAACAATGCCGACTTAAGTACAAGAGGACTGATACTCTAACTATCTATGATTTGAACCACTCCTGTGAGTCACGTTTCAGTTTCCGTTGCTTCACTTCAGGTTTACTGTATCCTTGGACCTTCCTATTGACGATGAAACGCAGAAATTGCATCCGAATTTGATACAAATGCACAATGCCGACTTAAGCACAAGATTACTGTTAATCTAACTTTCTATGATTTGAACCCCTTCTGTGAGTCCAGTTTTAGATTCCGATGCTTCACTTCAGGTGTACTGTATACCATGGACCTTCTTATTGACGATGAAACACAGAAATCTCATCCGAATTTAATACAAAAGGCACAATGCCGACTTAAGTACAAGTGGACTGACATTCTAACTTTCTATCATTTGAACCTCTCCTGTGAGTCCTGTTTTAGTTTCCGATGCTTCACTTCAGGTTTCTGTATGCGTTGGACCTTCTTATTGACGATGAAACACAGATATTGCATCCGAATTTATACAAAAGGCAGAATGCCGACTTAGGTACAAGAGGACTGACACTCTAACTTTCTATGATTTGAACCCCGCCTGTGAGTCCAGTTTCAGATTCCGATGCTTCACTTCAGGTGTACTGTATACCTTGGACCTTCTTATTGACGATGAAACACAGAAATTGCATCCGAATTTAATACAAAAGGCACAATGCCGACATATGTAAAAGAATACTGACACACTAACTTTCTATGATTTGAACCTCTCCTGTGAGTCCAGTTTTAGTTTCCGATGCTTCACTTCAGGTTTACTGTTTACCATGGACCTTCTTATTGGCGATGAAACACAGATATTCCATCCGAATTTAATACAAAAGGTACAATGCCGACATAAGTACATGAGGACTGAAACTCTAACTTTCTATGATTTGAACCCCTCCTGCGAGTCCAGTTTTAGATTCCGACGCTTCACTTCAGGTTTACTGTATACCTTGGACCTTCTTATCGACGATGAAACACAGAAATTCCATCCGAATTTAATACAAATGCACAATGCCGACTTAAGTACAAGAGGACTGACACTCTAACTTTCTGTGATTTGAACCTCTGCTGTGAGTCCAGTTTTAGTTTCCGATGCTTCACTTCAGGTTTACTGTATCCCTTGGACCTTCTTATTGACGATGAAACACAGAAATTGCATCCGAATTTAATACAAAAGGCACAATGCCGACTTAAGTACTAGAGGACTGACACCCTAACTTTCTATGATTTGAACCTCTCCTGTGAGTAGGTATTAGTTTCCGATGCTTCAATTCAGGTTTACTGTATCCCATGGACCTTCTTATTTATGATGAAACACAGAAATTGCATCCGAATTTAATAAAAAAGGCACAATGCCGACTTAAGTACAAGAGGACTGATACTCTAACTATCTATGATTTGAACCCCTCCTGTGAGTCCAGTTTTTAATTCCGAAGCTTAACGTCAGGTTTACTGTATCCCTTGGACCCTCTTATTGACGATGAAACACAGAAATTGCATCCGAATTTAATACAAAAGGCACAATGCCGACTTAAGTACAAGAGGACTGATACTCTAACTTTCTACCATTTGAACCTCTCCTGTGAGTCCAGTTTTAGATTCCGATGCTTCACTTTAGGTGTACTGTATCCCTTGGACCTTCTTATTGACGATGAAACACAGAAATTTCATCCGAATTTAATACAAATGCACAATGCCGACTTAAGTACAAGCGGACTGAAACTCTAACTTTCTATGATTTGAACCTCCGCTGTGAGTCCAGTTTTAGTTTGCGATGCTTCACTTCAGGTTTACTGTATACCTTATACATTCTTATTGACAATAAAGCACAGAAATTGCATTCGAATTAAATACAAAAGGCACAATGCCGAGTTAAGTTCAAGTGGACTAATACTCTAACTTTCTATGATTTGAACCTCTGCTGTGAGTCCAGTTTTAGTTTCCGATGCTTAACTTCAGGTTTACTGTATCCCTTGGACCTCCTTATTGACGATGAAACACAGAAATTGCATCCGAATTTACTACAAAGGCACAATGCCGACTTAACTACAAGAGGACTAAAACTCTAACTCTCTACGATTTGAACCTCTGCTGTGAGTCCAGTTTTAGTTTACGATGCTTCACTTCAGGTTTACTGTATTCTTTGGACCTTCTTATTGACGATGAAACACAGAAATTGCATCCGAATTTAATAAAAAAGGCACAATGCCGACTTAAGTACAAGAGGACTGATACTCTAACTTTCTATGATTTGAACCCCTCCTGTGAGTCCAGTTTTAGATCCGATGCTTCACTTCAGGTTTACTGTATCCCTTGGACCCTCTTATTGACGATGAAGCACAGAAATTGCATCCGAATTAAATACAAAAGGAACAATGCCGACTTAAGTACAAGTGGACAGACACTCTAACTCTCTATGATTGGAACCTCTCATGTAAGTCCACTTTTAGATTCCGATGCTTCACTTCAGGTGTACTGTATACCTTGGTCCTTCTTATTGACGATGAAACACAGAAATTTCATCCGAATTTAATACAAATGCACAATGCCGACTTAAGCACAAGAGGACTAAAACTCTAACTTTCTATGATTTGAACCTCCGCTGTGAGTCCAGTTTTAGTTTCCGATGCTTATGTTCAGGTTTACTGTATCCCTTGGACCTTCTTATTGACGATGAAACACAGAAATTGCATCCGAATTTAATACAAAAGGCACAATTCCAAATTAAGTACAAGAGGACTGATACTCTAACTTTGTATGATTTGAACCTCTGCTGTGAGTCCAGTTCTAGTTTCCGAAGCTTCACTTCAGGTTTACTGTATCCCTTGGACCTTCTTATTGACGATGAAACACAGAAATTGCATCCGAATTTAATAAAAAAGGCACAATGCCGACTTAAGTACAAGAGGACTGATACTCTAACTTTCTATGATTTGAACCCCTCCTGTGAGTCCAGTTTTAGATTCTGATGCTTAACTTCAGGTTTACTGTATCCCTTGGACCTTCTTATTGACGATGAAACACAGAAAATGCAGCTGAATTTAATACAAAAGGCACAATGCCGACTTAACTACAAGAGGACTGAAACTCTAACTTTCTATGATTTGAACCTCTGCTGTGATTCCAGTTTTAGTTTACGATGCTTCACTTCAGGTTTACTGTATCCTTTGGACCTTCATATTGACGATGAAACACAGAAATTGCATCCGAATTTAATACAAATGCACAATGCCGACTTAAGTACAAGAGGACTGACACTCTAACTTACTGTGATTTGAACCTCTCCTGTGAGTCCAGTTTTAGTTTCCGATGCTTCACTTCAGGTTTACTGTATCCCTTGGACCTTCGTATTGACGAAGAAACACAGAAGTTGCATCCGAATTTAATACATAAGGCACAATGCCGACTTAAGTACTAGAGGACTGACACCCTAACTTTCTATGATTTGATCCTCTCCTGTGAGTCCAGTTTTAGTTTCCGATGCTTCACCTCAGGTTAACTGTATCCCTTGGACCTTCTTATTGACGATGAAACACAGAAATTGCATCCGAATTTAATACAAAAGGCACAATGGCTACTTGAGTACAAGTGGACTGACACTCTAACTTTCTATGATTTGAACCTCTCCTGTGAGTCCAGTTTTAGATTCCGATGCTTCACTTCAGTTGTACAGTATACCTTGGTCCTTCTTATTGACGATGAAACACAGAAATTTCATCCGAATTTAATACAAATGCACAATGCCGACTTAAGTGCAAAAGGACTTAAACTCTAACTTTCTCTGATTTGAACCACCGCTGTGAGTCCAGTTGTAGTTTCCGATGCTTCACTTCAGGTTTACTGTATCCCTTGGACCTTCTTATTGACGATGAAACACAGAAATTGCATCCGAATTTAATACAAAAGACACAATGCTGACTTAAGTACTAGAGGACTGACACTCGAACTTTCTATGATTTTAACCTCTCCTGTGAGTCCAGTTTTAGTTTCCGATGCTTCACTTCAGGTTTCTGTATGCGTTGGACCTTCTTATTGACGATGAAACACAGAAATTGCATCCGAATTTATACAAAAGGCAGAATGCCGACTTAGGTACAAGAGGACTGACACTCTAACTTTCTATGATTTGAACCCCGCCTGTGAGTCCAGTTTCAGATTCCGATGCTTCACTTCAGGTGTACTGTATACCTTGGACCTTCTTATTGACGATGAAACACAGAAATTGCATCCGAATTTAATACAAAAGGCACAATGCCGACATATGTACAAGAATACTGACACACTAACTTTCTATGATTTGAACCTCTCCTGTGAGTCCAGTTTTAGTTTCCGATGCTTCACTTCAGGTTTACTGTTTACCATGGACCTTCTTATTGGCGATGAAACACAGATATTGCATCCGAATTTAATACAAAAGGTACAATGCCGACATAAGTACATGAGGACTGAAACTCTAACTTTCTATGATTTGAACCCCTCCTGCGAGTCCAGTTTTAGATTCCGACGCTTCACTTCAGGTTTACTGTATACCTTGGACCTTCTTATCGACGATGAAACACAGAAATTCCATCCGAATTTAATACAAATGCACAATGCCGACTTAAGTACAAGAGGACTGACACTCTAACTTTCTGTGATTTGAACCTCTGCTGTGAGTCCAGTTTTAGTTTCCGATGCTTCACTTCAGGTTTACTGTATCCCTTGGACCTTCTTATTGACGATGAAACACAGAAATTGCATCCGAATTTAATACAAAAGGCACAATGCCGACTTAAGTACTAGAGGAATGACACCCTAACTTTCTATGATTTGAACCTCTCCTGTGAGTAGGTATTAGTTTCTGATGCTTCAATTCAGGTTTACTGTATCCCATGGACCTTCTTATTTATGATGAAACACAGAAATTGCATCCGAATTTAATAAAAAAGGCACAATGCCGACTTAAGTACAAGAGGACTGATACTCTAACTATCTATGATTTGAACCCCTCCTGTGAGTCCAGTTTTTAATTCCGAAGCTTAACGTCAGGTTTACTGTATCCCTTGGACCCTCTTATTGACGATGAAACACAGAAATTGCATCCGAATTTAATACAAAACGCACAATGCCGACTTAAGTACAAGAGGACTGATACTCTAACTTTCTACCATTTGAACCTCTCCTGTGAGTCCAGTTTTAGATTCCGATGCTTCACTTTAGGTGTACTGTATCCCTTGGACCTTCTTATTGACGATGAAACACAGAAATTTCATCCGAATTTAATACAAATGCACAATGCCGACTTAAGTACAAGCGGACTGAAGCTCTAACTTTCTATGATTTGAACCTCCGCTGTGAGTCCAGTTTTAGTTTCCGATGCTTCACTTCAGGTTTACTGTATCCCTTATACATTCTTATTGACAATAAAGCACAGAAATTGCATTCGAATTAAATACAAAAGGCACAATGCCGAGTTAAGTACAAGTGGACTAATACTCTAACTTTCCATGATTTGAACCTCTGCTGTGAGTCCAGTTTTAGTTTCCGATGCTTAACTTCAGGTTTACTGTATCCCTTGGACCTTCTTATTGACGATGAAACACAGAAATTGCATCCGAATTTACTACAAAGGCACAATGCCGACTTAACTACAAGAGGACTAAAACTCTAACTCTCTACGATTTGAACCTCTGCTGTGAGTCCAGTTTTAGTTTACGATGCTTCACTTCAGGTTTACTGTTTTCTTTGGACCTTCTTATTGACGATGAAACACAGAAATTGCATCCGAATTTAATAAAAAAGGCACAATGCCGACTTAAGTACAAGAGGACTGATACTCTAACTTTCTATGATTTGAACCCCTCCTGTGAGTCCAGTTTTAGATCCGATGCTTCACTTCAGGTTTACTGTATCCCTTGGACCCTCTTATTGACGATGAAGCACAGAAATTGCATCCGAATTAAATACAAAAGGAACAATGCCGACTTAAGTACAAGTGGACTGACACTCTAACTCTCTATGATTGGAACCTCTCATGTAAGTCCACTTTTAGATTCCGATGCTTCACTTCAGGTGTACTGTATACCTTGGTCCTTCTTATTGACGATGAAACACAGAAATTTCATCCGAATTTAATACAAATGCACAATGCCGACTTAAGCACAAGAGGACTAAAACTCTAACTTTCTATGATTTGAACCTCCGCTGTGAGTCCAGTTTTAGTTTCCGATGCTTATGTTCAGGTTTACTGTATCCCTTGGACCTTCTTATTGACGATGAAACACAGAAATTGCATCCGAATTTAATACAAAAGGCACAATTCCAAATTAAGTACAAGAGGACTGATACTCTAACTTTGTATGATTTGAACCTCTGCTGTGAGTCCAGTTCTAGTTTCCGATGCTTCACTTCAGGTTTACTGTATCCCTTGGACCTTCTTATTGACGATGAAACACAGAAATTGCATCCGAATTTAATAAAAAAGGCACAATGCCGACTTAAGTACAAGAGGACTGATACTCTAACTTTCTATGATTTGAACCCCTCCTGTGAGTCCAGTTTTAGATTCTGATGCTTAACTTCAGGTTTACTGTATCCCTTGGACCTTCTTATTGACGATGAAACACAGAAAATGCAGCTGAATTTAATACAAAAGGCACAATGCCGACTTAACTACAAGAGGACTGAAACTCTAACTTTCTATGATTTGAACCTCTGCTGTGATTCCAGTTTTAGTTTACGATGCTTCACTTCAGGTTTACTGTATCCTTTGGACCTTCATATTGACGATGAAACACAGAAATTGCATCCGAATTTAATACAAATGCACAATGCCGACTTAAGTACAAGAGGACTGACACTCTAACTTACTGTGATTTGAACCTCTCCTGTGAGTCCAGTTTTAGTTTCCGATGCTTCACTTCAGGTTTACTGTATCCCTTGGACCTTCGTATTGACGAAGAAACACAGAAGTTGCATCCGAATTTAATACATAAGGCACAATGCCGACTTAAGTACTAGAGGACTGACACCCTAACTTTCTATGATTTGATCCTCTCCTGTGAGTCCAGTTTTAGTTTCCGATGCTTCACTTCAGGTTTACTGTATACCTTGGACCTTCTTATCGACGATGAAACACAGAAATTTCATCCGAATTTAATACAAATGCACAATGCCGACTTAAGTGCAAAAGGACTTAAACTCTAACTTTCTCTGATTTGAACCTCCGCTGTGAGTCCAGTTGTAGTTTCCGATGCTTCACTTCAGGTTTACTGTATCCCTTGGACCTTCTTATTGACGATGAAACACAGAAATTGCATCCGAATTTAATACAAAAGGCACAATGCCGACATATGTACAAGAATACTGACACACTAACTTTCTATGATTTGAACCTCTCCTGTGAGTCCAGTTTTAGTTTCCGATTCTTCACTTCAGGTTTACTGTTTACCATGGACCTTCTTATTGGCGATGAAACACAGATATTGCATCCGAATTTAATACAAAAGGTACAATGCCGACATAAGTACATGAGGACTGAAACTCTAACTTTCTATGATTTGAACCCCTCCTGCGAGTCCAGTTTTAGATTCCGACGCTTCACTTCAGGTTTACTGTATACCTTGGACCTTCTTATCGACGATGAAACACAGAAATTCCATCCGAATTTAATACAAATGCACAATGCCGACTTAAGTACAAGAGGACTGACACTCTAACTTTCTGTGATTTGAACCTCTGCTGTGAGTCCACTTTTAGTTTCCGATGCTTCACTTCAGGTTTACTGTATCCCTTGGACCTTCTTATTGACGATGAAACACAGAAATTGCATCCGAATTTAATACAAAAGGCACAATGCCGACTTAAGTACAAGAGGACTGATACTCTAACTTTCTACCATTTGAACCTCTCCTGTGAGTCCAGTTTTAGATTCCGATGCTTCACTTCAGGTGTACTGTATCCCTTGGACCTTCTTATTGACGATGAAACACAGAAATTTCATCCGAATTTAATACAAATGCACAATGCCGACTTAAGTACAAGCGGACTGAAACTCTAACTTTCTATGATTTGAACCTCCGCTGTGAGTCCAGTTTTAGTTTCCGATGCTTCACTTCAAGTTTACTGTATCCCTTATACATTCTTATTGACAATAAAGCACAGAAATTGCATTCGAATTAAATACAAAAGGCACAATGCCGAGTTAAGTACAAGTGGACTAATACTCTAACTTTCTATGATTTGAACCTCTGCTGTGAGTCCAGTTTTAGTTTCCGATGCTTCACTTCAGGTTTACTGTATCCCTTGGACCTTCTTATTGACGATGAAACACAGAAAATGCAGCCGAATTTAATACAAAAGGCACAATGCCGACTTAACTACAAGAGCACTGAAACTCTAACTTTCTATGATTTGAACCTCTGCTGTGATTCCAGTTTTAGTTTACGATGCTTCACTTCAGGTTTACTGTATCCTTTGGACCTTCATATTGACGATGAAACACAGAAATTGCATCCGAACTTAATACAAATGCACAATGCCGACTTAAGTACAAGAGGACTGACACTCTAACTTTCTGTGATTTGAACCTCTCCTGTGAGTCCAGTTTTAGTTTCCGATGCTTCACTTCAGGTTTACTGTATCCCTTGGACCTTCTTATTGATGAAGAAACACAGAAGTTACATCCGAATTTAATACATAAGGCACAATGCCGACTTAAGTACTAGAGGACTGACACCCTAACTTTCTATGATTTGATCCGCTCCTGTGAGTCCAGTTTTAGTTTCCGATGCTTCACTTCAGGTTAACTGTATCCCTTGGACCTTCTTATTGACGATGAAACACAGAAATTGCATCCGAATTTAATACAAAAGGCACAATGGCTACTTGAGTACAAGTGGACTGACACTCTAACTTTCTATGATTTGAACCTCTCCTGTGAGTCCAGTTTTAGATTCCGATGCTTCACTTCAGGTGTACTGTATACCTTGGTCCTTCTTATTGACGATGAAACACAGAAATTTCATCCGAATTTAATACAAATGCACAATGCCGACTTAAGTACAAAAGGACTTAAACTCTAACTTTCTCTGATTTGAACCTCCGCTGTGAGTCCAGTTGTAGTTTCCGATGCTTCACTTCAGGTTTACTGTATCCCTTGGACCTTCTTATTGACGATGAAACACAGAAATTGCATCCGAATTTAATAAAAAAGGCACAATGCCGACTTAAGTACAAGAGGACTGATACTCTAACTTTCTATGATTTGAACCCCTCCTGTGAGTCCAGTTTTAGATTCCGATGCTTAACTTTCGGTTTACTGTATCCCTTGGACCTTCTTATTGACGATGAAACACAGAAATTGAATGCGAAATTAATACAAAAGGCACAATGCCGACTTAACTACAAGAGGACTGAAACTCTAACTTTCTATGATTTGAACTTCTGCTGTGATTCCAGTTTTAGTTTACGATGCTTCACTTCAGGTTTACTGTATCCTTTGGACCTTCATATTGACGATGAAACACAGAAATTGCATCCGAATTTAATACAAAATGCACAATACCGACTTAAGTACAAGAGGACTGATACTCTAACTTTCTATGATTTGAACCTCTCCTGTGAGTCCAGTTTTAGATTCCGATGCTTAACTTCAGGTTTACTGTATCTCTCGGACCTTCTTATTGACGATGAAACACAGAAATTGCATCCGAATTTAATACAAAAGCACAATGCCGAATGAAGTACAAGAGGACTGACACTCTTACTTTCTATGATTTGAACCATTCCTGTGAGTCCAGTTTTAAACTCCGATGCTTCACTTCAGGTGTACTGTATACCTTAGACCTACCATTTGACGATGAAACACAGAAATTTCATCCGAATTTAATACAAATGCACAATGTCGACTAAAGTACAAGAGGACTGACACTCTAACTTTCTATGATTTGAACCTCTGCTGTGAGTCCAGTTTTAGATTCCGATGCTTCACTTCAGGTGTACTGTATACCTTGGTCCTTCTTATTGACGATGAAACACAGAAATTTCATCCAAATTTAATAAAAAAGGCACAATGCTGACTTAAGTACAAGAGGACTGATACTCTAACTTTCTATGATTTGAGCCCCTCCTGTGAGTCCAGTTTTAGATTCTGATGCTTAACTTCAGGTTTACTGTATCCCTTGGACCTTCTTATTGACGATGAAACACAGAAATTGCATCCGAATTTAATACAAAAGGCACAATGCCGACTTAACTACAAGAGGACAGAAACTCTAACTTTCTATGATTTGAACCTCTGCTGTGATTCCAGTTTTAGTTTACGATGCTTCACTTCAGGTTTACTGTATCCTTTGGACCTTCATATTGACGATGAAACACAGAAATTGCATCCGAATTTAATACAAATGCACAATGCCGACTTAAGTACAAGAGGACTGACACTCTAACTTTCTGTGATTTGAACCTCTCCTGTGAGTCCAGTTTTAGTTTCCGATGCTTCACTTCAGGTTTACTGTATCCCTTGGACCTTCTTATTGACGATGAATCACAGAAATTGCATCCGAATTTAATACATAAGGCACAATGCCGACTTAAGTACTAGAGGAGTGACACCCTAACTTTCTATGATTTGAACCTCTCCTGTGAGTCCAGTTTTAGTTTCCGATTTTTCACTTCAGGTTATCTGTATCCCTTGGACCTTCTTATTGACGATGAAACACAGAAATTGCATCCGAATTTAATAAAAAAGGCACAAGCCGACTTAAGTACAAGAGGACTGAAACTCTAACTTTCTATGATTTGAACCCCTCCTGTGAGTCCAGTTTTAGATTCCGATGCTTCGCTTCAGGTTTACTGTATTCCTTGGACCCTCTCATTGACGATGAAACACAGAAATTGCATCCGAATTTAATACAAAAGGCACAATGCCGACTTAAGTACAAGTGTACTGACAATCTAACTTTCTATGATTTGAACCTCTCCTGTGAGTCCAGTTTTAGAATCCGATGCTTCATTTCAGGTGTACTGTATACCTTGGTCCTTCTTATTGACGATGAAACACAGAAATTTCTTCCGAATTTAATACAAATGCACAATGCCGACTTAAGTACAAGAGGACTGAAACTCTAACTTTCTATGATTTGAACCTCCGCTGTGAGTCCAGTTTTAGTTTCCGATGCTTCACTTCACGTTTACTGTATCCCTTGGACCTTCTTATTGACGATGAAACACAGAAATTGCATCCGAACTTAATACAAAATGCACTATGCCGATTTAAGTACAAGAGGACTGATACTCTAACTTTGTATGATTTGAACCTTTGCTGTGAGTCCAGTTTTAGTTTCCGATGCTTCACTTCAGGTTTACTGTATCCCTTGGACCTTCTTATTGACGATGAAACACAGAATTTTCATCCGAATTTAATAAAAGAGGCACAATGCCGACTTCAGTACAAGAGGACTGATACTCTAACTTTCTATGATTTGAACCCCTCCTGTGAGTCCAGTTTTAGATTCCGATGCTTAACTTTAGGTTTACTGTATCCCTTGGACCTTCTTATTGACGATGAAACACAGAAATTGCATCCGAATTTAATACAGAAGGCACAATGCCGACTTAACTACAAGAGGACTGAAACTCTAACTTTCTATGATTTGAACCTCTGCTGTGATTCCAGTTTTAGTTTACGATGCTTCACTTCAGGTATACTGTATCCTTTGGACCTTCCTTCATATTGACGATGAAACACAGAAATTGCATCCGAATTTAATACAAAATACACAATGCCGACTTAAGTACAAGAGGACTGATACTCTAAATTTCTATGATTTGAACCTCTGCTGTGAGTCCAGTTTTAGTTTCCGATGCTTCACTTCAGGTTTACTGTATCCCTTGGAACTTCTTACTGACGATGAAACACAGAAATTACATCCAAATTTCATAAAAAAGGCACAATGCCTACTTAAGTACAAGAGGACTGATACTCTAACTTTCTATGATTTGAACCTCTCCTGTGAGTCCAGTTTTAGATTCCGATGCTTAACTTCAGGTTTACTGTATCCCTTGGACCTTCTTATTGACGATGAAACACAGAAATTGCATCCGAATTTAATACAGAAGCACAATGCCGACTTAAGTACAAGAGGACTGAAACTCTAACATTCTATGATTTTAACCTCTGCTGTGAGTCCAGTTTTAGTTTCCGATGCTTAACTTCAGGTTTACTGTATCCCTTGGACCTTCTTATTGACTATGAAACACAGAAATTGCATCCGAATTTAATAAAAAAGGCACAATGCCGAATGAAGTACAAGAGGACTGACACTCTTACTTTCTATGATTTGAACCATTCCTGTGAGTCCAGTTTTAAATTCCGATGCTTCACTTCAGGTGTAGTGTATACCTTAGACCTACCTTTTGACGATGAAACACAGAAATTTCATCCGAATTTAATACAAATGCACAATGTCCACTTAAGTACAAGAGGACTGACACTCTAACTTTCTATGATTTGAACCCCTCCTGCGTGTCCAGTTTTAGATTCCGATGCTTCACTTCAGGAGTACTGTATACCTTGGACCTTCTTATTGACCATGAAACACAGAAATTTCATCTCAGTTTAATACAAATGCACAATTCCGACTTGAGTACAAGAGGACTGACACTCTAACTTTCTCTGATTAGAATCTCTCCTGTGAGTCCAGTCTTAGTTTCCGATGCTTCACTTCAGGTTCACTGTATCCCTTGGACCTTCTTATTGACGAAGAAACACAGAAATTGCATCCGAATTTAATACAAAAGGCTCAATGCCGACTTAAGCACTACAGGTCCGACACTCTAACTTTCTATGATTTGAACCTCTGCTGTGAGTCCAGTTTCAGTTTCCGATGCTTCACTTCAGGTTTACTGTATCCCTAGGACCTTCTTATTGACGATGAAACACAGAAATTGCATCCGAATTTAATAAAAAAGGCACAATGCCGACTTAAGTACAAGAGGACTGATACTCTGACTTTCTATGATTTGAACCCCTCCTGTGAGTCCAGTTTTGGATTCCGATGCTTAACTTCAGGTTTACTGTATCCCTTGGACCTTCTTATTGACGATGAAACACAGAAATTGCATCCGAAATTAATACAAAAGGCACAATGTCGACTTAAGTACAAGAGGACTGAAACTCTAAGTTTCTATGATTTGAACCTCTGATGTGAGTCCAGTTTTAGTTTCCGATGCTTCACTTCAGGTTTACTGTATCCCTTGGACCTTCTTATTGACGATGAAACACAGAAATTGCATCCGAATTTAATACAAAAGGCACAATGCCGACTTAACTACAAGAGGACTAAAACTCTTACTCTCTATGATTTGAACCTCTGCTGTGAGTCCAGATTTAGTTTACGATGCTTCACTTCAGGTTTGCTGTATCCCTTGGACCTTCTTATTGACGATGAAACAGAGAAATTGCATCCGAATTTAATAAAAAAGGCACAATGCCGACTAAAGTACAAGAGGACTGATACTCTAACTTTCTATGATTTGAACCCCTCCTGTGAGTCCAGTTTTAGATTCCGATGCTTCACTTCAGGTTTACTGTATCCCTTGGACCCTCTTATTGACGATGAAACACAGAAATTGCATAGGAATTTAATACAAAATGCACAATGCCGATTTAAGTACAAGAGGACTGATACTCTAACTTTGTATGATTTGAACCTTTGCTGTGAGTCCAGTTTTAGTTTCCGATGCTTCACTTCAGGTTTACTGTATCCCTTGGACCTTCTTATTGACGATGAAACACAGAATTTTCATCCGAATTTAATAAAAGAGGCACAATGCCGACTTCAGTACAAGAGGACTGATACTCTAACTTTCTATGATTTGAACCCCTCCTGTGAGTCCAGTTTTAGATTCCGATGCTTAACTTTAGGTTTACTGTATCCCTTGGACCTTCTTATTGACGATGAAACACAGAAATTGCATCCGAATTTAATACAGAAGGCACAATGCCGACTTAACTACAAGAGGACTGAAACTCTAACTTTCTATGATTTGAACCTCTGCTGTGATTCCAGTTTTAGTTTACGATGCTTCACTTCAGGTATACTGTATCCTTTGGACCTTCCTTCATATTGACGATGAAACACAGAAATTGCATCCGAATTTAATACAAAATACACAATGCCGACTTAAGTACAAGAGGACTGATACTCTAAATTTCTATGATTTGAACCTCTGCTGTGAGTCCAGTTTTAGTTTCCGATGCTTCACTTCAGGTTTACTGTATCCCTTGGAACTTCTTACTGACGATGAAACACAGAAATTACATCCAAATTTCATAAAAAAGGCACAATGCCTACTTAAGTACAAGAATACTGATACTCTAACTTTCTATGATTTGAACCTCTCCTGTGAGTCCAGTTTTAGATTCCGATGCTTAACTTCAGGTTTACTGTATCCCTTGGACCTTCTTATTGACGATGAAACACAGAAATTGCATCCGAATTTAATACAGAAGCACAATGCCGACTTAAGTACAAGAGGACTGAAACTCTAACATTCTATGATTTTAACCTCTGCTGTGAGTCCAGTTTTAGTTTCCGATGCTTAACTTCAGGTTTACTGTATCCCTTGGACCTTCTTATTGACTATGAAACACAGAAATTGCATCCGAATTTAATAAAAAAGGCACAATGCCGAATGAAGTACAAGAGGACTGACACTCTTACTTTCTATGATTTGAACCATTCCTGTGAGTCCAGTTTTAAATTCCGATGCTTCACTTCAGGTGTAGTGTATACCTTAGACCTACCTTTTGACGATGAAACACAGAAATTTCATCCGAATTTAATACAAATGCACAATGTCCACTTAAGTACAAGAGGACTGACACTCTAACTTTCTATGATTTGAACCCCTCCTGCGTGTCCAGTTTTAGATTCCGATGCTTCACTTCAGGAGTACTGTATACCTTGGACCTTCTTATTGACCATGAAACACAGAAATTTCATCTCAGTTTAATACAAATGCACAATTCCGACTTGAGTACAAGAGGACTGACACTCTAACTTTCTCTGATTAGAATCTCTCCTGTGAGTCCAGTCTTAGTTTCCGATGCTTCACTTCAGGTTCACTGTATCCCTTGGACCTTCTTATTGACGAAGAAACACAGAAATTGCATCCGAATTTAATACAAAAGGCACAATGCCGACTTAAGCACTACAGGTCCGACACTCTAACTTTCTATGATTTGAACCTCTGCTGTGAGTCCAGTTTCAGTTTCCGATGCTTCACTTCAGGTTTACTGTATCCCTAGGACCTTCTTATTGACGATGAAACACAGAAATTGCATCCGAATTTAATAAAAAAGGCACAATGCCGACTTAAGTACAAGAGGACTGATACTCTGACTTTCTATGATTTGAACCCCTCCTGTGAGTCCAGTTTTGGATTCCGATGCTTAACTTCAGGTTTACTGTATCCCTTGGACCTTCTTATTGACGATGAAACACAGAAATTGCATCCGAAATTAATACAAAAGGCACAATGTCGACTTAAGTACAAGAGGACTGAAACTCTAAGTTTCTATGATTTGAACCTCTGATGTGAGTCCAGTTTTAGTTTCCGATGCTTCACTTCAGGTTTACTGTATCCCTTGGACCTTCTTATTGACGATGAAACACAGAAATTGCATCCGAATTTAATACAAAAGGCACAATGCCGACTTAACTACAAGAGGACTAAAACTCTTACTCTCTATGATTTGAACCTCTGCTGTGAGTCCAGATTTAGTTTACGATGCTTCACTTCAGGTTTGCTGTATCCCTTTTACCTTCTTATTGACGATGAAACAGAGAAATTGCATCCGAATTTAATAAAAAAGGCACAATGCCGACTAAAGTACAAGAGGACTGATACTCTAACTTTCTATGATTTGAACCCCTCCTGTGAGTCCAGTTTTAGATTCCGATGCTTCACTTCAGGTTTACTGTATCCCTTGGACCCTCTTATTGACGATGCAACACAGAAATTGCATCCGAATTTAATACAAAAGGACCAATGCCGACTTAAGTACAAGTGGACTGGCACTCTAACTCTCTATGATTTGAACCTCTCCTGTAAGTCCAGTTTTAGATTCCGATGCTTCACTTCAGGTGTACTGTATACCTTGGACCTTCTTATTGACGATGAAACACAGAAATTTCATCCGAATTTAATAAAAAAGGCACAATGCCGATTTAAGTACAAGAGGACTGATACTCTAACTTTCTATGATTAGAACCCCTCCTGTGAGTCCAGTTTTAGATTCTGATGCTTAACTTCAGGTTTACTGTATCCCTTGGACCTTCTTATTGACGATGAAACACAGAAATTGCATCCGAATTTAATACAAAAGGCACAATGCCGACTTAACTACAAGAGGACTGAAACTCTAACTTTCTATGATTTGAACCTCTGCTGCGATTCCAGTTTTAGTTTACGATGCTTCACTTCAGGTTTACTGTATCCTTTGGACCTTCATATTGACGATGAAACACATAAATTGCATCCGAATTTAATGCAAATGCACAATGCCGACTTAAGTACAAGAGGACTGACACTCTAACTTTCTGTGATTTGAACCTCTCCTGTGAGTCCAGTTTTAGTTTCCGATGCTTCACTTCAGGTTTACTGTATCCCTTGGACCTTCTTATTGATGATGAATCACAGAAATTGCATCCGAATTTAACACATAAGGCACAATGCCGACTTAAGTACTAGAGGAGTGACACCCTAACTTTCTATGATTTGAACCTATCCTGTGAGTCCAGTTTTAGTTTCCGATTTTTCACTTCAGGTTAACTGTATCCCTTGGACCTTCTTATTGACGATGAAACCCAGAAATTGCATCCGAATTTAATAAAAAAGGCACAATGCCGACTTAAGTACAAGAGGACTGATACTCTAACTTTCTATGATTTGAGCCCCTCCTGTGAGTCCAGTTTTAGATAACGATGCTTCACTTCAGGTTTACTGTATTCCTTGGACCCTCTCATTGACGATGAAACACAGAAATTGCATCCGAATTTAATACAAAAGGCACACTGCCGACTTAAGTACAACTGGACCGGCACTCTAACTTTCTATGATTTGAACCTCTCCTGTGAGTCCAGCTTTAGATTCCGATGCTTCACTTCAGGTGTACTGTATACCTTGGCCCTTCTTATTGACGATGAAACACAGAAATTTCATCCGAATTTAATACAAATGCACAATGCCGACTTAAGTACAAGAGGACTGAAACTCTAACTTTCTATGATTTGAACCTCCGCTGTGAGTCCAGTTTTAGTTTCCGATGCTTCACTTCAGGTTTACTGTATCCCTTGGACCTTCTTATTGACGATGAAACACAGAAATTGCATCCGAATTTAATACAAAATGCACAATGCCGAGTTAAGTACAAGAGGACTGATACTCTAACTTTGTATGATTTGAACCTTTGCTGTGAGTCCAGTTTTAGTTTCCGATGCTTCACTTCAGGTTTACTGTATCCCTTGGACCTTCTTATTGACGATGAAACACAGAAATTGCATCCGAATTTAATGAAAGAGGCACAATGCCGACTTCAGTACAAGAGGACTGATACTCTAACTTTCTATGATTTGAACCCCTCCTGTGAGTCCAGTTTTAGATTCCGATGCTTAACTTTAGGTTTACTGTATCCCTTGGACCTTCTTATTGACGATGAAACACAGAAATTGCATCCGAATTTAATACAAAAGGCACAATGCCGACTTAACTACAAGAGGACTGAAACTCTAACTTTCTATGATTTGAACCTCTGCTGAGATTCCAGTTTTAGTTTACGATGCTTCACTTCAGGTTTACTGTATCCTTTGGACCTTCATATTGACGATGAAACACAGAAATTGCATCCGAATTTAATACAAAATACACAATGCCGACTTAAGTACAAGAGGACTGATACTCTAAATTTCTATGATTTGAACCTCTGCTGTGAGTCCAGTTTTAGTTTCCGATGCTTCACTTCAGGTTTACTGTATCCCTTGGAACTTCTTACTGACGATGAAACACAGAAATTACATCCAAAATTAATAAAAAAGGCACAATGCCTACTTAAGTACAAGAGGACTGATACTCTAACTTTCTATGATTTGAACCTCTCCTGTGAGTCCAGTTTTAGATTCCGATGCTTAACTTCAGGTTTACTGTATCCCTTGGACCTTCTTATTGACGATGAAACACAGAAATTGCATCCGAAATTAATACAAAAGCACAATGCCGACTTAAGTACAAGAGGACTGAAACTCTAACATTCTATGATTTAAACCTCCGCTGTGAGTCCAGTTTTAGTTTCCGATGCTTACCTTCAGGTTTACTGTATCCCTTGGACCTTCTTATTGACTATGAAACACAGAAATTGCATCCGAATTTAATAAAAAATGCACAATGCCGAATGAAGTACAAGAGGACTGACACTCTTACTTTCTATGATTTGAACCATTCCTGTGAGTCCAGTTTTAAATTGCGATGCTTCACTTCAGGTGTACTGTATACCTTAGACCAACCTTTTGACGATGAAACACAGAAATTTCATCCGAATTTAATACAAATGCACAATGTCGACTTAAGTACAAGAGGACTGACACTCTAACTTTCTATGATTTGAACCCCTCCAGCGTGTCCAGTTTAAGATTCCGATGCTTCACTTCAGGAGTACTGTATACCTTGGACCGTCTTATTGACCATGAAACACAGAAATTTCATCTCAGTTTAATACAAATGCACAATTCCGACTTGAGTACAAGAGGACTGACACTCTAACTTTCTCTGATTAGAACCTCTCCTGTGCGTCCAGTCTTGGTTTCCGATGCTTCACTACAGGTTCACTGTATCCCTTGGACCTTCTTATTGACGAAGAAACACAGAAATTGCATCCGAATTTAACACAAAAGGCACAATGCCGACTTAAGTACAAGAGGACGGAAACTCTAAGTTTCTATAATTTGAACCTCTGCTGTGAGTCCAGTTTTAGTTTCCGATGCTTCACTTCAGGTTTACTGTATCCCTTGGACCTTCGTATTGACGATGAAACACAGAAATTGCATCCGAATTTAATACAAAAGGCACAATGCCGACTTAACTACAAGAGGACTAAAACTCTTACTCTCTATGATTTGAACCTCTGCTGTGAGTCCAGATTTAGTTTACGATGCTTCACTTCAGGTTTACTGTATCCTTTGGACCTTCTTATTGACGATGAAACACAGAAATTGCATCCGAATTTAATACAAAATGCACAATGCCGACTTAAGTACAAGAGGACTGATACTCTAACTTTCTATGTATTGAACCCCTCCTGTGAGTCCAGTTTTAGATTCCGATGCTTAACTTCAGGATTTCTGTATGCCTTGGACCTTCTTATTGACGATGAAACACAGAAATTGCATCCGAATTTAATACAAAAATCACAATGCCAACTTAAGTACAAGAGGACTGAAACTCTAACTCTTTATGATTTGAACCTCTGCTGTGAGTCCAGTTTTAGTTTCCGATGCTTAACTTCAGGTTTACTGTATCCCTTGCACCTTCTCATTGATCATGAAGCACAGAAATTGCATCCGAATTTAACACAAAAGGCACAATGGCGACTTATGTACAAGATTACAGACACTCTAACTAGCTATGATTTGAAACCCTCCTGCGAGTCCAGTTTTAGATTCCGATGCTTCACTTCAGGTTTACTGTATACCTTGGACCTTCTTATCGACGATGAAACACAGAAATTACGTCCGAATTTAATACAAATGCACAATGCCGACTTAAGTACAAGAGGACTGACACACTAACCTTCTGTGATTTGAACCCCTCCTGTGAGTCCAGTTTTAGTTTCCGATGCTTCACTTCAGGTTTACTGTATCCCTTGGACCTTCTTATTGACGATGAAACACAGAAATTGTATCCGAATTTAATACATAAGGCACAATGCCGACTTAAGTACTAGAGGACTGACACCCTAACTTTCTATGATTTGAACCTCTCCAGTGAGTAAAGTTTTAGTTTCCGTTGCTTCACTTCAGGTTAACTGTATCCCTTGGACCTTCTTATTGACGATGAAACAGAGAAATTGCATCCGAATTTAATAAAAAAGGCACAATGCCGACTTAAGTACAAGAGGACTGATACTCTAACTTTCTATGATTTGAACCCCTCCTGTGAGTCCAGTTTTAGATTCTGATGCTTAACTTCAGGTTTACTGTATCCCTTGGACCTTCTTATTGACGATGAAACACAGAAATTGCATCCGAATTTAATACAAAAGGCACAATGCCGACTTAACTACAAGAGGACTGAAACTCTAACTTTCTATGATTTGAACCTCTGCTGTGATTCCAGTTTTAGTTTACGATGCTTCACTTCAGGTTTACTGTATCCTTTGGACCTTCATATTGACGATGAAACACAGAAATTGCATCCGAATTTAATGCAAATGCACAATGCCGACTTAAGTACAAGAGGACTGACACTCTAACTTTCTGTGATTTGAACCTCTCCTGTGAGTCCAGTTTTAGTTTCCGATGCTTCACTTCAGGTTTACTGTATCCCTTGGACCTTCTTATTGACGATGAAACACAGAAATTGCATCCGAATTTAATAATAAAGGCACAATGCCGACTTAAGTACAAGAGGACTGATACTCTAACTTTCTATGATTTGAGCCCCTCCTGTGAGTCCAGTTTTAGATAACGATGCTTCACTTCAGGTTTACTGTATTCCTTGGACCCTCTCATTGACGATGAAACACAGAAATTGCATCCGAATTTAATACAAAAGGCACACTGCCGACTTAAGTACAACTGGACCGGCACTCTAACTTTCTATGATTTGAACCTCTCCTGTGAGTCCAGTTTTAGATTCCGATGCTTCACTTCAGGTGTACTGTATACCTTGGTCCTTCTTATTGACGATGAAACACAGAAATTTCATCCGAATTTAATACAAATGCACAATGCCGACTTAAGTACAAGAGGACTGAAACTCTAACTTTCTATGATTTGAACCTCCGCTGTGAGTCCAGTTTTAGTTTCCGATGCTTCACTTCAGGTTTACTGTATCCCTTGGACCTTCTTATTGACGATGAAACACAGAAATTGCATCCGAATTTAATACAAAATGCACAATGCCGAGTTAAGTACAAGAGGACTGATACTCTAAATTTGTATGATTTGAACCTTTGCTGTGAGTCCAGTTTTAGTTTCCGATGCTTCACTTCAGGTTTACTGTATCCCTTGGACCTTCTTATTGACGATGAAACACAGAAATTGCATCCGAATTTAATAAAAGAGGCACAATGCCGACTTCAGTACAAGAGGACTGATACTCTAACTTTCTATGATTTGAACCCCTCCTGTGAGTCCAGTTTTAGATTCCGATGCTTAACTTTAGGTTTACTGTATCCCTTGGACCTTCTTATTGACGATGAAACACAGAAATTGCATCCGAATTTAATACAAAAGGCACAATGCCGACTTAACTACAAGAGGACTGAAACTCTAACTTTCTATGATTTGAACCTCTGCTGTGATTCCAGTTTTAGTTTACGATGCTTCACTTCAGGTTTACTGTATCCTTTGGACCTTCATATTGACGATGAAACACAGAAATTGCATCCGAATTTAATACAAAATACACAATGCCGACTTAAGTACAAGAGGACTGATACTCTAAATTTCTATGATTTGAACCTCTGCTGTGAGTCCAGTTTTAGTTTCCGATGCTTCACTTCAGGTTTACTGTATCCCTTGGAACTTCTTACTGACGATGAAACACAGAAATTACATCCAAATTTAATAAAAAAGGCACAATGCCTACTTAAGTACAAGAGGACTGATACTCTAACTTTCTATGATTTGAACCTCTCCTGTGAGTCCAGTTTTAGATTCCGATGCTTAACTTCAGGTTTACTGTATCCCTTGGACCTTCTTATTGACGATGAAACACAGAAATTGCATCCGAAATTAATACAAAAGCACAATGCCGACTTAAGTACAAGAGGACTGAAACTCTAACATTCTATGATTTGAACCTCCGCTGTGAGTCCAGTTTTAGTTTCCGATGCTTACCTTCAGGTTTACTGTATCCCTTGGACCTTCTTATTGACTATGAAACACAGAAATTGCATCCGAATTTAATAAAAAATGCACAATGCCGAATGAAGTACAAGAGGACTGACACTCTTACTTTCTATGATTTGAACCATTCCTGTGAGTCCAGTTTTAAATTGCGATGCTTCACTTCAGGTGTACTGTATACCTTAGACCAACCTTTTGACGATGAAACACAGAAATTTCATCCGAATTTAATACAAATGCACAATGTCGACTTAAGTACAAGAGGACTGACACTCTAACTTTCTATGATTTGAACCCCTCCAGCGTGTCCAGTTTAAGATTCCGATGCTTCACTTCAGGAGTACTGTATACCTTGGACCTTCTTATTGACCATGAAACACAGAAATTTCATCTCAGTTTAATACAAATGCACAATTCCGACTTGAGTACAAGAGGACTGACACTCTAACTTTCTCTGATTAGAACCTCTCCTGTGAGTCCAGTCTTGGTTTCCGATGCTTCACTACAGGTTCACTGTATCCCTTGGACCTTCTTATTGACGAAGAAACACAGAAATTGCATCCGAATTTAACACAAAAGGCACAATGCCGACTTAAGTACAAGAGGACGGAAACTCTAAGTTTCTATAATTTGAACCTCTGCTGTGAGTCCAGTTTTAGTTTCCGATGCTTCACTTCAGGTTTACTGTATCCCTTGGACCTTCTTATTGACGATGAAACACAGAAATTGCATCCGAATTTAATACAAAAGGCACAATGCCGACTTAACTACAAGAGGACTAAAACTCTTACTCTCTATGATTTGAACCTCTGCTGTGAGTCCAGATTTAGTTTACGATGCTTCACTTCAGGTTTACTGTATCCTTTGGACCTTCTTATTGACGATGAAACACAGAAATTGCATCCGAATTTAATACAAAATGCACAATGCCGACTTAAGTACAAGAGGACTGATACTCTAACTTTCTATGTATTGAACCCCTCCTGTGAGTCCAGTTTTAGATTCCGATGCTTAACTTCAGGATTTCTGTATCCCTTGGACCTTCTTATTGACGATGAAACACAGAAATTGCATCCGAATTTAATACAAAAATCACAATGCCAACTTAAGTACAAGAGGACTGAAACTCTAACTCTTTATGATTTGAACCTCTGCTGTGAGTCCAGTTTTAGTTTCCGATGCTTAACTTCAGGTTTACTGTATCCCTTGCACCTTCTCATTGATCATGAAGCACAGAAATTGCATCCGAATTTAACACAAAAGGCACAATGGCGACTTATGTACAAGATTACAGACACTCTAACTAGCTATGATTTGAACCCCTCCTGCGAGTCCAGTTTTAGATTCCGATGCTTCACTTCAGGTTTACTGTATACCTTGGACCTTCTTATCGACGATGAAACACAGAAATTACGTCCGAATTTAATACAAATGCACAATGCCGACTTAAGTACAAGAGGACTGACACACTAACCTTCTGTGATTTGAACCCCTCCTGTGAGTCCAGTTTTAGTTTCCGATGCTTCACTTCAGGTTTACTGTATCCCTTGGACCTTCTTATTGACGATGAAACACAGAAATTGTATCCGAATTTAATACATAAGGCACAATGCCGACTTAACTACTAGAGGACTGACACCCTAACTTTCTATGATTTGAACCTCTCCAGTGAGTAAAGTTTTAGTTTCCGTTGCTTCACTTCAGGTTAACTGTATCCCTTGGACCTTCTTATTGACGATGAAACAGAGAAATTGCATCCGAATTTAATAAAAAAGGCACAATGCCGACTTAAGTACAAGAGGACTGATACTCTAACTTTCTATGATTTGAACCCCTCCTGTGAGTCCAGTTTTAGATTCTGATGCTTAACTTCAGGTTTACTGTATCCCTTGGACCTTCTTATTGACGATGAAACACAGAAATTGCATCCGAATTTAATACAAAAGGCACAATGCCGACTTAACTACAAGAGGACTGAAACTCTAACTTTCTATGATTTGAACCTCTGCTGTGATTCCAGTTTTAGTTTACGATGCTTCACTTCAGGTTTACTGTATCCTTTGGACCTTCATATTGACGATGAAACACAGAAATTGCATCCGAATTTAATGCAAATGCACAATGCCGACTTAAGTACAAGAGGACTGACACTCTAACTTTCTGTGATTTGAACCTCTCCTGTGAGTCCAGTTTTAGTTTCCGATGCTTCACTTCAGGTTTACTGTATCCCTTGGACCTTCTTATTGACGATGAATCACAGAAATTGCATCCGAATTTAATACATAAGGCACAATGCCGACTTAAGTACTAGAGGAGTGACACCCTAACTTTCTATGATTTGAACCTCTCCTGTGAGTCCAGTTTTAGTTTCCGATTTTTCACTTCAGGTTAACTGTATCCCTTGGACCTTCTTATTGACGATGAAACACAGAAATTGCATCCGAATTTAATAAAAAAGGCACAATGCCGACTTAAGTACAAGAGGTCTGATACTCTAACTTTCTATGATTTGAACCCCTCCTGTGAGTCCAGTTTTAGATTCCGATGCTTCACTTCTGGTTTACTGTGTTCCTTGGACCCTCTCATTGACGATGAAACACAGAAATTGCATCCGAATTTAATACAAAAGGCACAATGCCGACTTAAGTACAAGTGGACTGACACTCTAACTTTCTATGATTTGAACCTCTCCTGTGAGTCCAGTTTTAGATTCCGATGCTTCACTTCAGGTGTACTGTATACCTTGGTCCTTCTTATTGACGATGAAACACAGAAATTGCATCCGAATTTAATAAAAAAGGCACAATGCCGACTTAAGTACAAGAGGACTGATACTCTAACTTTCTATGATTTGAACCCCTCCTGTGAGTCCAGTTTTAGATTCCGAAGCTTCACTTCAGGTTTACTGTATTCCTTGGACCCTCTCATTGACGATGAAACACAGAAATTGCATCCGAATTTAATACAAAATGCACAATGCCGAGTTAAGTACAAGAGGACTGATACTCTAACTTTGTATGATTTGAACCTTTGCTGTGAGTCCAGTTTTAGTTTCCGCTGCTTCACTTCAGGTTTACTGTATCCCTTGGACCTTCTTATTGACGATGAAACACAGAAATTGCATCCGAATTTAATAAAAGAGGCACAATCCCGACTTCAGTACAAGAGGACTGATACTCTAACATTCTATGATTTGAACCCCTCCAGTTAGACCAATTTTTAGATTCCGATGCTTAACTTTAGGTTTACTGTATCCCTTGGACCTTCTTATTGACGATGAAACACAGAAATTGCATCCGAATTTAATACAAAAGGCACAATGCCGACTTAACTACAAGAGGACTGAAACTCTAACTTTCTATGATTTGAACCTCTGCTGTGATTCCAGTTTTAGTTTACGATGCTTCACTTCAGGTTTACTGTATCCTTTGGACCTTCATATTGACGATGAAACACAGAAATTGCATCCGAATTTAATACAAAATACACAATGCCGACTTAAGTACAAGAGGACTGATACTCTAAATTTCTATGATTTGAACCTCTGCTGTGTGTCCAGTTTTAGTTTCCGATGCTTCACTTCAGGTTTACTGTATCCCTTGGAACTTCTTACTGACGATGAAACACAGAAATTACATCCAAATTTAATAAAAAAGGCACAATGCCTACTTAAGTACAAGAGGACTGATACTCTAACTTTCTATGATTTAAACCTCTCCTGTGAGTCCAGTTTTAGATTCCGATGCTTAACTTCAGGTTTACTGTATCCCTTGGACCTTCTTATTGACGATGAAACACAGAAATTGCATCAGAATTTAATACAAAAGCACTATGCCGACTTAAGTACAAGAGGACTGAAACTCTAACATTCTATGATTTGAACCTCTGCTGAGAGTCCAGTTTTAGTTTCCGATGCTTAACTTCAGGTTTACTGTATCCCTTGGACCTTCATATTGACGATGAAACACAGAAATTGCATCCGAATTTAATGCAAATGCACAATGCCGACTTAAGTACAAGAGGACTGACACTCTAACTTTCTGTGATTTGAACCTCTCCTGTGAGTCCAGTTTTAGTTTCCGATGCTTCACTTCAGGTTTACTGTATCCCTTGGACCTTCTTATTGACGATGAATCACAGAAATTGCATCCGAATTTAATACATAAAGCACAATGCTGACTTAAGTACTAGAGGAGTGACACCCTAACTTTCTATGATTTGAACCTCTCCTGTGAGTCCAGTTTTATTTTCCGATTTTTCACTTCAGGTTAACTGTATCCCTTGGACCTTCTTATTGACGATGAAACACAGAAATTGCATCCGAATTTAATAAAAAAGGCACAATGCCGACTTAAGTACAAGAGGTCTGATACTCTAACTTTCTATGATTTGAACCCCTCCTGTGAGTCCAGTTTTAGATTCCGATGCTTCACTTCAGGTTTACTGTGTTCCTTGGACCCTCTCATTGACGATGAAACACAGAAATTGCATCCGAATTTAATACAAAAGGCACAATGCCGACTTAAGTACAAGTGGACTGACACTCTAACTTTCTATGATTTGAACCTCTCCTGTGAGTCCAGTTTTAGATTCCGATGCTTCACTTCAGGTGTACTGTATACCTTGGTCCTTCTTATTGACGATGAAACACAGAAATTGCATCCGAATTTAATAAAAAAGGCACAATGCCGACTTAAGTACAAGAGGACTGATACTCTAACTTTCTATGATTTGAACCCCTCCTGTGAGTCCAGTTTTAGATTCCGAAGCTTCACTTCAGGTTTACTGTATTCCTTGGACCCTCTCATTGACGATGAAACACAGAAATTGCATCCGAATTTAATACAAAATGCACAATGCCGAGTTAAGTACAAGAGGACTGATACTCTAACTTTGTATGATTTGAACCTTTGCTGTGAGTCCAGTTTTAGTTTCCGCTGCTTCACTTCAGGTTTACTGTATCCCTTGGACCTTCTTATTGACGATGAAACACAGAAATTGCATCCGAATTTAATAAAAGAGGCACAATCCCGACTTAAGTACAAGAGGACTGATACTCTAACATTCTATGATTTGAACCCCTCCAGTTAGACCAATTTTTAGATTCCGATGCTTAACTTTAGGTTTACTGTATCCCTTGGACCTTCTTATTGACGATGAAACACAGAAATTGCATCCGAATTTAATACAAAAGGCACAATGCCGACTTAACTACAAGAGGACTGAAACTCTAACTTTCTATGATTTGAACCTCTGCTGTGATTCCAGTTTTAGTTTACGATGCTTCACTTCAGGTTTACTGTATCCTTTGGACCTTCATATTGACGATGAAACACAGAAATTGCATCCGAATTTAATACAAAATACACAATGCCGACTTAAGTACAAGAGGACTGATACTCTAAATTTCTATGATTTGAACCTCTGCTGTGTGTCCAGTTTTAGTTTCCGATGCTTCACTTCAGGTTTACTGTATCCCTTGGAACTTCTTACTGACGATGAAACACAGAAATTACATCCAAATTTAATAAAAAAGGCACAATGCCTACTTAAGTACAAGAGGACTGATACTCTAACTTTCTATGATTTAAACCTCTCCTGTGAGTCCAGTTTTAGATTCCGATGCTTAACTTCAGGTTTACTGTATCCCTTGGACCTTCTTATTGACGATGAAACACAGAAATTGCATCAGAATTTAATACAAAAGCACTATGCCGACTTAAGTACAAGAGGACTGAAACTCTAACATTCTATGATTTGAACCTCTGCTGTGAGTCCAGTTTTAGTTTCCGATGCTTAACTTCAGGTTTACTGTATCCCTTGGACCTTCTTATTGACTATGAAACACAGAAATTGCATCCGAATTTAATAAAAAAGGCACAATGCCGAATGAAGTACAAGAGGACTGACACTCTTACTTTCTATGATTTGAACCATTCCTGTGAGTCCAGTTTTAAATTCCGATGCTTCACTTCAGGTGTACTGTATACCTTAGACCTACCTTTTGACGATGAAACACAGAAATTTCATCCGAATTTAATACAAATGCACAATGTCGACTTAAGTACAAGAGGACTGACACTCTAACTTTCTATGATTTGAACCCCTCCTGCGTGTCCAATTTTAGATTCCGATGCTACACTTCAGGAGTACTGTATACCTTGGACCTTCTTATTGACCATGAAATACAGAAATTTCATCTCAGTTTAATACAAATGCACAATTCCGACTAGAGTACAAGAGGACTGACACTCTAACTTTCTCTGATTAGAACCTCTCCTGTGAGGCCAGTCTTAGTTTCCGATGCTTCACTACAGGTTCACTGTATCCCTTGGACCTTCTTATTGACGAAGAAACACAGAAATTGCATCCGAATTTAATACAAAAGGCACAATGCCGACTTAAGCACTACAGGTTTGACACTCTAACTTTCTATTATTTGAACCTCTGCTGTGAGTCCAGTTTCAGTTTCCGATGCTTCACTTCAGGTTTACTGTATCCCTTGGACCTTCTTATTGACGATGAAACACAGAAATTGCATCCGAATTTAATAAAAAATGCACAATGCCGACTTAAGAACAAGAGGACTGATACTCTGACTTCCTATGATTTGAACCCCTCCTGTGAGTCCAGTTTTGGATTCCGATGCTTAACTTCAGGTTTACTGTATCCCTTGGAGCTTCTAATTGACGATGAAACACAGAAAATGCATCCGAAATTAATACAAAAGGCACAATGCCGACTTAAGTACAAGATTACTGATACTCTAACTTTGTATGATATGAACCTCTCCTGTGAGTCCAGTTTTAGATTCCGATGCTTCACTTCAGGTTTACAGTATCCCTTGGACCCTCTTATTGACGATGAAACACAGAAATTGCATCCGAATTTAAAACAAAAGGCACAATGTCGACTTAAGTACAAGAGGACTGAAACTCTAACTTTCTATGATTTGAACCACGGCTGTTAGTCCAGTTTTAGTTTCCGATGCTTCACGTCAGGTTTACTGTATCCCTTGGACTTCTTATTGACGATGAAACACAGAAATTGCATCCGAATTTAATACAAAAGGCACAATGCCGACTTAACTACAAGAGGACTGAAACTCTAACTTTCTAAGATTTGAACCTCTGCTGTGATTCCAGTTTTAGTCTACGATGCTTCACTTCAGGTTTACTGTATCCTTTGGACCTTCATATTGACGATGAAACACAGAAATTGCATCCGAATTTAATACAAATGCACAATGCCGACTTAAGTACAAGAGGACTGACACTCTAACTTTCGGTGATTTGAACCTCTCCTGTGAGTCGAGTTTTAGTTTCCGATGCTTCACTTCAGGTTTACTGTATCCCTTGGACCTTCTTATTGACGATGAAACACAGAAATTGCATCCGAATTTAATACATAAGGCACAATGCCGACTTAAGTACTAGAGGACTGACACCCTAACTTTCTATGATTTGAACCTCTTCTGTGAGTCCAGTTTTAGTTTCCGATGCTTCACTTCAGGTTAACTGTATCCCTTGGACCTTCTTATTGACGATGAAACACAGAAATTGCATCCGACTTTAATAAAAAAGGCACAATGCCGACTTAAGTACAACAGGACTGATACTATAACTTTCTATGATTTGAACCCTTCCTGTGAGTCCAGTTTTAGATTCCGATGCTTCACTTCAGGTTTACTGTATTCCTTGGACCCTCTTATTGACGATGAAACACAGAAATTGCATCCGAATTTAATACAAAAGGCACAATGCCGACTTAAGTACAAGTGGACTGACACTCTAACTTTCTATGATTTGAACCTCTCCTGTGAGTCCAGTTTTAGATTCCGATGCTTCACTTCGGGTGTACTGTATACCTTGGTCCTTCTTATTGACGATGAAACACAGAAATTTCATCCGAATTTAATACAAATGCACAATGCCGACTTAAGTACCAGAGGACTGAATTTCTAACTTTCTATAATTTGAACCCCTCCTGCGTGTACAGTTTTAGATTCCGATGCTTCACTTAAGGTGAACTGTATACCTTGGACCTTGTTATTGACCATGAAACACAGAAATTCCATCTCAATTTAATACAAATGCACAATTCCGACTTGAGTACAAGAGGACTGACACAATAACTTTCTGTGATTTGAACCTCTCCTGTGAGTCCAGTCTTAGTTTCCGATGCTCCACTTCAGGTTTACTGTATCCTTTGGACCTTCTTATTGACGAAGAAACACAGAAATTGCATCCGAATTTAATACAAAAGGCACAATGCCGACTTAAGCACTGCAGGTCTGACACTCTAACTTTCTGTGATTTGTACCTCTGCTGTGAGTCCAGTTTTAGTTTCCGATGCTTCACTTCAGGTTTACTGTATCCCTTGGACCTTCTTATTGACGATGAAACACAGAAATTGCATCCGAATTTAATAAAAAAGGCACAATGCCGACTTAAGTACAAGAGGACTGATACTCTGATTTTCTATGATTTGAACCCCTCCTGTGAGTCCAGTTTTGGATTCCGATGCTTCACTTCAGGTTTACTGTATCCCTTGGACCTTCTTATTGACGATGAAACACAGAAATTGCATCCGAAATTAATACAAAAGGCACAATGCCGACTTAAGTACAAGAGGACTGTTATTCTAACTTTCTATGATTTGAACCTCTGCTGTGAGTCCAGTTTTAGTTTCCGATGTTTCACTTCTGGTTTACTGTATCCCTTGGACCTTCTTATTGACGATGAAACACAGAAATTGCATCCGAGTTTAATACAAAAGGCACAATGCCGACTTCAGTACAAGAGGACTGAAACTCTAAGTTTCTATGATTTGAACCTCTGCTGTGAGTCCAGTTTTAGTTTCCGATGCTTCACTTCAGGTTTACTGTATCCCTTGGACCTTCTTATTGACGATGAAACACAGAAATTGCATCCGAATTTAATACAAAAGGCACAATGCCGACTTAACTACAAGAGGACTGAAACTCTAACTTTCTATGATTTGAACCTCTGCTGTGATTCCAGTTTTAGTTTACGATGCTTCACTTCAGGTTTACTGTATCCCTTGGACCTTCTTATTGACGATGAAACACAGAAATTGCATCCGAATTTAATACATAAGGCACAATGCCGACTTAAGTACTAGAGGACTGACACCCTAACTTTCTATGGTTTGAACCTCTCCTGTGAGTCCAGTTTTAGTTTCCGATGCTTCACTTCAGGTTAACTGTATCCCTTGGACCTTCTTATTGACGATGAAACACAGAAATTGCATCCGAATTTAATAAAAAAGGCACAATGCCGACTTAAGTGCAAGAGGACTGATACTCCAACTTTCTATGATTTGAACCCCTCCTGTGGGTCCAGTTTTAGATTCCGATGCTTCACTTCAGGTTTACTGTATTCCTTGGACCCTCTTATTGACGATGAAACACAGAAATTGCATTCGAATTTAATACAAAAGGCACAATACCGACTTAAGTACAAGTCTACTAACACTCTAACTTTCTATGATTTGAACCTCTCCTGTGAGTCCAGTTTTAGATTCCAATGCTTCACTTCAGGTATGCTGTATACCTTGGTCCTTATTATTGAGGATGAAACACAGAAATCTCATCCGAATTTAATACAAATGCACAATGCCGACTTAAGTACAAGAGGACTGAATTTCTAACTTTCTATGATTTGAACCTCCGCTGTGAGTCCAGTTTTAGTTTCTGATGCTTAACTACAGGTTTACTGTATCCTTGGACCTTCCTATTGACAATGAAGCACAGAAAATGCATCCGAATTTGATACAAATGCACAATGCCGACTAAAGCCTAAGAGGACTGTTAATCTAACTTTCTATGATTTGAACCCCTCCTGTGAGTCCTGTTTTGGATTCCGATGGTTCACTTCAGGTGTACTGCATACCTTGGACCTTCTTATTGACGATGAAACACAGAAATTTGATCCGAATTTAATACAAAAGGCACAATGCTGACTTAAGTACAAGAGGACTGACACTCTAACTTTCTATGATTTGAACCTCTCCTGTGTGTCCAGTTTTAGTATCCGATGCTTCACTTCAGGTTTACTGTATACCTTGGACCTTCTTACTGACGATGAAAGTCAGAAATTCCATCCGTATTTAATACAAAAGAAACAATGCCCACTTAAGTACAAGAGGACTGACACTCTAACTTTCTATGATTTGAACGACTACTGTGAGTCACGTTTTAGTTTCCGATGCTTCACTTCAGGTTTATTGTATCCTTGGACCTTCTTATTGACGATGAAGCACAGAAATTGCATCCGAATATTATACAAATGCACAATGCCGACTTAAGTACAAGACGACAGTTAATCTAACTTTCTATGATTTGAACCCCTCCTGTGAGTCCAGTTTTAGATTCCGATGCTTCACTTCAGGTGTACTGCATACCTTGGACCTTCTTATTGACGATGAAACACAGAAATTTCATCCGAATTTAATACAAAAGGCACAATGCTGTCTTAAGTACATGAGGACTGACACTCTAACTTTCTATCATTTGATCCTCTCCTGTGAGTCCTGTTTTAGTTTCCGATGCTTCACAACAGGTGTACTGTATCCCTTGGACCTTCTTATTGACGATGAAACACAGAAATTGTATCCGAATTTAATACCAAAGGCACAATGCCGACTTAAGTACAAGAGGACTGATACTCTATCTTTCTATGATTTGAACCCCTCCTGTGAGTCCTGTTTTAGATTCCGATGCTTAACTTCTGGTTTACTGTATCCCTTGGACCTTCTTATTGACGATGAAACACAGAAATTGCATCCGAATTTAATACAAAAGGCACAATGCCGACTTAAGTACAAGAGGACTGAAACTCTAAATTTCTATGATTTGAACCTCTGCTGTGAGTCCAGTTTTACTTTCCGATGCTTCACTTCAGGTTTACTGTATCCCTTGGACTTTCTTATTGACGATGAAACACAGAAATTGCGTCCGAATTTAATACAAAAGGCACAATGCCGACTTAAGTAGAAGAGGACTGAAACACTAACTTTCTATGATTTCAACCTCTGCTGTGAGTCCTGCTTTAGTTTCCGATGCTTCACTTCAGGTTTACTGTATCCCTTGGTCCTTCTTATTAACGATGAAACACAGAAATTGCATTCGAATTAAATACAAAATCCACAATGCCGATTTATGTACAAGAATACTGACACTCTAACTTTCTATGATTTGAACCTCTCCGGTGGGTCCAGTTTTAGTTTCCGATGCTTCACTTCATTTTTACTGTATCCCTTGGACCTTCTAATTGACGATGAATCACAGAAATTGCATCCGAATTTATTAAAAAAGGCACAATGCCGACTTAAGTACAAGAGGACTGATACTCTAACTTTCTATGATTTGAACCCCTGCTGTGAGTCCAGTTTTAGTTTCCGATGCTTCACTTCAGGTTTACTGTATAACTTGGACCTTCTTATTGGCGATGAAACACAGAAATTGTATCCGAATTTAATACATAAGGCACAATGCCGACTTAAGTGCAAGAGGACTGAAACTCTAACTTTCTATGATTTGAACCCCTCCTGCGAGTCCAGTTTTAGATTCCGATGCTTAACTTCAGGTTCACTGTATCCCATGAACCTTCTTATTGACGATGAAAGACAGATATTGCATCCGAATTTAATACAAAAGGCACAATGCCGACTTAAGTACAATAGGACTGATACTCTAACTTTTTATGATTTGAACCTGTGCTGTGAGTCCAGTTTTAGTTTCCGATGCTTCACTTCAGGTTTACTGTATCCCTTGGACCTTCTTATTGACGATGCAACACAGAAATTGCATCCGAATTTAATACAAAAGGCACAATGCCGACTTAAGTACAAGAGAACTGATACTCTAACTTTCTATTATTTGAACCTCTCCTGTGAGTCCAGTTTTAGTTTCCGATGCTTCCTTCAGGTTTACTGTATCCCTTGGACCTTGTTATTGACGATGAAACACGGAAATTACATCCGAATTTAATACAAAAGGCACAATGCCGACTTAAGTACAAGAGGACTGATACTCTATCTTTCTATGTTTGAACCCCTCCTGTGAGTCCTGTTTTAGATTCCGATGCTTAACTTCTGGTTTACTGTATCCCTTGGACCTTCTTATTGACGATGAAACACAGAAATTGCATCCGAATTTAATACAAAAGGCACAATGCCGACTTAAGTACAAGAGGACTGAAACTCTAACTTTCTATGATTTGAACCTCTGCTGTGAGTCCAGTTTTACTTTCCGATGCTTCACTTCAGGTTTACTGTATCCCTTGGACTTTCTTATTGACGATGAAACACAGAAATTGCGTCCGAATTTAATACAAAAGGCACAATGCCGACTTAAGTAAAAGAGGACTGAAACTCTAACTTTCTATGATTTCAACCTCTGCTGTGAGTCCTGCTTTAGTTTCCGATGCTTCACTTCAGGTTTACTGTATCCCTTGGTCCTTCTTATTGACGATGAAACACAGATATTGCATCCGAATTTGATACGAAAGGCACAATGCCGACTTAAGTACAAGAGGACTGAAACTCTAACTTTCTACGATTTGAACCTCTGCTGTGAGTCCAGTTTAAGTTTCCGATGCTTCACTTCAGGTTTACTGTATCTATTGGACCTTCTTATTGACGATGAAACACAGAAATTGCATCCAAATTTAATACAAAAGGCACAATGCCGACTTAAGTACAAGAGGACTGAAACTCTAACTTTCTATGCTTTGATATTCTGCTGTGAGTCCAATTTTAGTTTCCGATGCTTCACTTCAGGTTTACTGTATCCCTGGGACCTTCTTATTGACGATGAAACACAGAAATTGCATCCGAATTTAATACAAAAGGCACAATGCCGACTTAAGTACAAGAGGACTGAAACTCTAACTTTCTATGATTTTAACCCCTCCTGTGAGTCCAGTTTTAGATTCCGATGCTTAACTTCAGGTTTACTGTATCCCTTGGACCTTCTTATTGACGATGAGACACAGAAATTGCATCCGAATTTAATACAAAAGGCACAATGCCGACTTAAGTACAAGGCGACTAATACTCTAACTTTCTATGATTTGAACCTCTGCTGTGAGTCCAGTTTTAGATTCCGATGCTTCACTTTGGGTTTACTTTATCCATTGGACCCTCTTATTGACGATGAAACACAGAAATTGCATCTGAATTTAATACAAAAGGCACAATGCCGACTTAAGTATAAGAGGACTGAAACTCTAACTTTCTATGATTTGAACCTCTGCTGTGAGTCCAGTTTCAGTTTCCGATGCTTCACTTCAGGTTTACTGTATCCCTTGGACCTTGTTATTGACGATGAAACACAGAAATTGCATCCGAATTTAATACAAAAGGCACAATGCCGACTTAAGTACAAGAGGACTGAAACTCTAACTTTCTATGATTTGAACTTCTGCTGTGAGTCCAATTTTAGTTTCCGATGCTTCACTTCAGGTTTACTGTATCCCTGGGACCTTCTTATTGACGATGAAACACAGAAATTGCATCCGAATTTAATAAAAGAGGCACAATGGCGACTTAAGTACAAGAGGACTGATACTCTAACTTTCTATGATTTGAACCCCTCCTGTGAGTCCAGTTTGAGATTCCGATGCTTAACTTCAGGTTTACTGTATCCCTTGGACCTTCTTATTGACGATGAAACACAGAAATTGCATCCGAATTTAATAAAAAAGGCACAATGCCGGCTTAAGTACAAGAGGACTGATACTCTAACTGTCTATGATTTGAACCCCTCCTGTGAGTCCAGTTTTAGTTTCCGATGCTTAACTTCAGGTTTACGGTATCCCTTGGACCTTCTTATTGACGATGAAACACTGAAATTTGATCCCAATTTAATACAAAAGGCTCAATGCCGACTTAAGTACAAGAGGACTGATACTCTAACTTTCTATGATTTGAACCCCTCCTGTGAGTCCAGTTTTAGTTTCCGATGCTTAACCTTTGGTTTACTGTATCCCTTGGACCTACTTATTGACGATGAAACACAGAAATTGCATCCGTATTTAATACAAAAGGCAAAATGCCGACTTAAGTAAAAGAGGACTGATACTCTAACTTTCTATGATTTGAACCTCTGCTGTGAGTCCAGTTTTAGTTTCCGATTCTTCACTTCAGGTTTACTGTATCCCTTGGACCTTCTTATTGACGATGAAACAGAGAAATTGCATCCGAATTTAATGCAAAAGGCACAATGCCGGCTTAAGTACAAGAGGACTGAAACTCTAACTTTCTGTGATTTGAACCTCTGCTGTGAGTCCACTTTTAGTTTCCGATGCTTCACTTCAGGTTTACTGTATCCCTTGGACCTTCTTATTGACGATGAAACACAGAAATTGCATCCGAATTTAATACAAAAGGCACAATGCCGACTTAAGTACAAGAGGACTGAAACTCTAACTTTCTATGAATTGAACCTCTGCTGTGAGTCCACATTTAGTTTCCGATGCTTCACTTCAGGTTAACTGTATCCCTTGGACCTTCTTATTGACGATGAAACACAGAAATTGCATCCGAAATTAATACAAAAGGCACAATGCCGACTTCAGTACATGCCGACTGACACACTAACTTTCTATGATTTGAACCTCTCCTGTGAGTCCAGTTTTAGATTCTGATGCTTCACTTCAGGTTTACTGTATCCCTTGGACCCTCTTATTGACGATGAAACACAGAAATTGCATCCGAATTTAATACAAAAGGCGCAATGCCGACTTAAGGACAAGAGGACTGATGCTCTAACTTTCTATGTTTTGAACCCCTCTTGTGAGACCAGTTTTGGATTTCGATGCTTAACTTTAGGTTAACTGTATCCCTTGGACCTTCTTACTGACGAAGAAACACAGAAATTGCATCGGAATTTAATACAAAAGGCACAATGCCGACTTACGTACAAGAGGACTGATACTCTAACTTTCTATGATTTGAACCCCTCCTGTGAGTCCAGTTTTAGATTACGATGCTTAACTTCAGGTTTACTGTATCCCTTGGACCTTCCTATTGACGATGAAGCACAGATATTGCATCCGAATTTAATAAAAAAGGCACAATGCCGACTTAAGTACAAGAGGACTGTTACTCTAACTTTCTATGATTTGAACCCCTCCTGTGAGTCCAGTTTTAGTTTCCGATGCCACACATCAGGTTTACTGAATCCCTTGGACCTTCTTATTGACTATGAAACTCAGAAATTGCATCCGAATTTAATAAAAAAGGCACAATGCCGACTTAAAAACAAGAGGACTGAAACTCTAACTTTCTATGATTTGAACCTCTGCTGTGAGTCCAGTTTTAGTTTCCGATGCTTCACTTCAGGTTTACTGTATCCCTTGGACATTATTATTGACGATGAAACACGGAAATTGCATCCGAATTTAATACAAAAGGCACAATGCCGACTAAAGTACAAGAGGACTGAAACTCTAACTTTCTATGATTTGAACCTCTGCTGTGAGTCAAGTTTTAGTTTCCGATGCTTCACTTCAGGTTTACTGTATCCCTTGGACCTTCTTATTGACGATGAAACACAGAAATTTTCATCCGAATTTAATGCAAAAGGCACAATGCCGACTTAAGTACAGGTGGACTGACACTCTAACTTTCTATGATTTGAACCTCTGCTGTGAGTCCACTTTTAGTTTCCGATGCTTAACTTCAGGTTTACCGTATCCCTTGGACCTTCTTATTGTCGATGAAACACAGAAATTGCATCCGAATTTAATACAAATGGCACAATGCAGACTTAAGTACAAGAGGACTGAAACTCTAACTTTCTATGATTTGAACCTCTGCTGTGAGTCCACTTTTAGTTTCCGATGCTTCACTTCAGGTTTACTGTATCCCTTGGACCTTCTTATTGACGATGAATCACAGAAATTGCATCCGAATTAAATACAAAAGGCACAATGCCGACTTAAGTACAAGAGGACTGATACTCCAACTTTCTATGATTTGATCCTCTGCTGTGAGTCCAGTTTTAGTTTCAGATGCATCACTTCAGGTCTACTGTATCCCTTGGACCTTCTAATTGACGATGAAACACAGAAATTGCATCCGAATAGAATAAAAAAGGCACAATGCCGACTTAAGTACAAGAGGTCTGATACTCTAATTTTCTATGATTTGAACCCCTCCTGTGAGTCCAGTTATAGATTCCGATGCTTAACTTCAACTTTACTGTATCCCTTGGACCTTCTCATTGACGATGAAACATAGAAATTGCATCCGAATTTAATACAAAAGGCACAATGCCGACTTAAGTACAAGGCGACTGATACTCTAACTTTCTATGATTTGAACCTCTCCTGTGAGTCCAGTTTTAGATTCTCATGATTTACTTCAGGTTTACTGTATCCCTTGGACCCTCTTATTGACGATGAAACACAGAAATTGCATCCGAATTTAATACAAAAGGCACAATGCCGACTTAAGTACAAGAGGACCTATACCCTAACTTTCTATGATTTGAACCCCTCCTGTGAGTCCAGTTTTAGATTCCGATGCTTAACTTCAGGTTTACTGTATCCCTCGGACCTTCTTATTGACGATGAAACACGGAAATTGCATCCGAATTTAATACAAAAGGCACAATGCCGACTAAAGTACAAGAGGACTGAAACTCTAACTTTCTATGATTTGAACCTCTGCTGTGAGTCCAGTTTTAGTTTCCGATGCTTCACTTCAGGTTTACTGTATCCTTTGGACCTTCTTATTGGCGATGAAACACAGAAATTGCATCCTAATTTAATAAAAAATGCACAATGACGACTTAAGTACAAGAGGACTGAAACTCTAAATTTGTATGATTTGAACCTCTGCTGTGAGTCCAGTTTTAGTTTCCGATGCTTCACTTCAGGTTTACTGTATCCCTTGGACCTTCTTATTGACGATGAAACACAGAAATTGCATCCGAATTTAATACAAAAGGCACAATGCCAACTTACGTACAAGAGGACTGAAACTCTAACTTTCTATGATTTGAACTTCTGCTGTGAGTTCAGTTTTAGTTTCCAATGCTTAACTTCAGGTTTACTGTATCCCTTGGCCCTTCTTATTGACGATGAAACACAGAAATTGCATCCGAATATAATACAAAAGGCACAATGCCGAATTAAGTACAAGAGGACTGGAACTCTGATATTCTATGATTTGAACCTCTGCTGTGAGTCCAGTTTTAGTTTCCGATGCCTCACTTCAGGTTTACTGTACCCCTTGGACCTTCTTATTGACGATGAAACACAGAAATTGCATCCCAATTTAATACAAAAGGCACAATGCCGACTAAAGTACAAGAGGACTGAAACTCTAACTTTCTATGATTTAAACCTCTGCTGTGAGTCCAGTTTTAGTTTCCGATGCTTCGATTCAGGTTAACTGTATCCCTTGGACCTTCTTATTGACGATGAAACACAGAAATTGCATCCGAATTCAATAGAAAAGGCACAATGCCGACTTAAGTACAAGAGGACTGACACTCTAACTTTCTATGATTTTAACCTCTGCTGTGAGTCCGCTTTTAGTTTCAGATGCTTCACTTCAGGTTCACTGTATCCCTTGGACCTTCTTATTGACGATGAAACACACAAATTGCATCCGAATTTAATACAAAAGGCACAATGCCGACTTAAGTACAAGAGGACTGGAATTCTGATATTCTATGATTTGAACCTCTGCTGTGAGTCCAGTTTTAGTTTCCGATGCCTCACTTCAGGTTTACTGTACCCCTTGGACCTTCTTATTGATGATGAAACACAGAAATTGCATCCCAATTTAATACAAAAGGCACAATGCCGACTAAAGTACAAGAGGACTGAAACTCTAACTTTCTATGATTTGAACCTCTGCTATGGGTCCAGTTTTAGTTTCCGATGCTTCACTTCATGTTTACTGTATCCCTTGGACCTTCCTATTGACGATGAAACACAGAAATTGCATCCGAATTTAATAAAAAAGGCACAATGCCAACTTAAGTACAAGAGGACTGATACTCTAACTTTCTATAATTTGAACCCCTCCTGTGAGTCCAGTTTTAGTTTCCGATGCTCCACTTCAGGTTTACTGTATCACTTGGACCTTCTTATTGACGATGAAACACAGAAATTGCATCCGATTTTAATACAAATGGCACAATGCAGACTTAAGTACAAGAGGCTTGACACTCTCACTTTCTACGATTTGAACCTCTCCTGTGAGTCCAGTTTTAGATTCCGATGCTTCACTTCAGGTTTATTGTATACCTTGCACCTTCTTATTGACGATAAAACACATAAATTGCATCGGAATTTGATACAAAAGGCACAATGCAGACTTAAGTAAGAGGACTGACAATCTAACTTCCTATGATTTGAACCTCTCCTGTGAGCCCAGTTTTAGATTCTGATGCTTCACTTCTGGTTTACTGTATCCCTTGGACCTTCTTATTGACGATGAAGCACAGAAAATGCATCCGAAATTAATAAAAAAGGCACAATGCCGACTTAAGTACAAGAGGACTGATACTCTAACTTTCTATGATTTGAACCCCTCCTGTGAGTCCAGTTTTAGATTACGATGTTTAACTTCAGGTTTACTGTATCCCTTGGACCTTCTTATTGACGAGGAAACACAGAAATTACATCCGAATTTAATACAAAAGGCACAATGCCGACTTAAGTACAAGAGGACTGAAACTCTAACTTTCTATGATTTGAACCTCTGCTGTGAGACCAGTCTTAGATTCCGAGGCTTAACTTCAGGTTTACTGTATCCCTTGGACTTTCTTATAGACGATGAAACACAGATATAGCATCCGAATTTAATATAAAAGGCACAATGCCGACTTAAGTACAAGAGGACTGATACTCTAACTTTCTATGATTTGAACCCCTCCTGTGAGTCCAGTTTTAGATTCCGATGCTTAACCTCTGGTTTACTGTATCCCTTGGACCCTCGTATTGACGATGAAACACAGAAATTGCATCCGAATTCAATACAAAAGGCACAATGCCGACTTAAATACAAGAGTACTGAAACTCTAACTTTCTATGATTTGAATCTCTGCTGTGAGTCCAGTTTTAGTTTCCGATGCTTCACTTCAGGTTTACTGTATTCCTTGGACCTTCTTATTGACGATGAAACACAGAAATTGCATCCGAATTTAATACAAAAGGTACAATGCCGACTTAAGTACAAGAGGACTGAAACTCTAACTTTCTATGATTTGAACCTCTGCTTTGAGTCCAGTTTTAGTTTCCAATGCTTCACTTCAGGTTTACTGTATCCCTTGGACCTGCTTATTGACGATGAAACACAGAAATTGCATCCGAATTTAATACAAAAGCACAATGCCGACTTAAGTACAAGATGACTGAAACTCTAACTTTCTATGATTTGAACCTCTGCTGTGGGTCCAGTTTTAGTTTCCGATGCTTCACTTCATGTTTACTGTATCCCTTGGACCTTCCTATTGGCGATAAAACACAGAAATTGCATCCGAATTTAATGAAAAAGGCACAATGTCAACTTAAGTACAAGAGGACTGATACTCTAACTTTCTATGATTTGAACCCGCCCTGTGAGTCCAGTTTTAGTTTCCGATGCTTCACTTCAGGTTTACTGTATCCTTTGGACCTTCCTATTGACGATGAAACACAGAAATTGCTTCCGAATTTAATAAAAAAGGCACAATGCCAACTTAAGTACAAGAGGACTGATACTCTAACTTTCTATGATTTGAACCCCTCCTGTGAGTCCAGTTTTAGATTCCGATGCTTCACTTCAGGTTTACTGTATCCTTTGGACCTTCTTATTGATGATGAAACACAGAAATTCCATCCGAATTTAATAAAAAAGGCACAATGCCGACTTAAGTACAAGAGGACTGATACTCTAACTTTCTATGATTTGAACCCCTCCTGTGAGTCCAGTTTTAGATTACGATGCTTAACCTCTGGTTTACTGTATCCCTTGGACCTTCTTGTTGACGATGAAACACAGAAATTGCATCCGTATTTAATACAAAAGGCACAATGCCGACTTAAGTAAAAGAGGACTGATACTCTAACTTTCTATGATTTGAACCTCTCCTGTGAGTCCAGTTTTAGATTCCGATGCTTCATTTAGGGTTTACTGTATCCCTAGGATCCTCTTATTGACGATCAAACACAGAAATTGCATCCGAATTTAATACAAAAGGCACAATGCCGACTTAAGTACATGAGGACTGAAACTCTAACTTTCTATGATTTGAACCTCTGCTGTGAGACCAGTTTTAGTTTCCGATGCATCACTTCAGGTTTACTGTATCTCTTGGACCTTCTTATTGACGATGAAAAACAAAATGTGCATCCGAATTTAATACAAAAGGCACAATGCCGATTTAAGTACAAGAGGACTGACACTCTAATTTTCTATGATTTGAACCGCACCTGTGAGTCCAGTTTTAGATTCCGATGCTTCACTTCAGGTTTACTGTATCCCTTGGACCTTCTTATTGACGATGAAACACAGAAATTGCATCCGAATTTAATACAAAGAGCACAATACCGACTTAAGTAGAGGAGGAGTGACACTCTAACTTTCTATGATTTGAACCTCTGCTGTCAGTCCAGTTTTAGATTACGATGCTTCAGGTTTACTGTATCCCTCGAACCTTCTTATTGACGATGAATCACAGAAATTGCATCCGAATTTAACACAAAAGGCACAATGCCGACTTAAGTACAAGAGGACTGAAACTCTAACTTTCTATGATTTGAACCTCTGCTGTGAGTCCAGTTTTAGTTTCCGATGCTTCACTTCAGGTTTACTGTATTCCTCGAACCTTCTTATTGACGATGAATCACAGAAATTGCATCCGAATTTAACACAAAAGGCACAATGCCGACTTAAGTACAAGAGGACTGAAACTCTAACTTTCTATGATTTGAACCTCTGCTGTGAGTCCAGTTTTAGTTTCCGATGCTTCACTTCAGGTTTACTGTATTTCTTGGACCTTCTTATTGACGATGAAACACAGAAATTGCATCCGAATTTAATACAAAAGGTACAATGCCGACTTAAGTACATGAGGACTGAAACTCTATCTTTCTATGATTTGAACCTCTGCTGTGAGACCAGTTTTAGTTTCCGATGCTTCACTTCAGGTTTACTGTATCCCTTGGACCTTCTTATTGACGTGAAACACAGAATGTGCATCCGAATTTAATACAAAAGGCACAATGCCGATTTAAGTACAAGAGGACTGACACTCTAATTTTCTATGATTTGAACCGCACCTGTGAGTCCAGTTTTAGATTCCGATGCTTCACTTCAGGTTTACTGTATCCCTTGGACCTTCTTATTGACGATGAAACACAGAAATTGCATCCGAATTTAATACAAAGAGCACAATACCGACTTAAGTAGAGGAGGAGTGACACTCTAACTTTCTATGATTTGAACCTCTGCTGTCAGTCCAGTTTTAGATTACGATGCTTCAGGTTTACTGTATCCCTTAGACCCTCGTATTGACGATGAAACACAGAAATTGCATCCGAATTTAATACAAAAGGCACAATGCCGACTTAAATACAAGAGTACTGAAACTCTAACTTTCTATGATTTGAACCTCTGCTGTGAGTCCAGTTTTAGTTTCCGATGCTTCACTTCAGGTTTACTGTATTCCTTGGACCTTCTTATTGACGATGAAACACAGAAATTGCATCCGAATTTAATACAAAAGGTACAATGCCGACTTAAGTACAAGAGGACTGAAACTCTAACTTTCTATGATTTGAACCTCTGCTGTGAGTCCAGTTTTAGTTTCCGATGCTTCACTTCAGGTTTACTGTATCCCTTGGACCTTCTTATTGACGATGAAACACAGAAATTGCATCCGAATTTAATACAAAAGCACAATGCCGACTTCAGTACAAGAGGACTGAAACTCTAACTTTCTATGATTTGAACCTCTGCTGTGGGTCCAGTTTTAGTTTCCGATGCTTCACTTCATGTTTACTGTATCCCTTGGACCTTCCTATTAGCGATAAAACACAGAAATTGCATCCGAATTTAATAAAAAAGGCACAATGTCAACTTAAGTACAAGAGGACTGATACTCTAACTTTCTATGATTTGAACCCGTCCTGTGAGTCCAGTTTTAGTTTCCGATGCTTCACTTCAGGTTTACTGTATCCTTTGGACCTTCCTATTGACGATGAAACACAGAAATTGAATCCGAATTTAATAAAAAAGGCACAATGCCAACTTAAGTACAAGAGGACTGATACTCTAACTTTCTATGATTTGAACCCCTCCTGTGAGTCCAGTTTTAGTTTCCGATGCTTCACTTCAGGTTTACTGTATCCTTTGGACCTTCTTATTGACGATGAAACACAGAAATTCCATCCGAATTTAATAAAAAAGGCACAATGCCGACTTAAGTACAAGAGGACTGATACTCTAACTTTCTATGATTTGAACCCCTCCTGTGAGTCCAGTTTTAGATTACGATGCTTAACCTCTGGTTTACTGTATCCCTTGGACCTTCTTGTTGACGATGAAACACAGAAATTGCATCCGTATTTAATACAAAAGGCACAATGCCGACTTAAGTAAAAGAGGACTGATACTCTAACTTTCTATGATTTGAACCTCTCCTGTGAGTCCAGTTTTAGATTCCGATGCTTCATTTAGGGTTTACTGTATCCCTTGGATCCTCTTATTGACGATCAAACACAGAAATTGCATCCGAATTTAATGCAAAAGGCACAATGCCGACTTAAGTACATGAGGACTGAAACTCTAACTTTCTATGATTTGAACCTCTGCTGTGAGACCAGTTTTAGTTTCCGATGCTTCACTTCAGGTTTACTGTATCCCTTGGACCTTCTTATTGACGATGAAACACAGAATGTGCATCCGAATTTAATACAAAAGGCACAATGCCGATTTAAGTACAAGAGGACTGACACTCTAATTTTCTATGATTTGAACCGCACCTGTGAGTCCAGTTTTAGATTCCGATGCTTCACTTCAGGTTTACTGTATCCCTTGGACCTTCTTATTGACGATGAAACACAGAAATTGCATCCGAATTTAATACAAAGAGCACAATACCGACTTAAGTAGAGGAGGAGTGACACTCTAACTTTCTATGATTTGAACCTCTGCTGTGAGTCCAGTTTTAGTTTCCGATGCTTCACGTCAGGTTTACTGTATCCCTTGGACCTTCTTATAGACGATGAAACACAGAAATTGCATCCGAATTTAATACAAAAGGCACAATGCCGACTTAAGTACAAGAGGACTGAAACTCTAACTTTCTATGATTTGAACCTCTGCTGTGGGTCCAGCTTTAGTTTCTGATGCTTCACTTCATGTTTACTGTATCCCTTGGACCTTCCTATTGACGATGAAACACAGAAATTGCATCCGAATTTAATAAAAATGCACAATGCCAACTTAAGTACAAGACGACTGATACTCTAACTCTCTATAATTTGAACCCCTCCTGTGAGTCCAGTTTTAGTTTCCGATGCTTCACTTCAGGTTTACTGTATCCTTGGGACCTTCTTATTGACGATGAAACACAGAAATTGCATCCGAATTTAATAAAAAAGGCACAATGCCGACTTAAGTACAAGAGGACTGATACTCTAACTATCTATGATTTGAACCCCACCTGTGAGTCCAATTTTTTGATTCCGATGCTTAACCTTTGGTTTACTGTATCCCTTGGACCTTCTTATTGACGGTGAAACACAGAAATTGCATCCGTATTTAATACAAAAGGCAAATGGCCGACTTAAGTAAAAGAGGACTGATACTCTAACTTCCTATGATTTGAACCACTCCTGTGAGTCCAGTTTTAGATTCCGATGCTTCATTTCGGGTTTACTGTATCCCTTGGATCCTCTTATTGACGATGAAACACAGATATTGCATCCGAATTTAATACAAAAGGCACAATGCCGACTTAAGTACATGAGGACTGAAACTTTAACTTTCTATGATTTGAACCTCTGCTGTGAGACCAGTTTTAGTTTCCGATGCTTCACTTCAGGTTAACTGTATCCCTTGGACCATCTTATTGACGATGAAACACACAATGTGCATCCGAATTTAATACAAAAGGCACAATGCCGACTTAAGTACAAGAGGACTGACACTCTAATTTTCTATGATTTGAACTGCACCTGTGCGTCCAGTTTTAGATTCCGATGCTTCACTTCAGGTTTACTGTATCCCTTGAACCTTCTTATTGACGATGAAACACAGAAATTGCATCCGAATTTAATACAAAGAGCACAATACCGACTTAAGTAGAGGAGGAGTGACACTCTAACTTTCTATGATTTGAACCTCTGCTGTCAGTCCAGTTTTAGATTACGATGCTTCAGGTTTACTGTATCCCTCGGACCTTCTTATTGACGATGAAACACAGAAATTACATCCGAATTTCATACAAATGGAACAATGTCGACTTAAGTACAAGAGGACTGACACTCTCAATTTCTTTGATTTGAACCTCTCCTGTGAGTCCACTTTTATATTCAGATGCTTCAGTTCAGGTTTACTGTATACCTTGCACCTTCGTATTGACGATGAAACACAGAAATTGCATCCGAATTTAATACAAAAGGCACAATGCCGACCTATGTACAAGAGGACTGACATTCTAGCTTTCTATGATTTGAACCACTCCTGTGAGTCCAGTTTCAGATTCCGATCCTTCACTTCAGGTTTACAGTATCCCATGGACCTTCTTATTGACGATGAAACACAGAAATTGCATCTGAATTTAATACAAAAGGCACAATACCGACTTAGGTACAAGAGGAGTGACACTCTAACTTTCTATGATTTGATCCTCTCCTGTGAGTCCAGTTTTAGATTCCGATGCTTCACTTCAGGTTTACTGTATCACTTGGCCCTGCTTATTGACGATGAAACACAGAAACTGCATCCGATTTTAATACAAATGGCACAATGCAGATTTAAGTACAAGAGGCTTGACACTCTCACTTTCTACGATTTGAACTTCTCCGGTCAGTCCAGTTTTAGATTCCGATGCTTCACTTCAGGTTTATTGTATACCTTGCACCTTCTTATTGACGATGAAACACATAAATTGCATCGGAATTTGATACAAAAGGCACAATGCAGACTTAAGTAAGAGGACTGACAATCTAACTTCCTATGATTTGAACCTCTCCTGTGAGTCCAGTTTTAGATTCCGATGCTTCACTTCAGGTTTACTGTATCCTTTGGACCTTCTTATTGTAGATGAAACAAAGAAATTGCATCCGATTTTAATACAAAGGGCACAATACCGACTTAAGTACAGGAGAAGTGACACTCTAACTTTCTATGGTTTGAACCTCTCCTGTGGGTCCAGGTTTACATTCCGATGCTTCACTTCAGGTTTACTGTATCCCTTGGACCTTCTTACTGACGCTGAAACAAAAAAAATTGCATCCGAATTTAATACAAATTGCAAAATGTCGACTTAAGTACAAGAGGACTGACACTCTCACTTTCTATGATTTGAACCTCTCCTGTGAGTCCAGTTTTAGATTCTGATGATTCACTTCATGTTAACTGTATGCCTTGCACCTTCTTATTGACGATGAAACACAGAAATTGCATCCGAATGTAATACAAAATGCACAATGCCTACTTACGTACAAGAGGACTGACACTCTCACTTTCTATGATTTGAACCTTTCCTGTGGGTTCAGTTTTAGATTCCGAGGCTTCACTTCAGGTTTACTGCATACCTTGCACCTTCTTATTGACGATGAAACACAGAAATTGCTTCGGAATTAAATTCAAAAGGCACAATGCCGACTCAAGTACAAGAGAACTGACATCTTGCTTTCTATGATTTGAACCACTCCTGTGAGTCCAGTTTTAGATTCCGATGCTTCACTTCAGGTTCACAGTATCCCTTGGACCTTCTTTTTGACGATGAAACACAGAAAATGCATCCGAACTTAATACAAAAGGCACAATACCGACTTAGGTACAAGAGGAGTGACACTCTAACTTTCTATGATTTGATCCTCTCCTGTGAGTCCAGTTTTAGATTCCGATGCTTCACTTCAGGTTTACTGTATCACTTGGACCTTCTTATTGACGATGAAACACAGAAATTGCATCCGAATTTAATACAAATGGCACAATGCCGACTTAAGTACAAGAGGCTTGACAGTCTCACTTTCAACGATTTGAACCTCTCCTGTGAGTCCAGTTTTAGATTCCGATGCTTCACTTCAGGTTTATTGTATACCTTGCACCTTCTTATTGAGGATGAAACACAGAAATTGCAACGGAATTTGATACAAAAGGCACAATGCAGATTTAAGTAAAAGAGGACTGACACTCTAACTTCCTATGATTTGAACCTCTCCTGTGAGCCCAGTTTTAGATTCTGATGCTTCACTTCAGGTTTACTGTATCCCTTGGACCTCCTTATTGGCAATGAAACACAGGAATTGCATCCGAATTTAATACAAAAGGCACAATGCCGACTTAAGTAAAAGAGGACAGACACACTAACATTCTATGATTTGAACCCCTCCTGCGAGTCCAGTTTTAGATTCCGATGCTTCACTTCAGGTTTACTGTATCCCTTGGACCTTCTTATTGACGATGAAACACAGAAATTGCATCCGAATTTAATATAAATGGCACAATGCCGACTTAAGTACAAGAGGACTGACACTCTCACTTTCTATGATTTCAACCTCTCCTGTGAGTCCAGTTATAGATTCCGATCTTTCAATTCAGGTTTACTGTACCCTTTGGACCATCTTATTGACGATGAAACACGGAAAATGCATCGGAATTAAATTCAATAGGCACAATGCCGATTTAAGTAAAAGAGTAGTGACCCTCTCACTTTCTATGATTAGAACCTCACCTGTGAGCCCAGTTATGGATTCTGATGCTTCACTTCAGGTTTACTGTATCCCTTGGACCTTCTTATTGGCGATGAAACACAGAAATTGCATCCGAATTAAATACAAAAGGCAGAATGCCGACTTAAGTAAAAGAGGACTGACACACTAACATTCTATGATTTGAACCCCTCCTGCGAGTCCAGTTTTAGATTCCGATGGTTCACTTCAGGTTTTTCTGTATCCCTTAGACCTTCTTATTGACGATGAAACACAGAGTTTGGTTCCGAAATTAATACAAATGGCACAATGTCGACTTAAGTACAAGAGGACTGACACTCTCACTTTCTTTGATTCGAGCCTCTCCTGTGAGTCCAATTTTATATTCAGATGCTTCACTTCAGGTTTACTGTATACCTTGCACCTTCTTAATGACGATGAAACACAGAAATTGCATCAAAATTTAATACAAAAGGCACAATGCCGACCTAAGTACAAGAGGACTGACATTCTAGCTTTCTATGATTTGAACCACTCGTGTAAGTCCAGTTTTAGATTCCGATGCTTAACTTCAGGTTTACAGTATCCCTTGGACCTTCTTATTGACGATGAAACACAAAAATTGCATCCGAATTTAATACAAAAGGCACAATACCGACTTAGGTACAAGAGGAGTGACACTCTAACTTTCAATGATTTGATCCTCTCATGTGAGTCAAGTTTTAGATTCCGATGCTTCACTTCAGGTTTACTGTACCACTTGGACCTTCTTATTGACGATAAAACATAGAAATTGCATCCGAATTTAATACAAATGGGACAATGCCGACTTAAGTACAAGAGGCTTGACACTCTCAATTTCTACGATTTGAACCTCTCCTGTGAGTCCAGTTTTAGATTCTGATGCTTCACTTCAGGTTTACTGTATCCCTTGGACCTTCTTATTGGCGATGAAACACAGAAATTGCATCCGAATTTAACACAAAAGGCACAATGCCGACTTAAGTAAAAGAGGACTGACACACTAACATTCTATGATTTGAACCCCTTCTGCGAGTCCAGTTTTAGATTCCGATGCTTCACTTCAGGTTTACTGTATCCCTTGGACCTTCTTACTGACGATGAAACACAAAAATAGCATCCGAATTTAATACAAAATGCACAATGCCTTCTTACGTACAAGAGGACTGACACTCTCACTTTCTATGATTTGAACCTCTCCTGTTAGTCCAGTTTTAGATTCTGATGCCTCACTTCAGGTTAACTGTATACCTTGCACCTTCTTATTGACGATGAAACACAGAAATTGCATCCGAATTTAATACAAAATGCACAATGCCTTCTTACGTACAAGAGGACTGACACTCTCACTTTCTATGATTTGAACCTTTCCTGTGGGTCCAGTTTTAGATTCCAAGGTTTCACTTCAGGTTTACTGCATACCTTGCACCTTCTTATTGACGATGAAACACACAAATTGCTTCGGAATTAAATTCAAAAGGCACAATGCCGACTCAAGTACAAGAGAACTGACATTCTAGCTTTCTATGATTTGAACCACTCGTGTAAGTCCAGTTTTAGATTCCGATGCTTCACTTCAGGTTTACAGTATCCCTTGGACCTTCTTATTGACGATGAAACACAAAAATTGCATCCGAATTTAATACAAAAGGCACAATACCGACTTAGGTACAAGAGGAGTGACACTCTAACTTTCAATGATTTGATCCTCTCATGTGAGTCAAGTTTTAGATTCCGATGCTTCACTTCAGGTTTACTGTATCACTTGGACCTTCTTATTGACGATAAAACACAGAAATTGCATCCGAATTTAATACAAATGGCACAATGCCGACTTAAGTACAAGAGGCTTGACACTCTCAATTTCTACGATTTGAACCTCTCCTGTGAGTCCAGTTTTAGATTCCAATGCTTCACTTCAGGTTTACTGTTTACCTTGCACCTTCTTTTTGACGACGAAACACAGAAATTGCATTCGAATTTAATACAAAAGGCACAATGCCGTCTTAAGTACAAGAGGACTGACACTCTCACTTTCCGTGATTAGAACCTCTCCTGTGAGTCCGGTTTATGATTCCGATGCTTCACTTCAGGTTTACTGTATACCTTGCACCTTCTTGTTGACGATGAAACACAGATATTGCATCCGAATTTAGTACAATAGTCACAATACCGATTTAAGTAGAAGAGGACTGACACTTTCACTTTCTACGAATTGAACCTCTCCTGTGAGTCCAGTTTTAGATTCCGATGCTTCACTTCAGGTTTACTGTATACCTTGCACCTTCTTATTGACGATGAAACACAGAAATTGCATCCGAATTTAATACAAAAGGCACAATGCCGACTTAAGTAAAAGAGGACTGACTCTCTCACTTTTTATGATGTGAACCACTCCTGTGAGACCAGTTTTAGATTCCGATGCTTCACTTCAGGTTTACTGTATCCCTTGGACCATCTTATTGACGATGAAACACAGAAATTGCATCCGAATTCAATACAAAAGGCACAATGCCGACTTAAGTGCTAGAGGAGTGACACTCATTTTTTTGATTTGAACCACTCCTGTGAGTCCAGTTTTAGATTCCGATGCTTCACTTCAGGTTTACTGTATCCCTTGAACCTTCTTATTGACGATTAAACACAGAGTTTGCATCCGAATTTAATACAAAACGTACAATGCCGACTTAAGTACAAGAGGACTGACACTCTAACTTTGTATGATTTGAACCTCTCCTGTGAGTCCATTTTTAGATTCCGATGCTTCACTTCAGGTTTACTGTATCCCTTGGACCTTCTTATTTACGATGAAACACAGAGTTTGCATCCTAATTTAATAGCAAAGGCACAATGCCGATTTAAGTACAAGAGGACAGACACTCTAACTTTCTACGATTTGAACCTCTCCTGTGAGTCCAGTTTTAGATTCCGATGCTTCACTTCGGGTTTACTGTATCCCTTGGACCTTCTTATTGACGATGAAACACAGAAATTGCATCCTAATTTAATACAAAGGCACAATGCCGACTTAAGTAAAAGAGCACTGACACTCTCACTTTTTATGATGTGAACCACTCCTGTGAGAACAGTTTTAGAATCCGATGCTTCACTTCAGGTTTACTGTATTCCTTGGACCATCCTATTGACGATGAAACACAGAAATTGCATCCGAATTCAATACAAAAGGCACAATGCCGACTTAAGTAAAAGAGGACTGACACTCTCACTTTCTACGATTTGAACCTCTCCTGTAAGTCCAGTTTTAGATTCCGATGCTTCACTTCAGGTTTACTGTTTACCTTGCACCTTCTTTTTGACGATGAAACACAGAAATTGCATTCGATTATAATACAAAAGGCACAATGCCGTCTTAAGTACAAGAGGACTGACACTCTCACTTTCCGTGATTAGAACCTCTCCTGTGAGTCCGGTTTAAGATTCCGATGCTTCACTTCAGGTTTACTGTATACCTTGCACCTTCTTATTGATGATGAAACACAGATATTGCATCCGAATTTGGTACAATAAGCACAATGCCGATTTAAGTACAAGAGGACTGACACTTTCACTTTCTACGATTTGAACCTCTCCTGTGAGTCCAGTTTTAGATTCCGATGCTTCACTTCAGGTTTACTGTATACCTAGCACCTTCTTATTGAAGATGGAACACAGAAATTGCATCAGAATTTAATACAAAATGCACAATGCCGACTTAAGTACAAGAGGACTGACACTCTCACTTTCTACGATTTGAACGTCTCCTGTGAGCCCAGTTTTAGATTCCGATGCTTCACTTCAGGTTTACTGAATATCTTGCACATTCTTATTGACGATGAAACACAGACATTGCATCCGAATTTAATACAAAAATCACAATGCCGACATAAGTACAAGAGGACTGACACTCTCACGTTCTACGATTTGAACCTCTCCTGTGATTCCAGTTTTCGATTCCGATGCTTCACTTCAGGTTTACTGTATCCCTTGGAGCTTCTTATTGACGACGTAACACAGGTATTGCATCCGAATTTAATACAAATGGCACAATGCCGACTTAAGTAAAAGAGGACCGACACTCTAACTGTCTATGTTTTGAACCTCTCCTGTGTGTCCAGTTTTGAATTCCGAAGCTTCATTTCAGGTTTACTGTATCCCTTGGACCTTCTTATTTACGATTAAACACTGAGTTTGTATCGGAATTAAATTCAAAAAGCACAATGCCGACTTAAGTACAAGAGGACTGACACTCTAACTTTCTATGATTTGAACCTCTCCTGTGAGTCCAGTTTTACATTCCGATGCTTCACTTCGGGTTTACTGTATCCCTTGGACCTTCTTATAGACGATGAAACACAGAAATTGCATTCGAATGTAATACAAAAGGCACAATGCCGACTTAAGTAAAAGAGGACTGACACTCTCTCTTTTTAAGATGTGAACCACTCCTGTGAGACCAGTATTAGATTCCGATGCTTCACTCCAGGTTTACTGTATCCCTTGGACCATCTTATTGACGATGAAACACAGAAATTGCATCCGAATTCAATACAAAAGGCACAATGCCGACTTAAGTACTAGAGGACTGACACTCTCATTTTCTTGATTTGAACCTCTCCTGTGAGTCCAGTTTAGATTCCGATGCTACACTTCAGGTATACTGTATACCTTTGAACTTCTTATTGTCGTTGAGACACAGTAATTGCATCCGAATTTAATTCAAAAGGCACAATGGCGACTTAAGTACAAGAGGACCGACACTCTAACTGTCTATGTTTTTAACCTCTCTTGTGAGACCAGTTTTAAATTCCGATGCTTCACTTCAGGTTTGCTGTATCCCTTGGACCTTCTTATTTTCGATGAAACACAGAGTTTGCATCCGAATTTAATACCAAAGGCACAATGCCGACTTAAGTACAAGAGGACTGACACTCTAACTTTCTATGATTTGAACCTCTCCTGTGAGTCCAGATTTACATTCCGATGCTTCACTTTGGGTTTACTGTATCCCTTGGACCTTCTTATTGACGATGAAACACAGAAATTGCATCCGAATTTAATACAAAAGGCACAATGCCGACTTCAGTAAAAGAGGACTGACACACTCACTTTTTATGATGTGAACCACTCCTGTGAGACCAGTTTTAGATTCCGATGCTACACTTCAGGTATACTGTATACCTTTGACCTTCTTATTGACGATGAGACACAGTAATTGCATCCGAATTTAATACAAAAGGCACAGTGCTGACTTAAGTACAAGAGGACCGACACTCTAACTGTCTATGTTTTGAACCTCTCCTGTGAGTCCAGTTTTGAATTCCGCAGCTTCATTTCAGGTTTACTGCATCCCTTGGACCTTCTTATTTACGATGAAACACTGAGTTTGCATCGGTATTAAATTCAAAAAGCACAATGCCGACTTAAGTACAAGGGACTGATACTCTCACTTTATATGATTTGAACCTCTCCTGTGAGTCCAATTTTAGATTCCGAAGCTTCACTTCGGGTTTACAGTATCCCTTGGACCTTCTTTTTGACGATGAAACACAGAAATTGCATTCGAATTTAATACCAAAGGCACATTGCCTACTTAAGTAAAAGAGGACTGACACTCTCACATACTATGATTTGAACCTCTCCTGTGAGTCCAGTTTTAGATTCCGATGCTCCACTTCAATTTTACTGTATCCCTTGGACCTTCTTATTGACGATGATACACAGAAATTGCATTCGAATTTAATACAAAAGGCACAATGCCGACTTAAGTACAAGAGGACTAACGCTGTCACTATCTATGATTTGAACCTCTCCCGTGAGTCCAGTTTCAGATTCCGATGCTTCACATCAGGTTTAGTGTATCCCTTGGACATCGTATTGACGATGAAACACAGAAGTTGCATCCGAATTCAATACAAAAGGCACAATGCCGACTTAAGTACAAGAGGTCTAACACTCTCACTTTCTATAATATGAACCTCTCCTGTGAGTCCAGTTTTAGATTCCGATGCTTCACTTCAGCTTTACTGTATCCCTTGGACCTTCTTATTGACGATGAAAGACAGAAATTGCATCCGAATTTAATACAAAAGGCACAATGCCGACTTAAGTAAAAGAGTACTGACCCTCTCACTTTCTACGATTTGAACCTCTCCTGTGAGTCCAGTTTTAGATTCCGATGCTTCACATCAGGTTTACTGCATACCTTGCACCTTCTTTTTGACGATGAAACACAGAAATTGCATCCGAATTTAATACAAGAGGCACAATGCCTACTTAAGTAAAAGATGAATGACACTCTCACTTTCTATCATTTGAACCTCTCCTGTGAGTCTAGTTTTAGATTCCGATGCTTCACTTTAGGTTTACTGTATACCTGGGACCCTCTTATTGACGATGAAACACTGAAATTGCATCCGAATTTAATACAAAATGTACAATGCCGACTTAAGTAAAAGAGGACTGACACTATCACTTTCTTTGATTTGAACCTCTCCTGTGAGTCCAGTTTTAGATTCCGATGCTTCACTTCAGGTTTACTGTATCCCTTGGACCATCTTATTGACGATGAAACACAGAAATTGCATCCGACGTCAATACAAAAGACACAATGCCGACTTAAGTACAAGAGGACTGACACTCTCACTCTCTTTGATTTGAACCTCTCCTGTGAGTCCGGTTTTAGATTCCGATGCTTCACTTCAGGTTTACTGTATACCTTGCACCTTCTTATTGACGATGAAACACAGAAATTGCCTCCGCATTTAGCACAATAGGCACAATGTCGATTTAAGTACAAGAGGACTGACACTTTCACTTTCTACGATTTGAACCTCTGCTGTGAGTCCAGTTTTAGATTCCGATGCTTCGCTTCAGGTTTACAGTATCCCTTGGACCTTCTTTTTGACGATGAAACACAGAAATTGCATCCGAATTTAATACCAAAGGCACAATGCCGACTTAAGTAAAAGAGGACTGACACTCTCACATTCTATGATTAGAACCTCTCCTGTGAGTCCAGTTTTAGATTCCGATGCTCCACTTCAGGTTTACTGTATCTCTTGGACCTTCTTATTGACGATGAAACACAGAAATTGCATTCGAATTTAATACAAAAGGCACAATGCCGACTTAAGTAAAAGAGAACTGACACTCTCACGTTCTACGATTTGAACCTGTCCGGTGAGTCCAGTTTTCGATTCCGATGCTTTACTTCAGGCTTACTGTATCCCTTGGACCTTCTTATTGACGACGAAACACAGAAATTGCATCCGAATTTAATACAAAAGGCACAATGACGACTTAAGTAAAAGAGGGCTGACACTCTCATTTTCTATCATTTGAACCTCTCCTGTGGGTCTAGTTTTAGATTCCAATGCTTCACTTCAGGTTTACTGTATACCTAGGACCCTCTTATTGACGATGAAACACTGAAATTGCATCCGAATTTAATACAAAAGGCACAATGCCGACTTAAGTAAAAGAGGACTGACACTCTCACTTTCTTTGACTTGAACCTCTCCTGTGAGTCCAGTTTTAGATTCCGATGCTTCACTTCAGGGTTACTGTATCCCTTGGACCTTCTTATTGACGATGAAACACAGAAATTGCATCCGAATTTAATACAAAAGGCACAATGCCGACTTAAGTAAAAGAGTACTGACACTCTCACTTTCTACGATTTGAACCTCCCCTGTGAGTCCAGTTTTAGATTCCGATGCTTCACATCAGGTTTACTGTATACCTTGCACCTTCTTTTTGACGATGAAACACAGAAATTGTATCCGAATATAATACAAAAGGCACAATGCCGACTTAAGTACATGAGGACTGAAACTCTCACTTTCCATGATTTGAACCTCTCCTGTGAGTCCGGTTTTAGATTCCGATGCTTCACTTCAGGTTTACTGTATACCTTGCACCTTCTTATTGACGATGAAACACAGAAATTGCATCCGAATTTAGTACAATAGGCACAATGTCGATTTAAGTACAAGAGGACTGACACTTTCACTTTCTACGATTTGAACCTCTCCTGTGGGTCCAGTTTTAGATTCCGATGCTTCGCTTCAGGTTTACTGTATACCTTGACCTTCTTATTGAAGATGAAACACAGAAATTGCATCCGAATTTAATACAAAATGCACAATGCAGACTTAAGTAAAAGAGGACTGACACTATCACGTTCTACGATTTGAACCTCTCCTGTGAGCCCAGTTTTAGATTCCGATGCTTCACTTCAGGTTTACTGAATATCTTGCACATTCTTATTGACGATGAAACACAGAAATTGCATCCGAATTTAATACAAAAGGCACAGTGCCGACTTAAGTACAAGAGGACCGACACTCTAACTGTCTATGTTTTGAAACTCTCCTGTGAGTCCAGTTTTGAATTACGAAGCTTCATTTCAGGTTTCATGTATCCCTTGGACCTTCTTATTTAATGAAACACTGAGTTTTTCATCGGAATTAAATTCAAAAAGCACAATGCCGACTTAAGTACAAGAGGACTGACACTCTCACTTTATATGATTTGAACCTCTCCTGTGAGTCCAGTTTTAGATTCCGATGCTTCACTTCAGGTTTACTGTATCCCTTGGACCTTCTTATTGACGACGAAACACATAAATTGCATCCGAATTTAATACAAAAGGCACAATGCCGACTTAAGTAAAATAGTACTGACACTCCGACTTTCTACGATTTGAACCTCTCCTGTGACTCCAGTTTTAGATTCCGATGCTTCACATCAGGTTTACTGTATACCTTGCACCTTCTTTTTGACGATGAAACACAGAAATTGCAGACCGAATTTAATACAAAAATCACAATGCCGACATAAGTACAAGGGGACTGTCACTCTCACGTTCTACGATTTGAGCCTCTCCTGTGAGTCCAGTTTTCGATTCCGTTGCTTCACTTCAGGTTTACTATATCCCTTGGACCATCTTATTGACGATGGAACACAGAAATTGCATCCGAATTCGATACACAATGCACAATGCCGACTTAAGTACAAGAGGACCGACACTCTCACTTTCTTTGATTTGAACCTCTCCTGTGAGTCCAGTTTTAGATTCCGATGCTTCACTTCAGGTTTACTGTATCACTTGGTCCTTCTTATTGACGATGAAACACAGAAATTGCATCCGAATTTAATACAAAGGCACAATGCCGACTTAAGTAAAAGAGGACTGACACTCTCACTTATTATGATGTGAACCACTCCAGTGAGACCAGTTTTAGATTCCGATGCTTCACTTCAGGTTTACTGTATCCCTTCGACCATCTTATTGACGATGAAACACAGAAATTGCATCCGAATTCAATAGAAGAGGCACAATGCCGACATAAGTACTAGAGGACTGACACTCTCATTTTTTTGATTTGAACCTCTCCTGTGAGTCCAGTTTTAGATTCCGATTCTTCACTTCAGGTTTACTGTATCCCTTGGACCTTCTTAATGACGATGAAACACAGAAATTGCATCCGAATTTAATACAAAAGGCACAATGCCAACTTAAGTACAAGAGGACTGACACTCTCACTTTCTGTGATTTAAACCTCTCCTGTGAGTCCAGTTTTAGATTCCGATGCTACACTTTAGGTATACTGTATACCTTTGACCTTCTTATTGACGATTAGACACAGTAATTGCATCCGAATTTAATACAAAAGGCACAGTGCCGACTCAAGTACAAGAGGACCGACACTCTAACTGTCTATGTTTTGAAACTCTCCTGTGAGTCCAGTTTTGAATTCCGAAGCTTCATTTCAGGTTTACTGTATCCCTTGGACCTTCTTATGTAATGAAACACTGAGTTTTGCATCGGAATTAAATTCAAAAAGCACAATGCCGACTTAAGTACAAGAGGACTGACCCTCTCACTTTATATGATTTGAACCTCTCCTGTGAGTCCAGTTTTAGATTCCGATGCTTCACTTCAGGTTTACTGTATCCCTTGGACCTTCTTTTTGACGATGAAACACAGAAATTGCATCCGAATTTAATACAAAAGGCACAATGCCGACTTAAGTACAAGAGGACTGACACTCTCACTTTCCATGATTTGAAACTCTCCTGTGAGTCCGGTTTTAGATTCCGATGCTTCACTTCAGGTTTACTGTATATCTTGCACATTCTTATTGACGATGAAACACAGAATTGCATCCGAATTTAATACAAAAGGCACAATGCCGACTTAAGTACAAGAGGACAGACACTCTCACGTTCTACGAATTGAACCTGTCCTGTGAGTCCAGTATTCGATTCCAATGCTTCACTTTAGGTTTACTGAATATCTTGCAAATTCTTATTGACGATGAAACACAGAAATTGCATCCGAACTTAATACAAAAGGCACAATTCCGACTTAAGTGCAAGAGGACTGACACTCTCACGTTCTACGATTTGAACCTGTCCGGTGAGTCCAGTTTTCGATTCCGATGCTTTACTTCAGGCTCACTGTATCCCTTGGACCTTCTTATTGACGACGAAACACAGAAATTGCATCCGAATTTAATACAAAAGGCAAAATTACGACTTAAGTAAAAGAGGGCTGACACTCTCATTTTCTATCATTTGAACCTCTCCTGTGGGTCTAGTTTTGGATTCCAATGCTTCACTTCAGGTTTACTGTATACCTGGGACCCTCTTATTGACGATGAAACACTGAAATTGCATCCGAATTTAATACAAAAGGCACAATGCCGACTTAAGTAAAAGAGGACTGACACTCTCACTTTCTTTGACTTCCACCTCTCCTGTGAGTCCAGTTTTAGATTCCGATGCTTCACTTCAGGTTTACTGTATCCCTTGGACCATCTTATTGACGATGAAACACAGAAATTGCATCCGAATTCAATACAAAAGACACAATGCCGACTTAAGTACAAGAGGACTGACACCCTCACTTTCTTTGATTTGAACCTCTCCTGTGAGTCCGGTTTTAGATTCCGATGCATCACTTCAGGTTTACTGTATACCTTGCACCTTCTTACTGACGATGAAACACAGAAATTGCATCCGAATTTAGTACAATAGGCACAATGTCTATATAAGTACAAGAGGACTGACACTTTCACTTTCTACGATTTGAACCTCTCCTGTGAGTCCAGTGTTAGATTCCGATGCTTCGCTTCAGGTTTACAGTATCCCTTGGACCTTCTTTTTGACGATGAAACACAGAAATTGTATCCGAATTTAATACCAAAGGCACAATGCCGACTTAAGTAAAAGAGGACTGACACTCTCACATTCTATGATTAGAACCTCTCCTGTGAGTCCAGTTTTAGATTCCGATGCTCCACTTCAGGTTTACTGTATCCCTTGGACCTTCTTATTGACGATGAAACACAGAAATTGCATTCGAATTTAATACAAAAGGCACAATGCCGACTTAAGTACAAGAGGACTAACGCTGTCACTATCTATGATTTGAACCTCTCCAGTGAGTCCAGTTTTAGATTCCGATGCTTCATTTCAGGTTTACTGTATCCCTTGGACATCTTATTGACGATGAAACACAGAAGTTGCATCCGAATTCAATAAAAAAGGCACAATGCCGACTTAAGTACAAGCGGACTGACACCCTCACTTTCTATGATTTGAACCTCTCCTGTGAGTCCAGTTTTAGATTCCGATGCTTCACTTCAGGGTTACTGTATCCCTTGGACCTTCTTATTGACGATGAAACACAGAAATTGCATCCGAATATAACACAAAAGGCACAATGCCGACTTAAGTACATGAGGACTGAAACTCTCACTTTCCATGATTTGAACCTCTCCTGTGAGTCCGGTTTTAGATTCCGATGCTTCACTTCAGGTTTACTGTATACCTTGCACCTTCTTATTGACGATGAAACACAGAAATTGCATCCGAATTTAGTACAATAGGCACAATGTCGATTTAAGTACAAGAGGACTGACAGTTTCACTTTCTACGATTTGAACCTCTCCTGTGAGTCCAGTTTTAGATTCCGATGCTTCGCTTCAGGTTTACTGTATACCTTGACCTTCTTATTGAGGATGAAACACAGAAATTGCATCCGAATTTAATACAAAATGCACAATGCAGACTTAAGTAAAAGAGGACTGACACTCTCACTTTCTACGATTTGAACCTCTCCTGTGAGCCCAGTTTTAGATTCCGATGCTTCACTTCATGTTTACTGAATATCTTGCACATTCTTATTGATGATGAAACACAGAAATTGCATCCGAATTTAATACAAAAGGCACAATGCCGACTTAAGTACAAGAGGACTGACACTCTCACGTTCTACCATTTGAACCTGTCCTGTGAGTCCAGTTTTCGATTCCGATACTTCACTTCAGGTTTACTGAATATCTTGCACATTCTTATTGACGATGAAACACAGAAATTGCATCCGAACTTAATACAAAAGGCACAATGCCGACTTAAGTACAAGAGGACTGACACTCTCACGTTCTACGATTTGAACCTGTCTGGTGAGTCCAGTTTTCGATTCCGATGCTTTACTTCAGGTTTACTGTATCTCTTGGACCTTCTTATTGACGACGAAACACAGAAATTGCATCCGAATTTAATACAAAAGGCACAATGCCGACTTAAGTAAAGTAGTACTGACACTCCGTCTTTCTACGATTTGAACCTCTCCTGTGACACCAGTTTTAGATTCCGATGCTTCACATCAGGTTTACTGTATACCTTGCACATTCTTATTGACGATGAAACACAGAAATTGCATCCGAACTTAATACAAAAGGCACAATGCCGAATTAAGTAAAAGAGTACTGACACTCTCACTTTCTATGATTTGAACCTCCCCTGTGAGTCCAGTTTTAGATTCCGATGCTTCACATCAGGTTTACTGTATACCTTGCACCTTCTTTTTGACGATGAAACACAGAAATTGCATCCGAATATAATACAAAAGGCACAATGCCAACTTAAGTACAAGAGGACTGACACTCTCACTTTCTGTGATTTAAACCTCTCCTGTGAGTCCAGTTTTAGATTCCGATGCTACACTTTAGGTATACTGTATACCTTTGACCTTCTTATTGACGATTAGACACAGTAATTGCATCCGAATTTAATACAAAAGGCACAGTGCCGACTTAAGTACAAGAGGACCGACACTCTAACTGTCTATGTTTTGAAACTCTCCTGTGAGTCCAGTTTTGAATTCCGAAGCTTCATTTCAGGTTTACTGTATCCCTTGGACCTTCTTATGTAATGAAACACTGAGTTTTGCATCGGAATTAAATTCAAAAAGCACAATTCCGACTTAAGTACAAGAGGACTGACCCTCTCACTTTATATGATTTGAACCTCTCCTGTGAGTCCAGTTTTAGATTCCGATGCTTCACTTCAGGTTTACTGTATCCCTTGGACCTTCTTTTTGACGATGAAACACAGAAATTGCATCAGAATTTAATACAAAAGGCACAATGCCGACTTAAGTACAAGAGGACTGACACTCTCACTTTCCATGATTTGAAACTCTCCAGTGAGTCCGGTTTTAGATTCCGATGCTTCACTTCAGGTTTACTGTATATCTTGCACATTCTTATTGACGATGAAACACAGAATTGCATCCGAATTTAATACAAAAGGCACAATGCCGACTTAAGTACAAGAGGACAGACACTCTCACGTTCTACGAATTGAACCTGTCCTGTGAGTCCAGTATTCGATTCCAATGCTTCACTTTAGGTTTACTGAATATCTTGCACATTCTTATTGACGATGAAACACAGAAATTGCATCCGAACTTAATACAAAAGGCACAATTCCGACTTAAGTGCAAGAGGACTGACACTCTCACGTTCTACGATTTGAACCTGTCCGGTGAGTCCAGTTTTCGATTCCGATGCTTTACTTCAGGCTCACTGTATCCCTTGGACCTTCTTATTGACGACGAAACACAGAAATTGCATCCGAATTTAATACAAAATGCACAATTACGACTTAAGTAAAAGAGGGCTGACACTCTCATTTTCTATCATTTGAACCTCTCCTGTGGGTCTAGTTTTGGATTCCAATGCTTCACTTCAGGTTTACTGTATACCTGGGACCCTCTTATTGACGATGAAACACTGAAATTGCATCCGAATTTAATACAAAAGGCACAATGCCGACTTAAGTAAAAGAGGACTGACACTCTCACTTTCTTTGACTTCCACCTCTCCTGTGAGTCCAGTTTTAGATTCCGATGCTTCACTTCAGGTTTACTGTATCCCTTGGACCATCTTATTGACGATGAAACACAGAAATTGCATCCGAATTCAATACAAAAGACACAATGCCGACTTAAGTACAAGAGGACTGACACCCTCACTTTCTTTGATTTGAACCTCTCCTGTGAGTCCGGTTTTAGATTCCGATGCATCACTTCAGGTTTACTGTATACCTTGCACCTTCTTACTGACGATGAAACACAGAAATTGCATCCGAATTTAGTACAATAGGCACAATGTCTATATAAGTACAAGAGTACTGACACTTTCACTTTCTACGATTTGAACCTCTCCTGTGAGTCCAGTGTTAGATTCCGATGCTTCGCTTCAGGTTTACAGTATCCCTTGGACCTTCTTTTTGACGATGAAACACAGAAATTGTATCCGAATTTAATACCAAAGGCACAATGCCGACTTAAGTAAAAGAGGACTGACACTCTCACATTCTATGATTAGAACCTCTCCTGTGAGTCCAGTTTTAGATTCCGATGCTCCACTTCAGGTTTACTGTATCCCTTGGACCTTCTTATTGACGATGAAACACAGAAATTGCATTCGAATTTAATACAAAAGGCACAATGCCGACTTAAGTACAAGAGGACTAACGCTGTCACTATCTATGATTTGAACCTCTCCAGTGAGTCCAGTTTCAGATTCCGATGCTTCATTTCAGGTTTACTGTATCCCTTGGACATCTTATTGACGATGAAACACAGAAGTTGCATCCGAATTCAATAAAAAAGGCACAATGCCGACTTAAGTACAAGCGGACTGACACCCTCACTTTCTATGATTTGAACCTCTCCTGTGAGTCCAGTTTTAGATTCCGATGCTTCACTTCAGGGTTACTGTATCCCTTTGACCTTCTTATTGACGATGAAACACAGAAATTGCATCCGAATATAATACAAAAGGCACAATGCCGACTTAAGTACATGAGGACTGAAACTCTCACTTTCCATGATTTGAACCTCTCCTGTGAGTCCGGTTTTAGATTCCGATGCTTCACTTCAGGTTTACTGTATACCTTGCACCTTCGTATTGACGATGAAACACAGAAATTGCATCCGAATTTAGTACAATAGGCACAATGTCGATTTAAGTACAAGAGGACTGACACTTTCACTTTCTACGATTTGAACCTCTCCTGTGAGTCCAGTTTTAGATTCCGATGCTTCGCTTCAGGTTTACTGTATACCTTGACCTTCTTATTGAGGATGAAACACAGAAATTGCATCCGAATTTAATACAAAAGGCACAATGCCGACTTAAGTACAAGAGGACTGACACTCTCACGTTCTACGATTTGAACCTGTCCTGTGAGTCCAGTTTTCGATTCCGATACTTCACTTCAGGTTTACTGAATATCTTGCACATTCTTATTGACGATGAAACACAGAAATTGCATCCGAACTTAATACAAAAGGCACAATGCCGACTTAAGTACAAGAGGACTGACACTCTCACGTTCTACGATTTGAACCTGTCCTGTGAGTCCAGTTTTCGATTCCGATACTTCACTTCAGGTTTACTGAATATCTTGCACATTCTTATTGACGATGAAACACAGAAATTGCATCCGAACTTAATACAAAAGGCACAATGCCGACTTAAGTACAAGAGGACTGACACTCTCACGTTCTACGATTTGAACCTGTCTGGTGAGTCCAGTTTTCGATTCCGATGCTTTACTTCAGGTTTACTGTATCTCTTGGACCTTCTTATTGACGACGAAACACAGAAATTGCATCCGAATTTAATACAAAAGGCTCAATGACGACCTAAGTAAAAGAGGACTGACACTCTCACTTTCTATCATTTGAACCTCTCCAGTGAGTCTAGTTTTAGATTCCGATGCTTCACTTCAGGTTTACTGTATACCTGGGACCCTCTTATTGACGATGAAACACTGAAATTGCATCCGAATTTAATACAAAAGACACAATGCCGACTTAAGTAAAAGAGGACTGACACTCTCACTTTCTTTGATTTGAACCTCTCCTGAGAGTCCAGTTTTAGATTCCGATGCTTCACTTCAGGTTTACTGTATCCCTTGGACCATCCTATTGACGATGAAACACAGAAATTGCATCCGAATGCAATACAAAAGACACAATGCCGACTTAAGTACAAGAGGACTGACACTCTCACTTTTTTTGATTTGAACCTCTCCTGTGAGTCCGGTTTTATATTACGATGCTTTGCTTCAGGTTTACTGTATACCTTGCACCTCCTTATTGAAGATGAAACACAGAAATTGCATCCGAATTTAATACAAAATGCACAATGCAGAATTAAGTAGAAGAGGACTTACACTCTCACTTTCTACGATTTGAACCTCTCCTGTGAGCCCAGTTTTAGATTCCGATGCTTCACTTCAGGTTTACTGAATATATTGCACATTCTTATTGACGATGAAACACAGAAATTGCATCCGAATTTAATACAAAAGGCACAGTGCCGACTTAAGTACAAGAGGACCGACACTCTAACTGTCTATGTTTTGAAACTCTCCTGTGAGTCCAGTTTTGAATTAAGAAGCTTCTTTTCAGGTTAAATGTATCCCTTGGACCTTCTTATTTAATGAAACACTGAGTTTTGCATCGGAATTAAATTCAAAAAGCACAATGCCGACTTAAGTACAAGAGGACTGACACTCTCACTTTATATGATTTGAACATGTCCTATGAGTCCAGTTTTAGATTCCGATGCTTCACTTCAGGTTTACCGTATCACTTGGACCTTCTTATTGACGACGAAACACATAAATTGCATCCGAATTTAATACAAAAGGCACAATGCCGACTTAAGTAAAGTAGTACTGACACTCCGTCTTTCTACGATTTGAACCTCTCCTGTGACACCAGTTTTAGATTCCGATGCTTCACATCAGGTTTACTGTATACCTTGCACATTCTTATTGACGATGAAACACAGAAATTGCATCCGAACTTAATACAAAAGGCACAATGCCGACTTAAGTAAAAGAGTACTGACACTCTCACTTTCTACGATTTGAACCTCCCCTGTGAGTCCAGTTTTAGATTCCGATGCTTCACATCAGGTTTACTGTATACCTTGCACCTTCTTTTTGACGATGAAACACAGAAATTGCATCCGAATATAATACAAAAGGCACAATGCCGACTTAAGTACAAGAGGACTAACGCTGTCACTATCTATGATTTGAACCTCTCCAGTGAGTCCAGTTTCAGATTCCGATGCTTCATTTCAGGTTTACTGTATCCCTTGGACATCTTATTGACGATGAAACACAGAAGTTGCATCCGAATTCAATAAAAAAGGCACAATGCCGACTTAAGCACAAGCGGACTGACACCCTCACTTTCTATGATTTGAACCTCTCCTGTGAGTCCAGTTTTAGATTCCGATGCTTCACTTCAGGGTTACTGTATCCCTTGGACCTTCTTATTGACGATGAAACACAGAAATTGCATCCGAATATAATACAAAAGGCACAATGCCGACTTAAGTACATGAGGACTGAAACTCTCACTTTCCGTGATTTGAACCTCTCCTGTGAGTCCGGTTTTAGATTCCGATGCTTCACTTCAGGTTTACTGTATACCTTGCACCTTCTTATTGACGATGAAACACAGAAATTGCATCCGAATTTAGTACAATAGGCACAATGTCGATTTAAGTACAAGAGGACTGACACTTTCACTTTCTACGATTTGAACCTCTCCTGTGAGTCCAGTTTTAGATTCCGATGCTTCGCTTCAGGTTTACTGTATACCTTGACCTTCTTATTGAGGATGAAACACAGAAATTGCATCCGAATATAATACAAAATGCACAATGCAGACTTAAGTAAAAGAGGACTGACACTCTCACTTTCTACGATTTGAACCTCTCCTGTGAGCCCAGTTTTAGATTCCGATGTTTCACTTCATGTTTACTGAATATCTTGCACATTCTTATTGATGATGAAACACAGAAATTGCATCCGAATTTAATACAAAAGGCACAATGCCGACTTAAGTACAAGAGGACTGACACTCTCACGTTCTACGATTTGAACCTGTCCTGTGAGTCCAGTTTTCGATTCCGATACTTCACTCAGGTTTACTGAATATCTTGCACATTCTTATTGACGATGAAACACAGAAATTGCATCCGAACTTAATACAAAATCACAATGCCGACTTAAGTACAAGAGGACTGACACCCTCACGTTCTACGATTTGAACCTGTCTGGTGAGTCCAGTTTTCGATTCCGATGCTTTACTTCAGGTTTACTGTATCTCTTGGACCTTCTTATTGACGACGAAACACAGAAATTGCATCCTAATTTAATACAAAAGGCTCAATGACGACCTAAGTAAAAGAGGACTAACACTCTCACTTTCTATCATTTGAACCTCTCCAGTGAGTCTAGTTTTAGATTCCGATGCTTCACTTCAGGTTTACTGTATACCTGGGACCCTCTTATTGACGATGAAAAACTGAAATTGCATCCGAATTTAATACAAAAGGCACAATGCCGACTTAAGTAAAAAAGGACTGACACTCTCACTTTCTTTGATTTGAACCTCTCCTGTGAGTCCAGTTTTAGATTCCGATGCTTCACTTCAGGTTTACTGTATCCCTTGGACCATCTTATTGACGATGAAACACAGAAATTGCATCCGAATGCAATACAAAAGACACAATGCCGACTTAAGTACAAGAGGACTGACACTCTCACTTTTTTTGATTTGAACCTCTCTTGTGAGTCCGGTTTTATATTCCGATGCTTTGCTTCAGGTTTACTGTATACCTTGCACCTCCTTATTGAAGATGAAACACAGAAATTGCATCCGAATTTAATACAAAATGCACAATGCAGAATTAAGTAGAAGAGGACTTACACTCTCACTTTCTACGATTTGAACCTCTCCTGTGAGCCCAGTTTTAGATTCCGATGCTTCACTTCAGGTTTACTGAATATCTTGCACATTCTTATTGACGATGAAACACAGAAATTGCATCCGAATGCAATACAAAAGACACAATGCCGACTTAAGTACAAGAGGACTGACACTCTCACTTTTTTTGATTTGAACCTCTCTTGTGAGTCCGGTTTTATATTCCGATGCTTTGCTTCAGGTTTACTGTATACCTTGCACCTCCTTATTGAAGATGAAACACAGAAATTGCATCCGAATTTAATACAAAATGCACAATGCAGAATTAAGTAGAAGAGGACTTACACTCTCACTTTCTACGATTTGAACCTCTCCTGTGAGTCCAGTTTTAGATTCCGATGCTTCACTTCAGGTTTACTGTAACCCTTGGACCATCTTATTGACGATGAAACACAGAAATTGCATCCGAATTCAATACAAAAGACACAATGCCGACTTAAGTACAAGAGGACTGACACTCTCACTTTCTTTGATTTGAACCTCTCCTGTGAGTCCGGTTTTATATTCCGATGCTTTGCTTCAGGTTTACTGTATACCTTGCACCTCCTTATTGAAGATGAAACACAGAAATTGCATCCGAATTTAATACAAAATGCGCAATGCAGACTTAAGTACAAGTGGACTTACACTCTCACTTTCTACGATTTGAACCTCTCCTGTGAGCCCAGTTTTAGATTCCGATGCTTCACTTCAGGTTTACTGAATATCTTGCACATTCTTTTTGACGATGAAACACAGAAATTGCATCCGATTTTAATACAAAAGGCACAATGCCGACTTAAGCACAAGAGGACTGACACTCTCACGTTCTACGATTTGAACCTGTCCTGTGAGTCCAGTTTTCGATTCCGATGCTTCACTTCAGGTTTACTGAATAACTTGCACAATCTAATTGACGATGAGACACAGTAATTGCATTCGAATTTAAAGCAAAAGGCACAATGCCGACTTAAGTACAAGAGGACCGACACTCTAACTTCCTATGTTTTGAACCTCTCCTGTGAGTCCAGTTTTAGATTCCGATGCTTCACTTCAGGTTTACTGTATCCCTTTGACCTTCTTATTTGCGATGAAACACAGAGTTTACATCCGAATTTAATACAAAAGGCACAATGCCGACTTAAGTACAAGAGGACTGACACTCTAACTTTCCATGATTTGAACCTCTCCTATGAGTCCAGTTTTAGATTCCGATGCTTCACCTCAGGTTTACTGTATCCCTTGGACCATCTTATTGACGATGAAACACAGAAATTGCATCCGAATTCAATACAAAAGACACAATGCTGACTTAAGTACAAGAGGACTGACACTCTCACTTTCTATGATTTGATCCTCTCCTGTGAGCCCAGTCTTACATTCCGATGCTTCACTTCAGGTTTACTGAATATCTTGCACATTCTTATCGACGATGAAACACAGAAATTGCATCCGAATTTAATACAAAAATCACAATGCCGACATAAGTACAAGAGGACTGACACTCTCACGTTCTACGATTTGAACCTGTCCGGTGAGACCAGTTTTCGATTCCGATGCTTTACTTCAGATTTACTGTGTCCCTTGGACCTTCTTATTGTCGACGAGACACAGAAATTGCATCCGACTTTAATACAACAGGCACAATGACGACTTAAGTAAAAGAGGACTGACACTCTCACTTTCTATCATTTGAACCTCTCCTGTGAGTCTACTTTTAGATTCCGATGCTTCACTTTAGGTTTACTGTATACTTGGGACCCTCTTATTGACGATGAAACACTGAAATTGCATCCGAATTTAATACAAAAGGCACAATGCAGACTAAAGTACAAGAGGACTTACACTCTCACTTTCTAAGATTTGAACCTCTCCTGTGAGCCCAGTTTTAGATTCCGATGCTTCACTTCAGGTTTACTGAATATCTTGCACATTCTTATTGACGATGAAACACAGAAATTGCATCCGAATTTAATACAAAAGGCACAATGCCGACTTAAGTACAAGAGGACTGACACTCTCACGTTCTTCGAATTGAACCTGTCCTGTGAGTCCAGTTTTCGATTCCAATGCTTCACTTCAGGTTTACTGAATATCTTGCACATTCTTATTGACGATGAAACACAGAAATTGCATCCGAACTTAATACAAAAGGCACAATTCCGACTTAAGTACAAGAGGACTGACACTCTCACGTTCTACGATTTGAACCTGTCCGGTGAGTCCAGTTTTCGATTCCGGTGCTTTACTTCAGGTTTACTGTATCCCTTGGACCTTCTTATTGACGACGAAACATAGAAATTGCATCCGAATTTAATACAAAAGGCACAATGACGACTTAAGTAAAAGAGGGCTGACACTCTCATTATCTATCATTTGAACCTCTCCTGTGAGTCTAGTTTTAGATTCCGATGCTTCACTTCAGGTTTACTGTATACCTGGGACCCGCTTATTGACGATGAAACACTGAAATTGCATCCGAATTTAATACAAAAGGCACAATGCCGACTTAAGTAAAAGAGGACTGACACTCTCACTTTCTTTGACTTGAACCTCTCCTGTGAGTCCAGTTTTAGATTCCGATGCTTCACTTCAGGTTTACTGTATCCCTTGGACCATCTTATTGACGATGAAACGCAGACATTGCATCCGAATTCATTACAAAAGACACAATGCCGACTTAAGTACAAGAGGACTGACACCCTCACTTTCTTTGATTTGAACCTCTCCTGTGAGTCCGGTTTTAGATTCCGATGCTTCACTTCAGGTTTACTGTATACCTTGCACCTTCTTATTGACGATGATACACAGAAATTGGATCCGAATTTAGTACAATAGGCACAATGTCGATATAAGTACAAGAGGACTGACACTTTCACTTTCTACGATTTGAACCTCTCCTGTGAGTCCAGTTTTAGATTCCGATGCTTCGCTTCAGGTTTACAGTATCCCTTGGTCCTTCTTTTTGACGATGAAACACAGAAATTGTATCCGAATTTAATACCAAATGCACAATGCCGACTTAAGTACAAGAGGACTAACGCTGTCACTATCTATGGTTTGAACCTCTCCCGTGAGTCCAGTTTCAGATTCCGATGCTTCATTTCAGGTTTACTGTATCCCTGGGACATCTTATTGACGATGAAACACAGAAGTTGCATCCGAATTCAATACAAAAGGCACAATGCCAACTTAAGTAGAAGCGGACTGACACCCTCACGTTCTACGATTTGAACCTCTCCTGTGAGTCCAGTTTTAGATTCCGATGCTTCACTTCAGGGTTACTGTACCCCTTGGACCTTCTTATTGACGATGAAACACAGAAATTGCATCCGAATTTAATACAAAAGGCACAATGCCGACTTAAGTAAAAGTGTACTGACACTCTCACTTTCTACGATTTGAACCTCCCCTGTGAGTCCAGTTTTAGATTCCGATGCTTCACATCAGGTTTACTGTATACCTTGCACCTTCTTTTTGACGATGAAACACAGAAATTGCATCCGAATATAATACAAAAGGCACAATGCCGACTTAAGTACATGAGGACTGACACTCTCACTTTCCATGATTTGAACCTCTCCTGTGAGTCCGGTTTTATATTCCGATGCTTCACTTCAGGTTTACTGTATACCTTGCACCTTCTTATTGACGATGAAACACAGAAATTGCATCCGAATTTAGTACAATAGGCACAATGTCGATTTAAGTACAAGACGACTGACACTTTCACTTTCTACGATTTGTACCTCTCCTGTGAGTCCAGTTTTAGATTCCGATGCTTCGCTTCAGGTTTACTGTATACCTTGACCTTCTTATTGAAGATGAAACACAGAAATTGCATCCGAATTTAATACAAAATACACAATGCAGGCTTAAGTAAAAGAGGACTGACACTCTCACTTTCTACGATTTGAACCTCTCCTGTGAGCCCAGTTTTAGATTCCGATGCTTCACTTCATGTTTACTGAATATCTTGCACATTCTTATTGATGATGAAACACAGAAATTGCATCCGAATTTAATACAAAAGGCACAATGCCGACTTAAGTACAAGAGGACTGACACTCTCACGTTCTACGATTTGAACCTGTCCTGTGAGTCCAGTTTTCGATTCCGATGCTTCACTTCAGGTTTACTGAATATCTTGCAGATTCTTATTGACGATGAAACACAGAAATTGCATCCGAACTTAATACAAAAGGCACAATGCCGACTTAAGTACAAGAGGACTGACACTCTTACGTTCTACGATTTGAACCTGTCCGGTGAGTCCAGTTTTCGATTCCGATGCTTTACTTCAGGTTTACTGTATCTCTTGGACCTTCTTATTGACGACGAAACACAGAAATTGCATCCGAATTTAATACAAAAGGCTCAATGACGACCTAAGTAAAAGAGGACTGATACTCTCACTTTCTATCATTTGAACCTCTCCTGTGAGTCCAGTTTTAGATTCCGATGCTTCACTTCAGGTTTACTGTATCCCTTTGACCTTCTTATTTGCGATGAAACACAGAGTTTACATCCGAATTTAATACAAAAGGCACAATGCCGACTTAAGTACAAGAGGACTGACACTCTAACTTTCCATGATTTGAACCTCTCCTATGAGTCCAGTTTTAGATTCCGATGCTTCACTTCAGGTTTACTGTATCGCTTGGACCATCTTATTGACGATGAAACACAGAAATTGCATCCGAATTCAATACAAAAGACACAATGCCGACTTAAGTACAAGAGGACTGACACTCTCACTTTCTATGATTTGATCCTCTCCTGTGAGCCCAGTCTTACATTCCGATGCTTCACTTCAGGTTTACTGAATATCTTGCACATTCTTATCGACGATGAAACACAGAAATTGCATCCGAATTTAATACAAAAATCACAATGCCGACATAAGTACAAGAGGACTGACACTCTCACGTTCTACGATTTGAACCTGTCCGGTGAGACCAGTTTTCGATTCCGATGCTTTACTTCAGATTTACTGTGTCCCTTGGACCTTCTTATTGACGACGAGACACAGAAATTGCATCCGACTTTAATACAAAAGGCACAATGACGACTTAAGTAAAAGAGGATTGACACTCTCACTTTCTATCATTTGAACCTCTCCTGTGAGTCTACTTTTAGATTCCGATGCTTCACTTTAGGTTTACTGTATACTTGGGACCCTCTTATTGACGATGAAACACTGAAATTGCATCCGAATTTAATACAAAAGGCACAATGCCGACTTAAGTACAAGAGGACTTACACTCTCACTTTCTAAGATTTGAACCTCTCCTATGAGCCCAGTTTTAGATTCCGATGCTTCACTTCAGGTTTACTGAATATCTTGCACATTCTTATTGACGATGAAACACAGAAATTGCATCCGAATTTAATACAAAAGGCACAATGCCGACTTAAGTACAAGAGGACTGACACTCTCACGTTCTTCGAATTGAACCTGTCCTGTGAGTCCAGTTTTCGATTCTAATGCTTCACTTCAGGTTTACTGAATATCTTGCACATTCTTATTGACGATGAAACACAGAAATTGCATCCGAACTTAATACAAAAGGCACAATTCCGACTTAAGTACAAGAGGACTGACACTCTCACGTTCTACGATTTGAACCTGTCCGGTGAGTCCAGTTTTCGATTCCGGTGCTTTACTTCAGGTTTACTGTATCCCTTGGACCTTCTTATTGACGACGAAACATAGAAATTGCATCCGAATTTAATACAAAAGGCACAATGACGACTTAAGTAAAAGAGGGCTGACACTCTCATTATCTATCATTTGAACCTCTCCTGTGAGTCTAGTTTTAGATTCCGATGCTTCACTTCAGGTTTACTGTATACCTGGGACACTCTTATTGACGATGAAACACTGAAATTGCATCCGAATTTAATACAAAAGGCACAATGCCGACTTAAGTAAAAGAGGACTGACACTCTCACTTTCTTTGACTTGAACCTCTCCTGTGAGTCCAGTTTTAGATTCCGATGCTTCACTTCAGGTTTACTGTATCCCTTGGACCATCTTATTGACGATGAAACGCAGACATTGCATCCGAATTCAATACAAAAGACACAATGCCGACTTAAGTACAAGAGGACTGACACCCTCACTTTCTTTGATTTGAACCTCTCCTGTGAGTCCGGTTTTAGATTCCGATGCTTGACTTCAGGTTTACTGTATACCTTGCACCTTCTTATTGACGATGATACACAGAAATTGGATCCGAATTTAGTACAATAGGCACAATGACGATATAAGTACAAGAGGACTGACACTTTCACTTTCTACGATTTGAACCTCTCCTGTGAGTCCAGTTTTAGATTCCGATGCTTCGCTTCAGGTTTACAGTATCCCTTGGACCTTCTTTTTGACGATGAAACACAGAAATTGTATCCGAATTTAATACCAAATGCACAATGCCGACTTAAGTACAAGAGGACTAACGCTGTCACTATCTATGGTTTGAACCTCTCCCGTGAGTCCAGTTTCAGATTCCGATGCTTCATTTCAGGTTTACTGTATCCCTGGGACATCTTATTGACGATGAAACACAGAAGTTGCATCCGAATTCAATACAAAAGGCACAATGCCGACTTAAGTACAAGCGGACTGACACCCTCACTTTCTACGATTTGAACCTCTCCTGTGAGTCCAGTTTTAGATTCCGATGCTTCACTTCAGGGTTAATGTACCCCTTGGACCTTCTTATTGACGATGAAACACAGAAATTGCATCCGAAATTAATACAAAAGGCACAATGCCGACTTAAGTAAAAGTGTACTGACACTCTCACTTTCTACGATTTGAACCTCCCCTGTGAGTCCAGTTTTAGATTCCGATGCTTCACATCAGGTTTACTGTATACCTTGCACCTTCTTTTTGACGATGAAACACAGAAATTGCATCCGAATATAATACAAAAGGCACAATGCCGACTTAAGTACATGAGGACTGACACTCTCACTTTCCATGATTTGAACCTCTCCTGTGAGTCCGGTTTTATATTCCGATGCTTCACTTCAGGTTTACTGTATACCTTGCACCTTCTTATTGACGATGAAACACAGAAATTGCATCCGAATTTAGTACAATAGGCACAATGTCGATTTAAGTACAAGACGACTGACACTTTCACTTTCTACGATTTGTACCTCTCCTGTGAGTCCAGTTTTAGATTCCGATGCTTCGCTTCAGGTTTACTGTATACCTTGACCTTCTTATTGAAGATGAAACACAGAAATTGCATCCGAATTTAATACAAAATACACAATGCAGACTTAAGTAAAAGAGGACTGACACTCTCACTTTCTACGATTTGAACCTCTCCTGTGAGCCCAGTTTTAGATTCCGATGCTTCACTTCATGTTTACTGAATATCTTGCACATTCTTATTGATGATGAAACACAGAAATTGCATCCGAATTTAATACAAAAGGCACAATGCCGACTTAAGTACAAGAGGACTGACACTCTCACGTTCTACGATTTGAACCTGTCCTGTGAGTCCAGTTTTCGATTCCGATGCTTCACTTCAGGTTTACTGAATATCTTGCAGATTCTTATTGACGATGAAACACAGAAATTGCATCCGAACTTAATACAAAAGGCACAATGCCGACTTAAGTACAAGAGGACTGACACTCTTACGTTCTACGATTTGAACCTGTCCGGTGAGTCCAGTTTTCGATTCCGATGCTTTACTTCAGGTTTACTGTATCTCTTGGACCTTCTTATTGACGACGAAACACAGAAATTGCATCCGAATTTAATACAAAAGGCTCAATGACGACCTAAGTAAAAGAGGACTGACACTCTCACTTTCTATCACTTGAACCTCTCCTGTGAGTCTAGTTTTAGATTCCGATGCTTCACTTCAGGTTTACTGTATACTTGGGACCCTCTTATTGACGATGAAACACTAAAATTGCATCCGAATTTAATACAAAAGGCACAATGCCGACTTAAGTAAAAGAGGACTGACACTCTCACTTTCTTTGATTTGAACCTCTCCTGTGAGTCCAGTTTTAGATTCCGATGCTTCACTTCAGGTTTACTGTATCCCTTGGACCATCTTATTGACGATGAAACACAGAAATTGCATCCGAATGCAATACAAAAGACACAATGCCGACTTAAGTACAAGAGGACTGACACTCTCACTTTCTTTGATTTGAACCTCTCCTGTGAGTCCGGTTTTATATTCCGATGCTTTGCTTCAGGTTTACAGTATACCTTGCACCTCCTTATTGAAGATGAAACACAGAAATTGCATCCGAATTTAATACAAAATGCACAATGCAGACTTAAGTACAAGTGGACTTACACTCTCACTTTCTACGATTTGAACCTCTCCTGTGAGCCCAGTTTTAGATTCCGATGCTTCACTTCAGGTTTACTGAATATCTTGCACATTCTTTTTGACGATGAAACACAGAAATTGCATCCGATTTAATACAAAAGGCACAATGCCGACTTAAGCACAAGAGGACTGACACTCTCACGTTCTACGATTTGAACCTGTCTTGTGAGTCCAGTTTTCGATTCCGATGCTTCACTTCAGGTTTACTGAATAACTTGCACAATCTAATTGACGATGAGACACAGTAATTGCATTCGAATTTAAAGCAAAAGGCACAATGCCGACTTAAGTACAAGAGGACCGACACTCTAACTTCCTATGTTTTGAACCTCTCCTGTGAGTCCAGTTGTAGATTCCGATGCTTCACTTCAGGTTTACTGTATCCCTTTGACCTTCTTATTTGCGATGAAACACAGAGTTTACATCCGAATTTAATACAAAAGGCACAATGCCGACTTAAGTACAAGAGGACTGACACTCTAACTTTCCATGATTTGAACCTCTCCTATGAGTCCAGTTTTAGATTCCGATGCTTCACTTCAGGTTTACTGTATCCCTTGGACCATCTTATTGACGATGTAACACAGAAATTGCATCCGAATTCAATACAAAAGACACAATGCCGACTTAAGTACAAGAGGACTGACACTCTCACTTTCTATGATTTGATCCTCTCCTGTGAGCCCAGTCTTACATTCCGATGATGCTTCACTTCAGGTTTACTGAATATCTTGCACATTCTTATCGACGATGAAACACAGAAATTGCATCCGAATTTAATACAAAAATCACAATGCGACATAAGTACAAGAGGACTGACACTCTCACGTTCTACGATTTGAACCTGTCCGGTGAGACCAGTTTTCGATTCCGATGCTTTACTTCAGATTTACTGAGTCCCTTGGACCTTCGTATTGACGACGAAACACAGAAATTGCATCCGACTTTAATACAAAAGGCACAATGACGACTTAAGTAAAAGAGGACTGACACTCTCACTTTCTATCATTTGAACCTCTCCTGTGAGTCTACTTTTAGATTCCGATGCTTCACTTTAGGTTTACTGTATACTTGGGACCCTCTTAATTGACGATGAAACACTGTAATTGCATCCGAATTTAATACAAAAGGCACAATGCCGACTTAAGTACAAGAGGACTTACACTCTCCACTTTCTAAGATTTGGAACCTCTCCTGTGAGCCCAGTTTTAGATTCCGATGCTTCACTTCAGGTTTACTGGAATATCTTGCACATTCTTATTGACGATGAAACACAGAAAATTGCATCCGAATTTAATACAAAAGGCACAAATGCCGACTTAAGTACAAGAGGACAGACACTCTCACGTTCTACGATTTGAAACTGTCCTGTGAGCCCAGTTTTCGATTCCGATGCTTCACTTCAGGTTTACTGAATAACTTGCACATTCTTATTGACGATGAGACACAGTAATTGCATCTGAATTTAATACAAAATGCACAATGCCGACTTAAGTACAAGAGGACCGACACTCTAACTTTCTATGTTTTTGGACCTCTCCTGTGAGTCCAGTGTTAGATTCCGATGCTTCACTTCAGGTTTACTGTATCCCTTTGACCTTCTTAATTGCGATGAAACACAGAGTTTGCATCCGAATTTAATACAAAAGGCACAATGCCGACTTAAGTACAAGAGGACTGACACTCTAACTTTCCATGATTTGAACCTCTCCTATGAGTCCAGTTTTAGATTACGTTGCTTCACTTAAGGTTTACTGTATCCCTTGGACCATCTTATTGACGATGAAACACAGAAATTGCATCCGATTTTAGTACAATAGGCACAATGCCGATTTAAGTACAAGAGGACTGACCCATTCACTTTCTACGATTTGAACCTCTCCTGTGAGGTCCAGTTTTAGATTCCGATGCTTCACTTCAGGTTTACTGAATATCTTGCACATTCTTATCGACGATGAAACACAGAAATTGCATCCGAATTTAATACAAAAGGCACAATGCCGACTTAAGTAAAAGAGGACTGACACTCTCCTTTCTATGATTTGAACCTCTCCTGTGAGTCCAGTTTTAGATTCCGATGCTTCACTTCAGGTTTACTGTATCCCTTGGAGCTTCTTATTGACGATGAAACACAGATATTACATCCGAATTTAATACAAAAGGCACAATGCCGACTTAAGTAAAAGAGTACTGACACTCTCATTTTCTACGATTTGAACCTCTCCTGTGAGTCCAGTTTTAGATTCCGATGCTTCACATCAGGTTTACTGTATACCTTGCCCTTCTTTTTGACGATGAAACACAGAAATTGCATCCGAATTCAATACAAGAGGCACAATGCTGACTTAAGTACAAGAGGACTGTCCACTCTCACTTTCCATGTTTGAACCTCTCCTGTGAGTCCGGTTTTAGATTTCAGATGCTTCACTTCAGATTTACTGTATACCTTGCACCTTCTTATTGACAATGAAACACAGAAATTGCATCCGAATTTAGTACAATAGGCACAATGTCGATATAAGTACAAGAGGACTGACACTTTCACTCTTTCCTACGATTTGAACCTCTCCTGTGAGTCCAGTTGTAGATTCCGATGCTTCGCTTCAGGTTTACTGTATACCTTGACCTTCTTATTGAAGATGAAACACAGAAATTGCATCCGAATTTAATACAAGATGCACAATGCAGACTTAAGTACAAGAGGACTGACACTCTCACTTCCTACGATTTGAACCTCTCCCTGTGAGCCCAGTTTTAGATTCCGATGCTTCACTTCAGATTTACTGAATATTCTTGCACATTCGTATTGACGATGAAACACAGAAATTGCATCCGAATTTAATACAAAAGGCACAACGCCGACTTAAGTACAAGAGGACTGACACTCTCACGTTCTACGATTTGAACCTGTCCTGTGAGTCCAGTTTTCGATTCCGATGCTTCACTTCAGGTTTACTGAATATCTTGCACATTCTTATTGACGATGAAACACAGAAATTGCATCCGAATTTAATACAAACGGCACAATGCCGACTTAAGTACAAGAGGACTGACCCTCTCGCGTTCTACGATTTGAAACTGTCCGGTGAGTCCAGTTTTGGATTCCGATGCTTCACTTCATGTTTACTGTATCCCTTGGACCTTCTTATTGACGACGAAACATAGAAATTGCATCCGAATTATATACAAAAGGCACAATGACGACTTAAGTAAAAGAGGACTGACACTCTCACTTTCTATCATTTGAACCTCTCCTGTGAGTCTAGTTTTAGATTCCGATGCTTCACTTGAGGTTTACTGTATACCTGGGGCCCTCTTATTGACGATGAAACACTGAAATTGCATCCAAATTTAATACAAAAGGCACAATGCCGACTTAAGTAAAAGAGGACTGACACTCTCACTTTCTTTGATTTGAACCTCTCCTGTGAGCCCAGTTTTAGATTCCGATGCTTCACTTCAGGTTTACTGTATCCCTTGGACCATCTTATTGACGATGAAACACAGAAATTACATCCGAATTCAATACAAAAGACACAATGCCGACTTAAGTACAAGAGGACCGACACTCTAACTGTCTATGTTTTGAACCTCTCCTTTGAGTCAAGTTTTGAATTCCGAAGCTTCATTTCTGGTTTACTGTATCCCTTGGACCTTCTTATTTACGATGAAACACTGAGTTTGCATCGGAATTTAATTCAAAAAGCACAATGCCGACTAAAGTACAAGAGGACTGACACTCTCACTTTCTATGATTTGAACCTCTCCTGTGAGTCCAGTTTTAGATTCTGATGCTTCACTTCAGGTTTACTGTATCGCTTGGACCTTCTTATTGACGATGAAACACAGATATTACATCCGAATTTAATACAAAAGGCACAATGCCGACTTAAGTAAAAGAGTACTGACACTCTCATTTTCTACGATTTGAACTTCTCCTGTGAGTCCAGTTTTAGATTCTGATGCTTCACATCAGGTTTACTGTATACCTTGCCCCATCTTTTTGACGATGAAACACAGAAATTGCATCCGAATTTAATACAAGAGGCACAATGCCGACTTAAGTACAAGAGGACTGACACTCTCCCTTTCCATGATTTGAACCTCTCCTGTGAGTCCGGTTTTAGATTCCGATGCTTCACTTCAGGTTTACTGTATACCTTGACCTTCTTATTGACAATGAAACACAGAGATTGCATCCGAATTTAGTACAATAGGCACAATGTCGATATAAGTACAAGAGGACTGACACTTTCACTTTCTACGATTTGAACCTCTCCTGTGCGTCCAGTTTTAGATTCCGATGCTTCGCTTCAGGTTTACTGTATACCTTGACCTTCTTATTGAAGATGAAACACAGAAATTGCATCCGAATTTAAATCAAAATGCACAATGCAGACTTAAGTACAAGGGGACTGATACTCTCACTTCCTACGATTTGAACCTCTCCTGTGAGCCCAGTTTTAGATTCCGATGCTTCACTTCAGGTTTACTGAATATCTTGCACATTCTTATTGACGATGAAACACAGAAATTGCATCCGAATTTAATACAAAAGGCACAATGCCGACTTAAGTACAAGAGGACTGACACTCTCACGTTCTACGATTTGAACCTGTCCTGTGAGTCCAGTTTTCGATTCCGATGCTTCACTTCAGGTTTACTGAATATCTTGCACATTCTTATTGACGATGAAACACAGAAATTGCATCCGAATTTAATACAAACGGCACAATGCCGACTTAAGTACAAGAGGACTGACACTCTCGCGTTCTACGATTTGAATCTGACCGGTGAGTCCAGTTTTCGATTCCGATGCTTCACTTCAGGTTCACTGTATCCCTTGCACCTTCTTATTGACGACGAAACACAGATATTGCATCCGAATTTAATACAAAAGGCACAATGACGACTTAAGTAAAAGAGGACTGACACTCTCACTTTCTATCATTTGAACCTCTCCTGAGAGTCTAGTTTTAGATTCCGATGCTTCACTTGAGGTTTACTGTATACCTGGGGCCCTCATATTGAAGATGAAACACTGAAATTGCATCCGAATTTAATACAAAAGGCACAATGCCGACTTAAGTAAAAGAGGACTGACACTCTCACTTTCTTTGATTTGAACCTCTCCTGTGAGTCCAGTTTTAGATTCCGATGCTTCACTTCAGGTTTACTGTATCCCTTGGACCATCGTATTGACGATGAAACACAGAAATTGCATCCGAATTCAATACAAAAGACACAATGCCGACTTAAGTACAAGAGGACTGACACTCTCACTTTCTTTGATCTGAACCTCTCCTGTGAGTCCGGTTTTAGATTCCGATGCTTCACTTCAGGTTTACTGTATACCTTGTACCTTCTTATTGACGATGAAACACAGAAATTGCTTCCGAATTTTGTACAATAGGCACAATGTCGATTTAAGTACAAGAGGACTGACACTTTCACTTTCTACGATTTGAACCTCTCCTGTGAGTCCAGTTTTAGATTCCGATGCTTCGCTTCAGGTTCACTGTATACCTTGCACCTTCTTATTGAAGATGAAACACAGAAATTGCATCCGAATTTTATGCAAAATGCACAATGCAGACTTAAGTACAAGCGGACTTACACTCTCACTTTCTACGATTTGAACCTCTCCTGGAGCCCAGTTTTAGATTCCGATGCTTCACTTCAGGTTTACTGAATATTTGCACATTCTTATTGACGATGAAACACAGAAATTGCATCCGAATTTATTACAAAAGGCACAATGCCGACTTAAGTACAAGAGGACTGACACTCTCACGTTCTACGATTTGAACCTGTCCTGTGAGTCCAGTTTTCGATTCTGATGCTTCACTTCTGGTTTACTGAATATCTTGCATATTCTTATTGACGATGAGACACAGTAATTGCATCCGAATTTAATACAAAAGGCACAATGCCGACTTAAGTACAAGAGGACCGACACTCTAACTTTCTATGTTTTGAACCTCTCCAGTGGGTCCAGTTTTAGATTCCGATGCTTCACTGCAGGTTTACTGTATCCCTTGGACCTTCTTATTTGCGATGAAACACAGAGTTTGCATCCGAATTTAATACAAAAGGCAAAATGCCGACTTAAGTACAAGAGGACTGACACTCTAACTTTCCATGATTTGAACCTCTCCTATGAGTCCAGTTTTTGATTCCAATGCTTCACTTCAGGTATACTGTATCCCTTGGACCATCTTATTGACGATGAAACACAGAAATTGCATCCGAATTCAATACAAAAGGCACAATGCCGACTTAAGTAAAAGAGGACTGACACTTTCACTTTCTTTGATTTGAACCTCTCCTGTGAGTCCAGTTCTAGATTCCGATGCTTCACTTCAGGTTTGCAGTATACCTTGGACCTTCTTATTGACGATGAAACACAAAAATTGCATCCGAATTTAATACAAAATGCAGAATGCCAACATAAGTACAAGAGGACTGACACTCTAACTTTCTATGTTTTGAACCTCTCCTGTGAGTCCGGTTTTAGATTCCGATGCTTCACTTCAGGTTTACTGTATACCTTGCACCTTCTTATTGACGATGAAACACAGAAATTGCTTCCGAATTTTGTACAATAGGCACAATGTCGATTTAAGTACAAGAGGACTGACACTTTCACTTTCTACGATTTGAACCTCTCCTGTGAGTCCAGTTTTAGATTCCGATGCTTCGCTTCAGGTTCACTGTACACCTTGCACCTTCTTATTGAAGATGAAACACAGAAATTGCATCCGAATTCAATACAAAAGACGCAATGCCGACTTAAGTAAAAGAGGACTGACACTCTCACTTTCTGTGATTTGAACCTCTCCTGTGAGTCCAGTTTTAGATTCCGATGCCACACTTCAGGTTTACTGTATACCTTTGACCTTCTTATTGACGATGAGACACAGTAATTGCATCCGAATTTAATACAAAAGGCACAATGCCGACTTAAGTACAAGAGGACCGACACTCTAACTGTCTATGTTTTGAACCTCTCCTGTGAGTCCAGTTTTATATTCCGATGCTTCACTTCAGGTTTACTGTATCCCTTGGACCTTCTTATTTGCGATGAAACACAGAGTTTGCATCCGAATTTAATACAAAAGGCACAATGCCAACATAAGTACAAGAGGACTGACACTCTAACTTTCCATGATTTGAACCTCTCCTATGAATCCAGTTTTGGATTCCGATGCTTCACTTCAGGTTTACTGTATCCCTTGGACCATCTTATTGACGATGAAACACAGAAATTGCATCCGAATTCAATACAAAAGACACAATGATGACTTAAGTACGAGAGGACTGCCACTCTCACTTTCTTTGATTTGAACCTCTCCTGTGAGCCCAGTATTAGATTCCGATGCTTCACTTCAGGTTTACTGTATCCCTTGGACAATCTTATTTACGATAAAACACTGAGTTTGCATCGCAATTAAATTCAAAAAGCACAATGCCGACTTAAGTACAAGAGGACTGACACTCTAACTTTCTATGTTTTGAACCTCTCCTGTGAGTCCGGTTTTAGATTCCGATGCTTCACTTCAGGTTTACTGTATACCTTGCACCTTCTTATTGACGATGAAACACAGAAATTTCTTCCGAATTTTGTACAATAGGCACAATGTCGATTTAAGTACAAGAGGACTGACACTTTCACTTTCTACGATTTGAACCTCTCCTGTGAGTCCAGTTTTAGATTCCGATGCTTCGCTTGAGGTTCACTGTATACCTTGCACCTTCTTATTGAAGATGAAACACAGAAATTGCATCCGAATTCAATACAAAAGGCACAATTCCGACTTAAGTACAAGAGGACTGACACTCTCACTTTCTTTCATTTGAACCGCTCCTGTGAGTCCAGCTTTAGATTCCGATGCTTCACTTCAGGTTTACTGTATCACTTTGACCTTCTTATTGACGATGAAACACAGAAATTGCATCCGAATTTAACACAAAAGGCACAATGCCGACTTAAGTAAAAGAGGACTGACACTCTCACTTTCTGTGATTTGAACCTCTCCTGTGAGTCCAGTTTTAGATTCCGATGCCACACTTCAGGTTTACTGTATACCTTTGACCTTCTTATTGACGATGAGACACAGTAATTGCATCCGAATTTAATACAAAAGGCACAATGCCGACTTAAGTACAAGAGGACCGACACTCTAACTGTCTATGTTTTGAACCTCTCCTGTGAGGCCAGTTTTAGATTCCGATGCTTCACTTCAGGTTTACTGTATCCCTTGGACCATCTTATTTGCGATGAAACACAGAGTTTGCATCCGAATTTAATACAAAAGGCACAATGCCAACTTAAGTACAAGAGGACTGACACTCTAACTTTCCATGATATGAACCTCTCCTATGAATCCAGTTTTAGATTCCGATGCTTCACTTCAGGTTTACTGTATCCCTTGGACCATCTTATTGACGATGAAACACAGAAATTGCATCCGAATTCAATACAAAAGACACAATGATGACTTAAGTACAAGAGGACTGCCACTCTCACTTTCTTTGATTTGAACCTCTCCTGTGAGCCTAGTATTAGATTCCGATGCTTCACTTCAGGTTTACTGTATCCCTTGGACAATCTTATTTACGATGAAACACTGAGTTTGCATCGGAATTAAATTCAAAAAGCACAATGCCGACTTAAGTACAAGAGGACTGACACTCTCACTTTCTTTGATTTGAAGCTCTCCTTTGAGTCCAGTTCTAGATTCCGATGCTTCGCTTCAGGTTCACTGTATACCTTGCACCTTCTTATTGAAGATGAAACACAGAAATTGCATCCGAATTTAATGCAAAATGCACAATGCAGACTTAAGTACAAGCGGACTTACACTCTCACTTTCTACGATTTGAACCTCTCCTGTGAGCCCATTTTTAGATTCCGATGCTTCACTTCAGGTTTACTGAATATCTTGCACATTCTTATTGACGATGAAACACAGAAATTGCATCCGAATTTATTACAAAAGGCACAATGACGACTTAAGTAAAAGAGGACTGACACACACACTTTCTATCATTTGAACCTCTCCTGTGAGTCTAGTTTTAGATTCCGATGCTTCACTTGAGGTTTACTGTATACCTGGGGCCCTCTTATTGAAGATGAAACGCTGAAATTGCATCCGAATTTAATACAAAAGGCACAATGCCGACTTAAGTAAAAGAGGACTGACACTCTCACTATCTTTGATTTGAACCTCTCCTGTGAGTCCAGTTCTAGATTCCGATGCTTCACTTCAGGTTTGCAGTATACCTTGGACCTTCTTATTGACGATGAAACACAAATATTGCATCCGAATTTAATACAAAATGCAGAATGCCAACTTAAGTACAAGAGGACTGACACTCTAACTTTCTATGTTTTGAACCTCTCCTGTGAGTCCGGTTTTAGATTCCGATGCTTCACTTCAGGTTTACTGTATACCTTGCACCTTCTTATTGACGATGAAACACAGAAATTGCTTCCGAATTTTGTACAATAGGCACAATGTCGATTTAAGTACAAGAGGACTGACTCTTTCACTTTCTACGATTTGAACCTCTCCTGTGAGTCCAGTTTTAGATTCCGATGCTTCGCTTGAGGTTCACTGTATACCTTGCACCTTCTTATTGAAGATGAAACACAGAAATTGCATCCGAATTCAATACAAAAGACACAATGCCGACTTAAGTACAAGTGGACTGACACTCTCTCTTTCTTTGATTTGAACCTCTCCTCTGAGTCCAGGTTTGATTCCGATGCTTCACTTCAGGTTTACTGTATCCCTTGGACCATCTTAATGACGATGAAACACAGAAATTGCATCCGAATTCAATACAAAAGGCACAATTTTGACTTAAGTACAAGAGGATTGACACTCTCACTTTCTTTCATTTGAACCTCTCCTGTGAGTCCAGCTTTAGATTCCGATGCTTCACTTCAGGTTTACTGTATCACTTTGACCTTCTTATTGACGATGAAACACAGAAATTGCATCCGAATTCAACACAAAAGGCACAATGCCGACATAAGTAAAAGAGGACTGACACTCTCACTTTCTGTGATTTGAACCTCTCCTGTGAGTCCAGTTTTAGATTCCGATGCCACACTTCAGGTTTACTGTATACCTTTGACCTTCTTATTGACGATGAGACACAGTAATTGCATCCGAATTTAATACAAAAGGCACAATGCCGACTTAAGTACAAGAGGACCGACACTCTAACTGTCTATGTTTTGAACCTCTCCTGTGAGTCCAGTTTTAGATTCCGATGCTTCACCCCAGGTTTACTGTATCCCTTGGACCTTCTTATTTGCGATGAAACACAGAGTTTGCATCCGAATTTAATACAAAAGGCACAATGCCAACTTAAGTACAAGAGGACTGACACTCTAACTTTCCATGATTTGAACCTCTCCTATGAGACCAGTTTTAGATTCCGATGCTTCACTTCAGGTTTACTGTATCCCTTGGACCATCTTATTGACGATGAAACACAGAAATTGCATCCGAATTCAATACAAAAGACACAATGATGACTTAAGTACAAGAGGACTGCCACTCTCACTTTCTTTGATTTGAACCTCTCCTGTGAGCCTAGTATTAGATTCCGATGCTTCACTTCAGGTTTACTGTATCCCTTGGACAATCTTATTTACGATGAAACACTGAGTTTGCATCGGAATTAAATTCAAAAAGCACAATGCCGACTTAAGTACAAGAGGACTGACACTCTCACTTTCTTTGAATTGAACCTCTCCTTTGAGTCCAGTTCTAGATTCCGATGCTTCATTTCAGGTTTGCAGTATACCTTGGACCTTCTTATTGACGATGAAACACAAAAATTGCTTCCGAATTTAATACAAAATGCAGAATGCCAACTTAAGTACAAGAGGACTGACACTCTAACTTTCTATGATTTGAACCCCTCCTGTGATTCCAGTTTTAGATTCCGATGCTTCACTTCAGTTTTTCAGTATCCCTTGGACCTTCTTTTTGACGATGAAACACAGAAATTGCATCCAAATTAAATATCAAAGGCACAATGCCGACTTAAGTACAAGAGGACTGAAACTCTCACTTTCTATGATTTGAACCTCTCCTGTGAGACCAGTTTTAGATTCAGATGCTTCACTTCAGGTTTACTGTATACCTTGCACCTTTTTATTGACGATGAAACACAGAAATTGCATCGGAATTAAATCCAAAAATCACAAAGCCGACTTAAGTACAAGAGGACTGACACTCTAACTTTCTAAGATTTGAACCTCTCCTGTGAGTCCAGTTTTAGATTCCGATGCTACACTTCAGGTTTGCTGTATAACTTGGACCTTCTTATTGACGATGAAACACAGAAATTGCATCCGAATTTAATACAAAAGGCACAATGCCGACTTAAGTAAAAGAGGACTGACACTCTCACTTTCTGTGATTTGAACCTCTCCTGTGAGTCCAGTTTTAGATTCCGATGAAACACTTTAGGTTTACTGTATACCTTTGACCTTCTTACTGACGATGAGACACAGTAATTGCATCCGAATTTAATACAAAAGGCACAATGCCGACTTAAGTACAAGAGGACCGACACTCTAACTTTCTATGATTTGAACCTCTCCTATGAGTCCAGTTTTAGATTCCGATGCTTCACTTCGGGTTTACTGCATCCCTTGGACCTTCTTATTGACGATGAAACACAGAGTTTGCATCCGATTTGAATACAAAAGGCGCAATGCCGACATAAGTACAAGAGGACTGGCACTCTAACTTTGTATGATTTGAACCTCTCTTCTGAGTCCAGTTTTAGATTCCGATGCTTCACTTCAGGTTTACTGTATCCCCTGGACCTTCATATTGACGATGAAACACAGAAATTGCATCCGAATTTAATACAAAAAATTTTTTTTTTCCCCCTCCTTTTTCCTACTGACACTCTCACTTTCTGTGATTTGAACCTCTCCTCTGAGTCCAGTTTTAGATTCCGATGCTACACTTCAGGTTTACTGTATACCTTTGACCTTCTTATTGACGATGAGACACAGTAATTGCATCCGAATTTAATACAAAAGGCACAATGCCGACTTAAGTTCAAGAGGACCGATACTCTAACTGTCTATGTTTTTGAACCTCTCCTGTGAGTCCAGTTTTAGATTCCGATGCTTCACTTCAGGTTTACTGTATCCCTTGGACCTTCTTCTTTACGATGAAACACTGAGTTTGCATCGGAATTAAATTCAAAAAGCACAATGCCGACTTAAGTACAAGAGGACTGACACTCTCAATTTCTATTATTTGAACCTCTCCTGTGAGTCCAGTTTTAGATTCCGATGCTTCTTTTCAGGTTTACTGTATACCTTGCACCTTCTTTTTGACGATGAAACACAGAAATTGCATCCGAATTTAATACAAAAGGCACAATGCCGACTTAAGTACAAGAGGATTGACACTCTCACTTTCCATGATATTAACCTCCCCTGTGAGTCCGGTGTTAGATTCCGATGCTTCACTTCAGGTTTACTGTATACCTTGCACCTTCTTATTGACGATGAAACACAGAAATTGCATCCGAATTTAGTACAATAGGCACAATGCCGATTTAAGTACAAGAGGACTGACACTTTCACTTTCTACGATATGAACCTCTTCTGTGAGTCCAGTTTTAGATTCCGATGCTTCACTTCAGGTTTACTGTATGCCTTGCACCTTCTTATTGAAGATGAAACACAGAAATTGCATCCGAGTTTAATACAAAATGCACAATGCCGACTTAAGTACAAGAGGACTGACACTCTCACATTCTACGATTTGAACCTCTCCTGTGAGCCCAGTTTTAGATTCCGATGCTTCACTTCAGGTTTACTGTAAATCTTGCACATTCTTACTGACGATGAAACACAGAAATTGCATCCGAATTTGATACAAAAGGCACAATGCCGACTTAAGTACTGGAGGAGTGACACTCTCACGTTCTACGATTTGAACCTGTCCTGTGAGTCCTGTTTTCGATTCCGATGTTTCACTTCAGGTTTACTGTATCCCTTGGACCTTCTTATTGACGAAGAAACATAGAAATTGCATCCGAATTTAATACAAAAGGCTTAATGCCGACTTAAGTAAAAGAGGACTGACACTCTCACTTTCTGTGATTTGAACCTCTCCTGTGAGTCCAGTAACCGACTCCGATGCTACACTTCAGGTTCACTGTATACCTTTGACCTTCTTATTGACGATGAAACACATAAATTGCATCCGAATTTAATACCAAAGGCACAATGCCGACTTATGTACAAGAGTACTTACACTCTCACTTTCTATGATTTGAACCTCTCCTGTGAGACCAGTTTTAGATTCAGATGCTTCACTTCAGGTTTTGTGTATCCCTAGGACCTTCTTATTGACGATGAAACACAGAAATTGCATTCGAATGTAATACAAAATTCACAATGCCGACTTAAGTACAAGAGGACTAACGCTGTCACTATCTATGATTTGAACCTCTCCTGTGAGTCCAGTTTCAGATTCCGATGCTTCACTTCAGGTTTACTGTATCCCTTGGACATCTTATTGACGATGAAACACAGAAATTGCATCCGAATTTAATACAAAAGGCACAATGCCGACATAAGTACAAGAGGACTGACACTCTCACTTTCTATGATTTGAACCTCTCCTGTGAGACCAGTTTTAGATTCAGATGCTTCACTTCAGGTTTACTGTATCCCTAGGACCTTCTTATTGACGATGAAACACAGAAATTGCATCCGAATTTGATACAAAAGGCACAATGCCGACATAAGTACAGTAGGAGTGACACTCTCACGTTCTACGATTTGAACCTTTCCGGTGAGTCTAGTTTTAGATTCCGATGCTTCACTTCAGGTTTACTGTATACCTTGCACCTACTTATTGACGATGAAACACAGAACTAGCATCCGAATTTAGTACAATAGGCACAATGCCGATTGAAGTACAAGAGGACTGACACTTTCACTTTCTACGATTTGAACCTCTCCTGTGAGTCCAGTTTTAGATTCCGATGCCTCACTTCAGGTTTACTGTATACCTTGCACCTTCTTATTGACGATGAAACACAGAAATTGCATCCGAATTTAGTACAATAGGCACAATGCCGATTTAAGTACAAGAGGACTGCCACTTTCACTTTCTACGATTTGAACCTCTCCTGTGAGTCCAGTTTTAGATTCCGATGGCTCACTTCAGGTTTACTGTATACCTTGCACCTTCTTATTGAAGATGAAACACAGAAATTGCATCCGAATTTAATACAAAAGGCACAATGTCGACTTAAGTAAAAGAGGACTGACACTCTCACTTTCTGTGATTTGAACCACTCCTGTGAGTCCAGTTTTGGATTCCGATGATACACTTCAGGTTTACTGTATACCTTTGACCTTCCTATTAACGATGAGACACAGTAATTGCATTCGAATTTAATACAAAAGGCACAATGCCGACTTAAGTAAAAGAGGACTGACACTCTCACTTTCTGTGATTTGAACGACTCCTGTGAGTCCAGTTTTGGATTCCGATGCTACACTTCAGGTTTACTGTATACCTTTGACCTTTCTATTAACGATGAGACACAGTAATTGCATCCGAATTTAATACAAAAGGCACAATGCCGACTTAAGTACAAGAGGACCGACACTCTAACTGTCTATGTTTTGAACCTCTCCTGTGAGTCTAGTTTTAGATTCCGATGCTTCACTTCAGGTTTACTGTATCCCTTGGACCTTCTTATTTACGATGAAACACTGAGTTTGCATCGGATTAAATTCAAAAAGCACAATGCCGACTTAAGTACAAGAGCACTGACACTCTCACTTTCTTTGATTTGAACCTCTCCTGTGAGTCCAGTTTTAGATTCCGATGCTTCACTTCAGGTTTACTGTTTACCTAGGACCTTCTTATTGACGATGAAACACAGAAATTGCATCCGAATTTAATACAAAAAGCACAATGCCGACTTAAGTAAAAATGGACTGACACTCTCACTTTCTGTGATTTGAACCTCTCCTCTGAGTCCAGTTTTAGATTCCGATGCTACACTTCAGGTTTACTGTATACCTTTGACCTTCTTATTGACGATGAGACACAGTAATTGCATCCGAATTTAATACAAAATGCACAATGCCGACCTAAGTACAAGAGGACCGACACTCTAACTGCTTATGTTTTTGAACCACTCCTGTGAGTCCAGTTTTGATTCCGATGCTTCACTTCAGGTTTACTGTATTCCTAGTACCTTCTTATTGACGATGAAACACAGAAATTGCATCCGAATATAATACAAAAGGCACAATGCCGTCTTAAGTAAAAGAGGACTGACACTCTCACTTTCTGTGATTTGAACCTCTCCTCTGAGTCCAGTTTTAGATTCCGATGCTACACTACAGGTTTACTGTATACCTTCGACCTTCTTATTGACGATGAAACACAGAAATTGCATCCGAATTTAATACAAAAGGCACAATGCCGACTTAAGTACAAGAGGATTGACACTCTCACTTTCCATGATTTTAACCTCTCCTGTGAGTCCGGTGTTAGATTCCGATGCTTCACTTCAGGTTTACTGTATACCTTGCACATTCTTATTGACGACGAAACACAGAAATTGCATCCGAATTTAGTACAATAGGCACAATGCCGATTTAAGTACAAGAGGACGGACACTTTCACTTTCTACGATTTGAACCTCTCCTGTGAGTCCAGTTTTAGATTCCGATGCTTCACTTCAGGTTTAGTGTATCCCTTGGACGTCCTTATGGACGATGAAACACAGAAATGGCATCCGAATTTAATACAAAAGGCACAATGCCGACTTAAGTACAAGGGCACTGACACTCTAACCTTGTATGATTTGAACCCCTCCTGTCAGTCCAGTTTTAGATTCCGATGCTTCACTTCAGGTTTAGTGTATCCCTTGGACGTCCTTATGGACGATGAAACACAGAAATGGCATCCGAATTTAATACAAAAGGCACAATGCTGACTTAAGTAAAAGAGGACTGACACTATCACTTTCTGTGATTTGAACCTCTCCTGTGAGTCCAGTTTTGGATTCCGATGCTACACTTCAGGTTTACTGTATACCTTTGACCTTCTTATTGTCGATGAAACACATAAATTGCATCCGAATTTAATACCAAAGGCACAATGCCGACTTATGTACAAGAGTACTGACACTCTCACTCTCTATGATTTGAACCTCTCCTGTGAGACCAGTTTTAGATTCAGATGCTTCACTTCAGGTTTACTGTATCGCTTGGACCTTCTTATTGACGATGAAACACAGAAATTGCATTCGAATTTAATACAAAATTCACAATGCCGACTTTAGTACAAGAGGACTAACTCTGTCACTATCTATGATTTGAACCTCTCCTGTGAGTCCAGTTTCAGATTCCGATGCTTCACTTCAGGTTTACTGTATCCCTTGGACATCTTATTGACGAGGAAACACAGAAATTGCATCCGAATTCAATACAAAAAGCACAATGCCGACTTAAGTGTAAGAGGACTGACACTCTTACTTTCTATGATTTGAACCCATCCTGTGAGTCCACTTTTAGATTCCGATGCTTTACTTCAGGTTCACTGTATCCCTTGGACCTTCTTATTGACGATGAAACACAGAGTTTGCATTCGAATTTAATACAAAAGGCACAATGCCGACTTAAGTACAAGAGGACTGACACTCTCACTTTCCATGACTTGAATCTCTCCTGTGAGTCCGGTGTTAGATTCCGATGCTTCACTTCAGGTTTACTGTATACCCTGCACCTTCTTATTGACGATGAAACACAGAAATAGCATCCGAATTTAGTACAATAGGCACAATGCCGATTTCAGTACAAGAGGACTGACACTTTCACTTTCTACGATTTGAAATTCTCCTGTGAGTCCAGTTTTAGATTCCGATGCTTCACTTCAGGTTTACTGTATACCTTGCACCTTCTTATTGACGATGAAACACAGAAATTGAATCCGAATTTAGTACAATAGGCACAATGCCGATTTAAGTACAAGAGGACTGACACTTTCACTTTCTACGATTTGAACCTCTCCTGTGAGTCCAGTTTTAGATTCCGATGCCTCACTTCAGGTTTACTGTATACCTTGCAAATTCTTATTGAAGATGAAACACAGAAATTGCATCCGAATTTAATACAAAATGGACAATGCCGACTTAAGTATTGGAGGACTGACACTCTCACGTTCTACGATTTGAACCTGTCCTGTGAGTCCAGTTTTCGATTCCGATGCTTCACTTCAGGTTTACTGTATCGCTTGGACCTTCTTATTGACGATGTAACACTGAAATTGCATCCGAATTTAAAACAAAATACACAATGCCGACTTAATGAAAAGAGGACTGACACTCTCACTTTCTACGATTTGAACCTTTCCTGTGAGTCCAGTTTTAGATTCCGATGCTTCACTTCGGGTTTACTATATGCCTTGCACCTTCTTTTTGACGATGAAACACAGAAATTGCATCTGAATTTAATACAAAAGGCACAATGCCGACTTAATGAAAAGAGGACTGACACTCTCACTTTCTACGATTTGAACCTTTCCTGTGAGTCCAGTTTTAGATTCCGATGCTTCACTTCAGGTTTACTGTATCCCTTGGACCTTCTTATTGACGATGAAACACAGAAATTGCATCCGAATTTAATACAAAATTCACAATGAAGACTTAAGTACAAGAGGACTAACGCTGTCACTATCTATGATTTGAACCTCTACTGTGAGTCCCGTTTCAGATTCCGATGTTTCACTTCAGGTTTACTGTATCCCTTGGACATCATATTGACGATGAAACACAGAAATTGCATCCGAATTCAATACAAAAAGCACAATGCCGACTTAAGTGTTAGAGGACTGACACACTTACTTTCTATGATTTGAACCTATCCTGTGAGTCCATTTTTAGATTCCGATGCTTTACTTCAGGTTTACTGTATCCCTTGGACCTTCTTATTGACGATGAAACACAGAGTTTGCATTCGTATTTAATACAAAATCACAATGCCGACTTAGTACAAGAGGACTGACAATCTAACTTTCTATGATTTGATCCTCTCCTGTGAGTCCAGTTTTAGATTCCGATGCTTCACTTCAGGTTTACTGTATCCCTTGGACCTTCTTATTGACGATGAAACACAGAAATTGCATCCGAATTTAAGACAAAATACACAATGCCGACTTAATGAAAAGAGGACTGACACTCTCACTTTCTACGATTTGAACCTTTCCTGTGAGTCCAGTTTTAGATTCCGATGCTTCACTTCAGGTTTACTATATGCCTTGCACCTTCTTTATGACGATGAAACACAGAAATTGCGTCCGAATTTAATACAAAAGGCACAATGCCGATTTAAGTACAAGAGGTCTGACACTTTCACTTTCTGCGATTTCAACCTCTCCTGTGAGTCCAGTTTTAGATGCCGATGCTTCACTTCAGGTTTACTGTATACCTTGCACCTTCTTATTGAAGATGAAACACAAAAATTGCATCCGAGTTTAATACAAAATGCACAATGCCGACTTAAGTACAAGAGGACTGACACTCTCACTTTCTACGATTTGAACCTCTCCTGTGAGCCCAGTTTTAGATTCCGATGCTTCACTTCAGGTTTACTGTATCCCTTGGACCTTCTTATTGACGACGAAACACAGAAATTGCATCCGAATATAATACAAAAGGCTTAATGCCGACTTAAGTAAAAGAGGACTGACACTCTCACTTTCTATGATTTGAACCTCTTCTGTGAGTCTAGTTTAAGATTCCGATGCTTCACTTCAGGTTTACTGTATACCTTGCACCTTCTTATTGGAGATGAAACACAAAAATTGCATCCGAGTTTAATACAAAATGCACAATGCCGACTTAAGTACAAGAGGACTGACACTCTTACTTTCTGTGATTTGAACCTCTCCTGTGAGTCCAGTTTTGGATTCCGATGCTACACTTCAGGTTTACTGTATACCTTTGACCTTCTTATTGACGATGAAACACATAAATTGCATCCGAATTTAATACCAAAGGCACCATGCCGACTTATGTACAAGAGTACTGACACTCTCACTTTCTATGATTTGAACCTCTCCTGTGAGACCAGTTTTAGATTCAGATGCTTCACTTCAGGTTTACTGTATCCCTTGGACCTTCTTATTGACGATGAAACACTGAAATTGCATCCGAATTTAAAACAAAATACACAATGCCGACTTAATGAAAAGAGGACTGACACTCTCACTTTCTACGATTTGAACCTTTCCTGTGAGTCCAGTTTTAGATTCCGATGCTTCACTTCAGGTTTACTATATGCCTCGCACCTTCTTTTTGACGATGAAACACAGAAATTGCATCCGAATTTAATACAAAAGGCACAATGCCGACTTAATGAAAAGAGGACTGACACTCTCTCTTTCTAAGATTTGAACCTTTCCTGTGAGTCCAGTTTTAGATTCCGATGCTTCACTTCATGTTTACTGTATCCCTTGGACCTTCTTATTGACGATGAAACACAGAAATTGCATCCGAATTTAATACAAAATTCACAATGAAGACTTAAGTACAAGAGGACTAACGCTGTCACTATCTATGATTTGAACCTCTACTGTGAGTCCCGTTTCAGATTCCGATGTTTCACTTCAGGTTTACTGTATCCCTTGGACATCATATTGACGATGAAACACAGAAATTGCATCCGAATTCAATACAAAAAGCACAATGCCGACTTAAGGGTTAGAGGACTGACACTCTTACTTTCTATGATTTGAACCTATCCTGTGAGTCCATTTTTAGATTCCGATGCTTTACTTCATGTTTACTGTATCCCTTGGACCTTCTTATTGACGATGAAACACAGAGTTTGCATTCGTATTTAATACAAAATCACAATGCCGACTTAGTACAAGAGGACTGACTCTCTAACTTTCTATGATTTGATCCTCTCCTGTGAGTCCAGTTTTAGATTCCGATGCTTAACTTCAGGTTTACTGTATCCCTTGGACCTTCTTATTGACGATGAAACACAGAAATTGCATCCGAATTTAAAACAAAATACACAATGCCGACTTAATGAAAAGAGGACTGACACTCTCACTTTCTACGATTTGAACCTTTCCTGTGAGTCCAGTTTTAGATTCCGATGCTTCACTTCAGGTTTACTATATGCCTTGCACCTTCTTTTTGACGATGAAACACAGATATTGCATCCGAATTTAATACAAAAGGCACAATGCCGACTTAATGAAAAGAGGACTGACACTCTCACTTTCTAAGATTTGAACCTTTCCTGTGAGTCCAGTTTTAGATTCCGATGCTTCACTTCATGTTTACTGTATCCCTTGGACCTTCTTATTGACGATGAAACACAGAAATTGCATCCGAATTTAATACAAAATTCACAATGAAGACTTAAGTACAAGAGGACTAACGCTGTCACTATCTATGATTTGAACCTATCCTGTGAGTCCGGTGTTAGATTCCGATGCTTCGCTTCAGGTTTACTGTATACCTTGCACCTTCTTATTGACGATGAAATACAGAAATAGCATCCGAATTTAGCACAATAGGCACAATGCCGATTTAAGTACAAGAGGACTGACACTTTCACTTTCTACGATTTGAACCTCTCCTGTGAGCCCAGTTTTAGATTCTGATGCTTCACTTCAGGTTTACTGTATATCTTGCACATTCTTATTGACGATGAAACACAGAAATTGCATCCGAATTTAATACAAAAGGCTCAATGCGGACTTAAGTACAGGAGGACAGACACTCTCACGTTCAACGATTTGATACTGTCCTGTGAGTCCACTTTTCGATTCCGATGCTTCACTTCAGGTTTACTGTATCCCTTGGACCTTCTTATTGACGACGAAACACAGAAATTGCATCCGAATTTAATACTTAAGTAAAAGAGGCTGACACTCTCACTTTCTATGATTTGAACCGCTCCTGTGAGTCTAGTTTTAGATTCCGATGCTTCACTTCAGGTTTACTGTATCCCTTGGACCTTCTTATTGACGATGATACAAGGAGTTTGCATGCGAATTCAATACAAAAGGCACAATGGCGAGTTAAGTACAAGAGCACTGACACTCTAACTTTGTATGATTTGAACCTCTCCTGTGAGTCCAGTTTTCGATTCCGATGCTTCACTTCAGGTTTACTGTATCCCTTGGACCTTCTTATTGACGACGAAACACAGAAATTGCTTCCGAATTTAATACAAAAGGCATAATGCCGACTTAAGTACAAGAGGACTGACACTCTCACTTTCTTTGATTTGAACCTCTCCTGTGAGTCTAGTTTTAGATTCCGATGCTTCAGTTCAGGTTTACTGTATACCTGGGAACCTCTTATTGACGATGAAACACAAAAATTGCATCCGAATTTAATACAAAAGGCACAATGCCGACCTAAGTAGTAGAGGACTGAAACTCTCACTTTTTATGATGTGAACCTCTCCTGTGAGTCCAGTTTTGGATTCCGATGCTTCACTTTAGGTTTACTGTATCCCTTGGACCATCTTATTGACGATGAAACACAGAAATTGCATCCGAATTCAATACAAAAGGCACAATGCCGACTTAAGTACAGGAGGACTGACACTCCCACTGTCTTTGATTTGAACCTCTCCTGTGAGTCCAGTTTTCGATTCCGACGCTTCACTTCAGGTTTACTGTATCCCTTGGACCTTCTTATTGACGACGAAACACAGAAATTGCATCCGAATTTATAACATAAGGCACAATGCTGACTTAAGTAAAGAGGACTGACACTCTCACTTTCTATGTTATGAACCTCTCCTGTGAGTCTAGTTTTAGATTCCGATGCTTTACTTCAGGTTTACTGTATACCTGGGACCCTCTTATTGACGATGAAACACAGAAATTGCATCTAAATTTAATACAAAAGGCACAATGCCGACTTAAGTAAAAGAGGACTGACACTCTCACTATCTGTGATTTGAACCTCTCCTGTGAGTCCAATTTTAGATTCCGATGCTTCACTTCAGGTTTACTGTATACCTTGCACCTTCTTATTGAAAATAAAACACAGAAATTGCATCCGAGTTTAATACAAAATGCACAATGCCGACTTAAGTACAAGAGGACTGACACTCTAACTTTCTATGATTTGAAGCTCTCCTGTGAGTCCAGTTTTAGATTCCGATTCTTCACTTCAGTTTTACTGTATCCCTTGGACCTTCTTTTTGACGATGAAACACAGAAATTGCATCCGAATTTAATACCAAAGGCACAATGCCGACTTAAGTACATGAGGACTGACACTCTCACTTTCTATGATTTGAACCTCTCCTGTGGGTCCAGGTTTAGATTCCGATGCTCCACTTCAGGTTTACTGTATCCCTTGGACCTTCTTATTGACGATGAAACACAGAAATTGCATTCGAATTTAATACAAAAGGCACAATGCCGACTTAAGTACAAGAGGACCGACACTCTAACTGTCTATGTTTTGAACCTGTCCTGTGAGTCCAGTTTTAGATTCCGATGCTTCACTTCAGGTTTACTGTATCCCTTGGACCTTCTTCTTTACGATGAAACACTGAGTTTGCATCGGAATTAAATTCAAAATGCACAATGCCGACTTAAGTACAAGAGGACTGACACTCTCACTTTCTATGATTTGAACCTGTCCTGTGAGTCCTGTTTTAGATTCCGATGCTTCACTCCAGGTTTACTGTATACCTTGCACCTTCTTATTGAGGATAAAACACAGAAATTGCATCCGAGTTTAATACGAAATGCACAATGCCGACTTAAGTACAAGAGGACTGACTCTCTCACTTTCTACGATTTGAACCTCTCCTGTGAGCCCAGTTTTAGATTCCGATGCTTCACTTCAGGTTTACTGTATATCTTGCACATTCTTATTGACGATGAAACACAGAAATTGCATCCGAATTTAATACAAAAGGCACAATGCCGACTTAAGTACAGGAGGACTGACACTCTCACGTTCTACGATTTGAACCTGTCCTGTGAGTCTAGTAAAGATTCCGATGTTTCACTTCAGGTTTACTGTATCCCTTGGACCTTCTTATTGACGATGAAACACAGAGTTTGCATCCGAATTTAATACAAGAGGCACAATGCCGACTGAAGTACAAGAGCGCTTACACTCTAACCTTGTATGATTTGAACCTCTCCTGTGAGTCCAGATTTAGATTCCGATGCTTCACTTCAGGTTACCTGTATCCCTTGGACCTTCTTATTGACGATGAAACACAGAAATGGCATCCGAATTTAATACAAAAGTCACAATGCCGACTTAAGTAAAAGAGGACTGACACTCTAACTTTCTGTGATTTGAACCTCTCCTGTGAGTCCATTTTGGATTCTGATGCTACACTTCAGGTTTACTGTATACCTCTGACTTTCTTATTGACGATGAAACACATAAATTGCATCCGAATTTAATACCAAAGGCACAATGCCGACTTATGTACAAGAGTACTGACACTCTCACTTTCTATGATTTGAACCTCTCCTGTGAGACCAGATTTAGATTTAGATGCTTCACTTCAGTTTTACTGTATCCCTTGGACCTTCTTATTGACGATGAAACACAGAAACTGCATTCGAATTTAATACAAAATTCACAATGCCGACTTAAGTACAAGAGGACTAACGCTGTCACTATCTATGATTTGAACGTCTCCTGTGAGTCCAGTTTCAGATTCCGATGCTTCACTTCAGGTTTACTGTATCCCTTGGACATCTTATTGACGATGAAACAAAGAAATTGCATCCGAATTCAATACAAAAAGCACAATGCCGACTTAAGTGTAAGAGGACTGACACTCTTACATTCTATGATTTGAACCTATCCTGTGAGTCCACTTTTAGATTCCGATGCTTTACTTCAGGTTTACTGTATCCCTTGGACCTTCTTATTCACGATGAAACACAGAGTTTGCATTCGAATTTAATACAAAAGGCACAATGCCGACTTAAGTACAAGAGGACTGATACTCTAACTTTCTATGATTTGATCCTCTCCTGTGAGTCCAGTTTTAGATTCCGATGCTTCACTTCAGGTTTACTGTATCCCTTGGACCCTCTTATTGACGATGAAACACAGAAATTGCATCCGATTTTAAAACAAAATACACAATGCCGACTTAATTAGAAGAGGACTGACACTCTCACTTTCTACGATTTGAACCTTTCCTGTGAGTCCAGTTTTAGATTCCGATGCTGCACTTCAGGTTTACTGTATCCCTTGGACCTTCTTATTGACGACGAAACACAGAAATTGCTTCCGAATTTAATACAAAAGGCATAATGCCGACTTAAGTACAGGAGGACTGACACTTTCACTTTCTACGATTTGAACCTCTCCTGTGAGTCCAGTTATAGGTTCCGATGCCTCACTTCAGGTTTACTGTATACCTTGCACCTTCTTATTGAAGATGAAGCACAGAAATTGCATCCGAATTTAATACAAAAGGCACAATGCCGACTAAAGTACAGGGGGACTGACACTCTCACGTTCTGCGATTTGAACCTGTCCTTTGAGTCCAGTTTTCGATTCCGATGCTTCACTTCAGGTTTACTGTATCCCTTGGACCTTCTTATTGACGACGAAACACAGAAATTGCTTCCGAATTTAATACAAAAGGCATAATGCCGACTTAAGTACAAGAGGACTGACACTCTCACATTCTTTGATTTGAACCTCTCCTGTGAGTCTAGTTTTAGATTCCGATGCTTCAGTTCACGTTTACTGTATACCTGGGAACCTCTTATTGACGATGAAACACAAAAATTGCATCCGAATTTAATACAAAAGGCACAATGCCGACTTAAGTAATACAGGACTGAAACTCTCACTTTTTATGATATGAAACTCTCCTGTGAGTCCAGTTTTGGATTCCGATGCTTCACTTTAGGTTTACTGTATCCCTTGGACCATCTTATTGGCGATGAAACACAGAAATTGCATCCGAATTCAATACAAAAGGCACAATGCCGACTTAAGTACAGGAGGACTGACACTCCCACTGTCTTTGATTTGAACCTCTCCTGTGAGTCCAGTTTTCGATTCCGACGCTTCACTTCAGGTTTACTGTATCCCTTGGACCTTCTTATTGACGACGAAACACAGAAATTGCATCCGAATTTATAACATAAGGCACAATGCTGACTTAAGTAAAGAGGACTTACAATCTCACTTTCTATGTTATGAACCTCTCCTGTGAGTCTAGTTTTAGATTCCGATGCTTCACTTCAGGTTTACTGTATACCTTGGACCTTCTTATTGACGATGAAACACAGAAATTGCATCCGAATTTAATAAAAAATGCAGAATGCCGACTTAAGTACAAGAGGACTGACATTCTAACTTTCTATGATTTGAAGCTCTCCTGTGAGTCCAGTTTTAGATTCCGATTCTTCACTTCAGTTTTACTGTATCCCTTGGACCTTCTTTTTGACGATGAAACACAGAAATTGCATCCGAATTTAATACCAAAGGCACAATGCCGACTTAAGTACATGAGGACTGACACTCTCACTTTCAATGATTTGAACCTCTCCTGTGGGTCCAGGTTTAGATTCCGATGCTCCACTTCAGGTTTACTGTATCCCTTGGACCTTCTTATTGACGATGAAACACAGAAATTGCATTCGAATTTAATACAAAAGGCACAATGCCGACTTAAGTACAAGAGGACCGACACTCTAACTGTCTATGTTTTGAACCTGTCCTGTGAGTCCAGTTTTAGATTCCGATGCTTCACTTCAGGTTTACTGTATCCCTTGGACCTTCTTCTTTACGATGAAACACTGAGTTTGCATCGGAATTAAATTCAAAATGCACAATGCCGACTTAAGTACAAGAGGACTGACACTCTCACTTTCTATGATTTGAACCTGTCCTGTGAGTCCTGTTTTAGATTCCGATGCTTCACTCCAGGTTTACTGTATACCTTGCACCTTCTTATTGAAGATAAAACACAGAAATTGCATCCGAGTTTAATACGAAATGCACAATGCCGACTTAAGTACAAGAGGACTGACTCTCTCACTTTCTACGATTTGAACCTCTCCTGTGAGCCCAGTTTTAGATTCCGATGCTTCACTTCAGGTTTACTGTATATCTTGCACATTCTTATTGACGATGAAACACAGAAATTGCATCCGAATTTAATACAAAAGGCACAATGCCGACTTAAGTACAGGAGGACTGACACTCTCACGTTCTACGATTTGAACCTGTCCTGTGAGTCCAGTTTTCGATTCCAATGCTTCACTTCAGGTTTACTGTATCCCTTGGTCCTTCTTATTGACGACGAAACACAGAAATTGCATCCGAATTTAATACAAAAGGCTTAATGCCGACTTAAGTAAAAGAGGACTGACACTCTCAGTTTCTATGATTTGAACCTCTCCTGTGAGTCTAGTTAAGATTCCGATGCTTCACTTCAGGTTTACTGTATCCCTTGGACCTTCTTATTGACGATGAAACACAGAGTTTGCATCCGAATTTAATACAAGAATCACAATGCCGACTGAAGTACAAGAGCGCTGACACTCTAACATTGTATGATTTGAACCTCTCCTGTGAGTCCAGATTTAGATTCCGATGCTTCACTTCAGGTTAACTGTATCCCTTGGACCTTCTTATTGACGATGAAACACAGAAATGGCATCCGAATTTAATACAAAAGTCACAATGCCGACTTAAGTAAAAGAGGACTGACACTCTAACTTTCTGTGATTTGAACCTCTCCTGTGAGTCCATTTTGGATTCCGATGCTACACTTCAGGTTTACTGTATACCTCTGACTTTCTTATTGACGATGAAACACATAAATTGCATCCGAATTTAATACCAAAGGCACAATGCCGACTTATGTACAAGAGTACTGACACTCTCACTTTCTATGATTTGAACCTCTCCTGTGAGACCAGATTTAGATTCAGATGCTTCACTTCAGTTTTACTGTATCCCTTGGACCTTCTTATTGACGATGAAATACAGAAACTGCATTCGAATTTAATACAAAATTCACAATGCCGACTTAAGTACAAGAGGACTAACGCTGTCACTATCTATGATTTGAACCTCTCCTGTGAGTCCACTTTTAGATTCCGATGCTTTACTTCAGGTTTACTGTATCCCTTGGACCTTCTTATTCACGATGAAACACAGAGTTTGCATTCGAATTTAATACAAAAGGCACAATGCCGACTTAAGTACAAGAGGACTGATACTCTAACTTTCTATGATTTGATCCTCTCCTGTGAGTCCAGTTTTAGATTCCGATGCTTCACTTCAGGTTTACTGTATCCCTTGGACCTTCTTATTGACGATGAAACACAGAAATTGCATCCGATTTTAAAACAAAATACACAATGCCGACTTAATTAGAAGAGGACTGACACTCTCACTTTCTACGATTTGAACCTTTCCTGTGAGTCCAGTTTTAGATTCCGATGCTTCACTTCAGGTTTACTGTATGTCTTGCACCTTCTTTTTGACGATGAAACACAGAAATTGCATCCGAATTTAATACAAAAGGCACAATGCCGACTTAAGTACAAGAGGACTGACACTCTCACTTTCCATGATTTGAACCTCTCCTGTGAGTCCGGTGTTAGATTCCGATGCTTCACTACAGGTTTACCGTATACCTTGCACCTTCTTATTGACGATGAAACACAGAAATAGCATCCGAATTTAGTACAATAGGCACAATGCCGATTTAAGTACAAGAGGACTGACACTTTCACTTTCTACGATTTGAACCTCTCCTCTGAGTCCAGTTTTAGATTCCGATGCTTCACTTCAGGTTTACTGTATACGTTGCACCTTCTTATTGACGATGAAACACAGAAATTGCATCCGAATTTAGTACTATACGCACAATGCCAATTTAAGTACTAGAGGACTGACACTTTCACTTTCTACGATTTGAACCTCTCCTGTGAGTCCAGTTATAGGTTCCGATGCCTCACTTCAGGTTTACTGTATACCTTGCACCTTCTTATTGAAGATGAAGCACAGAAATTGCATCCGAATTTAATACAAAAGGCACAATGCCGACTTAAGTACAGGGGGACTGACACTCTCACGTTCTGCGATTTGAACCTGTCCTTTGAGTCCAGTTTTCGATTCCGATGCTTCACTTCAGGTTTACTGTATCCCTTGGACCTTCTTATTGACGACGAAACACAGAAATTGCTTCCGAATTTAATACAAAAGGCATAATGCCGACTTAAGTACAAGAGGACTGACACTCTCAGTTTCTTTGATTTGAACCTCTCCTGTGAGTCTAGTTTTAGATTCCGATGCTTCAGTTCAGGTTTACTGTATACCTGGGAACCTCTTATTGACGATGAAACACAAAAATTGCATCCGAATTTAATACAAAAGGCACAATGCCGACTTAAGTAGTAGAGGACTGAAACTCTCACTTTTTATGATGTGAACCCCTCCTGTGAGTCCAGTTTTGGATTCCGATGCTTCACTTTAGGTTTACTGTATCCCTTGGACCATCTTATTGACGATGAAACACAGAAATTGCATCCGAATTCAATACAAAAGGCACAATGCCGACTTAAGTACATGAGGACTGACACTCTCACTTTCTATGATTTGAACCTCTCCTGTGAGTCCAGGTTTATATTCCGATGCTCCACTTCAGGTTTATTGTATCCCTTGGACCTTCTTATTGACGATGAAACACAGAAATTGCATTCGAATTTAATACAAAAGGCACAATGCCGACTGAAGTACAAGAGGACCGACACTCTAACTGTCTATGTTTTGAACCTCTCCTGTGAGTCCAGTTTTAGATTCCGATGCTTCACTTCAGGTTTACTGTATCCCTTGGACCTTCTTCTTTACGATGAAACACTGAGTTTGCATCGGAATTAAATTCAAAAAGCACAATGCCGACTTAAGTACAAGAGGACTGACACTCTCACTTTCTATGATTTGAACCTCTCCTGTGAGTCCAGTTTTAGATTCCGATGCTTCTTTTCAGGTTTACTGTATACCTTGCACGTCCTTTTTGACGATGAAACACAGAAATTGCATCCGAATTTAATACAAAAGGCACAATGCCGACTTAAGTTCAAGAGGATTGACACTCTTACTTTCCATGATTTTAACCTCTCCTGTGAGTCCGGTGTTAGATTCCGATGCTTCACTTCAGGTTTACTGTATACCTTGCACCTTCTTATTGACGATGAAACACAGAAATTGCATCCGAATTTAGTACAATAGGCACAATGCCGATTTAAGTACAAGAGGACTGACACTTTCACTTTCTACGATTTGAACCTCTCCTGTGAGTCCAATTTTAGATTCCGATGCTTCACTTCAGGTTTACTGTATACCTTGCACCTTCTTATTGAAAATAAAACACAGAAATTGCATCCGAGTTTAATACAAAATGCACAATGCCGACTTAAGTACAAGAGGACTGACACTCTAACTTTCTATGATTTGAAGCTCTCCTGTGAGTCCAGTTTTAGATTCCGATTCTTCACTTCAGTTTTACTGTATCCCTTGGACCTTCTTTTTGACGATGAAACACAGAAATTGCATCCGAATTTAATACCAAAGGCACAATGCCGACTTAAGTACATGAGGACTGACACTCTCACTTTCTATGATTTGAACCTCTCCTGTGGGTCCAGGTTTAGATTCCGATGCTCCACTTCAGGTTTACTGTATCCCTTGGACCTTCTTATTGACGATGAAACACAGAAATTGCATTCGAATTTAATACAAAAGGCACAATGCCGACTTAAGTACAAGAGGACCGACACTCTAACTGTCTATGTTTTGAACCTGTCCTGTGAGTCCAGTTTTAGATTCCGATGCTTCACTTCAGGTTTACTGTATCCCTTGGACCTTCTTCTTTACGATGAAACACTGAGTTTGCATCGGAATTAAATTCAAAATGCACAATGCCGACTTAAGTACAAGAGGACTGACACTCTCACTTTCTATGATTTGAACCTGTCCTGTGAGTCCTGTTTTAGATTCCGATGCTTCACTCCAGTTTTACTGTATACCTTGCACCTTCTTATTGAAGATAAAACACAGAAATTGCATCCGAGTTTATACGAAATGCACAATGCCGACTTAAGTACAAGAGGACTGACTCTCTCACTTTCTACGATTTGAACCTCTCCTGTGAGCCCAGTTTTAGATTCCGATGCTTCACTTCAGGTTTACTGTATATCTTGCACATTCTTATTGACGATGAAACACAGAAATTGCATCCGAATTTAATACAAAAGGCACAATGCCGACTTAAGTAAAGGAGGACTGACACTCTCACGTTCTACGATTTGAACCTGTCCTGTGAGTCCAGTTTTCGATTCCAATGCTTCACTTCAGGTTTACTGTATCCCTTGGTCCTTCTTATTGACGACGAAACACAGAAATTGCATCCGAATTTAATACAAAAGGCTTAATGCCGACTTAAGTAAAAGAGGACTGACACTCTCAGTTTCTATGATTTGAACCTCTCCTGTGAGTCTAGTTAAGATTCCGATGCTTCACTTCAGGTTTACTGTATCCCTTGGACCTTCTTATTGACGATGAAACACAGAGTTTGCATCCGAATTTAATACAAGAGGCACAATGCCGACTGAAGTACAAGAGCGCTTACACTCTATCCTTGTATGTTTTGAACCTCTCCTGTGAGTCCAGATTTAGACTCCGATGCTTCACTTCAGGTTAACTGTATCCCTTGGAACTTCTTATTGACGATGAAACACAGAAATGGCATCCGAATTTAATACAAAAGTCACAATGCCGACTTAAGTAAAAGAGGAGTGACACTCTAACTTTCTGTGATTTGAACCTCTCCTGTGAGTCCATTTTGGATTCCGATGCTACACTTCAGGTTTACTGTATACCTCTGACTTTCTTATTGACGATGAAACACATAAATTGCATCCGAATTTAATACCAAAGGCACAATGCCGACTTATGTACAAGAGTACTGACACTCTCACTTTCTATGATTTGAACCTCTCCTGTGAGACCAGATTTAGATTTAGATGCTTCACTTCAGTTTTACTGTATCCCTTGGACCTTCTTATTGACGATGAAACACAGAAACTGCATTCGAATTTAATACAAAATTCACAATGCCGACTTAAGTACAAGAGGACTAACGCTGTTACTATCTATGATTTGAACCTCTCCTGTGAGTCCAGTTTCAGATTCCGATGCTTCACTTCAGGTTTACTGTATCCCTTGGACATCTTATTGACGATGAAACAAAGAAATTGCATCCGAATTCAATACAAAAAGCACAATGCCGACTTAAGTGTAAGAGGACTGACACTCTTACATTCTATGATTTGAACCTATCCTGTGAGTCCACTTTTAGATTCCGATGCTTTACTTCAGGTTTACTGTATCCCTTGGACCTTCTTATTCACGATGAAACACAGAGTTTGCATTCGAATTTAATACAAAAGGCACAATGCCGACTTAAGTACAAGAGGACTGATACTCTAACTTTCTATGATTTGATCCTCTCCTGTGAGTCCAGTTTTAGATTCCGATGGTTCACTTCAGATTTACTGTATCCCTTGGACCTTCTTATTGACGATGAAACACAGAAATTGCATCCGATTTTAAAACAAAATACACAATGCCGACTTAATTAGAAGAGGACTGACACTCTCACTTTCTACGATTTGAACCTTTCCTGTGAGTCCAGTTTTAGATTCCGATGCTTCACTTCAGGTTTACTGTATGTCTTGCACCTTCTTTTTGACGATGAAACACAGAAATTGCATCCGAATTTAATACAAAAGGCACCATGCCGACTTAAGTACAAGAGGACTGACACTCTCACTTTCCATGATTTGAACCTCTCCTGTGAGTCCGGTGTTAGATTCCGATGCTTCACTTCAGGTTTACTGTATACCTTGCACCTTCTTATTGACGATGAAACACAGAATTTGCATCCGAATTTAGTACAATAGGCACAATGCCGATTTAAGTACAAGAGGACTGACACTTTCACTTTCTACGATTTGAACCTCTCCTCTGAGTCCAGTTTTAGATTCCGATGCTTCACTTCAGGTTTACTGTATACCTTGCACCTTCTTATTGACGATGAAACACAGAAATTGCATCCGAATTTAGTACAATAGGCACAATGCCAATTTAAGTACAAGAGGACTGACACTTTCACTTTCTACGATTTGAACCTCTCCTGTGAGTCCAGTTATAGGTTCCGATGCCTCACTTCAGGTTTACTGTATACCTTGCACCTTCTTATTGAAGATGAAGCACAGAAATTGCATCCGAATTTAATACAAAAGGCACAATGCCGACTTAAGTACAGGGGGACTGACACTCTCACGTTCTGCGATTTGAACCTGTCCTTTGAGTCCAGTTTTCGATTCCGATGCTTCACTTCAGGTTTACTGTATCCCTTGGACCTTCTTATTGACGACGAAACACAGAAATTGCTTCCGAATTTAATACAAAAGGCATAATGCCGACTTAAGTACAAGAGGACTGACACTCTCACTTTCTTTTATTTGAACCTCTCCTGTGAGTCTAGTTTTAGATTCCGATGCTTCAGTTCACGTTTACTGTATACCTAGGAACCTCTTATTGACGATGAAACACAAAAATTGCATCCGAATTTAATACAAAAGGCACAATGCCGACTTAAGTAATAGAGGACTGAAACTCTCACTTTTTATGATATGAACCTCTCCTGTGAGTCCAGTTTTGGATTCCGATGCTTCACTTTAGGTTTACTGTATCCCTTGGACCATCTTATTGACGATGAAACACAGAAATTGCATCCGAATTCAATACAAAAAGCACAATGCCGACTTAAGTACAGGAGGACTGACACTCCCACTGTCTTTGATTTGAACCTCTCCTGTGAGTCCAGTTTTCGATTCCGACGCTTCACTTCAGGTTTACTGTATCCCTTGGACCTTCTTATTGACGACGAAACACAGAAATTGCATCCGAATTTATAACATAAGGCACAATGCTGACTTAAGTAAAGAGGACTGACACTCTCACTTTCCATGTTATGAACCTCTCCTGTGAGTCTAGTTTTCGATTCCGATGCTTCACTTCAGGTTTACTGTATCCCTTGGACCTTCTTCTTTACGATGAAACACTGAGTTTGCATCGGAATTAAATTCAAAAAGCACAATGCCGACTTAAGTACAAGAGGACTGACACTCTCACATTCTATGATTTGAACCTCTCCTGTGAGTCCAGTTTTAGATTCCGATGCTTCTTTTCAGGTTTACTGTATACCTTGCACGTCCTTTTTGACGATGAAACACAGAAATTGCATCCGAATTTAATACAAAAGGCACAATGCCGACTTAAGTTCAAGAGGATTGACACTCTTACTTTCCATGATTTTAACCTCTCCTGTGAGTCCGGTGTTAGATTCCGATGCTTCACTTCAGGTTTACTGTATACCTTGTACCTTCTTATTGACGATGAAACACAGAAATTGCATCCGAATTTAGTACAATAGGCACAATGCCGATTTAAGTACAAGAGGACTGACACTTTCACTTTCTACGATTTGAACCTCTCCTGTGAGTCCAATTTTAGATTCCGATGCTTCACTTCAGGTTTACTGTATACCTTGCACCTTCTTATTGAAGATAAAACACAGAAATTGCATCCGAGTTTAATACAAAATGCACAATGCCGACTTAAGTACAAGAGGACTGACACTCTCACTTTCTAAGATTTGAACCTCTCCTGTGAGCCCAGTTTTAGTTTCCGATGCTTCTCTTCAGGTTTGCTGTATATCTTGCACATTCTTATTGACGATGAAACACAGAAATTGCATCCAAATGTAATACAAAAGGCACAATGCCGACTTAAGTACAGGAGGACTGACACTCTCACGTTCTACGATTTGAACCTGTCCTGTGAGTCCAGTTTTCGATTCCGATGCTTCACTTCAGGTTTACTGTATCCCTTGGTCCTTCTTATTGACGACGAAACACAGAAATTGCATCCGAATTTAATACAAAAGGCTTAATGCCGACTTTAGTAAAAGAGGACTGACACTCTCACTTTCTATGATTTGAACCTCTCCTGTGAGTCTAGTTTAAGATTCCGATGCTTCACTTCAGGTTTACTGTATCCCTTGGTCCTTCTTATTGACGATGAAACACAGAGTTTGCATCCGAATTTATTACAAAAGGCACAATGCCGTCTTAAGTACAAGAGCACTGACACTCTAACCTTGTATGATTTGAACCTCTCCTGTGAGTCCAGTTTTAGATTCCGATGCTTCACTTCAGGTTTACTGTATCCCTTGGACCTTCTTATTGACGATGAAACACAGAAATGGCATCCGAATTTAATACAAAAGTCACAATGCCGACTTAAGTAAAAAAGGACTGACACTCTAACTTTCTGTGATTTGAACCTCTCCTGTGAGTCCATTTTGGATTCCGATGCTACACTTCAGGTTTACTGTATACCTCTGACCTTCTTACTGACGATGAAACACATAAACTGCATCCGAATTTAATACCAAAGGCACAATGCCGACTTATGTACAAGGGTACTGACACTCTCACTTTCTATGATTTGAACCTCTCCTGTGAGACCAGTTTTAGATTCAGATGCTTCACTTCAGTTTTACTGTATCCCTTGGACCTTCTTATTGACGATGAAACACAGAAACTGCATTCGAATTTAATACAAAATTCACAGTGCCGACTTAAGTACAAGAGGACTAACGCTGTCACTATCTATGATTTGAACCTCTCCTGTGAGTCCAGTTTCAGATTCCGATGCTTCACTTCAGGTTTACTGTATCCCGTGGGCATCTTATTGACGATGAAACACAGAAATAGCATCCGAAATCAATACAAAAAGCACAATGCCGACTTAAGTGTAAGAGGACTGACACTCTTACTTTCTATGATTTGAACCTATACTGTGAGTCCATTTTTAGATTCCGATGCTTTACTTCAGGTTTACTGTATCCCTTGGACCTTCTTATTGACGATGAAACACAGAGTTTGCATTCGAATTTAATACAAAAGGCCCAATGCCGACTTAAGTACAAGAGGACTGAAACTCTCACTTTTTATGATGTGAACCTCTCCTGTGAGTCCAGTTTTGGATTCCGATGCTTCACTTTAGGTTTACTGTATCCCTTGGACCATCTTATTGACGATGAAACACAGAAATTGCATCCGAATTCAATACAAAAGGCACAATGCCGACTTAAGTACAGGAGGACTGACACTCCCACTGTCTTTGATTTGAACCTCTCCTGTGAGTCCAGTTTTCGATTCCGATGCTTCACTTTATGTTTACTGCATCATTTGGACCTTCTTATTGACGACGAAACACAGAAATTGCATCCGAATCCATAACATAAGGTACAATGCCGACTTAAGTAAAGAGGACTCACACTCTCACTTTCTATGATATGAACCTCTCCTGTGAGTCTAGTTTTAGATTCCGATGCTTCACTTCAGGTTTACTGTATACCTGGGACCCTCTTATTGACGATGAAACACAGAAATTGCATCCGAATTTAATACAAAAGGCACAATGCCGACTTAAGTAAAAGAGGACTGACACTCTTACTATCTGTGATTTGAACCTCTCCTGTGAGACCAGTTTTAGATTCCGATGCTTCACTTCAGGTTTACTGTATACCTTGGACCATCTTATTGACGATGAAACACAGAAATTGCATCCGAATTCAATAAAAAAGGCACAATGCCTACATAAGTACAAGAGAACTGACACTTTCACTTTCTTTGATTTGAACCTCTCCTGTGAGTCCAGTTCTAGATTCCGATGCTTCACTTCAGCTTAACTGTATAACTTGGACCTTCTTATTGACGATGAAACACAAAAATTGCATCCGAATTTAATACAAAAGGCACAATGCCGACCTAAGTACAAGTGAACTGACACTCTCATTTTCCATGATTTTAACCTCTCCTGTGAGTCCGGTTTTAGATTCCGATGCTTCACTTCAGGTTTGCTGTATACCTTGCACCTTCATATTGACGATGAAACACAGAAATTGCATCCGAGTTTAGTACAATAGGCACAATGCCGATTTAAGTACAAGAGGACTGACACTCTCACTTTCTACGATTTGAACCTCCCCTGTGAGCTCAGTTGTAGATTCCGATGCTTCACTTCAGGTTTACTGTATATCATACACATTCTTATTGACGATGAAACACAGTAATTGCATCCGAATTTAATACAAAAGGCACAATGCCGACATAAGTACAAGAGGACTGACACTCTCACGTTCTACGATTTGAACCTCTCCTGTGAGTCCAGTTTTCGATTCCGATGCTTCACTTCATGTTTACTGTATCCCTTGGACCTTCTTATTGACGATGAAACACAGAAATGGCATCGGAATTACATTCAAAAGGCACAATGCCGACTTAAGTACAGGAGAACTGACACTCTCACTTTCCGTGATTTGAACCTCTCCTGTGAGTCCGGTTTTAGATTCCGATGCTTCACTTCGGGTTTACTGTATCTCTTGGAATTTCTTATTGACGATGAAACCCAGAAATTGCACACGAACTTAATACAAAAGGCACAATGCCGACTTAAGTACAAGAGGACTGACACTCTCACTTTCTTTGATTTGAACCTCTCCTGTGAGTCCAGTTTTAGATTCCGATGCTTCACTTCAGGTTTGCTGTATCCCTTGGACCTTCTTATTGACGATGAAACACAGAGTTTGCATTCGAATTTAATACAAAAGGCCCAATGCCGACTTAAGTACAAGAGGACTGAAACTCTCACTTTTTATGATGTGAACCTCTCCTGTGAGTCCAGTTTTGGATTCCGATGCTTCACTTTAGGTTTACTGTATCCCTTGGACCATCTTATTGATGATGAAACACAGAAATTGCATCCGAATTCAATACAAAAGGCACAATGCCGACTTAAGTACAGGAGGACTGACACTCCCACTGTGTTTGATTTGAACCTCTCCTGTGAGTCCAGTTTTCGATTCCGATGCTTCACTTTATGTTTACTGCATCCCTTGGACCTTCTTATTGACGACGAAACACAGAAATTGCATCCGAATCTATAACATAAGGTACAATGCCGACTTAAGTAAAGAGGACTCACACTCTCACTTTCTATGATATGAACCTCTCCTGTGAGTCTAGTTTTAGATTCCGATGCTTCACTTCAGGTTTACTGTATACCTGGGACCCTCTTATTGACGATGAAACACAGAAATTGCATCCGAATTTAATACAAAAGGCACAATGCCGACTTAAGTAAAAGAGGACTGACACTCTCACTATCTGTGATTTGAACCTCTCCTGTGAGACCAGTTTTAGATTCCGATGCTTCACTTCAGGTTTACTGTATACCTTGGACCATCTTATTGACGATGAAACACAGAAATTGCATCCGAATTCAATAAAAAAGGCACAATGCCTACATAAGTACAAGAGAACTGACACTTTCACTTTTTTTGATTTGAACCTCTCCTGTGAGACCAGTTTTAGATTCCGATGCTTCACTTCAGTTTTACTGTATCCCTTGGACCTTCTTATTGACGATGAAACACAGAAACTGCATTCGAATTTAATACAAAATTCACAATGCCGACTTAAGTACAAGAGGACTAACGCTGTCACTATCTATGATTTGAACCTCTCCTGTGAGTCCAGTTTCAGATTCCGATGCTTCACTTCAGGTTTACTGTATCCCGTGGACATCTTATTGACGATGAAACACAGAAATAGCATCCGAAATCAATACAAAAAGCACAATGCCGACTTAAGTGTAAGAGGACTGACACTCTTACTTTCTATGATTTGAACCTATACTGTGAGTCCATTTTTAGATTCCGATGCTTTACTTCAGGTTTACTGTATCCCTTGGACCTTCTTATTGACGATGAAACACAGAGTTTGCATTCGAATTTAATACAAAAGGCCCAATGCCGACTTAAGTACAAGAGGACTGAAACTCTCACTTTTTATGATGTGAACCTCTCCTGTGAGTCCAGTTTTGGATTCCGATGCTTCACTTTAGGTTTACTGTATCCCTTGGACCATCTTATTGACGATGAAACACAGAAATTGCATCCGAATTCAATACAAAAGGCACAATGCCGACTTAAGTACAGGAGGACTGACACTCCCACTGTCTTTGATTTGAACCTCTCCTGTGAGTCCAGTTTTCGATTCCGATGCTTCACTTTATGTTTACTGCATCATTTGGACCTTCTTATTGATGACGAAACACAGAAATTGCATCCGAATCCATAACATGAGGTACAATGCCGACTTAAGTGAAGAGGACTCACACTCTCACTTTCTATGATATGAACCTCTCCTGTGAGTCTAGTTTTAGATTCCGATGCTTCACTTCAGGTTTACTGTATATTTGGGACCATCTTATTGACGATGAAACACAGAAATTGCATCCGAATTTAATACAAAAGGCACAATGCCGACTTAAGTAAAAGAGGACTGACACTCTTACTATCTGTGATTTGAACCTCTCCTGTGAGACCAGTTTTAGATTCCGATGCTTCACTTCAGGTTTACTGTATACCTTGGACCATCTTATTGACGATGAAACACAGAAATTGCATCCGAATTCAATAAAAAAGGCACAATGCCTACATAAGTACAAGAGAACTGACACTTTCACTTTCTTTGATTTGAACCTCTCCTGTGAGTCCAGTTTTAGATTCCGATGCTTCACTTCAGCTTAACTGTATCCCTTGGACCTTCTTATTGACGATGAAACACAGAAATTGCATCCGAATTTAATACAAAAGGCACAATGCCGACCTAAGTACAAGTGAACTGACACTCTCATTTTCCATGATTTGAACCTCTCCTGTGAGTCCGGTTTTAGATTCCAATGCTTCACTTCAGGTTTGCTGTATACCTTGCACCTTCATATTGACGATGAAACACAGAAATTGCATCCGAGTTTAGTACAATAGGCACAATGCCGATTTAAGTACAAGAGGACTGACACTCTCACTTTCTACGATTTGAACCTCCCCTGTGAGCTCAGTTGTAGATTCCGATGCTTCACTTCAGCTTTACTGTATATCATACACATTCTTATTGACGATGAAACACAGTAATTGCATCCGAATTTAATACAAAAGGCACAATGCCGACATAAGTACAAGAGGACTGACACTCTCACGTTCTACGATTTGAACCTCTCCTGTGAGTCCAGTTTTCGATTCCGATGCTTCACTTCATGTTTACTGTATCCCTTGGACCTTCTTATTGACGATGAAATACAGAAATGGCATCGGAATTACATTCAAAAGGCACAATGCCGACTTAAGTACAGGAGAACTGACACTCTCACTTTCCGTGATTTGAACCTCTCCTGTGAGTCCGGTTTTAGATTCCGATGCTTCACTTCGGGTTTACTGTATCTCTTGGAATTTCTTATTGACGATGAAACCCAGAAATTGCACACGAACTTAATACAAAAGGCACAATGCCGACTTAAGTACAAGAGGACTGACACTCTCACTTTCTTTGATTTGAACCTCTCCTGTGAGTCCAGTTTTAGATTCCGATGCTTCACTTCAGGTTTGCTGTATCCCTTGGACCTTCTTATTGACGATGAAACACAGAGTTTGCATTCGAATTTAATACAAAAGGCCCAATGCCGACTTAAGTACAAGAGGACTGAAACTCTCACTTTTTATGATGTGAACCTCTCCTGTGAGTCCAGTTTTGGATTCCGATGCTTCACTTTAGGTTTACTGTATCCCTTGGACCATCTTATTGATGATGAAACACAGAAATTGCATCCGAATTCAATACAAAAGGCACAATGCCGACTTAAGTACAGGAGGACTGACACTCCCACTGTGTTTGATTTGAACCTCTCCTGTGAGTCCAGTTTTCGATTCCGATGCTTCACTTTATGTTTACTGCATCCCTTGGACCTTCTTATTGACGACGAAACACAGAAATTGCATCCGAACCTATAACATAAGGTACAATGCCGACTTAAGTAAAGAGGACTCACACTCTCACTTTCTATGATATGAACCTCTCCTGTGAGTCTAGTTTTAGATTCCGATGCTTCACTTCAGGTTTACTGTATACCTGGGACCCTCTTATTGACGATGAAACACAGAAATTGCATCCGAATTTAATACAAAAGGCACAATGCCGACTTAAGTAAAAGAGGACTGATACTCTCACTATCTGTGATTTGAACCTCTCCTGTGAGACCAGTTTTAGATTCCGATGCTTCACTTCAGGTTTACTGTATACCTTGGACCATCTTATTGACGATGAAACACAGAAATTGCATCCGAATTCAATAAAAAAGGCACAATGCCTACATAAGTACAAGAGAACTGACACTTTCACTTTTTTTGATTTGAACCTCTCCTGTGAGACCAGTTTTAGATTCCGATGCTTCACTTCAGTTTTACTGTATCCCTTGGACCTTCTTATTGACGATGAAACACAGAAACTGCATTCGAATTTAATACAAAATTCACAATGCCGACTTAAGTACAAGAGGACTAACGCTGTCACTATCTATGATTTGAACCTCTCCTGTGAGTCCAGTTTCAGATTCCGATGCTTCACTTCAGGTTTACTGTATCCCGTGGACATCTTATTGACGATGAAACACAGAAATAGCATCCGAAATCAATACAAAAAGCACAATGCCGACTTAAGTGTAAGAGGACTGACACTCTTACTTTCTATGATTTGAACCTATACTGTGAGTCCATTTTTAGATTCCGATGCTTTACTTCAGGTTTACTGTATCCCTTGGACCTTCTTATTGACGATGAAACAGAGAGTTTGCATTCGAATTTAATACAAAAGGCCCAATGCCGACTTAAGTACAAGAGGACTGAAACTCTCACTTTTTATGATGTGAACCTCTCCTGTGAGTCCAGTTTTGGATTCCGATGCTTCACTTTAGGTTTACTGTATCCCTTGGACCATCTTATTGACGATGAAACACAGAAATTGCATCCGAATTCAATACAAAAGGCACAATGCCGACTTAAGTACAGGAGGACTGACACTCCCACTGTCTTTGATTTGAACCTCTCCTGTGAGTCCAGTTTTCGATTCCGATGCTTCACTTTATGTTTACTGCATCATTTTGACCTTCTTATTGATGACGAAACACAGAAATTGCATCCGAATCCATAACATAAGGTACAATGCCGACTTAAGTGAAGAGGACTCACACTCTCACTTTCTATGATATGAACCTCTCCTGTGAGTCTAGTTTTAGATTCCGATGCTTCACTTCAGGTTTACTGTATATTTGGGACCATCTTATTGACGATGAAACACAGAAATTGCATCCGAATTTAATACAAAAGGCACAATGCCGACTTAAGTAAAAGAGGACTGACACTCTTACTATCTGTGATTTGAACCTCTCCTGTGAGACCAGTTTTAGATTCCGATGCTTCACTTCAGGTTTACTGTATACCTTGGACCATCTTATTGACGATGAAACACAGAAATTGCATCCGAATTCAATAAAAAAGGCACAATGCCTACATAAGTACAAGAGAACTGACACTTTCACTTTCTTTGATTTGAACCTCTCCTGTGAGTCCAGTTTTAGATTCCGATGCTTCACTTCAGCTTAACTGTATCCCTTGGACCTTCTTATTGACGATGAAACACAGAAATTGCATCCGAATTTAATACAAAAGGCACAATGCCGACCTAAGTACAAGTGAACTGACACTCTCATTTTCCATGATTTGAACCTCTCCTGTGAGTCCGGTTTTAGATTCCGATGCTTCACTTCAGGTTTGCTGTATACCTTGCACCTTCATATTGACGATGAAACACAGAAATTGCATCCGAGTTTAGTACAATAGGCACAATGCCGATTTAAGTACAAGAGGACTGACACTCTCACTTTCTACGATTTGAACCTCCCCTGTGAGCTCAGTTGTAGATTCCGATGCTTCACTTCAGCTTTACTGTATATCATACACATTCTTATTGACGATGAAACACAGTAATTGCATCCGAATTTAATACAAAAGGCACAATGCCGACATAAGTACAAGAGGACTGACACTCTCACGTTCTACGATTTGAACCTCTCCTGTGAGTCCAGTTTTCGATTCCGATGCTTCACTTCATGTTTACTGTATCCCTTGGACCTTCTTATTGACGATGAAATACAGAAATGGAATCGGAATTACATTCAAAAGGCACAATGCCGACTTATGTAGAAGAGGACTGACACTGTCCCTTTCTATGATTTGAACCCCTCCTGTGAGTCCAGTTTTAGATTCCGATGCTTCACTTCAGGTACACTGTATCCCTTGGGCCTTCTTATTGACGACGAAACACAGAAAATGCACCGAATTTAATACAAAAGGCACCATGCCGACTTAAGTACAAGAGGACTGACACTCTCTCTTTCTATGATTTGAACCTCTCCTGTGAGTCCAGTTTTAGATTCCGATGCTTCACTTCAGGTTTACTGTATACCTTGCACTATCTTGTTGACGATGAAACACAGAAATTGCATCGGAATTTAATACAAAAGGCACAATGAAGACTTAAGTACAAGATGACAGACACTCTCACTTTCTATGATTTGAACCTCTCCTGTGAGTCCAGTTATAGATTCCGATGCTTCACTTCAGGTTACTGTATCGCTTGGACTTTCTTATTTACGATGAAATACAGAAATTGCATTCGAATTTAATACAAAAGGCACAATGACGACTTAAGTACAAGAGGACTGACACTCTCTCTTTCTATGATTTGAACCTCTCCTGTCAGTCCAGTTTTAGATTCCGATGCTTCACTTCAGGTTTACTGTATCCCTTGGACCTTCTTATTGACGATGAAACACAGAAATTGCATCCGAACTTAATACAAAAGGCACAATGCCGACTTGAGTAAGAGAGGACTGAAACTCTCACATTCTATGATTTGAACCTCTCTGTGAGTCCAGTTTTAGATTCCGCTTTTTCACTTCATGTTTACTGGTTCCCTTGGACCTTCTTATTGACGATGCAACACAGAGTTGGCATCCGAATTTAATACAAAAGGCACAATGTCGACTTAAATACGAGAGGACTGACACTCTAACTTTCTAAGATTTGAACCTCTCCTGTGAGTCCAGTTTTAGATTCCGATGCATCACTTCAGGTTTACTGTATACCTTGGACCTTCTTATTGACGATGAAACACAGAAATTGCGTCCGAATTTAATACAAAGTGCAGAATGCCGACGTAAGTACAAGCGGACTGACACTCTAACTTTCTATGATTTGAACCTCTCCTGTGAGTCCAGTTTTAGATTCCGATGCTTCACTTCAGGTTTACTGTGTCCCTTGGACCTTCCTTTAGACGATGAAACACAGAAATTGCATCCGAATTTAATTCCAAAGGCACATGAGGACTGACACTCTCACTTTCTATGATTTGAACCTCTCCTGTAAGTACAGTTTTAAAATCCGATGCTTCACTTCAGGTTTGCTGTATCCCTTGGACCTTCTTATTAACGATGAAACACAGAAATTGCATTCGAATTTACTACAAAAGGCACCATGCCGACTTAAGTACAAGAGGACTGTCACTTCAACTATCTATGATTTGAACCTCTCCTGTGAGCCCACTTTTAGATTCCGATGCTTCACTTCAGGTTTACTGTATACCTTGCATCTTCTTATTGACGATGAAACACAGAAATTGCATCCGAATTTAACACAAAAGGCACAATGCCGACATAAGTACATGAGGACTGACACTATCACTTGCTATGATTTGAACCTCAGCTGTGAGTCCAATTTTAGATTCTGATGCTTCACTTCAGGCTTACTGTATACCTTGCACCCTCTTATTGACGATGAAACAAAGATATTGCATCGAAATTTAATACAAAAGGCATAATGCCGACTTAAGTACATGAGGACTGACACTGTAACTTTCTATTATTTGAACCTCTCCGGTGAGTCCAGTTTTAGATTCAGATGCTTCACTTCAGGTTTACTGTATACCTTGCACCTTCTTATTGACGATGAAATACAGAAATTGCATCGGAATAAATTCAAAAGGCACAGATTCCCCTTAAGTACAAGAGGACTGACACCCTAAATCTCTATGATTTGAACCTCTCCTGTGAGTCCAGTTTTAGATTCCGATGCATCACTTCAGGTTTACTGTATACCTTGCTGCTTCGTATTGACGATGAAATATAGACATTGCATTGGAATTTAATACAAAATTCACAATGCCGACTTATGTACAAGGGGACTGACACTCCCACTTTCTATGATTTGAACCTCTCCTGTGAGTCCAGTTTTAGATTCCGATGTTTCACATCAGCTTTACTGTATACCTTGCACCTTCTTATTGACGATGAAGCACAGAAATTGCATCCGAATTTAATACAAAAGGCACATTGCCGACTTATGTAGAAGAGGACTGACACTGTCCCTTTCTATGATTTGAACCACTCCTGTGAGTCCAGTTTTAGATTCCGATGCTTCACTTCAGGTATACTGTATCCCTTGGGCCTTCTTATTGACGATGAAACACAGAAATTGCACCGAATTTAATACAAAAGGCACCATGCTGACTTAAGTAAAAGAGGACTGACACTCTCTCTTTCTATGATTTGAACCTCTCCTGTGAGTCCAGTATAAGAATTCCGATGCTTCGCTTCAGGTTAACTGTATACCTTGCACTATCTTGTTGACGATGAAACACAGAAATTGCATCGGAATTTAATACAATAGGCACAATGCCGACATAAGTACAAGATGACAGACACTCTCACTTTCTTTGATTTGAACCTCTCCTGTGAGTCCAGTTATAGAATCCGATGCTTCACTTCAGGTTACTGTATCGCTTGGACTATCTTATTTACGATGAAATACAGAAATTGCATTCGAATTTAATACAAAAGGCACAATGACGACTTAAGTAAAAGAGGACTGACACTCTCACTTTCTATGATTTGAACTTCTCCTGTGAGTCCAGTTTTAGATTCCGATGCTTCACTTCAGGTTTACTGTATACCTTGCTGCTTCGTATTGACGATGAAACATAGAAATTGCATTGGAATTTAATACAAAATTCACAATGCCGACTTATGTACAAGAGGACTGACACTCCCACTTTCTATGATTTGAACCTGTCCTGTGTGTCCAGTTTTAGATTCCGATGTTTCACATCAGGTTTACTGTATACCTTGCACCTTCTTATTGACGATGAAGCACAGAAATTGCATCCGAATTTAATACAAAAGGCACATTGCCGACTTATGTAGAAGAGGACTGACACTGTCCCTTTCTATGATTTGAACCACTCCTGTGAGTCCAGTTTTAGATTCCGATGCTTCACTTCAGGTATACTGTATCCCTTGGACCTTCTTATTGACGATGCAACACAGAGTTGGCATCCGAATTTAATACAAAAGGCACAATGTCGACTTAAATACAAGAGGACTGACACTCTAACTTTCTAAGATTTGAACCTCTCCTGTGAGTCCAGTTTTAGATTCCGATGCGTCACTTCAGGTTTACTGTATACCTTGGACCCTCTTATTGACGATGAAACACAGAAATTGCATCCGAATGTAATACAAAATGCAGAATGCCGACATAAGTACAAGGTGACTGACACTCTAACTTTCTATGATTTGAACCTCTCCTGTGAGTCCAGTTTTATATTCCGATGCTTCACTTCAGGTTTACTGTATACCTTGCACCTTCTTATTGACGATGAAGGACAGAAATTGCATCTGAATATAATACAAAATGCTCAATGACAATTTTAGCAAAAGCGGACTGACACTCCTTTTTCTATGATTTGAACCTCTCCTGTGAGTCCAGTTTTAGATTCCGATGCTTCACTTAAGGTTTACTGTATACCTTGCACCTTCTTATTGACGATAAAACACAGAAATTGCATCGGAATTAAATTCAAAAGGCACAATGCCGACTTAAGTACAAGAGGACTGACACTCTAACTTTCTATGATTTGAACCTTCCTGTGAGTCCAGTTTAAGATTCCGATGCTTCACTTCAGGTTTACTGTATCCCCTGGACCGTCTTATTGACGATGAAACACAGAAATTGCATCCGAAATTAATACCAAAGGCACAATGCCGACTTAAGTACATGAGGACTGACACTCTCACATTCTATGTTTTGAACCTCTCCTGTGAGTACAGTTTTAGATTCCGATGCTTCTCTTCAGGTTTTCTGTATCCCTTGGACCTTCTTATTAACGATGAAACACAATATTGCATCCGAATTTAATACAAAAGGCACCATGCCGACTTAAGTACAAGAGTACTGACACTTCAACTATCTATGATTTGAACCTCGCCTGTGAGCCCACTTTTAGATTCCGATGCTTCATTTCAGGTTTACTGTATACCTTGCATCTTCTTATTGACGATGAAACACAGAAATTCCATCCGAATTTTATACAAAAGGCACATTGCCGACTTAAGTACAAGAGGACTGACACTCTCACTTGCTATGATTTGAACCTCTGCTGTGAGTCCAGTTTTAGATTCTGATGCTTCACTTCAGGTTTACTGTATACCTTGCACCCTCTCATTGACGATGAAACACAGATATTGCATCGGAATTTAATACAAAAGGCACAATGCCGACTTAAGTACATGAGGACTGACACTCTAACTTACTATTATTTGAACCTCGCCGGTGAGTCCAGTTTTAGATTCAGATGCTTCACTTCAGGTTTACTGCATACATTGCACCTTCTTATTGACGATGAAACACAGAAATTGCATCGGAATTAAATTCAAAAGGCACAAATTCCACTTAAGTACAAGAGGACTGACACTCTAACCCTCTATGATTTGAACCTCTCCTCTGAGTCCAGTTTTAGATTCCGATGCTTTACTTCAGGTTTACTGTATACCTTGCACCTTCTTATTGACGATGAAACACAGAATTTGCATCGGAATTAAATTCAAAAGACACAATGCCGACTTAAGTACAAGAGGACTGACACTCTAAATATCTATGATTTGAACCCCTCCTGTGAGCCCAGTCTTATATTCCGATGCTTCACTTCAGGTTTACTGTATCCCTTGGACCTTCTTATTGACGATGAAACAGAGAAATTGCATCCGAATGTAATACAAAAGGCACAATGCCGACTTAAGTACTAGAGGACTGACACTCTCACTTTCTATGATTTGAACCTCTCCTGTGAGCCCAGTTTTAGATTCCGATGCTTCACTTCAGGTTTACTGTATACCTTGTACCTTCTTGTTGACGACGAAACGCAGAAATTGCATCCGAATTTAATACATAATGCACAATGCCGACTTAAGTAGAAGAATACTGTCACTCTAACTTTCTATGATTTGAACCTCTCCTGTGAGTCCAGTTTTAGATTCCGATGCTTCACTTAAGGTTTACTGTATACCTTGCACCGTCTTATTGACGATGAAACACAAAAATTGAATCGGAATTCAACTAAAGAGGCGCAATGCCGACTTAAGTACAAGTGGACTGACACTCTAACTTTCTATGATTCTAACTTTTCCTGTGAGTCCAGTTTTAGATTCCGATGCTTCACTTCAGGTATACTGTATACCTTGCACCACCTTATTGACGATGAGACACAGATATTGTATCGGAATTAAATTCAAAAGGCACAATGCCGACTTAAGTACAAGAGGACTGACACTCTAACTCTCTATGATTTGAACCTCTCCTGTGTGTTCAGTTTAGGATCCCGATGCTTCACTTCAGGTTTACCGTATACCTTGCACCTTCTTATTAACGATGAAACACAGAAATTGCATCGGAATTAAATTCAAAAGACACAATGCCGACTTAAGTATAAGACGACTGACACTCTAACTATCTATGATTTGAATCCCTCCTGTGAGTCCAGTTTTAGATTCCGATGCTTCACTTCAGGTTTACTGTATCCCTTGGACCTTCTTATTGACGATGAAACACAGATATTGCATCCGAATTTAATACAAAAGGCACAATGCCGACTTAAGTACAGGAGGACTGACTCTCTCCCTTTCTATGATTTGAACCTCTCCTATGCGTCCAGTTTTAGATTCCGATGCTTCACTTCAGGTTTACTGTATACCTTGCACCTTCTTATTGACGATGAAACACAGAAATTGCATCCGAATTTAATACAAAAGGCACAATGCCGACTTAAGTACAAGAGGAATGACACTCCCCCATTCTATGATTTGAACCTCTCCTGTGAGTCCAGTTTTAGATTCCGATGCTTCACTTCAGGTTTACTGTATCCCTTGGACCTTCTTATTGACGATGAAACACAGAAATTGCATCCGAATTTAATACAAAAGTCACAATGCCGACTTAACTAAAAGAGGACTGTCACTCTCTCTTTCTGTGATTTGAATCTCTCCTGTGAGTCGAGTTTTAGATTCCGATGCTTCACTTCAGGTTTACTGCATACCTTGCACTTTCTTATTGACGATGAAACACAGAAATTGAATCGGAATTAAATTGATAAGGCACAATGCCAACTTATAACAAGAGGACTGACACTCTAACTTTTTTAGATTTGAACCTCTCCTGTGATTCCAGTTTTACATTCCGATGCTTCACCTCAGATTGACTGTATACCTTGGACCTTCTTAATGACGATGAAACACAGAAATTGCATCCGAATTTAGTACAAAAGGCACAATGCCGACTTAAGTAAAAGAGGACTGGCACTCTCAGTTTCCATGATTTGAACCTCTCCTGTGAGCCCAGTCTTATATTCCGATGCTTCACTTCAGGTTTACTGTATCCCTTGGACCTTCTTATTGACGATGAAACACAGAAATTGCTTCCGAATGTAATACAAAAGGCACAATGCCGACTTAAGTACAAGAGGACTTACACTCTCACTTTCTATGATTTGAACCTCTCCTGTGAGCCCAGTTTTAGATTCCGATGCTTCACTTCGGGTTTACTGTATTCCTTGCACCTTCTTATTGACGAAGAAACACAGAAATTGCATCCGAATTTAATACAAAAGGCACAATGCCGACTTAAGTAAAAGAGGACTGACACTCTGACTTTCTATGATTTGAACCTCTCCTGTGAGTCCAGTTTTAGATTCCGATGCTTCAATTCAGGTTTATGGATCCCTTGGACCTCCTCATTGACGATGAAATACAGAAATTGCATCCGAATATAATACTAAAGGCACAATGCCGACTTAAGTTAAAGAGGACTGTCACTCTCTCTTTCTATGATTTGAACCTCTCCAGTGAGTCCGGTTTTAGACTCCGATGCTTCACTTCAGGTTTACTGTATACCTTGCTCCTTCTTATTGACGATGAAACACAGAAATTGCATCGGAATTTAATACAAAAGGCACAATGCCGACTTAAGTAGAAGAATACTGGCACTCTAACTTTCTATGATTTGAACCACTCCTGTGAGTCCAGTTTTGGATTCCGATGCTTCACTTAAGGTTTACTGTATACCTTGCACCGTCTTATTGACGATGAAACACAAAAATTGAATCGGAATTCAACTAAAGAGGCGCAATGCCGACTTAAGTACAAGTGGACTGACACTCTAACTTTCTATGATTCTGACTTATCCTGTGAGTCCAGTTTTAGATTCCGATGCTTCACTTCAGGTTTACTGTATACCTTGCACCATCTTACTGACGATGAAACAAAGATATTGTATCGGAATTAAATTCAAAACGCACAATGCCGACTTAAGTACAAGAGGACTGACACTCTAACTCTCTATGATTTGAACCTCTCCTGTGTGTTCAGTTTAGGATCCCGATGCTTCACTTCACGTTTACCGTATACCTTGCACCTTCTTATTGACGATGAAACACAGAAATTGCATCGGAATTAAATTCAAAAGACACAATGCCGACTTAAGTATAAGGCGACTGACACTCTAACTATCTATGATTTGAATCCCTCCTGTGAGTCCAGTTTTAGATTCCAATGCTTCACTTCAGGTTTACTGTATCCCTTGGACCTTCTTATTGACGATGAAACACAGATATTGCATCCGAATTTAATACAAAAGGCACAATTCCGACTTAAGTACAAGAGGACTGACTCTCTCCCTTTCTATGATTTGAACCTCTCCTATGCGTTCAGTTTTAGATTCCGATGCTTCACTTCAGGTTTACTGTATACCTTGCACCTTCTTATTGACGATGAAACACAGAAATTGCATCCGAATTTAATACAAAAGGCACAATGCCGACTTAAGTACAAGAGGACTGACACTCTCCCTTTCTATGATTTGAACCTCTCCTGTGAGTCCAGTTTTAGATTCCGATGCTTCACTTCAGGTTTACTGTATCCCTTGGACCTTCTTATTGACGATGAAACACAGAAATTGCATCCGAATTTAATACAAAAGGCACAATGCCGACTTAACTATAAGAGGACTGTCACTCTCACTTTCTGTGATTTGAATCTCTCCTGTGAGTCGAGTTTTAGATTCCGATGCTTCACTTCAGGTTTACTGCATACCTTGCACTTTCTTATTGACGATGAAACACAGAAATTGCATCGGAATTAAATTGATAAGGCACAATGCCAACTTAAGTACAAGAGGACTGACACTCTAACTTTCTTAGATTTGAACCTCTCCTGTGATTCCAGTTTTACATTCCGATGCTCTACCACAGATTGACTGTATACCTTGGACCTTCTTAATGACGATGAAACACAGAAATTGCATCCGAATTTAGTACAAAAGGCACAATGCCGACTTAAGTACAAGCGGACTAACACTCTCATTTTCTATGATTTGAACCTCTCCTGTGAGTCCAGTTTTAGAATCCGATGCTTCCCTTCAGGTTTACTGTATCCCTTGGACCTTCCTATTGACGATGAAACACAAAAACGGCATGGAATTTAATACAAAAGGCACAATGCCGACTTAAGTAAAAGAGGACTGACACTCTCAGTTTCTATGATTTGAACTTCTCCTGTGAGTCCAGTTTTAGATTCCGATGCGTCACTTCAGGTTTACCGTATTCCTTGCACCTCCTCATTGACGATGAAACACAGAAAATGCATCGGAATTTAATACAATGGCACAATTCCGCTTTACGTACAAGAACACTGACTCTCTAACTATCTATGATTTGAACCTCCCTGTGAGTCCAGTTTTAGATTCCGATGCTTCACTTCAGGTTTACTGTATCCCTTGGACCTTCTTATTGACGATGAATTACAGAAATTGCATCCGAATTTAACACAAAAGGCACAATGCCGACTTAAGTAAAAGAGGACTGACACTCCCTCTTTCTATGATTTGAACCTCTCCAGTGAGTCCAGTTTTAGATTCCGATGCTTCACATTAGGTTTACTGTATACCTTACACCTTCTTATTGACGAAGAAACATAGAAATTGCTTCGGAATTAAATTCAAAATGCACAATGCAGACTTAAGTACAAGAGGACTGACACTCTAACTCTCTATGATTTGAACCTGTATTGTGCGTCCAGTTTTAGATACCGATGCTTCATTTCAGGTTTACTGTGTACCTTGCACCTTCTTATTGACGATGAAGCACAGAAATTGCATCCGAATTTAATACAAAAGGCACAATGCCGACTTAAGTACAAGAGGACTGACACTCCCCCTTTCTATGATTTGAACCTCTCCGGTGAGTCCAGTTTTGGATTCAGATGCTTCACTTCAAGTTTACTGTATCCCTTGGACCTTCTTATTGACGATGAAACACAGAAATTGCATCGGAATTAAATTCAAAATTCACAAATTCCACTTAAGTACAAGAGAACTGACACCCTAAATATATATGATTTGAACCTCTCCTGTGAGTCCAGTTTTAGATTCCGATGCTTCACTTCAGGATTACTGTATCCCTTGGACCTTCTTATTGACGATGAAACACAGAAATTGCATCCGAATTTAATACAAAACGCACAATGGCGACTTAACTAAAAGAGGACTGACACTCTAACTTTGTATGGTTTGAACCTCTCCTGTGACTCCAGTTTTAGTTTCCGATGCTTAACTTCAGGTTTACTGTATACCTTGCACCTTCTTATTGACGATGAAACACCGAAATTGCATCGGAATTTAATACAAAAGGCATAATGCCGACTTAAGTACAAGAGGTCTTAAGCTTTCACTATCTATGATTTGAACCTCTCCAGTGAGTCCAGTTTTAGATTCCGATGCTTCGCTTCAGGTTTACTGTATCCCTTGGACCTTCTTATTGACGATGAAATACAGACATTGATCCGAATTTAATACAAAAGACACAATGCAGACTTAAGTAGAAGCGGACTGACACTCTCACTTTCTATGATTTGAACCTCTCCTGTGAGTCCAGATTTAGATTCCGATGTTTCACTTCAGGTTTACTGTATTCCTTGCACCTTCTTTTGACGATGCAACACAGAAATTGCATCGGAATTAAATTCAAAAGGCATAATGCCGACTTAAGTACAAGAGGACTGACACTCTAACTCTCTATGATTTGAACCTCTCCTCTGAGTCCAGTTTTAGATTCCGGTGCTTTACTTCATGTTTACTGTATACCTTGCACCTTCTTATTGACGATGAAACACAGAATTTGCATCGGAATTAAATTCAAAAGACACAATGCCGACTAAAGTACAAGAGGACTGACACTCTAAATATCTATGATTTGAACCTCTTCTGTGAGTCCAGTTTTATATTCCGATGCTTCACTTCAGGTTTACTGTAACCCTTGGACCTTCTTATTGACGATGAAACACAGAAATTGCATCCGAATTTAATACACTCCTGGAAATGGAAAAAAGAACACATTGACACCGGTGTGTCAGACCCACCATACTTGCTCCGGACACTGCGAGAGGGCTGTACAAGCAATGATCACACGCACGGCACAGCGGACACACCAGGAACCGCGGTGTTGGCCGTCGAATGGCGCTAGCTGCGCAGCATTTGTGCACCGCCGCCGTCAGTGTCAGCCAGTTTGCCGTGGCATACGGAGCTCCATCGCAGTCTTTAACACTGGTAGCATGCCGCGACAGCGTGGACGTGAACCGTATGTGCGGTTGACGGACTTTGAGTGAGGGCGTATAGTGGGCAAGCGGGAGGCCGGGTGGACGTACCGCCGAATTGCTCAACACGTGGGGCGTGAGGTCTCCACAGTACATCGATGTTGTCGCCAGTGGTCGGCGGAAGGTGCACGTGCCCGTCGACCTGGGACCGGACCCCAGCGACGCACGGATGCACGCCAAGACCATAGGATCCTACGCAGTGCCGTAGGGGACCGCACCGCCACTTCCCAGCAAATTAGGGACACTGTTGCTCCTGGGGTATTGGCGAGGACCATTCGCAACCGTCTCCATAAAGCTGGGCTACGGGCCCGCACACCGTTAGGCCGTCTTCCGCTCACGCCCCAACATCGTGCAGCCCGCCTCCAGTGGTGTCGCGACAGGCGTGAATGGAGGGACGAATGGAGACGTGTCGTCTTCAGCGATGAGAGTCGCTTCTGCTTTGGTGCCAATGATGGTCGTATGCGTGTTTGGCGCCGTGCATGTGAGCGCCACAATCAGGACTGCATACGACCGAGGCACACAGGGCCAACACCCGGCATCATGGTGTGGGGAGCGATCTCCTACACTGGCCGTACACCACTGGTGATCGTCGAGGGGACACTGAATAGTGCACGGTACATCCAAACCGTCATCGAACCCATCGTTCTACCATTTCTAGACCGGCAAGGGAACTTGCTGTTCCAACAGGACAATGCACGTCCGCATGTATCCTGTGCCACCCAACGTGCTCTAGAAGGTGTAAGTCAACTACCCTGGCCAGCAAGATCTCCGGATCTGTCCCCCATTGAGCATGTTTGGGACTGGATGAAGCGTCGACTCACGCGGTCTGCACGTCCAGCACGAACGCTGGTCCAACTGAGGCGCCAGGTGGAAATGGCATGGCAAGCCGTTCCACAGGACTACATCCAGCATCTCTACGATCGTCTCCATGGGAGAATAGCAGCCTGCATTGCTGCGAATGGTGGATATACACTGTACTAGTGCCGACATTGTGCATGCTCTGTTGCCTGTGTCTATGTGCCTGTGGTTCTGTCAGTGTGATCATGTGATGTATCTGCCCCCAGGAATGTGTCAATAAAGTTTCCCCTTCCTGGGACAATGAATTCACGGTGTTCTTATTTCAATTTCCAGGAGTGTACAAAAGACACAATGCCGACTTAAGTAAAAGAGGACTGACACTCTCACTTTCTATGATTTGAACCTCTCCTGTGAGTCCAGTTTTAGATTCTGATGCTTCACTTCAGGTTTACTGTATCCCTTGGACCTTCGTATTGACGATGAAATACAGAAATTGCATCCAAATTTAATACAAAAGGCACAATGCAGACTTAAGTAATAGCGAACTGACACTCTCTCTTTCTATGATTTGAACCACTCCTGTGAGTCCAGTTTTAGATTCCGATGTTTCACTTCAGGTTTACTGTATACCTTGCACCTTCTTATTGACGATGAAACAACGAAATTGCATCGGAATTAAATTCAGAAGGCACAATGCCGACTTAAGTACAAGAGGACTGACACTCTAACTCTCTATGATTTGAACCTCTTCTCTGAGTCCAGTTTTAGTTTCCGATGCTTCACTTCAGGTTTACTGTATATCTTGCACCTTCTTATTGACGATGAAACACAGAGATTGCATCGAAATTAAATTTAAAAGACACAATGCCGACTTAAGTACAAGAGGACTGACACTCTAACTATCTATGATTTGAACCTCTCCTGTGAGCCCAGTTTCAGATTCCGATGCTTCACTTCAGGTTTACTGTATCCCTTGGACCTTCTTATTGACGATGAAACACTGAACTTGCATCCGAATTTAATACAAAAGGCACAATGCCGACTTAGGAACAAGAGGACTGACACTCTCACTTTCTATGATTTGAACCTCTCCTGTGAGTCCAGTTTTAGATTCCGATGCTTCACTTCAGGTTTACTGTATCCCATGGACCTTCTTATTGACGATTAAACACAGGGTTTGCATCCGAATTGATTACAAAAGGCACAATGCCGACTTAAGTACAAGAGGACTGACACTCTCCCTTACTATGATTTGATCCTCTCCTGTGTGTCCAGTTTTAGATTCCGTTGCTTCACTTCAGGTTTACTGTATCCCTAGGACCTTCGTATTAACGATGAAACACAGAAATTGCATCCGAATTTAATACAAAAGGCACAATGCCGACTTAAGTAAAAGAGGACTGTCACTCTCTCTTTCTATGATTTGAACCTCTCCAGTGAGTCCAGTTTTAGACTCCGATGCTTCACTTCAGGTTTACTGTATACCTTGCACCTTCTTATTGACGATGAAACACAGAAATTGCATCGGAATTAAATTCAGAAGGCACAATGCCGACTTAAGTACAAGAGGACTGACACTCTAACTCTCTATGATTTGAACCTCTTCTCTGAGTCCAGTTTTAGTTTGCGATGCTTCACTTCAGGTTTACTGTATACCTTGCACCATCTTATTGACGATGAAACACAGATATTGTATCGGAATTAAATTCAAAAGGCACAATGCCGACTTAAGTACAAGAGGACTGACACTCTGACTCTCTATGATTTGAACCTCTCCTGTGTGTTCAGTTTAGGATCCCGATGCTTCACTTCAGGTTTACCGTATACCTTGCACCTTCTTATTGACGATGAAACACAGAAATTGCATCGGAATTAAATTCAAAAGACACAATGCCGACTTAAGTATAAGACGACTGACACTCTAACTATCTATGATTTGAATCCCTCCTGTGAGTCCAGTTTTAGATTCCGATGCTTCACTTCAGGTTTACTGTATCCCTTGGACCTTCTTATTGACGATGAAACACAGATATTGGATCCGAATTTAATACAAAAGGCACAATGCCGACTTAAGTACAAGAGGACTGACTCTCTCCCTTTCTATGATTTGAACCTCTCCTATGCGTCCAGTTTTAGATTCCGATGCTTCACTTCAGGTTTACTGTATACCTTGCACCTTCTTATTGACGATGAAACACAGAAATTGCATCCGAATTTAATACAAAAGGCACAATGCCGACTTAAGTACAAGAGGACTGACACTCTCCCTTTCTATGATTTGAACCTCTCCTGTGAGTCCAGTTTTAGATTCCGATGCTTCACTTCAGGTTTACTGTATCCCTTGGACCTTCTTATTGACGATGAAACACAAAAACGGCATGGAATTTAATACAAAAGGCACAATGCCGACTTAAGTAAAAGAGGACTGACACTCTCAGTTTCTATGATTTGAACTTCTCCTGTGAGTCCAGTTTTAGACTCCGACGCGTCACTTCAGGTTTACCGTATTCCTTGCACCTCCTCATTGACGATGAAACACAGAAGATGCATCGGAATTTAATACAATGGCACAATTCCGCTTTACGTACAAGAGGACTGACTCTCTAACTATCTATGATTTGAACCTCCCTGTGAGTCCAGTTTTAGATTCCGATGCTTCACTTCAGGTTTACTGTATCCCTTGGACCTTCTTATTGACGATGAATTACAGAAATTGCATTAGAATTTAACACAAAAGGCACAATGCCGACTTAAGTAAAAGAGGACTGACACTCCCTCTTTCTATGATTTGAACCTCTCCAGTGAGTCCAGTTTTAGATTCCGATGCTTCACATTAGCTTTACTGTATACCTTACACCTTCTTATTGACGATGAAACATAGAAATTGCATCGGAATTAAATTCAAAATGCACAATGCAGACTTAAGTACAAGAGGACTGACACTCTAACTCTCTATGATTTGAACCTGTCCTGTGCGTCCAGTTTTAGATTCCGATGCTTCATTTCAGGTTTACTGTATACCTTGCACCTTCTTATTGACGATGAAGCACAGAAATTGCATCCCAATTTAATACAAAAGGCACAATTCCGACTTTAGTACAAGAGGACTGACACTCCCCCTTTCTATGATTTGAACCTCTCCTGTGAGTCCAGTTTTAGATTCCGATGCTTCACTTCAGGTTTACTGTATTCCTTGCACCTTCTTATTGACGAAGAAACACAGAAATTGCATCCCAATTTAATACAAAATGCTCAATAGCGACTTAACTAAAAGAGGACTGACACTCTAACATGCTATGATTTGAACCTCTCCGGTGAGTCCAGTTTTGGATTCAGATGCTTCACTTCAGGTTTACTGTATACCTTGCACCATCTTATTGACGATGAAACACAGAAATTGCATCGGAATTAAATTCAAAAGGCACAAATTCCACTTAAGTACAAGAGAACTGACACCCTAAATATCTATGATTGAACCTCTCCTGTGAGTCCAGTTTTAGATTCCGATGCTTCACTTCAGGATTACTGTATCCCTTGGACCTTCTTATTGACGATGAAAGACAGAAATTGCATCCGAATTTAATACAAATGGCACAATGGCGACTTAACTAAAAGAGGACTGACACTCTAACTTTCTATGATTTGAACCTCTCCTGTGACTTCAGTTTTAGATTCCGATGCTTCACTTCAGGTTTACTGTATACCTTGCACCTTCTTATTGGCGATGAAACACAGAATTTGCATCGGAATTAAATTCAAAAGACACAATGCCGACTTAAGTACAAGAGGACTGACACTCTAAATATCTATGATTTGAACCTCTCCTGTGAGCCCAGTCTTATATTCCGATGCTTCACTTCAGGTTTACTGTATCCCTTGGACCTTCTTATTGACGATGAAACACAGAAATTGCATCCGAATGTAATACAAAAGGCACAATGCCGACTTAAGTACAAGAGGACTGACACTCTCACTTTCTACGATTTGAACCTCTCCTGTGAGCCCATGTTTAGATTCCGATGCTTCACTTCAGGTTTACTGTATTCCTTGCACCTTCTTATTGACGAAGAAACACAGAAATTGCATCCGAATATAATACAAAAGGCACAATGCCGACTTAAGTAAAAGAGGACTGACACTCTGACTTCCTATGATTTGAACCTCTCCTGTGAGTCCAGTTTTAGATCCTGATGCGTCACTTCAGGGGTACATTATACCTTGCACCTTCTTATTGACGATGAAACACAGAAATTGCATCGGAATGTAATACAAAAGGCACAATGCCGACTTAAGTACAAGAGGACTGACACTCTAACTTTCAATGATTTGAACCTCTCCTGTGAGTCCAGTTTTAGATTTAGATGCTTCACTTCGGGTTTACTGTATACCTTGCACCTTCTTATTGACGATGAAACACAGAAATTGCATCGGAAATAAATTCAAAAGGCACAAATTCGACTTAAGTACAAGAGGACAGACACATTAATTTCCTATGATTTGAACCTCTCCTGTGAGTCCAGTTTTTGATTCTGATGCTTCACTTCAGGTTTACTGTATACCTTGCACCTTCTTATTGACGATGAAACAATGAAATTGCATCGGAATTAAATTCAGAAGGCACAATGCCGACTTAAGTACAAGAGGACTGACACTCTAACTTTCTATGATTTGAACCTCTTCTCTGAGTCCAGTTTTAGTTTCCGATGCTTCGCTTCAGGTTTACTGTATACCTTGCACCTTCTTATTGATGATGAAACACAGAAATTGCATCGGAATTAAATTTAAAAGACACAATGCCGACTTAAGTACAAGAGGATTGACACTCTAACTATCTATGATTTGAACCTCTCCCGTGAGCCCAGTTTCAGATTCCGATGCTTCACTTCAGGTTTACTGTATCCCTTGGACCTTCTTATTGACGATGAAACACTGAACTTCCATCCGAATGTAATACAAAAGGCACAATGCCGACTTAGGAACAAGAGGACTGACACTCTCACTTTCTATGATTTGAACCTCTCCTGTGAGTCCAGTTTTAGATTCCGATGCTTCACTTCAGGTTTACTGTATCCCATGGACCTTCTTATTGACGATTAAACACAGGGTTTGCATCCGAATTGATTACAAAAGGCACAATGCCGACTTAAGTACAAGAGGACTGACACTCTCCCTTACTATGATTTGATCCTCTCCTGTGTGTCCAGTTTTAGATTCCGTTACTTCACTTCAGGTTTACTGTATCCCTAGGACCTTCGTATTGACGATGAAACACAGAAATTGCATCCGAATTTAATACAAAGGCACAATGCCGACTTAAGTAAAAGAGGACTGTCACTCTCTCTTTCTATGATTTGAACCTCTCCAGTGAGTCCAGTTTTAGACTCCGATGCTTCACTTCAGGTTTACTGTATACCTTGCACCTTCTTATTGACGATGAAACCCAGAAATTGCATTCGAATTTAATACAAAAGGCACAATGCCGACTTAACTAAAAGAGGACTGTCACTCTCACTTTCTGCGATTTGAATCTCTCCTGTGAGTCGAGTTTTAGATTCCGATGTTTCACATTAGGTTTACTGTATACCTTACACCTTCTTATTGACGATGAAACATAGAAATTGCATCGGAATTAAATTCAAAATGCACAATGCAGACTTAAGTACAAGAGGACTGACACTCTAACTCTCTATGATTTGAACCTGTCCTGTGCGTCCAGTTTTAGATTCCGATGCTTCATTTCAGGTTTACTGTATCCCTTGGACCTTCTTATTGACGATGAATTACAGAAATTGCATCCGAATTTAACACAAAAGGCACAATGCCGACTTAAGTAAAAGAGGACTGACACTCCCTCTTTCTATGATTTGAACCTCTCCAGTGAGTCCAGTTTTAGATTCCGATGTTTCACATTAGGTTTACTGTATACCTTACACCTTCTTATTGACGATGAAACATAGAAATTGCATCGGAATTAAATTCAAAATGCACAATGCAGACTTAAGTACAAGAGGACTGACACTCTAACTCTCTATGATTTGAACCTGTCCTGTGCGTCCAGTTTTAGATTCTGATGCTTCATTTCAGGTTTACTGTATACCTTGAACCTTCTTATTGACGATGAAGCACAGAAATTGCATCCGAATTTAATACAAAATTCACAATGCCGACTTTAGTACTAGAGGACTGACACTCCCCCTTTATATGATTTGAACCTCTCCTGTGAGTCCAGTTTTAGATTCCGATGCTTCACTTCAAGTTTACTGTATCCCTTGGACCTTCTTATTGACGACGAAACACAGAAATTGCATCCCAATTTAATACAAAATGCTCAATAGCGACTTAACTAAAAGAGGATTGACACTCTAACATTCTGTGATTTGAACCTCTCCGGTGAGTCCAGTTTTGGATTCAGATGCTTCACTTCAGGTTTACTGTATACCTTGCACCATCTTATTGACGATGAAACACAGAAATTGCATCGGAATTAAATTCAAAAGGCACAAATTCCACTTAAGTACAAGAGAACTGACACCCTAAATATCTATGATTTTAACCTCTCCTGTGAGTCCAGTTTTAGATTCCGATGCTTCACTTCAGGATTACTGTATCCCTTGGACCTTCTTATTGACGATGAAAGACAGAAATTGCATCCGAATTTAATACAAATGGCACAATGGCGACTTAACTAAAAGAGGACTGACACTCTAACTTTCTATGATTTGAACCTCTCCGGTGACTCCAGTTTTAGATTCCGATGCTTCACTTCAGGTTTACTGTATACCTTGCACCTTCTTATTGACGATGAAACACCGAAATTGCATCGGAATTTAATACAAAAGGCATAATGCCGACTTAAGTACAAGAGGACTTACGCTTTCACTATCTATGATTTGAACCTCTCCTGTGAGTCCAGTTTTAGATTCCGATGCTTCGATTCAGGTTTACTGTATCCCTTGGACCTTCTTATTGCCTTTGAAATACCGACATTGATCCGAATTTAATACAAAAGGCACAATGCAGACTTAAGTAAAAGCGGACTGACACTCTCTCATTCTATGATTTGAAGCTATCCTGTGAGTCCAGATTTAGATTCCGATGTTTCACTTCAGGTTTACTGTATACCTTGCACCTTCTTATTGACGATGAAACACAGAATTTGCATCGGAATTAAATTCAAAAGACACAATGCCGACTTAAGTACAAGAGGACTGACACTCTAAATATCTATGATTTGAACCTCACCTGTGAGCCCAGTCTTATATTCCGATGCTTCACTTCAGGTTTACTGTATCCCTTGGACCTTCTTATTGACGATGAAACACAGAAATTGCATCCGAATGTAATACAAAAGGCACAATGCCGACTTAAGTACAAGAGGACTGACACTCTCACTTTCTACGATTTGAACCTCTCTTGTGAGCCCATGTTTAGATTCCGATGCTTCACTTCAGGTTTACTGTATTCCTTGCACCTTCTTATTGAGGAAGAAACACAGAAATTGCATACGAATATAATACAAAAGGCACAATGCCGACTTAAGTAAAAGAGGACTGACACTCTGACTTTCTATGATTTGAACCTCTCCTGTGAGTCCAGTTTTAGATCCTGATGCGTCACTTCAGGGTTACTTTATACCTTGCACCTTCTTATTGACGATGAAACACAGAAATTGCATCGGAATGTAATACAAAAGGCACAATGCCGACTTAAGTACAAGAGGACTGACACTCTAACTTTCAATGATTTGAACCTCTCCTGTGAGTCCAATTTTAGATTAAGATGCTTCACTTCGGGTTTACTGTATACCTTGCACCTTCTTATTGACGATGAAACACAGAAATTGCATCGGAATTAAATTCAAAAGACACAATGCCGACTTAAGTATAAGACGACTGACACTCTAACTATCTATGATTTGAATCCCTCCTGTGAGTCCAGTTTTAGATTCCGATGCTTCACTTCAGGTTTACTGTATCCCTTGGACCTTCTTATTGACGATGAAACACAGATATTGGATCCGAATTTAATACAAAAGGCACAATGCCGACTTAAGTACAAGAGGACTGACTCTCTCCCTTTCTATGATTTGAACCTCTCCTATGCGTCCAGTTTTAGATTCCGATGCTTCACTTCAGGTTTACTGTATACCTTGCACCTTCTTATTGACGATGAAACACAGAAATTGCATCCGAATTTAATACAAAAGGCACAATGCCGACTTAAGTACAAGAGGACTGACACTCTCCCTTTCTATGATTTGAACCTCTCCTGTGAGTCCAGTTTTAGATTCCGATGCTTCACTTCAGGTTTACTGTATCCCTTGGACATTCTTATTGACGATGAAACACAAAAACGGCATGGAATTTAATACAAAAGGCACAATGCCGACTTAAGTAAAAGAGGACTGACACTCTCAGTTTCTATGATTTGAACTTCTCCTGTGAGTCCAGTTTTAGACTCCGACGCGTCACTTCAGGTTTACCGTATTCCTTGCACCTCCTCATTGACGATGAAACACAGAAAATGCATCGGAATTTAATACAATGGCACAATTCCGCTTTACGTACAAGAGGACTGACTCTCTAACTATCTATGATTTGAACCTCCCTGTGAGTCCAGTTTTAGATTCCGATGCTTCACTTCAGGTTTACTGTATCCCTTGGACCTTCTTATTGACGATGAATTACAGAAATTGCATTAGAATTTAACACAAAAGGCACAATGCCGACTTAAGTAAAAGAGGACTGACACTCCCTCTTTCTATGATTTGAACCTCTCCAGTGAGTCCAGTTTTAGATTCCGATGCTTCACATTAGCTTTACTGTATACCTTACACCTTCTTATTGACGATGAAACATAGAAATTGCATCGGAATTAAATTCAAAATGCACAATGCAGACTTAAGTACAAGAGGACTGACACTCTAACTCTCTATGATTTGAACCTGTCCTGTGCGTCCAGTTTTAGATTCCGATGCTTCATTTCAGGTTTACTGTATACCTTGCACCTTCTTATTGACGATGAAGCACAGAAATTGCATCCCAATTTAATACAAAAGGCACAATTCCGACTTTAGTACAAGAGGACTGACACTCCCCCTTTCTATGATTTGAACCTCTCCTGTGAGTCCAGTTTTAGATTCCGATGCTTCACTTCAGGTTTACTGTATTCCTTGCACCTTCTTATTGACGAAGAAACACAGAAATTGCATCCCAATTTAATACAAAATGCTCAATAGCGACTTAACTAAAAGAGGACTGACACTCTAACATGCTATGATTTGAACCTCTCCGGTGAGTCCAGTTTTGGATTCAGATGCTTCACTTCAGGTTTACTGTATACCTTGCACCATCTTATTGACGATGAAACACAGAAATTGCATCGGAATTAAATTCAAAAGGCACAAATTCCACTTAAGTACAAGAGAACTGACACCCTAAATATCTATGATTGAACCTCTCCTGTGAGTCCAGTTTTAGATTCCGATGCTTCACTTCAGGATTACTGTATCCCTTGGACCTTCTTATTGACGATGAAAGACAGAAATTGCATCCGAATTTAATACAAATGGCACAATGGCGACTTAACTAAAAGAGGACTGACACTCTAACTTTCTATGATTTGAACCTCTCCTGTGACTTCAGTTTTAGATTCCGATGCTTCACTTCAGGTTTACTGTATACCTTGCACCTTCTTATTGGCGATGAAACACAGAATTTGCATCGGAATTAAATTCAAAAGACACAATGCCGACTTAAGTACAAGAGGACTGACACTCTAAATATCTATGATTTGAACCTCTCCTGTGAGCCCAGTCTTATATTCCGATGCTTCACTTCAGGTTTACTGTATCCCTTGGACCTTCTTATTGACGATGAAACACAGAAATTGCATCCGAATGTAATACAAAAGGCACAATGCCGACTTAAGTACAAGAGGACTGACACTCTCACTTTCTACGATTTGAACCTCTCCTGTGAGCCCATGTTTAGATTCCGATGCTTCACTTCAGGTTTACTGTATTCCTTGCACCTTCTTATTGACGAAGAAACACAGAAATTGCATCCGAATATAATACAAAAGGCACAATGCCGACTTAAGTAAAAGAGGACTGACACTCTGACTTCCTATGATTTGAACCTCTCCTGTGAGTCCAGTTTTAGATCCTGATGCGTCACTTCAGGGGTACATTATACCTTGCACCTTCTTATTGACGATGAAACACAGAAATTGCATCGGAATGTAATACAAAAGGCACAATGCCGACTTAAGTACAAGAGGACTGACACTCTAACTTTCAATGATTTGAACCTCTCCTGTGAGTCCAGTTTTAGATTTAGATGCTTCACTTCGGGTTTACTGTATACCTTGCACCTTCTTATTGACGATGAAACACAGAAATTGCATCGGAAATAAATTCAAAAGGCACAAATTCGACTTAAGTACAAGAGGACAGACACATTAATTTCCTATGATTTGAACCTCTCCTGTGAGTCCAGTTTTTGATTCTGATGCTTCACTTCAGGTTTACTGTATACCTTGCACCTTCTTATTGACGATGAAACAATGAAATTGCATCGGAATTAAATTCAGAAGGCACAATGCCGACTTAAGTACAAGAGGACTGACACTCTAACTTTCTATGATTTGAACCTCTTCTCTGAGTCCAGTTTTAGTTTCCGATGCTTCGCTTCAGGTTTACTGTATACCTTGCACCTTCTTATTGATGATGAAACACAGAAATTGCATCGGAATTAAATTTAAAAGACACAATGCCGACTTAAGTACAAGAGGATTGACACTCTAACTATCTATGATTTGAACCTCTCCCGTGAGCCCAGTTTCAGATTCCGATGCTTCACTTCAGGTTTACTGTATCCCTTGGACCTTCTTATTGACGATGAAACACTGAACTTCCATCCGAATGTAATACAAAAGGCACAATGCCGACTTAGGAACAAGAGGACTGACACTCTCACTTTCTATGATTTGAACCTCTCCTGTGAGTCCAGTTTTAGATTCCGATGCTTCACTTCAGGTTTACTGTATCCCATGGACCTTCTTATTGACGATTAAACACAGGGTTTGCATCCGAATTGATTACAAAAGGCACAATGCCGACTTAAGTACAAGAGGACTGACACTCTCCCTTACTATGATTTGATCCTCTCCTGTGTGTCCAGTTTTAGATTCCGTTACTTCACTTCAGGTTTACTGTATCCCTAGGACCTTCGTATTGACGATGAAACACAGAAATTGCATCCGAATTTAATACAAAGGCACAATGCCGACTTAAGTAAAAGAGGACTGTCACTCTCTCTTTCTATGATTTGAACCTCTCCAGTGAGTCCAGTTTTAGACTCCGATGCTTCACTTCAGGTTTACTGTATACCTTGCACCTTCTTATTGACGATGAAACCCAGAAATTGCATTCGAATTTAATACAAAAGGCACAATGCCGACTTAACTAAAAGAGGACTGTCACTCTCACTTTCTGCGATTTGAATCTCTCCTGTGAGTCGAGTTTTAGATTCCGATGTTTCACATTAGGTTTACTGTATACCTTACACCTTCTTATTGACGATGAAACATAGAAATTGCATCGGAATTAAATTCAAAATGCACAATGCAGACTTAAGTACAAGAGGACTGACACTCTAACTCTCTATGATTTGAACCTGTCCTGTGCGTCCAGTTTTAGATTCCGATGCTTCATTTCAGGTTTACTGTATCCCTTGGACCTTCTTATTGACGATGAATTACAGAAATTGCATCCGAATTTAACACAAAAGGCACAATGCCGACTTAAGTAAAAGAGGACTGACACTCCCTCTTTCTATGATTTGAACCTCTCCAGTGAGTCCAGTTTTAGATTCCGATGTTTCACATTAGGTTTACTGTATACCTTACACCTTCTTATTGACGATGAAACATAGAAATTGCATCGGAATTAAATTCAAAATGCACAATGCAGACTTAAGTACAAGAGGACTGACACTCTAACTCTCTATGATTTGAACCTGTCCTGTGCGTCCAGTTTTAGATTCTGATGCTTCATTTCAGGTTTACTGTATACCTTGAACCTTCTTATTGACGATGAAACACCGAAATTGCATCGGAATTTAATACAAAAGGCATAATGCCGACTTAAGTACAAGAGGACTTACGCTTTCACTATCTATGATTTGAACCTCTCCTGTGAGTCCAGTTTTAGATTCCGATGCTTCGATTCAGGTTTACTGTATCCCTTGGACCTTCTTATTGACGACGAAACACAGAAATTGCATCCCAATTTAATACAAAATGCTCAATAGCGACTTAACTAAAAGAGGATTGACACTCTAACATTCTGTGATTTGAACCTCTCCGGTGAGTCCAGTTTTGGATTCAGATGCTTCACTTCAGGTTTACTGTATACCTTGCACCATCTTATTGACGATGAAACACAGAAATTGCATCGGAATTAAATTCAAAAGGCACAAATTCCACTTAAGTACAAGAGAACTGACACCCTAAATATCTATGATTTTAACCTCTCCTGTGAGTCCAGTTTTAGATTCCGATGCTTCACTTCAGGATTACTGTATCCCTTGGACCTTCTTATTGACGATGAAAGACAGAAATTGCATCCGAATTTAATACAAATGGCACAATGGCGACTTAACTAAAAGAGGACTGACACTCTAACTTTCTATGATTTGAACCTCTCCGGTGACTCCAGTTTTAGATTCCGATGCTTCACTTCAGGTTTACTGTATACCTTGCACCTTCTTATTGACGATGAAACACCGAAATTGCATCGGAATTTAATACAAAAGGCATAATGCCGACTTAAGTACAAGAGGACTTACGCTTTCACTATCTATGATTTGAACCTCTCCTGTGAGTCCAGTTTTAGATTCCGATGCTTCGATTCAGGTTTACTGTATCCCTTGGACCTTCTTATTGCCTTTGAAATACCGACATTGATCCGAATTTAATACAAAAGGCACAATGCAGACTTAAGTAAAAGCGGACTGACACTCTCTCATTCTATGATTTGAAGCTATCCTGTGAGTCCAGATTTAGATTCCGATGTTTCACTTCAGGTTTACTGTATACCTTGCACCTTCTTATTGACGATGAAACACAGAATTTGCATCGGAATTAAATTCAAAAGACACAATGCCGACTTAAGTACAAGAGGACTGACACTCTAAATATCTATGATTTGAACCTCACCTGTGAGCCCAGTCTTATATTCCGATGCTTCACTTCAGGTTTACTGTATCCCTTGGACCTTCTTATTGACGATGAAACACAGAAATTGCATCCGAATGTAATACAAAAGGCACAATGCCGACTTAAGTACAAGAGGACTGACACTCTCACTTTCTACGATTTGAACCTCTCTTGTGAGCCCATGTTTAGATTCCGATGCTTCACTTCAGGTTTACTGTATTCCTTGCACCTTCTTATTGAGGAAGAAACACAGAAATTGCATACGAATATAATACAAAAGGCACAATGCCGACTTAAGTAAAAGAGGACTGACACTCTGACTTTCTATGATTTGAACCTCTCCTGTGAGTCCAGTTTTAGATCCTGATGCGTCACTTCAGGGTTACTTTATACCTTGCACCTTCTTATTGACGATGAAACACAGAAATTGCATCGGAATGTAATACAAAAGGCACAATGCCGACTTAAGTACAAGAGGACTGACACTCTAACTTTCAATGATTTGAACCTCTCCTGTGAGTCCAATTTTAGATTAAGATGCTTCACTTCGGGTTTACTGTATACCTTGCACCTTCTTATCGACGATGAAACACAGAAATTGCATCGGAAATAAATTCAAAAGGCACAAATTCGACTTAAGTACAAGAGGACAGACACATTAATTTCCTATGATTTGAACCTCTCCTGTGAGTCCAGTTTTTGATTCTGATGCTTCACTTCAGGTTTACTGTATCCCTTGGACCTTCTTATTGACGATGAAACACAGAAATTGCATCCAAATTTAATACGAAAGGCACCATGCCGACTTAAGTGAAAGATGATTGACACCCTCACTTTCTATGATTCGAACCTCTCCTGTGAGTCCAGTTTCAGATTCCGATGCTTCACTTCAGGTTTACTATATCCCTTGGACCTTCGTATTGACGATGAAATACGGAAATTCCATCCAAATTTAATACAAAAGGCACAATGCCGACTTAAGAACAGGAGGACTGACACTCTCACTTTCAATGATTTGAACCTCTCCAGTGAGTCCAGTTTTAGATTCCGATGCTTCACTTCATGTTTACTGTATCCCATGGACATTCTTATTGACGATTAAACACAGAGTTTGCATCCGAATTGATTACAAAAGGCACAATGCCGACTTAAGTATAAGAGGACTGACACTCTCCCTTACTATGATTTGAACCTCTCCTGTGTGTCCAGTTTTTGATTCCGATGCTTCATTTCAGGTTTACTGCATCCCTTGGACCTTCGTATTGACGATGAAACACAGAAATTGCATCCGAAGTTAATACAAAAGGCACAATGCCGACTTAAGTAAAAGAGGACTGTCACTCTCTCTTTCTATGATTTGAACCTCTCCAGTGAGTCCAGTTTTAGTATCCGATGCTTCACTTCAGGTTTACTGTATACCTTGCTCCTTCTTATTGACGATGAAACACAGAAATTGCATCGGAATTTAATACAAAAGGCACAATGCCGACTTAAGTACAAGAATACTGGCACTCTACTTTTCTATGATTTGAACCTCTCCTGTGAGTCCAGTTTTAGTTTCCGATGCTTCACTTAAGGTTTACTGTATACCTTGCACCATCTTATTGACGATGAAACACAGATATTGTATCGGAATTAAATTCAAAAGGCACAATGCCGACTTAAGTACAAGAGGACTGACACCCAAACTCTCTATGATTTGAACCTCTCCTGTGTGTTCAGTTTAGGATCCCGATGCTTCACTTCAGGTTTACCGTATACCTTGCACCTTCTTATTGACGATGAAACACAGAAATTGCATCGGAATTAAATTCAAAAGACATAATGCCGACTTAAGTATAAGACGACTTACACTCTAACTATCTATGATTTGAATCCCTCCTGTGAGTCCAGTTTTAGATTCCGATGCTTCACTTCAGGTTTACTGTATCCCTTGGACCTTCTTAATGACGATGAACCACAGATATTGCATCCGAATTTAATACAAAAGGCACAATGCCGACTTAAGTACAAGAGGACTGACACTCTCCCTTTCTATGATTTGAACCTCTCCTATGCGTCCAGTTTTAGATTCTGATGCTTCACTTCAGGTTTACTGTATACCTTGCACCTTCTTATTGACGATGAAACTCAGATATTCCATCGGAATTAAATTCAAAAGGCACAATGCCGACTTAAGTACATGAGGACTGACACTCTCCCTTTCTATGATTTGAATCTCTCCTGTGAGTCCAGTTTTAGATTCCGATGCTTCACTTTAGGTTTACTGTATCCCTTGGACCTTCTTATTGACGATGAAACACAGAAATCGCATCCGAATTTAATACAAAAGGCACAATGCCGACTTAACTAAAAGAGGACTGTCACTCTCACTTTCTGTGATTTGAATCTCTCCTGTGAGTGGAGTTATAGATTCCGATGCTTCACTTCAGGTTTACTGCATACCTTGCACTTTCTTATTGACGATGAAACACAGAAATTGCATCGGAATTAAATTGATAAGGCACAATGCCAACTTAAGTACAAGAGGACTGACACTCTAACTTTCTTAGATTTGAACCTCTCCCGTGATTCCAGTTTTAGATTCCGATGCTTCACCTCAGATTGACTGTATACCTTGGACATTCTTAATGACGATGAAACACAGAAATTGCATCCGAATTTAGTACAAAAGGCACAATGCCGACTTATGTACAAGAGGACTAACACTCTCACTTTCTATGATTTGAACCTCTCCTGTGAGTCCAGTTTTAGATTCCGATGCTTCCCTTCAGGTTTACTGCATCTCTTGGACCTTCTTATTGACGATGAAACACAGAAACTGCATGGAATTTAATACAAAAGGCACAATGCCGACTTAAGTAAAAGAGGACTGACACTCTCAGTTTCTATGATTTGAACTTCTCCTGTGAGTCCAGTTTTAGATTCCGATGCGTCACTTCAGGTTTACCGTATTCCTTGCACCTCCTCATTGACGATGAAACACAGAAAATGCATCGGAATTTAATACAATGGCACAATGCCGCTTTACGTACAAGAGGACTGACTCTCTAACCATCTATGATTTGAACCTCCCTGTGAGTCCAGTTTTAGATTCCGATGCTTCACTTCAGGTTTACTGTATCCCTTGGACCTTCTTATTGACGATGAATTACAGAAATTGCATCCGAATTTAATACAAAAGCCACAAAGCCGACTTAAGTAAAAGAGGTCTGTCACTCTCTCTTTCTATGATTTGAACCTCTCCAGTGAGTCCAGTTTTAGATTCCGATGCTTCACATTAGGTTTACTGTATACCTTGCACCTTCTTATTGACGATGAAACATAGAAATTGCATCGGAATTAAATTCAAAATGCACAATGCAGACTTAAGTACAAGAGGACTGACACTCTAAATCTCTATGATTTGAACCTGTCCTGTGCGTCCAGTTTTAGATTCCGATGCTTCATTTCAGGTTTACTGTATACCTTGCACCTTCTTATTGACGATGAAGCACAGAAATTGCATCCGAATTTAATACAAAAGGCACAATGCCGACTTAAGTACAAGAGGACTGACACTCCCCCTTTCTATGATTTGAACCTCTCCTGTGAGTCCAGTTTTAGATTCCGATGCTTCACTTCAGGTTTACTGTATCCCTTGGACCTTCTTATTGACGATGAAACACAGAAATTGCATCCGAATTTAATACAAAAGGCACAATGCCGACTTAAGTACATGAGGACTGACATTCCCCCTTTCTATGATTTGAACCTCTCCTGTGAGTCCAGTTTTAGATTCCGATGCTTCACTTCAGGTTTACTGTATCCCTTGGACCTTCTTATTGACGATGAAACACAGAAATTGCATCCGAATTTAATACAAAATGCACAATGGCGACTTAACTAAAACTGGACTGACACTCTAACTTTGTATGGTTTGAACCTCTCCTGTGACTCCAGTTTTAGATTCCCATGCTTAACTTCAGGTTTACTGTATACCTTGCACCTTCTTATTGACGATGAAACACAGAAATTGCATCCGAATTTAATACAAAATGCACAATGGCGACTTAACTAAAAGAGGACCGACACTCTAACTTCCTATGATTTGAACCTCTCCAGTGAGTCCAGTTTTAGATTCCGATGCTTCACATTAGGTTAACTGTATACCTTGCACCTTCTTATTGACGATGAAACATAGAAATTGCATCGGAATTAAATTCAAAGTGCACAATGCAGACTTAAGTACAAGAGGACTGACACTCTAACTCTCTATGATTTGAACCTGTCCTGTGCGTCCAGTTTTAGATTCCGATGCTTCATTTCAGGTTTACTGTATACCTTGCACCTTCTTATTGACGATGAAGCACAGAAATTGCATCCGAATTTAATACAAAAGGCACAATGCCGACTTAAGTACATGAGGACTGACATTCCCCCTTTCTATGATTTGAACCTCTCCTGTGAGTCCAGTTTTAGATTCCGATGCTTCACTTCAGGTTTACTGTATCCCTTGGACCTTCTTATTGACGATGAAACACAGAAATTGCATCCGAATTTAATACAAAATGCACAATGGCGACTTAACTAAAAGAGGACTGACACTCTAACTTTGTATGGTTTGAACCTCTCCTGTGACACCAGTTTTAGATTCCGATGCTTAACTTCAGGTTTACTGTATACCTTGCACCTTCTTATTGACGATGAAACACCGAAATTGCATCGGAATTTAATACAAAATGCATAATGCCGACTTAAGTACAAGAGGTCTTACGCTTTCACTATCTATGATTTGAACCTCTTCTGTGAGTCCAGTTGTAGATTCCGATGCTTCGCTTCAGGTTTACTGTATCCCTTGGACCTTCTTATTGACGATGAAATACAGACATTGATCCGAATTTAATACAAAAGACACAATGCAGACTTAAGTAGCAGCGGACTGACACTCTCACATTCTATGATTTGAACCTCTCCTGTGAGTCCAGATTTAGATTCCGATGTTTCACTTCAGGTTTACTGTATACCTTGCACCTTCTTTTGACGATGCAACACAGAAATTGCATCGGAATTAAATTCAAAAGGCATAATGCCGACTTAAGTACAAGAGGACTGACACTCTAACTCTCTATGATTTGAACCTCTCCTCTGAGTCCAGTTTTAGATTCCGGTGCTTTACTTCAGGTTTACTGTATACCTTGCACCTTCTTATTGACGATGAAACACAGAATTTGCATCGGAATTAAATTCAAAAGACACAATGCCGACTAAAGTACAAGAGGACTGACACTCTAACTATCTATGTTTTGAACCTCTTCTGTGAGTCCAGTTTTATATTCCGATGCATCACTTCAGGTTTACTGTAACCCTTGGACCTTCTTATTGACGATGAAACACAGAAATTGCATCCGAATTTAATACAAAAGGCACAATGCCGACTTAAGTACAAGAGGACTGACACTCTCACTTTCTATGATTTGAACCTCTCCTGTGAGCCCAGTTTTAGATTCCGATGCTTCACTTCAGGTTTACTGTATTCCTTGCACCTTCTTATTGACGATGAAACACAGAAATTGCATCCGAATTTAATACAAAAGACACAATGCCGTCTTAAGTAAAAGAGGACTGACACTCTCACTTTCTATGATTTGAACCTCTCCTGTGAGTCCAGTTTTAGATTCTTATGCTTCACTTCAGGTTTACTGTATACCTTGCACCTTCTTATTGACGATGAAACACAGAAATTGCATCGGAATGTAATACAAAAGGCATAATGCCGACTTAAGTACAAGAGGACTGACACTCTAACTTTCAATGACTTGGAACCTCTCCTGTGAGTCCAGTTTTAGATTTAGAAGCTTCACTTCAGGTTTACTGTGTACCTCGCACCTTCTTATTGACGATGAAACACGGAAATAGCATCGGAAATAAATTCAAAAGGCACAAATTCGACTTAAGTACAAGAGGACAGACACATTAATTTCCTATGATTTGAACCTCTCCCGTGAGTCCAGTTTTAGATTCCGATGCTTCACTTCAGGTTTACTGTATCCCATGGACCTTCTTATTGACGATTAAACACAGGGTTTGCATCCGAATTGATTACAAATGGCACAATGCCGACTTAAGTACAAGAGGACTGACACTCTCTCTTACTATGATTTGATCCTCTCTTGTGTGTCCAGTTTTAGATTCCGTTGCTTCACTTCAGGTTTACTGTATCCCTAGGACCTTCGTATTGACGATGAAACACAGAAATTGCATCCGAATTTAGTACAAAAGGCACAATGCCGACTTAAGTAAAAGAGGACTGTCACTCTCTCTTTCTATGATTTGAACCTCTCCAGTGAGTCCAGTTTTAGACTCCGATGCTTCACTTCAGGTTTACTGTATACCTTGCACCTTCTTATTGACGATGAAACCCAGAAATTGCATTCGAATTTAATACAAAAGGCACAATGCCGACTTCAGTAAAAGAGGACTGTCACTCTCTCTTTCTATGATTTGAACCTCTCCAGTGAGTCCAGTTTTAGACTCCGATGCTTCACTTCAGGTTTACTGTATACCTTGCTCCTTCTTATTGACGATGAAACACAGAAATTGCATCGGAATTTAATACAAAAGGCACAATGCCGACTTAAGTACAAGAATACTGGCACTCTAACATTCTATGATTTAAACCTCTCCTGTGAGTCCAGTTTTAGATTCCGATGCTTCACTTCAGGTTTACTGTATCTCTTGGACCTTCTTATTGACGATGAAACACAGAAATTGCATACGAATTTAATACAAAAGGCACAATGCCGACTTAAGTACAAGAGGACTGACACTCTCCCTTTTTATGATTTGAACCTCTCCTGTGAGTCCAGTTTTAGATTCCGATGCTTCACTTCAGGTTTACTGTATACCTTGCACCATCTTATTGACGATGAAACACAGATAGTGTATCGGAATTAAATTCTATAGGCACAATGCCGACTTAAGTACAAGAGGACTGACACTCTAACTATCGATGATTTGAATCCCTCCTGTGAGTCCAGTTTTAGATTCCGATGCTTCACTTCAGGTTTACTGTATCCAATGGACCTTCTTATTGACGATGAAACACAGAAATTGCATACGAATTTAATACAAAAGGCACAATGCCGACTTAAGTACAAGAGGACTGACACTCTCCCTTTTTATGATGTGAACCTCTCCTGTGAGTCCAGTTTTAGATTCCGATGCTTCACTTCAGGTTTTCTGTATCCCTTGGACTTTCTTATTGACGATGAAACACAGAAATTGCATCCGAATTTAATACAAAAGGCACAATGGCGACTTAAGTACAAGAGGACCGACACTCTAACTGTCTATGTTTTGAACCTCTCTTGTGAGTCCAGATTTAGATTCCGATGCTTCACTTCAGGTTTACTGTATCCCTTGGACCTTCTTATTGACGATGAATTACAGAAATTGCATCTGAATTAAATACAAAAGGCACAATGCCGACTTAAGTAAAAGAGGACTGACACTCTAACTCTCTATGATTTGAACCTGTCCTGTGCGTCCAGTTTTAGATTCCGATGCTTCATTTCAGGTTTACTGTATACCTTGCACCTCCTTATTGACGATGAAGCACAGAAATTGCATCCGAATTTAATACAAAAGGCACAATACCGACTTAAGTACAAGATGACTGACACTCCCCCTTTCTATGATTTGAACCTCTCCTGTGAGTCCAGTTTTAGATTCCGATGCTTCACTTCAGGTTTACTGTATCCCTTGGACCTTCTTATTGACGATGAAACACAGAAATTGCATCCGAATTTAATACAAAATGCACAATGGCGACTTAACTAAAGGAGGACTGACACTCTAACTTTCTATGATTTGATCCTCTCCGGTGAGTCCAGTTTTGGATTCAGATGCTTCACTTCAGGTTTACTGTATACCTTGCACCATCTTATTGACGATGAAACACAGAAATTGCATCGGAATTAAATTCAAAAGGCACAAATTCCACTTAAGTACAAGAGAACTGACACCCTAAATCTCTATGATTTCAACCTCTCCTGTGAGTCCAGTTTTTGATTCCGATGCTTAACTTCAGGTTTACTGTATCCCTTGGACCTTCTTATTGACGATGAAACACAGAAATTGCATCCGAATTTAATACAAAAAGCAGAATGGCGACTTAACTAAAAGAGGACTGACACTTTAACTTTCTATGATTTGAACCTCTCCTGTGACTCCAGCTCTAGATTCCGATGCTTCACTTCAGGTTTACTGTATACCTTGCACCTTCTTATTGACGATGAAACACCGAAATTTCATCGGAATTTAATACAAAAGGCATTATGCCGACTTAAGTACAAGAGGACTTACGCTTTCACTATCTATGATTTGAACCTCTCCTGTGAGTCCAGTTTTAGATTCCGATGCTTCGCTTCAGGTTTACTGTATCCCTTGGACTTTCTTATTGACGATGAAACACAGAAATTGCATCCGAATTTAATACAAAAGGCACAATGGCGACTTAAGTACAAGAGGACCGACACTCTAACTGTCTATGTTTTGAACCTCTCTTGTGAGTCCAGATTTAGATTCCGATGCTTCACTTCAGGTTTACTGTATCCCTTGGACCTTCTTATTGACGATGAATTACAGAAATTGCATCTGAATTAAATACAAAAGGCACAATGCCGACTTAAGTACAAGAGGACTGACACTCTAAATATCTATGATTTGAACCTCTCCTGTGAGTCCAGTTTTATATTCCGATGCTTCACTTCAGGTTTAATGTCACACTTGGACCTTCTTATTGACGATGAAACACAGAAATTGCATCCGAATTTAATACAAAAGGCACAATGCCGACTTAAGTACAAGAGGACTGACACTCTCACTTTCTATGATTTGAACCTCTCCCGTGAGCCCAGTTTTAGATTCCGATGCTTCACTTCAGGTTTACTGTATTCCTTGCACCTTCTTATTGACGATGAAACACAGAAATTGCATCCGAATTTAATACAAAAGACACAATGCCGTCTTAAGTAAAAGAGGACTGACACTCTCACTTTCTATGATTTGAACCTCTCCTGTGAGTCCAGTTTTAGAATCTGATGCTTCACTTCAGGTTTACTGTATACCTTGCACCTTCTTATTGACGATGAAACACAGAAATTGCATCGGAATGTAATACAAAAGGCACAATGCCGACTTAAGTACAAGAGGACTGACACTCTAACTTTCAATGATTTGAACCTCTCCTGTGAGTCCAGTTTTAGATTTAGAAGCTTCACTTCAGGTTTACTGCATACCTTGCACCTTCTTATTGACGATGAAACACAGAAATAGCATCGGAAATAAATTCAAAAGGCACAAATTCGACTTAAGTACAAGAGGACAGACACATTAATTTCCTATGATTTGAACCTCTCCTGTGAGTCCAGTTTTAGATTCCGATGCTTCACTTCAGGTTTACTGTATCCCTTGGACCTTCGTATTGACGATGGAACACAGAAATTGCATCCGAATTTAATACAAAAGGCACCATGCCGACTTAAGTGAAAGATGACTGACACTCTCACTTTCTATGATTTGAACCTCTCCTGTGAGTCCAGTTTTAGATTCCGTTGCTTCACTTCAGGTTTACTGTATACCTTGCACCTTCTTATTGACGATGAAACACCGAAATTGCATCGGAATTTAATACAAAAGGCATAATGCCGACTTTAGTACAAGAGGACTAACGCTCTCACTATCAATGATTTGAACCTCTCCAGTGAGTCCAGTTTTAGATTCCGATGCTTCACTTCAGGTTTACAGTATCATTTGGACCTTCTTATTGACGATGAAACACAGAAATTGCATCCAGATTTAATACAAATGGCACCATGCCGACTTAAGTGAAAGATGACTGACACTCTCACTTTCTATGATTTGAACCTCTCCTGTGAGTCCAGTTTCAGATTCCAATGCTTCACTTCAGGTTTACTGTATCCCTTGGACCTTCGTATTGACGATGAAATACAGAAATTTCATCCGAATTTAATACAAAAGGCACAATGCGGACTTAAGTACTAGAGGACTGACACTCTAATTATCTATGATTTGAACCTCTCCTGTGAGCCCAGTTTCAGATTCCGACGCTTCACTTCAGGTTTACTGTATCCCTTGGACCTTCTTATTGACGATGAAACACAGAAATTGCATCCGAATTTAATACAAAAGGCACAATGCCGACTTAAGAACAAGAGGACTGACACTCTCACTTTCTATGATTTGAACCTCTCCTGTGAGTCCAGTTTTAGATTCCGATGGTTCACTTCAGGTTTACTGTATACCTAGGACCTTCTTATTGACGATGAAACACAGAAATTGCATCCGAATTTCATACAAAATGCACAATGCCGACTTAAGTACAAGAGGACTGACACTCTCCCTTTCTGTGATTTGAACCTCTCCTGTGAGTCCAGTTTTAGATTCCGATGCTTCACTTCAGGTTTACTGTATCCCTTGGACCTTCTTATTGACGATGAAACACAGAAATCGCATCCGAATTTAATACAAAAGGCACAATGCCGACTTAACTAAAAGAGGACTGTCACTCTCACTTTCTGTGATTTGAATCTCTCCTGTGAGTGGAGTTTTAGATTCCGATGCTTCACTTCAGGTTTACTGCATACCTTGCACTTTCTTATTGACGATGAAACACAGAAATTGCATCGGAATTAAATTGATAAGGCACAATGCCAACTTAAGTACAAGAGGACTGACACTCTAACTTTCTTAGATTTGAACCTCTCCCGTGATTCCAGTTTTAGATTCCGATGCTTCACCTCAGATTGACTGTATACCTTGGACATTCTTAATGACGATGAAACACAGAAATTGCATCCGAATTTAGTACAAAAGGCACAATGCCGACTTAAGTACAAGAGGACTAACACTCTCACTTTCGATGATTTGAACCTCTCCTGTGAGTCCAGTTTTAGATTCCGATGCTTCCCTTCAGGTTTACTGCATCTCTTGGACCTTCTTATTGACGATGAAACACAGAAACTGCATGGAATTTAATACAAAAGGCACAATGCCGACTTAAGTAAAAGAGGACTGACACTCTCAGTTTCTATGATTTGAACTTCTCCTGTGAGTCCAGTTTTAGATTCCGATGCGTCACTTCAGGTTTACCGTATTCCTTGCACCTCCTCATTGACGATGAAACACAGAAAATGCATCGGAATTTAATACAATGGCACAATGCCGCTTTACGTACAAGAGGACTGACTCTCTAACCATCTATGATTTGAACCTCCCTGTGAGTCCAGTTTTAGATTCCGATGCTTCACTTCAGGTTTACTGTATCCCTTGGACCTTCTTATTGACGATGAATTACAGAAATTGCATCCGAATTTAATACAAAAGCCACAAAGCCGACTTAAGTAAAAGAGGTCTGTCACTCTCTCTTTCTATGATTTGAACCTCTCCAGTGAGTCCAGTTTTAGATTCCGATGCTTCACATTAGGTTTACTGTATACCTTGCACCTTCTTATTGACGATGAAACATAGAAATTGCATCGGAATTAAATTCAAAATGCACAATGCAGACTTAAGTACAAGAGGACTGACACTCTAAATCTCTATGATTTGAACCTGTCCTGTGCGTCCAGTTTTAGATTCCAATGCTTCATTTCAGGTTTACTGTATACCTTGCACCTTCTTATTGACGATGAAGCACAGAAATTGCATCCGAATTTAATACAAAAGGCACAATGCCGACTTAAGTACAAGAGGACTGACACTCCCCCTTTCTATGATTTGAACCTCTCCTGTGAGTCCAGTTTTAGATTCCGATGCTTCACTTCAGGTTTACTGTATCCCTTGGACCTTCTTATTGACGATGAAACACAGAAATTGCATCCGAATTTAATACAAAAGGCACAATGCCGACTTAAGTACATGAGGACTGACATTCCCCCTTTCTATGATTTGAACCTCTCCTGTGAGTCCAGTTTTAGATTCCGATGCTTCACTTCAGGTTTACTGTATCCCTTGGACCTTCTTATTGACGATGAAACACAGAAACTGCATCCGAATTTAATACAAAATGCACAATGGCGACTTAACTAAAACTGGACTGACACTCTAACTTTGTATGGTTTGAACCTCTCCTGTGACTCCAGTTTTAGATTCCCATGCTTAACTTCAGGTTTACTGTATACCTTGCACCTTCTTATTGACGATGAAACACAGAAATTGCATCCGAATTTAATACAAAATGAACAATGGCGACTTAACTAAAAGAGGACCGACACTCTAACTTTCTATGATTTGAACCTCTCCAGTAAGTCCAGTTTTAGATTCCGATGCTTCACATTAGGTTTACTGTATACCTTGCACCTTCTTATTGTCGATGAAACATAGAAATTGCATCGGAATTAAATTCAAAGTGCACAATGCAGACTTAAGTACAAGAGGACTGACACTCTAACTCTCTATGATTTGAACCTGTCCTGTGCGTCCAGTTTTAGATTCCGATGCTTCATTTCAGGTTTACTGTATACCTTGCACCTTCTTATTGACGATGAAGCACAGAAATTGCATCCGAATTTAATACAAAAGGCACAATGCCGACTTAAGTACATGAGGACTGACATTCCCCCTTTCTATGATTTGAACCTCTCCTGTGAGTCCAGTTTTAGATTCCGATGCTTCACTTCAGGTTTACTGTATCCCTTGGACCTTCTTTTTGACGATGAAACACAGAAATTGCATCCGAATTTAATACAAAATGCACAATGGCGACTTAACTAAAAGAGGACTGACACTCTAACTTTGTATGGTTTGAACCTCTCCTGTGACACCAGTTTTAGATTCCGATGCTTAACTTCAGGTTTACTGTATACCTTGCACCTTCTTATTGACGATGAAACACCGAAATTGCATCGGAATTTCATACAAAATGCATAATGCCGACTTAAGTACAAGAGGTCTTACGCTTTCACTATCTATGATTTGAACCTCTCCTGTGAGTCCAGTTTTAGATTCCGATGCTTCGCTTCAGGTTTACTGTATCCCTTTGACCTTCTTATTGACGATGAAATACAGACATTGATCCGAATTTAATACAAAAGACACAATGCAGACTTAAGTAGAGGCGGACTGACACTCTCACTTTATATGATTTGAACCTCTCCTGTGAGTCCAGATTTAGATTCCGATGTTTCACTTCAGGTTTACTGTATACCGTGCACCTTCTTTTGACGATGCAACACAGAAATTGCATCGGAATTAAATTCAAAAGGCATAATGCCGACTTAAGTACAAGAGGACTGACACTCTAACTCTCTATGATTTGAACCTCTCCTCTGAGTCCAGTTTTAGATTCCGGTGCTTTACTTCAGGTTTACTGTATACCTTGCACCTTCTTATTGACGATGAAACACAGAATTTGCATCGGAATTAAATTCAAAAGACACAATGCCGACTAAAGTACAAGAGGACTGACACTCTAAATATCTATGTTTTGAACCTCTTCTATGAGTCCAGTTTTGTATTCCGATGCTTCACTTCAGGTTTACTGTAACCCTTGGACCTTCTTATTGACGATGAAACACAGAAATTGCATCCGAATTTAATACAAAAGGCACAATGCCGACTTAAGTACAAGAGGACTGACACTCTCACTTTCTATGATTTGAACCTCTCCTGTGAGCCCAGTTTTAGATTCCGATGCTTCACTTCAGGTTTACTGTATTCCTTGCACCTTCTTATTGACGATGAAACACAGAAATTGCATCCGAATTTAATACAAAAGACACAATGCCGTCTTAAGTAAAAGAGGACTGACACTCTCACTTTCTATGATTTGAACCTCTCCTGTGAGTCCAGTTTTAGATTCTTATGCTTCACTTCAGGTTTACTGTATACCTTGCACCTTCTTATTGACGATGAAACACCGAAATTGCATCGGAATTTAATACAAAAGGCAAAATGCCTACTTAAGTACAAGAGGACTAACGCTCTCACTATCTATGATTTGAACCTCTCCTGTGAGTGCAGTTTTAGATTCCGATGCTTCACTTCAGGTTTACTGTATCCCTTGGACCTTCTTGTTGACGATGAAACACAGAAATTGCATCCAGATTTAAAACAAAAGGCACCATGCCGACTCAAGTGAAAGATGACTGACACTCTCACTTTCTATGATTTGAACCTCTCCTGTGAGTCCAGTTTCAGATTCCGATGCTTCACTTCAGGTTTACTGTATCCCTTGGACCTTCGTATTGACGATGAAATACAGAAATTGCATCCGAATTTAATACAAAAGGCACAATGCAGACTTAAGTAATAGCGAACTGACACTCTCTCTTTCTATGATTTGAACCACTCTTGTGAGTCCAGTTTTAGATTCCGATGTTTCACTTCAGGTTTACTGTATACCTTGCACCTTCTTATTGACGATGAAACACAGAAATTGCATCGGAATTAAATTTAAAAGACACAATGCCGACTTAAGTACAAGAGGACTGTCACTCGAACTATCTATGATTTGAACCTCTCCTGTGAGCCCAGTTTCAGATTCCGATGCTTCACTTCAGGTTTACTGTATCCCTTGGACCTTCTTATTGACGATGAAACACAGAACTTGCATCCGAATTTAATACAAAATGCACAATGCCGACTTAGGAACAAGAGGACTGACACTCTCACTTTCTATGATTTGAACCTCTCCTGTGAGTCCAGTTTTAGATTCCGATGCTTCACTTCAGGTTTACTGTATCCCATGGACCTTCTTTATGACGATTAAACACAGGGTTTGCATCCGAATTGATTACAAATGGCACAATGCCGACTTAAGTACAAGAGGACTGACACTCTCCCTTACTATGATTTGATCCTCTCTTGTGTGTCCAGTTTTAGATTCCGTTGCTTCACTTCAGGTTTACTGTATCCCTAGGACCTTCGTATTGACGATGAAACACAGAAATTGCATCCGAATTTAGTACAAAAGGCACAATGCCGACTTAAGTAAAAGAGGACTGTCACTCTCTCTTTCTATGATTTGAACCTCTCCAGTGAGTCCAGTTTTAGACTCCGATGCTTCACTTCAGGTTTACTGTATACCTTGCACCTTCTTATTGACGATGAAACCCAGAAATTGCATTCGAATTTAATACAAAAGGCACAATGCCGACTTAAGTAAAAGAGGACTGTCACTCTCTCTTTCTATGATTTGAACCTCTCCAGTGAGTCCAGTTTTAGACTCCGATGCTTCACTTCAGGTTTACTGTATACCTTGCTCCTTCTTATTGACGATGAAACACAGAAATTGCATCGGAATTTAATACAAAAGGCACAATGCCGACTTAAGTACAAGAATACTGGCACTCTAACATTCTATGATTTCAACCTCTCCTGTGAGTCCAGTTTTAGTTTCCGATGCTTCACTTCAGGTTTACTGTATCTCTTGGACCTTCTTATTGACGATGAAACACAGAAATTGCATACGAATTTAATACAAAAGGCACAATGCCGACTTAAGTACAAGAGGACTGACACTCTCCCTTTTTATGATTTGAACCTCTCCTGTGAGTCCAGTTTTAGATTCCGATGCTTCACTTCAGGTTTACTGTATACCTTGCACCATCTTATTGACGATGAAACACAGATAATGTATCGGAATTAAATTCTATAGGCACAATGCCGACTTAAGTACAAGAGGACTGACACTCTAACTATCGATGATTTGAATCCCTCCTGTGAGTCCAGTTTTAGATTCCGATGCTTCACTTCAGGTTTACTGTATCCCTTGGACCTTCTTATTGACGATGAAACACAGAAATTGCATACGAATTTAATACAAAAGGCACAATGCCGACTTAAGTACAAGAGGACTGACACTCTCCCTTTTTATGATTTGAATCTCTCCTGTGAGTCCAGTTTTAGATTCCGATGCTTCACTTCAGGTTTTCTGTATCCCTTGGACTTTCTTATTGACGATGAAACACAGAAATTGCATCCGAATTTAATACAAAAGGCACAATGGCGACTTAAGTACAAGAGGACCGACACTCTAACTGTCTATGTTTTGAACCTCTCTTGTGAGTCCAGATTTAGATTCCGATGCTTCACTTCAGGTTTACTGTATCCCTTGGACCTTCTTATTGACGATGAATTACAGAAATTGCATCCGAATTAAATACAAAAGGCACAATGCCGACTTAAAAAAAGAAGAGGACTGACACTCTAACTCTCTATGATTTGAACCTGTCCTGTGCGTCCAGTTTTAGATTCCGATGCTTCATTTCAGGTTTACTGTATACCTTGCACCTTCTTATTGACGATGAAGCACAGAAATTGCATCCGAATTTAATACAAAAGGCACAATGCCGACTTAAGTACAAGATGACTGACACTCCCCCTTTCTATGATTTGAACCTCTCCTGTGAGTCCAGTTTTAGATTCCGATGCTTCACTTCAGGTTTACTGTATCCCTTGGACCTTCTTATTGACGATGAAACACAGAAATTGCATCCGAATTTAATACAAAATGCACAATGGCGACTTAACTAAAAGAGGACTGACACTCTAACTTTCTATGATTTGAACCTCTCCGGTGAGTCCAGTTTTGGATTCAGATGCTTCACTTCAGGTTTACTGTATACCTTGCACCATCTTATTGACGATGAAACACAGAAATTGCATCGGAATTAAATTCAAAAGGCACAAATTCCACTTAAGTACAAGAGAACTGACACCCTAAATCTCTATGATTTCAACCTCTCCTGTGAGTCCAGTTTTAGATTCCGATGCTTAACTTCAGGTTTACTGTATACCTTGCAACTTCTTTTGACGATGCAACACAGGAATTGCATCGGAATTAAATACAAAAGGCATAATGCCGACTTAAGTACAAGAGGACTGACACTCTAAATATCTATGATTTGAACCTCTCCTGTGAGTCCAGTTTTATATTCCGATGCGTCACTTCAGGTTTAATGTAACACTTGGACCTTCTTATTGACGATGAAACACAGAAATTGCATCCGAATTTAATACAAAAGGCACAATGCCGACTTAAGTACAAGAGGACTGACACTCTCACTTTCTATGATTTGAACCTCTCCCGTGAGCCCAGTTTTAGATTCCGATGCTTCACTTAAGGTTTACTGTATTCCTTGCACCTTCTTATTGACGATGAAACACAGAAATTGCATCCGAATTTAATACAAAAGACACAATGCCGTCTTAAGTAAAAGACGACTGACACTCTCACTTTCTATGATTTGAACCTCTCCTGTGAGTCCAGTTTTAGAATCTGATGCTTCACTTCAGATTTACTGTATACCTTGCACCTTCTTATTGACGATGAAACACACAAATTGCATCGGAATGTAATACAAAAGGCACAATGCCGACTTAAGTACAAGAGGACTGACACTCTAACTTTCAATGATTTGAACCTCTCCTGTGAGTCCAGTTTTAGATTTAGAAGCTTCACTTCAGGTTTACTGCATACCTTGCACCTTCTTATTGACGATGTAACACAGAAATAGCATCGGAAATAAATTCAAAAGGCACAAATTCGACTTAAGTACAAGAGGACAGACACATTAATTTCCTATGATTTGAACCTCTCCTGTGAGTCCAGTTTTAGATTCCGATGCTTCACTTCAGGTTTACTGTATCCCTTGGACCTTCGTATTGACGATGAAACACAGAAATTGCATCCGAATTTAATACAAAAGGCACCATGCCGACTTAAGTGAAAGATGACTGACACTCTCACTTTCTATGATTTGAACCTCTCCTGTGAGTCCAGTTTTAGATTCCGTTGCTTCACTTCAGGTTTACTGTATACCTTGCACCTTCTTATTGACGATGAAACACCGAAATTGCATCGGAATTTAATACAAAAGGCATAATGCCGACTTTAGTACAAGAGGACTAACGCTCTCACTATCAATGATTTGAACCTCTCCAGTGAGTCCAGTTTTAGATTCCGATGCTTCACTTCAGGTTTACAGTATCATTTGGACCTTCTTATTGACGATGAAACACAGAAATTGCATCCAGATTTAATACAAATGGCACCATGCCGACTTAAGTGAAAGATGAGTGACACTCTCACTTTCTATGATTTGAACCTCTCCTGTGAGTCCAGTTTCAGATTCCGATGCTTCACTTCAGGTTTACTGTATCACTTGGACCTTCGTATTGACGATGAAATACAGAAATTTCATCCGAATTTAATACAAAAGGCACAATGCGGACTTAAGTACTAGAGGACTGACACTCTAATTATCTATGATTTGAACCTCTCCTGTGAGTCCAGTTTTAGATTCCGATGCTTCACTACAGGTTTACTGTATCCCATGGACCTTCTTTATGACGATTAAACACAGGGTTTGCATCCGAATTGATTACAAATGGCACAATGCCGACTTAAGTACAAGAGGACTGACACTCTCCCTTACTATGATTTGATCCTCTCTTGTGTGTCCAGTTTTAGATTCCGTTGCTTCACTTCAGGTTTACTGTATCCCTAGGACCTTCGTATTGACGATGAAACACAGAAATTGCATCCGAATTTAGTACAAAAGGCACAATGCCGACTTAAGTAAAAGAGGACAGTCACTCTCTCTTTCTATGATTTGAACCTCTCCAGTGAGTCCAGTTTTAGACTCCGATGCTTCACTTCAGGTTTACTGTATACCTTGCACCTTCTTATTGACGATGAAACCCAGAAATTGCATTCGAATTTAATACAAAAGGCACAATGCCGACTTAAGTAAAAGAGGACTGTCACTCTCTCTTTCTATGATTTGAACCTCTCCAGTGAGTCCAGTTTTAGACTCCGATGCTTCACTTCAGGTTTACTGTATACCTTGCTCCTTCTTATTGACGATGAAACACAGAAATTGCATCGGAATTTAATACAAAAGGCACAATGCCGACTTAAGTACAAGAATACTGGCACTCTAACATTCTATGATTTAAACCTCTCCTGTGAGTCCAGTTTTAGATTCCGATGCTTCACTTCAGGTTTACTGTATCTCTTGGACCTTCTTATTGACGATGAAACACAGAAATTGCATACGAATTTAATACAAAAGGCACAATGCCGACTTAAGTACAAGAGGACTGACACTCTCCCTTTTTATGATTTGAACCTCTCCTGTGAGTCCAGTTTTAGATTCCGATGCTTCACTTCAGGTTTACTGTATACCTTGCACCATCTTATTGACGATGAAACACAGATAATGTATCGGAATTAAATTCTATAGGCACAATGCCGACTTAAGTACAAGAGGACTGACACTCTAACTATCGATGATTTGAATCCCTCCTGTGAGTCCAGTTTTAGATTCCGATGCTTCACTTCAGGTTTACTGTATCCCTTGGACCTTCTTATTGACGATGAAACACAGAAATTGCATACGAATTTAATACAAAAGGCACAATGCCGACTTAAGTACAAGAGGACTGACACTCTCCCTTTTTATGATTTGAACCTCTCCTGTGAGTCCAGTTTTAGATTCCGATGCTTCACTTCAGGTTTTCTGTATCCCTTGGACTTTCTTATTGACGATGAAACACAGAAATTGCATCCGAATTTAATACAAAAGGCACAATGGCGACTTAAGTACAAGAGGACCGACACTCTAACTGTCTATGTTTTGAACCTCTCTTGTGAGTCCAGATTTAGATTCCGATGCTTCACTTCAGGTTTACTGTATCCCTTGGACCTTCTTATTGACGATGAATTACAGAAATTGCATCCGAATTAAATACAAAAGGCACAATGCCGACTTAAAAAAAAAAGAGGACTGACACTCTAACTCCCTATGATTTGAACCTGTCCTGTGCGTCCAGTTTTAGATTCCGATGCTTCATTTCAGGTTTACTGTATACCTTGCACCTTCTTATTGACGATGAAGCACAGAAATTGCATCCGAATTTAATACAAAAGGCACAATGCCGACTTAAGTACAAGATGACTGACACTCCCCCTTTCTATGATTTGAACCTCTCCTGTGAGTCCAGTTTTAGATTCCGATGCTTCACTTCAGGTTTACTGTATCCCTTGGACCTTCTTATTGACGATGAAACACAGAAATTGCATCCGAATTTAATACAAAATGCACAATGGCGACTTAACTAAAAGAGGACTGACACTCTAACTTTCTATGATTTGAACCTCTCCGGTGAGTCCAGTTTTGGATTCAGATGCTTCACTTCAGGTTTACTGTATACCTTGCACCATCTTATTGACGATGAAACACAGAAATTGCATCGGAATTAAATTCAAAAGGCACAAATTCCACTTAAGTACAAGAGAACTGACACCCTAAATCTCTATGATTTCAACCTCTCCTGTGAGTCCAGTTTTAGATTCCGATGCTTAACTTCAGGTTTACTGTATACCTTGCAACTTCTTTTGACGATGCAACACAGGAATTGCATCGGAATTAAATACAAAAGGCATAATGCCGACTTAAGTACAAGAGGACTGACACTCTAAATATCTATGATTTGAACCTCTCCTGTGAGTCCAGTTTTATATTCCGATGCTTCACTTCAGGTTTAATGTAACACTTGGACCTTCTTATTGACGATGAAACACAGAAATTGCATCCGAATTTAATACAAAAGGCACAATGCCGACTTAAGTACAAGAGGACTGACACTCTCACTTTCTATGATTTGAACCTCTCCCGTGAGCCCAGTTTTAGATTCCGATGCTTCACTTCAGGTTTACTGTATTCCTTGCACCTTCTTATTGACGATGAAACACAGAAATTGCATCCGAATTTAATACAAAAGACACAATGCCGTCTTAAGTAAAAGAGGACTGACACTCTCACTTTCTATGATTTGAACCTCTCCTGTGAGTCCAGTTTTAGAATCTGATGCTTCACTTCAGGTTTACTGTATACCTTGCACCTTCTTATTGACGATGAAACACAGAAATTGCATCGGAATGTAATACAAAAGGCACAATGCCGACTTAAGTACAAGAGGACTGACACTCTAACTTTCAATGATTTGAACCTCTCCTGTGAGTCCAGTTTTAGATTTAGAAGCTTCACTTCAGGTTTACTGCATACCTTGCACCTTCTTATTGACGATGAAACACAGAAATAGCATCGGAAATAAATTCAAAAGGCACAAATTCGACTTAAGTACAAGAGGACAGACACATTAATTTCCTATGATTTGAACCTCTCCTGTGAGTCCAGTTTTAGATTCCGATGCTTCACTTCAGGTTTACTGTATCCCTTGGACCTTCGTATTGACGATGAAACACAGACATTGCATCCGAATTTAATACAAAAGGCACCATGCCGACTTAAGTGAAAGATGACTGACACTCTCACTTTCTATGATTTGAACCTCTCCTGTGAGTCCAGTTTTAGATTCCGTTGCTTCACTTCAGGTTTACTGTATACCTTGCACCTTCTTATTGACGATGAAACACCGAAATTGCATCGGAATTTAATACAAAAGGCATAATGCCGACTTTAGTACAAGAGGACTAACGCTCTCACTATCAATGATTTGAACCTCTCCAGTGAGTCCAGTTTTAGATTCCGATGCTTCACTTCAGGTTTACAGTATCATTTGGACCTTCTTATTGACGATGAAACACAGAAATTGCATCCAGATTTAATACAAATGGCACCATGCCGACTTAAGTGAAAGATGACTGACACTCTCACTTTCTATGATTTGAACCTCTCCTGTGAGTCCAGTTTCAGATTCCGATGCTTCACTTCAGGTTTACTGTATCACTTGGACCTTCGTATTGACGATGAAATACAGAAATTTCATCCGAATTTAATACAAAAGGCACAATGCGGACTTAAGTACTAGAGGACTGACACTCTAATTATCTATGATTTGAACCTCTCCTGTGAGCCCAGTTTCAGATTCCGACGCTTCACTTCAGGTTTACTGTATCCCTTGGACCTTCTTATTGACGATGATACACATAAATTGCATCCGAATTTAATACAAAAGGCACAATGCCGACTTAAGAACAAGAGGACTGACACTCTCACTTTCTATGATTTGAACCTCTCCTGTGAGTCCAGTTTTAGATTCCGATGGTTCACTTCAGGTTTACTGTATACCTAGGACCTTCTTATTGACGATGAAACACAGAAATTGCATCCGAATTTCATACAAAATGCACAATGCCGACTTAAGTACATGTTGACTGACACTCACACTTTCTATGATTTGAACCCCTCCTGTGAGTCCAGTTTTAGATTCCGATGCTTCACTTCAGGTTTACTGTATCGCTTGGACCGTCTTATTGACGATGAAACACAGAAATTGCACACGAATTTAATACAAAAGGCACCATGCCGACTTAAGTAAAAGAGGACTGATTCTCTCACTTTCCATGATTTGAACCTCTCCTGTGAGTCCAGTTTTAGATTTCGATGCTTCACTTCAGGTTTACTGTATACCTTGCACCTTCTTATTGACGATGAAACACCGAAATTGCATCGGACTTTAATACAAAAGGCACCATGCCGACTTAAGTAAAAGCGGATTGACACTCTCTCTTTCTATGATTTGAACCTCTCCTGTGAGTCCAGGTTTAGATTCCGATGCTTCACTTCCGGTTTACTGTATACCTTGCACCTTCCTATTGACGATGAAACGCAGAAATTGCATCGGAATTAAATTCTAAAGGCACAATTCCGACTTAAGTACAAGAGGACTGACACTCTAACTCTCTATGATTTGAACCTCTCCTGTGCGTCCAGTTTTAGATTCCAATGCTTCACTTCAGGTTTACTGTATCCCTTGGGCCTTCTTATTGACGATGAGACACAGAAATCACATCCGAATTTAACACAAAAGGCACAATGCCGACTTAAGTACAAGAGGACTGAACCTCTCACTTTCTATGATTGGAACCTCTCCTGTGATTCCAGTTTTAGATTCGGATGTTTCACTTCAGGTTTACTGTATACCTTGCAACTCCTTATTGACGATGAAACACAGAAATTGCATCCGAATTTAATACAAAAGGCACAATGCCAACTTAAGTACAAGAGGACTGACACTCTCCCTTTCTATGATATGAACTTCTCCTGTGAGTCCAGTTTTAGATTCCGATGCTTCACTTCTGGTTTACTGAATCCCTTGGACCTTCTTATTGACGATGAAACACAGAAATTGCATCGGAATTTAATACAAAAGGCACAATGCCGACTTAAGTACAAGAGGACTGACACTCTCACTTTCTATGATTTGAACTTCTCCTGTGAGTCCAGTTTTATATTCCGTAGCGTCACTTCAGGTTTACCGTATTCCTTGCACCTTCTTATTGACGATGAAACACAGAAAATGCATCGGAATTTAATACAAAGGCACAATGCCGACATAAGTACAAGAGGACTGACACTCTTACTTTCTACGATTTGAACCTCCCTGTGAGTCCAGTTTTAGATTCCGATGCTTCACTTCAGAATTACTGTATCCCTAGGACCTTCTTATTGACGATGATATACAGAAATTGCATCCGAATTTAATACAAGAGGCACAATGCCGACTTATTTAAAAGAGGACTGACACTCTCTCTTTCTATGATTTGAACCTCTCCTGTGAGTCCAGTTTTAGATTCCGATGCTTCACTTTAGGTTTACTGTATACCTTGCACATTCTTATTGACGATGAAACATAGAAATTGCATCGGAATTAAATTGAAAAGGCACAATTCCGACTTAAGGAAAGAGGACTGACACTCTAACTCTCTATGATCTGAACCTCTCCTGTGAGTCCAGTTTTAGATTCCGATGCTTCACTTCAGGTTAACTGTATCCCATGGAGCTTCTAATTGACGATGAAACACAGATATTGCATCCAAATTTAATACAAAAGGCACAATGCCGACTTAAGTACAAGAGGACTGACACTCTCACTTTCTATGATTTGAAGCCCTCCTGTGAGTCCAGTTTTAGATTCCGATGGTTCACTTCAGGTTTACTGTATACCTTGTACCTTGTTATTGACGTTGAAACACAAAAAATGCGTCGGAATTTAATACAAAAGGCAGAATGCCGATTTAAGTACAAGAGGACTGACACACTCACTTTCTATGATTTGAACCTCTCCTGTGAGTCCAGTTTTAGATTCCGATGCTTCACTTCAGGTTTACTGTATCACTTGGACCTTCGTATTGACGATGAAACACAGAAATTGAATCCGAACTCCATACAAAATGCACAATGCTGACTTAAGAACAAGAGGACTGACACCCTAACTTTCTATGATTTGAATCTCTCCTGTGAGTCCAGTTTTGGATTCCGATGCTTCACTTCAGGTTTACTGTATCCCTTGGACCTTCTTATTGACGATGAAACACAGAAATTGCATCAGAATTTAATACAAAAGGCACAATGCCGACTTAAGTACATGTGGTCTGACACTCACACTTTCTATGATTTGAACCTCTCCTGTGAGTCCAGTTTTAGATTCCGATGCTTCACTTCAGGTTTACTGTATACCTTCACCTTCTTATTGACGATGAAACACAGAAATAGAATCGGATTTAAATTCAAAAGGCACAATGCCGACTTAAGTACAAGAGGACTGACACTCTAACTTTTTATGATTTGAACCTCTCCTGTGAGTCCATTATTAGATTCCGATGCTTCACTTCAGGTTTACTGTATCCCTTGGACCTACTAATTGACGATGAAACACAGAAATTGCATTCGAATATAATACAAAAGGCACAATACCGACATAAGTGCAATAGGACTGACACTCTCACTTTCTATGATTTGATCCTCTCCTGTGAGTTCAGTTTTAGATGCCGATAGTTCACTTCAGGTTTACTGTATGCCTTGTACCTTCTTATTGACGATGAAACACAGAAATTGCATCCGAATTTAATACAAAAGGCCGACTAAAGTAAAAGAGGACTGACACTCTCTCTTTCTATGATTTGAATCTCTCCTGTGAGTCCAGTATTAGATTCCGATGCTTCACTTCAGGTTTACTGTATCCATTGGATCTTCTTATTGACGATGAAATACAGAAAATGCATCCGAATTTAATACAAAAGGCACAATGCCGACTTAAGTAAAAGAGGACCGACACTCTCTCTTTCTATTATTTGAACCGCTCCTGTGAGTCCAGTTTTATATTCCGATGCTTCACTTAAGGTTTACTGTATATCTTGCACCTTCTTATTGACGATGAAACACAGAAATTGCATCGGAATTAAATTCAGAAGGCACAATGCCGAGTTAAGTACAAGAGGACTGACACTCTAACTCTCTATGATTTGAACCTCTCCTGTGAATCCAGTTTTAAATTCCGATGCTTCACTTCAGGTTTACTGTATACCTTGCACCTTCTTATTGACGATGAAACACAGAAATTGCATCGGAATACAATTCAAAAGACACATTGCCGACTTAAGTAAAAGAGGACTGACACTCTCACATTCTATGTTTTGAACCTCTCCTGTGAGTCCAGTTTTAGGTTACGATGCTTCACTTCAGGTTTACTGTATGCCTTGGACCTTCTTATTGACGATGAAACACAGAAATTGCATAAGAATTAAATACAAAAGGCACAATGCCGACTTCAGTAAAAGAGGACTGTCACTCTCTCTTTCTATGATTTGAACCTCTCCTGTGAGTCCAGTTTTAGATTCCGATGCTTCACTTCAGGTTTACTGTATACCTTGCACCGTCTTATTGACGATGTAACACAACAATTGCATCGGAATTAAATTCAAAATGCACAATGCCGTCTTAAGTACAAGAGCACTGACACTCTAACTCTCTATGATTTGAACCTCTCCTGTGTGTCCAGTTTTGGATTTCGATGCTTCACTTTAGGTTTACTGTATACCTTGCGCCTTCTTATTGACGATTAAACACAGAAATTGCATCCGAATTAAATTCAAAAGGCACAATGCCGACTTAAGTACAAGAGGACTGACACTCTCACTCTCTAGGATTTGAACCTCTCCTGTGAGTCCAGTTTTAGATTCCGATCCTTCACTTCAGGTTTACTGTATCCCTTGGACCTTCTAATTGACGATGAAACACAGAAATTGCATCCGAATATAATACAAAAGTCACAATGCCGACTTTAGTACAAGAGGACTAACGCTCTCACTATCAATGATTTGAACCTCTCCAGTGAGTCCAGTTTTAGATTCCGATGCTTCACTTCAGGTTTACAGTATCATTTGGACCTTCTTATTGACGATGAAACACAGAAATTGCATCCAGATTTAATACAAATGGCACCATGCCGACTTAAGTGAAAGATGACTGACACTCTCACTTTCTATGATTTGAACCTCTCCTGGGAGTCCAGTTTTAGATTCCGTTGCTTCACTTCAGGTTTACTGTATACCTTGCACCTTCTTATTGACGATGAAACACCGAAATTGCATCGGAATTTAATACAAAAGGCATAATGCCGACTTTAGTACAAGAGGACTAACGCTCTCACTATCAATGATTTGAACCTCTCCAGTGAGTCCAGTTTTAGATTCCGATGCTTCACTTCAGGTTTACAGTATCATTTGGACCTTCTTATTGACGATGAAACACAGAAATTGCATCCAGATTTAATACAAATGGCACCATGCCGACTTAAGTGAAAGATGACTGACACTCTCACTTTCTATGATTTGAACCTCTCCTGTGAGTCCAGTTTCAGATTCCGATGCTTCACTTCAGGTTTACTGTATCCCTTGGACCTTCGTATTGACGATGAAATACAGAAATTTCATCCGAATTTAATACATTAGGCACAATGCGGACTTAAGTACTAGAGGACTGACACTCTAATTATCTATGATTTGAACCTCTCCTGTGAGCCCAGTTTCAGATTCCGACGCTTCACTTCAGGTTTACTGTATCCCTTGGACCTTCTTATTGACGATGAAACACAGAAATTGCATCCGAATTTAATACAAAAGGCACAATGCCGACTTAAGAACAAGAGGACTGACACTCTCACTTTCTATGATTTGAACCTCTCCTGTGAGTCCAGTTTTAGATTCCGATGGTTCACTTCAGGTTTACTGTATACCTAGGACCATCTTATTGACGATGAAACACAGAAATTGCATCCGAATTTCATACAAAATGCACAATGCCGACTTAAGTACAAGAGGACTGACACTCTAACTTTCTATGATTTGAACCTCTCCTGTGAGTCCAGTTTTGGAATCCGATGCTTCACTTCAGGTTTACTGTATCCCTTGGACCTTCTTATTGACGATGGAACACAGAAATTGCATCCGAATTTAATACAAAAGGCACAATGCCGACTTAAGTACATGTTGACTGACACTCACACTTTCTATGATTTGAACCCCTCCTGTGAGTCCAGTTTTAGATTCCGATGCTTCACTTCAGGTTTACTGTATCGCTTGGACCTTCGTATTGACGATGAAACACAGAAATTGCACACGAATTTCATACAAAAGGCACCATGCCGACTTAAGTAAAAGAGGACTGATTCTCTCACTTTCCATGATTTGAACCTCTCCTGTGACTCCAGTTTTAGATTTAGATGCTTCACTTCAGGTTTACTGTATAGCTTGCACCTTCTTATTGACGATGAAACACCGAAATTGCATCGGACTTTAATACAAAGGGCACCATGCCGACTTAAGTAAAAGCGGATTGACACTCTCTCTTTCTATGATTTAAACCTCTCCTGTGAGTCCAGGTTTAGATTCCGATGCTACACTTCCGGTTTACTGTATACCTTGCACCTTCCTATTGACGATGAAACGCAGAAATTGCATCGGAATTAAATTCTAAAGGCACAATTCCGACTTAAGTACAAGAGGACTGACACTCTAACTCTCTATGATTTGAACCTCTCCTGTGCGTCCAGTTTTAGATTCCGATGCTTCACTTCAGGTTTACTGTATCCCTTGGGCCTTCTTATTGACGATGAGACACAGAAATTACATCCGAATTTAACACAAAAGGCACAATGCCGACTTAAGTACAAGAGGACTGAACCTCTCACTTTCTATGATTGGAACCTCTCCTGTGATTCCAGTTTTAGATTCGGATGTTTCACTTCAGGTTTACTGTATACCTTGCAACTCCTTATTGACGATGAAACACAGAAATTGCATCCGAATTTAATGCAAAAGGCACAATGCCAACTTAAGTACAAGAGGACTGACACTCTCCCTTTCTATGATATGAACTTCTCCTGTGAGTCCAGTTTTAGATTCCGATGCTTCACTTCTGGTTTACTGTATCCCTTGGACCTTCTTATTGACGATGAAACACAGAAATTGCATCGGAATTTAATACAAAAGGCACAATGCCGACTTAAGTACAAGAGGACTGACACTCCCACTTTCTATGATTTGAACTTCTCCTGTGAGTCCAGTTTTATATTCCGTAGCGTCACTTCAGGTTTACCGTATTCCTTGCACCTTCTTATTGACGATGAAACACAGAAAATGCATCGGAATTTAATACAAAGGCACAATGCCGACATAAGTACAAGAGGACTGACACTCTTACTTTCTACGATTTGAACCTCCCTGTGAGTCCAGTTTTAGATTCCGATGCTTCACTTCAGGTTAACTGTATCCCATGGAGCTTCTAATTGACGATGAAACACAGATATTGCATCCAAATTTAATACAAATGGCACAATGCCGACTTAAGTACAAGAGGACTGACACTCTCACTTTCTATGATTTGAAGCCCTCCTGTGAGTCCAGTTTTAGATTCCGATGGTTCACTTCAGGTTTACTGTATACCTTGTACCTTGTTATTGACGTTGAAACACAGAAAATGCGTCGGAATTTAATACAAAAGGCAGAATGCCGATTTAAGTACAAGAGGACTGACACACTCCCTTTCTATGATTTGAACCTCTCCTGTGAGTCCAGTTTTAGATTCCGATGCTTCACTTCAGGTTTACTGTATCCCTTGGACCTTCGTATTGACGATGAAACACAGAAATTGAATCCGAACTCCATACAAAATGCACAATGCCGACTTAAGAACAAGAGGACTGACACCCTAACTTTCTATGATTTGAATCTCTCCTGTGAGTCCAGTTATGGATTCCGATGCTTCACTTCAGGTTTACTGTATCCCTTGGACCTTCTTATTGACGATGAAACACAGAAATTGCATCAGAATTTAATACAAAAGGCACAATGCCGACTTAAGTACATGTGGTCTGACACTCAAACTTTCTATGATTTGAACCTCTCCTGTGAGTCCAGTTTTAGATTCCGATGCTTCACTTCAGGTTTACTGTATACCTTCACCTTCTTATTGACGATGAAACACAGAAATAGAATCGGATTTAAATTCAAAAGGCACAATGCCGACTTAAGTACAAGAGGACTGACACTCTAACTTTTTATGATTTGAACCTCTCCTGTGGGTCCATTATTAGATTCCGATGCTTCACTTCAGGTTTACTGTATCCCTTGGACCTACTAATTGACGATGAAACACAGAAATTGCATTCGAATATAATACAAAAGGCACAATACCGACATAAGTGCAATAGGACTGACATTCTCACTTTCTATGATTTGATCCTCTCCTGTGAGTTCAGTTTTAGATGCCGATAGTTCACTTCAGGTTTACTGTATGCCTTGTACCTTCTTATTGACGATGAAACACAGAAATTGCATCCGAATTTAATACAAAAGGCCGACTAAAGTAAAAGAGGACTGACACTCTCTCTTTCTATGATTTGAATCTCTCCTGTGAGTCCTGTTTTAGATTCTGATGCTTCACTTCAGGTTTACTGTATACCTTGCACCTTCTTATTGACGATGAAACACAGAAATTGCATCGGAATATAATTCAAAAGACACAATGCCGACTTAAGTACAAGAGGACTGACACTCTCACATTCTATGATTTGAACCCCTCCTGTGTGTCCAGTTTTAGGTTCCGATGCTTCACTTCAGGTTTACTGTATGCCTTGGACCTTCTTATTGACGATGAAACACAGAAATTGCATCCGAATTAAATACAAAAGGCACAATGCCGACTTAAGTAAAAGAGGACTGTCACTCTCTCTTTCTATGATTTGAACCTCTACTGTGAGTCCAGTTTGAGATTCCGATGCTTCACTTCAGGTTTACTGTATAATTTGCACCGTCTTATTGACGATGTAACACAACAATTGCACCGGAATTAAATTCAAAATGCACAATGCCGTCTTAAGTACAAGAGCACTGACACTCTAATTCTCTATGATTTGAACCTCTCCTGTGTCTCCAGTTTTGGATTTCGATGCTTCACTTTAGGTTTACTGTATACCTTGCACCTTCTTATTGACGATTAAACACAGAAATTGCAACCGAATTAAATTCAAAAGGCACAATGCCGACTTAAGTACAAGAGGACTGACACTCTCACTTTCTATGATTTGAACCTCTCCTGTGAGTCCAGTATTAGATTCCGATGCTTCACTTCAGGTTTACTGTATCCATTGGACCTTCTTATTGACGATGAAATACAGAAATTGCATCCGAATTTAATACAAAAGGCACAATGCCGACTTAAGTAAAAGAGGACCGACACTCTCTCTTTCTATTATTTGAACCGCTCCTGTGAGTCCAGTTTTATATTCCGATGCTTCACTTAAGGTTTACTGTATACCTTGCACCTTCTTATTGACGATGAAACACAGAAATTGCATCGGAATTAAATTCAGAAGGCACAATGCCGAGTTAAGTACAAGAGGACTGACACTCTAACTCTCTATGATTTGAACCTCTCCTGTGAATCCAGTTTTAAATTCCAATGCTTCACTTCAGGTTTACTGTATACCTTGCACCTTCTTATTGACGATGAAACACAGAAATTGCATCGGAATACAATTCAAAAGACACATTGCCGACTTAAGTAAAAGAGGACTGACACTCTCACATTCTATGATTTGAACCTCTCCTGTGAGTCCAGTTTTAGGTGACGATGCTTCACTTCAGGTTTACTGTATACCTTGCACCGTCTTATTGACGACGTAACACAACAATTGCATCGGAATTAAATTCAAAATGCACAATGCCGTCTTAAGTACAAGAGCACTGACACTCTAACTCTCTATGATTTGAACCTCTCCTGTGTGTCCAGTTTTGGATTTCGATGCTTCACTTTAGGTTTACTGTATACCTTGCGCCTTCTTATTGACGATTAAACACAGAAATTGCATCCGAATTAAATTCAAAAGGCACAATGCCGACTTAAGTACAAGAGGACTGACACTCTCACTCTCTAGGATTTGAACCTCTCCTGTGAGTCCAGTTTTAGATTCCGATCCTTCACTTCAGGTTTACTGTATCCCTTGGACGTTCTAATTGACGATGAAACACAGAAATTGCATCCGAATAAAATACAAAAGTCACAATGCCGACTTAAGTGCAATAGGACTGACACTCTCACTTTCTATGTTTTGAACCTCTCCTGTGAGTCCATTTTTAGATTCCGATAGTTCACTTCAGGTTTACTCTATACCTTGTACCTTCTTATTGACGATGAAACACAGAAATTGCATCCGAATTTAATACAAAAGGCTAAATGCCGACTTAAGGACAAGAGGACTGACACTCCTCCTTTCTATGATTTGAACCTCTCCTGTGAGTCCAGTTCTAGATTCCGTTGCTTCACTTCAGGTTTACTGTATCCCTTAGACCTTCTTATTGACGATGAAACACAGAAATAGCATCCGAATTTAATACAAAAGGCCGACGTAAGTAAAAGATTACTGACACTCTCTCTTTCTATGATTTGAATCTCTCCTGTGAGTCCAGTTATAGATTCTGATGCTTCACTTCAGGTTTACTGTATACCTTGCACCTTCTTATTGACGATGAAACACAGAAATTGCATCGGAATTTAATACAAAAGGCAAAATGCCGACTTAAGTACAAGAGGACTGACACTCTCACTTTCTATGATTTGAACCTCTCCTGTGAGTCCACTTTTAGATTCCGATGCTTCACTTCAGGTTTACTGTATCCTTTGGCCCTTCTTATTGACGATGAAATACAGAAATTTCATCCGGATTTAATACAAAAGGCACAATGCCGACTTAAGTAAAAGAGGACCGACACTCTCTCTTTCTATTATTTGAACCTCTCCTGTGAGTCCAGTTTCATATTCCGATGCTTCACTTAAGGTTTACTGTATACCTTGCACCTTCTTATTGACGATGAAACACAGAAATTGCATCGGAATTAAATTCAGAAGGCACAATGCCGACTTAAGTATAAGAGGACTGACACTCTAACTCTCTATGATTTGAACCTCTCCTGTGAATCCAGTTTTAAATTCCGATGCTTCACTTCAGGTTTACTGTATACCTTGCACCTTCTTATTGACGATGAAACACAGAAATTGCATCGGAATATAATTCAAAAGACACAATGCCGACTTAAGTACAAGAGGACTGACACTCTCACATTCTATGATTTGAACCTCTCCTGTGAGTCCCGTTTTAGGTTCCGATGCTTCACTTCAGGTTTACTGTATCCCTTGGACCTTCTTACTGACGATAAAACACAGAAATTGCATCCGAATTAAATACAAAAGGCACAATGCCGACTTAAGTAAAAGAGGACTGTCACTCTCTCTTTCTATGATTTGAACCTCTCCTGTGAGTCCAGTTTTAGATTCCGATGCTTTACTTCAGGTTTACTGTATACCTTGCACCGTCTTATTGACGATGTAACACAAGAATTGCATCGGAATTAAATTCAAAAGGCACAATGCTGACTTAAGTACAAGAGGACTGACACTCTAACTCTCTATGATTTGAACCTCTCCTGTGAGTCCAGTTTTGGATTTCGATGCTTCACTACAGGTTTACTGTATACCTTGCACCTTCTTATTGACGATTAAACACAGAAATTGCATCCGAATTAAATTCAAAAGGCACAATGCCGACTTAAGTACAAGAGGACGGACACTCTTACTCTCTAGGATTTGAACCTCTCCTGTGAGTCCAGTTTTAGATTCCGATGCTTCACTTCAGGTTTACTGTATCCCTTGGACCTTCTAATTGACGATGAAACACAGAAATTGCATCCGAATATAATACAAAAGGCACAATGCCGACTTAAGTGCAATATGACTGACACTCTCACTTTCTATGTTTTGAACCTCTCCTGTGAGTCCATTTTTAGATTCCGATAGTTCACTTCATGTTTACTCTATACCTTGTACCTTCTTATTGACGATGAAACACAGATATTGCATCCGAATTTAATACAAAAGGCACAATGCCGACTTAAGTACAAGAGGACTGACACTCTCCCTTTCTATGATTTGAACCTTTCCTGTGAGTCCAGTTCTAGATTCCGGTGCTTCACTTCAGGTTTACTGTATCCCTTAGACCCTCTTATTGACGATGAAACACAGAAATTGCATCCGAATTTAATACAAAAGGCCGACGTAAGTAAAAGAGGACTGACACTCTCTCTTTCTATGATTTGAATCTCTCCTGTGAGTCCAGTTATAGATTCTGATGCTTCACTTCAGGTTTACTGTATACCTTGCACCTTCTTATTGACGATGAAACACAGAAATTGCATCGGAATTTAATACAAAAGGCATAATGCCGACTTAAGTAAAAGAGGACCGACACTCTCTCTTTCTATTATTTGAACCTCTCCTGTGAGTCCAGTTTTATACTCCGATGCTTCACTTAAGGTTTACTGTATACCTTGCACCTTCGTATTGACGATGAAACACAGAAATTGCATCGGAATTAAATTCAGAAGGCACAATGCCGACTTAAGTATAAGAGGACTGACACTCTAACTCTCTATGATTTGAACCTCTCCTGTGAACCCAGTTTTAAATTCCGATGCTTCACTTCAGGTTTACTGTATATCTTGCACCTTCTTATTGACGATGAAACACAGAAATTGCATCGGAATATAATTCAAAAGACACAATGGCGACTTAAGTACAAGAGGACTGACACTCTCACTCTCTAGGATTTGAACCTCTCCTGTGAGTCCAGTTTTAGATTCCGATCCTTCACTTCAGGTTTACTGTATCCCTTGGACGTTCTAATTGACGATGAAACACAGAAATTGCATCCGAATAAAATACAAAAGTCACAATGCCGACTTAAGTGCAATAGGACTGACACTCTCACTTTCTATGTTTTGAACCTCTCCTGTGAGTCCATTTTTAGATTCCGATAGTTCACTTCAGGTTCACTCTATACCTTGTACCTTCTTATTGACGATGAAACACAGAAATTGCATCCGAATTTAATACAAAAGGCTCAATGCCGACTTAAGTACAAGAGGACTGACACTCCACCTTTCTATGATTTGAACCTCTCCTGTGAGTCCAGTTCTAGATTCCGTTGCTTCACTTCAGGTTTACTGTATCCCTTAGACCTTCTTATTGACGATGAAACACAGAAATAGCATCCGAATTTAATACAAAAGGCCGACGTAAGTAAAAGATTACTGACACTCTCTCTTTCTATGATTTGAATCTCCCCTGTGAGTCCAGTTATAGATTCTGATGCTTCACTTCAGGTTTACTGTATACCTTGCACCTTCTTATTGACGATGAAACACAGAAATTGCATCGGAATTTAATACAAAAGGCAAAATGCCGACTTAAGTACAAGAGGACTGACACTCTCACTTTCTATGATTTGAACCTCTCCTGTGAGTCCACTTTTAGATTCCGATGCTTCACTTCAGGTTTACTGTATCCTTTGGCCCTTCTTATTGACGATGAAATACAGAAATTTCATCCGGATTTAATACAAAAGGCACAATGCCGACTTAAGTAAAAGAGGACCGACACTCTCTCTTTCTATTATTTGAACCTCTCCTGTGAGTCCAGTTTCATATTCCGATGCTTCACTTAAGGTTTACTGTATACCTTGCACCTTCTTATTGACGATGAAACACAGAAATTGCATCGGAATTAAATTCAGAAGGCACAATGCCGACTTAAGTATAAGAGGACTGACACTCTAACTCTCTATGATTTGAACCTCTCCTGTGAATCCAGTTTTAAATTCCGATGCTTCACTTCAGGTTTACTGTATACCTTGCACCTTCTTATTGACGATGAAACACAGAAATTGCATCGGAATATAATTCAAAAGACACAATGCCGACTTAAGTACAAGAGGACTGACACTCTCACATTCTATGATTTGAACCTCTCCTGTGAGTCCCGTTTTAGGTTCCGATGCTTCACTTCAGGTTTACTGTATCCCTTGGACCTTCTTACTGACGATAAAACACAGAAATTGCATCCGAATTAAATACAAAAGGCACAATGCCGACTTAAGTAAAAGAGGACTGTCACTCTCTCTTTCTATGATTTGAACCTCTCCTGTGAGTCCAGTTTTAGATTCCGATGCTTTACTTCAGGTTTACTGTATACCTTGCACCGTCTTATTGACGATGTAACACAAGAATTGCATCGGAATTAAATTCAAAAGGCACAATGCAGACTTAAGTACAAGAGGACTGACACTCTAACTCTCTATGATTTGAACCTCTCCTGTGAGTCCAGTTTTGGATTTCGATGCTTCACTACAGGTTTACTGTATACATTGCACCTTCTTATTGACGATTAAACACAGAAATTGCATCCGAATTAAATTCAAAAGGCACAATGCCGACTTAAGTACAAGAGGACGGACACTCTTACTCTCTAGGATTTGAACCTCTCCTGTGAGTCCAGTTTTAGATTCCGATGCTTCACTTCAGGTTTACTGTATCCCTTGGACCTTCTAATTGACGATGAAACACAGAAATTGCATCCGAATATAATACAAAAGGCACAATGCCGACTTAAGTGCAATATGACTGACACTCTCACTTTCTATGTTTTGAACCTCTCCTGTGAGTCCATTTTTAGATTCCGATAGTTCACTTCATGTTTACTCTATACCTTGTACCTTCTTATTGACGATGAAACACAGATATTGCATCCGAATTTAATACAAAAGGCACAATGCCGACTTAAGTACAAGAGGACTGACACTCTCCCTTTCTATGATTTGAACCTTTCCTGTGAGTCCAGTTCTAGATTCCGGTGCTTCACTTCAGGTTTACTGTATCCCTTAGACCCTCTTATTGACGATGAAACACAGAAATTGCATCCGAATTTAATACAAAAGGCCGACGTAAGTAAAAGAGGACTGACACTCTCTCTTTCTATGATTTGAATCTCTCCTGTGAGTCCAGTTATAGATTCTGATGCTTCACTTCAGGTTTACTGTATACCTTGCACCTTCTTATTGACGATGAAACACAGAAATTGCATCGGAATTTAATACAAAAGGCATAATGCCGACTTAAGTAAAAGAGGACCGACACTCTCTCTTTCTATTATTTGAACCTCTCCTGTGAGTCCAGTTTTATACTCCGATGCTTCACTTAAGGTTTACTGTATACCTTGCACCTTCGTATTGACGATGAAACACAGAAATTGCATCGGAATTAAATTCAGAAGGCACAATGCCGACTTAAGTATAAGAGGACTGACACTCTAACTCTCTATGATTTGAACCTCTCCTGTGAACCCAGTTTTAAATTCCGATGCTTCACTTCAGGTTTACTGTATATCTTGCACCTTCTTATTGACGATGAAACACAGAAATTGCATCGGAATATAATTCAAAAGACACAATGGCGACTTAAGTACAAGAGGACTGACACTCTCACATTCTATGATTTGAACCTCTCCTGTGAGTCCAGTTTTAGGTTCCGATGCTTCACTTCAGGTTTACTGTTTCCCTTGGACCTTCTTATTGACGATAAAACACAGAAATTGCATCCGAATTAAATACAAAAGGCACAATGCCGACTTAAGTAAAAGAGGACTGTCACTCTCTCTTTCTATGATTTGAACCTCTCCTGTGAGTCCAGTTTTAGATTCCGATGCTTTACTTCAGGTTTACTGTATACCTTGCACCGACATATTGACGATGTAACACAAGAATTGCATCGGAATTAAATTCAAAAGGCACAATGCAGACTTAAGTACAAGAGGACTGACACTCTAACTCTCTATGATTTGAACCTCTCCTGTGAGTCCAGTTTTGGATTTCGATGCTTCACCTTAGGTTTACTGTATACCTTGCACCTTCTTTTTGACGATTAAACACAGAAATTGCATCCGAATTAAATTCAAAAGGCACAATACCGACTTAAGTACAAGAGGACAGACACTGTTACTCTCTAGGATTTCAACCTCTCCTGTGAGTCCAGTTTTAGATTCCGATGCTTCACTTCAGGTTTAATGTATCCCTTGGACCTTCGAATTGACGATGAAACACAGAAATTGCATCCGAATATAATACAAAAGGCACAATGCCGACTTAAGTGCAATAGGACTGACACTCTCACATTCTATGATTTGAACCTCTCCTGTGAGTCCAGTTTTAGACCCCGATAGTTCACTTCAGGTTTACTGTATACCTTGTACCTTCTTATTGACGATGAAACACAGAAATTGCATCCGAATTTAATACATAATCCACAATGACGACTTAAGTACAAGAGGACTGACACTCTCCCTTTCTATGATTTGAACCTCTCCTGTGTGTCCAGTTCTAGATTCCGGTGCTTCACTTCAGGTTTACTGTATCCCTTAGACCTTCTTATTGACGATGAAACACAGAAATTGCATCCGAATTTAATACAAAAGGCCGACATAAGTAAAAGAGGACTGACACTCTCTCTTTCTATGATTTGAATCTCTCCTGTGATTCCAGTTTTAGATTCTGATGCTTCACTTCAGGTATACTGTATACCTTGCACCTTCTTATTGACGATGAAACACAGAAATTGCATCGGAATTTAATACAAAAGGCAAATTGCCGTCTTAAGTACAAGAGGACTGACACTCTCACTTTCTATGATTTGAACCTCTCCTGTGAGTCCAGTTTTAGATTCCGATGCTTCACTTCAGGTTTACTGTATCCATTGGACCTTCTTATTGACGATGAAATACAGAAATTGCATTCGAATTTAATACAAATGGCACAATGCCGGCATAAGTAAAAGAGGACCGACACTCTCACATTCTATGATTTGAACCTCTCCTGTGAGTCCAGTTTTAGGTTCCGATGCTTCACTTCAGTTTTACTGTATCCCTTGGACCTTCTTATTGACGATGAAACACAGAAATTGCATCCGAATTAAATACAAAAGGCACAGTGCCGACATAAGTAAAAGAGGACTGACACTCTCACATTCTATGATTTGAACCTCTCCTGTGAGTCTAGTCTTAGGTTCCGATGCTTCACTTCAGGTTTACTGTATGCCTTGGACCTTCTTATTGACGATGAAACACAGATATTGCATCCGAATTAAATACAAAAGGCACAATGCCGACTTAAGTAAAAGCGGACTGTCACTCTCTCTTTCTATGATTTGAACCTCTCCTGTGAGTCCTGTTTTAGATTCCGATGCTTCACTTCAGGTTTACTGTATACCTTGCACCGTCTTATTGACGATGTAACACAACAATTGCATCGGAATTAAATTCAAAATGCACAATGCCGTCTTAAGTACAAGAGCACTGACACTCTTACTCTCTAGGATTTGAACCTCTCCTGAGAGTCCAGTTTTAGATTCCGATGATTCACTTCAGGTTTACTGTATCCCTTGGACCTTCTAATTGACGATGAAACACAGAAATTGCATCCGAATATAATACAAAAGGCACAATGCCGACTTAAGTGCAATAGGACTGACACTCTCACTTTCTATGTTTTGAACCTCTCCTGTGAGTCCATTTTTAGATTCCGATAGTTCACTTCAGGTTTACTCTATACCTTTTACCTTCTTATTGACGATGAAACACAGAAATTGCATCCGAATTTAATACAAAAGGCACAAAGCCGACCTAAGTAAAAGAGGACCGACACTCTCTCTTTCTATTATTTGAACCTCTCCTGTGAGTCCAGTTTCATATTCCGATGCTTCACTTAAGGTTTACTGTATACCTTGCACCTTGTAATTGACGATGAAACACAGAAATTGCATCGGAATTAAATTCAGAAGGCACAATGCCGACTTAAGTATAAGAGGACTGACACTCTAATTCTCTATGATTTGAACCTCTCCTGTGAATCCAGTTTTAAATTCCGATGCTTCACTTCAGGTTTACTGTATCCTTTGGACCTTCTTATTGACGATGAAATACAGAAATTTCATCCGAATTTAATACAAAAGGCACAATGCCGACCTAAGTAAAAGAGGACCGACACTCTCTCTTTCTATTATTTGAACCTCCCCTGTGAGTCTAGTTTCATATTCCGATGCTTCACTTAAGGTTTACTGTATACCTTGCACCTTCTAATTGACGATGAAACACAGAAATTGCATCGGAATTAAATTCAGAAGGCACAATGCCGACTTAAGTATAAGAGGACTGACACTCTAACTCTCTATGATTTGAACCTCTCCTGTGAATCCAGTTTTAAATTCCGATGCTTCACTTCAGGTTTACTGTATCCCTTAGACCTTCTTATTGACGATGAAACACAGAAATTGCATCCGAATTTAATACAAAAGGCCGACGTAAGTAAAAGAGGACTGACACTCTCTCTTTCTATGATTTGAATCTCTCCTGTGAGTCCAGTTATAGATTCTGATGCTTCACTTCAGGTTTACTGTATACCTTGCACCTTCTTATTGACGATGAAACACAGAAATTGCATCGGAATTTAATACAAAAGGCACAATGCCGACTTAAGTAAAAGAGGACCGACACTCTCTCTTTCTATTATTTGAACCTCTCCTGTGAGTCCAGTTTTATATTCCGATGCTTCACTTAAGGTTTACTGTGTACCTTGCACCTTCGTATTGACGATGAAACACAGAAATTGCATCGGAATTAAATTCAGAAGGCACAATGCCGACTTAAGTATAAGAGGACTGACACTCTAACTCTCTATGATTTGAACCTCTCCTGTGAATCCAGTTTTAAATTCCGATGCTTCACTTCAGGTTTACTGTATACCTTGCACCTTCTTATTGACGATGAAACACAGAAATTGCATCGGAATATAATTCAAAAGACACAATGGCGACTTAAGTACAAGAGGACTGACACTCTCACATTCTATGATTTGAACCTCTCCTGTGAGTCCAGTTTTAGGTTCCGATGCTTCACTTCAGGTTTACTGTATCCCTTGGACCTTCTTATTGACGATAAAACACAGAAATCGCATCCGAATTAAATACAAAAGGCACAATGCCGACTTAAGTAAAAGAGGACTGTCACTCTCTCTTTCTATGATTTGAACCTCTCCTGTGAGTCCAGTTTTACATTCCGATGCTTTACTTCAGGTTTACTGTATACTTTGCACCGACGTATTGACGATGTAACACAAGAATTGCATCGGAATTAAATTCAAAAGGCACAATGCAGACTTAAGTACAAGAGGACTGACACTCTAACTCTCTATGATTTGAAACTCTCCTGTGAGTCCAGTTTTGGATTTCGATGCTTCACTTCAGGTTTACTGTATACCTTGCACCTTCTTATTGACGATTAAACACAGAAATTGCATCCGAATTAAATTCAAAAGGCACAATACCGACTTAAATACAAGAGGACAGACACTCTTACTCTCTAGGATTTCAACCTCTCCTGTGAGTCCAGTTTTAGATTCCGATGCTTCACTTCAGGTTTACTGTATACCTTGTACCTCCTCATTGACGATGAAACACAGAAATTGCATCCGAATTTAATACAAAATCCACAATGACGACTTAAGTACAAGAGGACTGACACTCTCCCTTTCTATGATTTGAACCTCTCCTGTGTGTCCAGTTCTACATTCCGGTGCTTCACTTCAGGTTTACTGTATCCCTTAGACCTTCTTATTGACGATGAAACACAGAAATTGCATCCGAATTTAATACAAAAGGCCGACATAAGTAAAAGAGGACTGACACTCTCTCTTTCTATGATTTGAATCTCTCCTGTGATTCCAGTTTTAGATTCTGATGCTTCACTTCAGGTATACTGCATACCTTGCACCTTCTTATTGACGATGAAACACAGAAATTGCATCGGAATTTAATACAAAAGGCAAATTGCCGACTTAAGTACAAGAGGACTGACACTCTCACTTTCTATGATTTGAACCTCTCCTGTGAGTCCAGTTTTAGATTCCGATGCTTCACTTCAGGTTTACTGTATCCATTGGACCTTCTTATTGACGATGAAATACAGAAATTGCATTCGAATTTAATACAAAAGGCACAATGCCGGCATAAGTAAAAGAGGACTGACACTCTCACATTCTATGATTTGAACCACTCCTGTGAGTCCAGTTTTAGGTTCCGATGCTTCACTTCAGTTTTACTGTATCCCTTGGACCTTCTTATTGACGATGAAACACAGGAATTGCATCCGAATTAAATACAAAAGGCACAATGCCGACATAAGTAAAAGAGGACTGACACTCTCACATTCTATGATTTGAACCTCTCCTGTGAGTCCAGTCTTAGGTTCGATGCTTCACTTCAGGTTTACTGTATGCCTTGGACCTTCTTATTGACGATGAAACACAGATATTGCATCCGAATTAAATACAAAAGGCACAATGCCGACTTAAGTAAAAGAGGACTGTCACTCTCTCTTTCTATGATTTGAACCTCTCCTGTGAGTCCAGTTTTAGATTCCGATGCTTCACTTCAGGTTTACTGTATACCTTGCACCGTCTTATTGACGATGTAACACAACAATTGCATCGGAATTAAATTCAAAATGCACAATGCCGTCTTAAGTACAAGGGCACTGACACTCTAACTCTCTATGATGTGAACCTCTCCTGTGTGTCCAGTTTTGGATTTCGATGCTTCACTTTAGGTTTACTGTATACCTTGCACCTTCTTATTGGCGATTAAACACAGAAATTGCATCCGAATTAAATTCAAAAGGCACAATGCCGACTTAAGTACAAGAGGACTGACACTCTTACTCTCTAGGATTTGAACCTCTCCTGAGAGTCCAGTTTTAGATTCCGATGCTTCACTTCAGGTTTACTGTATCCCTTGGACCTCCTAATTGACGATGAAACACAGAAATTGCATCCGAATATAATACAAAAGGCACAATGCCGACGTAAGTGCAATAGGACTGACACTCTCACTTTCTATGTTTTGAACCTCTCCTGTGAGTCCATTTTTAGATTCCGATAGTTCACTTCAGGTTTACTCTATACCTTGTACCTTCTTATTGACGATGAAACACAGAAATTGCATCCGAATTTAATACAAAAGGCACAATGCCGACTTAAGTACAAGAGGACTGACACTCTCCCTTTCTATGATTTGAACCTCTCCTGTGAGTCCAGTTCTAGATTCCGGTGCTTCACTTCAGGTCTACTGTATCCTTTGGACCTTCTTATTGACGATGAAATACAGAAATTTCATCCGAATTTAATACAAAAGGCACAATGCCGACCTAAGTAAAAGAGGACCGACACTCTCTCTTTCTATTATTTGAACCTCTCCTGTGAGTCCAGTTACATATTCCGATGCTTCACTTAAGGTTTACTGTATACCTTGCACCTTCTAATTGACGATGAAACACAGAAATTGCATCGGAATTAAATTCAGAAGGCGCAATGCCGACTTAAGTATAAGAGGACTGACACTCTAACTCTCTATGATTTGATCCTCTCCTGTGTATCCAGTTTTAAATTCCGATGCTTCACTTCAGGTTTACTGTATCCCTTAGACCTTCTTATTGACGATGAAACACAGAAATTGCATCCGAATTTAATACAAAAGGCCGACGTAAGTAAAAGAGGACTGACACTCTCTCTTTCTATGATTTGAATCTCTCCTGTGAGTCCAGTTATAGATTCTGATGCTTCACTTCAGGTTTACTGTATACCTTGCACCTTCTTATTGACGATGAAACACAGAAATTGCATCGGAATTTAATACAAAAGGCACAATGCCGACTTAAGTAAAAGAGGACCGACACTCTCTCTTTCTATTATTTGAACCTCTCCTGTGAGTACAGTTTTATATTCCGATGCTTCACTTAAGGTTTACTGTATACCTTGCACCTTCGTATTGACGATGAAACACAGAAATTGCATCGGAATTAAATTCAGAAGGCACAATGCCGACTTAAGTATAAGAGGACTGACACTCTAACTCTCTATGATTTGAACCTCTCCTGTGAGTCCAGTTTTGGATTTCGATGCTTCACTACAGGTTTACTGTATACCTTGCACCTTCTTATTGACGATTAAACACAGAAATTGCATCCGAATTAAATTCAAAAGGCACAATGCCGACTTAAGTACAAGAGGACGGACACTCTTACTCTCTAGGATTTGAACCTCTCCTGTGAGTCCAGTTTTAGATTCCGATGCTTCACTTCAGGTTTACTGTATGCCTTGGACCTTCTTATTGACGATGAAACACAGAAATTGCATCCGAATTAAATACAAAAGGCACAATGCCGACTTAAGTAAAAGAGGACTGTCACTCTCTCTTTCTATGATTTGAACCTCTACTGTGAGTCCAGTTTGAGATTCCGATGCTTCACTTCAGGTTTACTGTATAATTTGCACCGTCTTATTGACGATGTAACACAACAATTGCACCGGAATTAAATTCAAAATGCACAATGCCGTCTTAAGTACAAGAGCACTGACACTCTAATTCTCTATGATTTGAACTTCTCCTGTGTCTCCAGTTTTGGATTTCGATGCTTCACTTTAGGTTTACTGTATACCTTGCACCTTCTTATTGACGATTAAACACAGAAATTGCAACCGAATTAAATTCAAAAGGCACAATGCCGACTTAAGTACAAGAGGACTGACACTCTCACTTTCTATGATTTGAACCTCTCCTGTGAGTCCAGTATTAGATTCCGATGCTTCACTTCAGGTTTACTGTATCCATTGGACCTTCTTATTGACGATGAAATACAGAAATTGCATCCGAATTTAATACAAAAGGCACAATGCCGACTTAAGTAAAAGAGGACCGACACTCTCTCTTTCTATTATTTGAACCGCTCCTGTGAGTCCAGTTTTATATTCCGATGCTTCACTTAAGGTTTACTGTATACCTTGCACCTTCTTATTGACGATGAAACACAGAAATTGCATCGGAATTAAATTCAGAAGGCACAATGCCGAGTTAAGTACAAGAGGACTGACACTCTAACTCTCTATGATTTGAACCTCTCCTGTGAATCCAGTTTTAAATTCCGATGCTTCACTTCAGGTTTACTGTATACCTTGCACCTTCTTATTGACGATGAAACACAGAAATTGCATCGGAATACAATTCAAAAGACACATTGCCGACTTAAGTAAAAGAGGACTGACACTCTCACATTCTATGATTTGAACCTCTCCTGTGAGTCCAGTTTTAGGTGACGATGCTTCACTTCAGGTTTACTGTATACCTTGCACCGTCTTATTGACGACGTAACACAACAATTGCATCGGAATTAAATTCAAAATGCACAATGCCGTCTTAAGTACAAGAGCACTGACACTCTAACTCTCTATGATTTGAACCTCTCCTGTGTGTCCAGTTTTGGATTTCGATGCTTCACTTTAGGTTTACTGTATACCTTGCGCCTTCTTATTGACGATTAAACACAGAAATTGCATCCGAATTAAATTCAAAAGGCACAATGCCGACTTAAGTACAAGAGGACTGACACTCTCACTCTCTAGGATTTGAACCTCTCCTGTGAGTCCAGTTTTAGATTCCGATCCTTCACTTCAGGTTTACTGTATCCCTTGGACGTTCTAATTGACGATGAAACACAGAAATTGCATCCGAATAAAATACAAAAGTCACAATGCCGACTTAAGTGCAATAGGACTGACACTCTCACTTTCTATGTTTTGAACCTCTCCTGTGAGTCCATTTTTAGATTCCGATAGTTCACTTCAGGTTTACTCTATACCTTGTACCTTCTTATTGACGATGAAACACAGAAATTGCATCCGAATTTAATACAAAAGGCTCAATGCCGACTTAAGTACAAGAGGACTGACACTTCTCCTTTCTATGATTTGAACCTCTCCTGTGAGTCCAGTTCTAGATTCCGTTGCTTCACTTCAGGTTTACTGTATCCCTTAGACCTTCTTATTGACGATGAAACACAGAAATAGCATCCGAATTTAATACAAAAGGCCGACGTAAGTAAAAGATTACTGACACTCTCTCTTTCTATGATTTGAATCTCTCCTGTGAGTCCAGTTATAGATTCTGATGCTTCACTTCAGGTTTACTGTATACCTTGCACCTTCTTATTGACGATGAAACACAGAAATTGCATCGGAATTTAATACAAAAGGCAAAATGCCGACTTAAGTACAAGAGGACTGACACTCTCACTTTCTATGATTTGAACCTCTCCTGTGAGTCCACTTTTAGATTCCGATGCTTCACTTCAGGTTTACTGTATCCTTTGGCCCTTCTTACTGACGATGAAATACAGAAATTTCATCCGGATTTAATACAAAAGGCACAATGCCGACTTAAGTAAAAGAGGACCGACACTCTCTCTTTCTATTATTTGAACCTCTCCTGTGAGTCCAGTTTCATATTCCGATGCTTCACTTAAGGTTTACTGTATACCTTGCACCTTCTTATTGACGATGAAACACAGAAATTGCATCGGAATATAATTCAAAAGACACAATGCCGACTTAAGTACAAGAGGACTGACACTCTCACATTCTATGATTTGAACCTCTCCTGTGAGTCCCGTTTTAGGTTCCGATGCTTCACTTCAGGTTTACTGTATCCCTTGGACCTTCTTACTGACGATAAAACACAGAAATTGCATCCGAATTAAATACAAAAGGCACAATGCCGACTTAAGTAAAAGAGGACTGTCACTCTCTCTTTCTATGATTTGAACCTCTCCTGTGAGTCCAGTTTTAGATTCCGATGCTTTACTTCAGGTTTACTGTATACCTTGCACCGTCTTATTGACGATGTAACACAAGAATTGCATCGGAATTAAATTCAAAAGGCACAATGCAGACTTAAGTACAAGAGGACTGACACTCTAACTCTCTATGATTTGAACCTCTCCTGTGAGTCCAGTTTTGGATTTCGATGCTTCACTACAGGTTTACTGTATACCTTGCACCTTCTTATTGACGATTAAACACAGAAATTGCATCCGAATTAAATTCAAAAGGCACAATGCCGACTTAAGTACAAGAGGACGGACACTCTTACTCTCTAGGATTTGAACCTCTCCTGTGAGTCCAGTTTTAGATTCCGATGCTTCACTTCAGGTTTACTGTATCCCTTGGACCTTCTAATTGACGATGAAACACAGAAATTGCATCCGAATATAATACAAAAGGCACAATGCCGACTTAAGTGCAATATGACTGACACTCTCACTTTCTATGTTTTGAACCTCTCCTGTGAGTCCATTTTTAGATTCCGATAGTTCACTTCATGTTTACTCTATACCTTGTACCTTCTTATTGACGATGAAACACAGATATTGCATTCGAATTTAATACAAAAGGCACAATGCCGACTTAAGTACAAGAGGACTGACACTCTCCCTTTCTATGATTTGAACCTTTCCTGTGAGTCCAGTTCTAGATTCCGGTGCTTCACTTCAGGTTTACTGTATCCCTTAGACCCTCTTATTGACGATGAAACACAGAAATTGCATCCGAATTTAATACAAAAGGCCGACGTAAGTAAAAGAGGACTGACACTCTCTCTTTCTATGATTTGAATCTCTCCTGTGAGTCCAGTTATAGATTCTGATGCTTCACTTCAGGTTTACTGTATACCTTGCACCTTCTTATTGACGATGAAACACAGAAATTGCATCGGAATTTAATACAAAAGGCATAATGCCGACTTAAGTAAAAGAGGACCGACACTCTCTCTTTCTATTATTTGAACCTCTCCTGTGAGTCCAGTTTTATACTCCGATGCTTCACTTAAGGTTTACTGTATACCTTGCACCTTCGTATTGACGATGAAACACAGAAATTGCATCGGAATTAAATTCAGATGGCACAATGCCGACTTAAGTATAAGAGGACTGACACTCTAACTCTCTATGATTTGAACCTCTCCTGTGAACCCAGTTTTAAATTCCGATGCTTCACTTCAGGTTTACTGTATATCTTGCACCTTCTTATTGACGATGAAACACAGAAATTGCATCGGAATATAATTCAAAAGACACAATGGCGACTTAAGTACAAGAGGACTGACACTCTCACATTCTATGATTTGAACCTCTCCTGTGAGTCCAGTTTTAGGTTCCGATGCTTCACTTCAGGTTTAATGTATCCCTTGGACCTTCGAATTGACGATGAAACACAGAAATTGCATCCGAATATAATACAAAAGGCACAATGCCGACTTAAGTGCAATAGGACTGACACTCTCACATTCTATGATTTGAACCTCTCCTGTGAGTCCAGTTTTAGACCCCGATAGTTCACTTCAGGTTTACTGTATACCTTGTACCTTCTTATTGACGATGAAACACAGAAATTGCATCCGAATTTAATACATAATCCACAATGACGACTTAAGTACAAGAGGACTGACACTCTCCCTTTCTATGATTTGAACCTCTCCTGTGTGTCCAGTTCTAGATTCCGGTGCTTCACTTCAGGTTTACTGTATCCCTTAGACCTTCTTATTGACGATGAAACACAGAAATTGCATCCGAATTTAATACAAAAGGCCGACATAAGTAAAAGAGGACTGACACTCTCTCTTTCTATGATTTGAATCTCTCCTGTGATTCCAGTTTTAGATTCTGATGCTTCACTTCAGGTATACTGTATACCTTGCACCTTCTTATTGACGATGAAACACAGAAATTGCATCGGAATTTAATACAAAAGGCAAATTGCCGTCTTAAGTACAAGAGGACTGACACTCTCACTTTCTATGATTTGAACCTCTCCTGTGAGTCCAGTTTTAGATTCCGATGCTTCACTTCAGGTTTACTGTATCCATTGGACCTTCTTATTGACGATGAAATACAGAAATTGCATTCGAATTTAATACAAATGGCACAATGCCGGCATAAGTAAAAGAGGACCGACACTCTCACATTCTATGATTTGAACCTCTCCTGTGAGTCCAGTTTTAGGTTCCGATGCTTCACTTCAGTTTTACTGTATCCCTTGGACCTTCTTATTGACGATGAAACACAGAAATTGCATCCGAATTAAATACAAAAGGCACAGTGCCGACATAAGTAAAAGAGGACTGACACTCTCACATTCTATGATTTGAACCTCTCCTGTGAGTCTAGTCTTAGGTTCCGATGCTTCACTTCAGGTTTACTGTATGCCTTGGACCTTCTTATTGACGATGAAACACAGATATTGCATCCGAATTAAATACAAAAGGCACAATGCCGACTTAAGTAAAAGCGGACTGTCACTCTCTCTTTCTATGATTTGAACCTCTCCTGTGAGTCCTGTTTTAGATTCCGATGCTTCACTTCAGGTTTACTGTATACCTTGCACCGTCTTATTGACGATGTAACACAACAATTGCATCGGAATTAAATTCAAAATGCACAATGCCGTCTTAAGTACAAGAGCACTGACACTCTTACTCTCTAGGATTTGAACCTCTCCTGAGAGTCCAGTTTTAGATTCCGATGATTCACTTCAGGTTTACTGTATCCCTTGGACCTTCTAATTGACGATGAAACACAGAAATTGCATCCGAATATAATACAAAAGGCACAATGCCGACTTAAGTGCAATAGGACTGACACTCTCACTTTCTATGTTTTGAACCTCTCCTGTGAGTCCATTTTTAGATTCCGATAGTTCACTTCAGGTTTACTCTATACCTTTTACCTTCTTATTGACGATGAAACACAGAAATTGCATCCGAATTTAATACAAAAGGCACAAAGCCGACCTAAGTAAAAGAGGACCGACACTCTCTCTTTCTATTATTTGAACCTCTCCTGTGAGTCCAGTTTCATATTCCGATGCTTCACTTAAGGTTTACTGTATACCTTGCACCTTGTAATTGACGATGAAACACAGAAATTGCATCGGAATTAAATTCAGAAGGCACAATGCCGACTTAAGTATAAGAGGACTGACACTCTAACTCTCTATGATTTGAACCTCTCCTGTGAATCCAGTTTTAAATTCCGATGCTTCACTTCAGGTTTACTGTATCCTTTGGACCTTCTTATTGACGATGAAATACAGAAATTTCATCCGAATTTAATACAAAAGGCACAATGCCGACCTAAGTAAAAGAGGACCGACACTCTCTCTTTCTATTATTTGAACCTCTCCTGTGAGTCTAGTTTCATATTCCGATGCTTCACTTAAGGTTTACTGTATACCTTGCACCTTCTAATTGACGATGAAACACAGAAATTGCATCGGAATTAAATTCAGAAGGCACAATGCCGACTTAAGTATAAGAGGACTGACACTCTAACTCTCTATGATTTGAACCTCTCCTGTGAATCCAGTTTTAAATTCCGATGCTTCACTTCAGGTTTACTGTATCCCTTAGACCTTCTTATTGACGATGAAACACAGAAATTGCATCCGAATTTAATACAAAAGGCCGACGTAAGTAAAAGAGGACTGACACTCTCTCTTTCTATGATTTGAATCTCTCCTGTGAGTCCAGTTATAGATTCTGATGCTTCACTTCAGGTTTACTGTATACCTTGCACCTTCTTATTGACGATGAAACACAGAAATTGCATCGGAATTTAATACAAAAGGCACAATGCCGACTTAAGTAAAAGAGGACCGACACTCTCTCTTTCTATTATTTGAACCTCTCCTGTGAGTCCAGTTTTATATTCCGATGCTTCACTTAAGGTTTACTGTGTACCTTGCACCTTCGTATTGACGATGAAACACAGAAATTGCATCGGAATTAAATTCAGAAGGCACAATGCCGACTTAAGTATAAGAGGACTGACACTCTAACTCTCTATGATTTGAACCTCTCCTGTGAATCCAGTTTTAAATTCCGATGCTTCACTTCAGGTTTACTGTATACCTTGCACCTTCTTATTGACGATGAAACACAGAAATTGCATCGGAATATAATTCAAAAGACACAATGGCGACTTAAGTACAAGAGGACTGACACTCTCACATTCTATGATTTGAACCTCTCCTGTGAGTCCAGTTTTAGGTTCCGATGCTTCACTTCAGGTTTACTGTATCCCTTGGACCTTCTTATTGACGATAAAACACAGAAATCGCATCCGAATTAAATACAAAAGGCACAATGCCGTCTTAAGTAAAAGAGGACTGTCACTCTCTCTTTCTATGATTTGAACCTCTCCTGTGAGTCCAGTTTTAGATTCCGATGCTTTACTTCAGGTTTACTGTATACTTTGCACCGACGTATTGACGATGTAACACAAGAATTGCATCGGAATTAAATTCAAAAGGCACAATGCAGACTTAAGTACAAGAGGACTGACACTCTAACTCTCTATGATTTGAAACTCTCCTGTGAGTCCAGTTTTGGATTTCGATGCTTCACTTCAGGTTTACTGTATACCTTGCACCTTCTTATTGACGATTAAACACAGAAATTGCATCCGAATTAAATTCAAAAGGCACAATGCCGACTTAAGTACAAGAGGACTGACACTCTTACTCTCTAGGATTTGAACCTCTCCTGAGAGTCCAGTTTTAGATTCCGATGCTTCACTTCAGGTTTACTGTATCCCTTGGACCTCCTAATTGACGATGAAACACAGAAATTGCATCCGAATATAATACAAAAGGCACAATGCCGACGTAAGTGCAATAGGACTGACACTCTCACTTTCTATGTTTTGAACCTCTCCTGTGAGTCCATTTTTAGATTCCGATAGTTCACTTCAGGTTTACTCTATACCTTGTACCTTCTTATTGACGATGAAACACAGAAATTGCATCCGAATTTAATACAAAAGGCACAATGCCGACTTAAGTACAAGAGGACTGACACTCTCCCTTTCTATGATTTGAACCTCTCCTGTGAGTCCAGTTCTAGATTCCGGTGCTTCACTTCAGGTTTACTGTATCCTTTGGACCTTCTTATTGACGATGAAATACAGAAATTTCATCCGAATTTAATACAAAAGGCACAATGCCGACCTAAGTAAAAGAGGACCGACACTCTCTCTTTCTATTATTTGAACCTCTCCTGTGAGTCCAGTTTCATATTCCGATGCTTCACTTAAGGTTTACTGTATACCTTGCACCTTCTAATTGACGATGAAACACAGAAATTGCATCGGAATTAAATTCAGAAGGCGCAATGCCGACTTAAGTATAAGAGGACTGACACTCTAACTCTCTATGATTTGATCCTCTCCTGTGTATCCAGTTTTAAATTCCGATGCTTCACTTCAGGTTTACTGTATCCCTTAGACCTTCTTATTGACGATGAAACACAGAAATTGCATCCGAATTTAATACAAAAGGCCGACGTAAGTAAAAGAGGACTGACACTCTCTCTTTCTATGATTTGAATCTCTCCTGTGAGTCCAGTTTTAGGTTCAGGTGCTTCACTTAAGGTTTACTGTATCCCTTGGACCTTCTTATTGACGATAAAACACAGAAATTGCATCCGATTTAAATACAAAAGGCACAATGCCGACTTAAGTAAAAGAGGACTGTCACTCTCTCTTTCTATGATTTGAACTTCTCCTGTGAGTCCAGTTTTAGATTCCGATGCTTTACTTCAGGTTTACTGTATACCTAGCACCGTCGTATTGACGATGTAACACAAGAATTGCATCGGAATTAAATTCAAAAGGCACAATGCAGACTTAAGTACAAGAGGATTGACACTCTAACTCTCTATGATTTGAACCTCTCCTGTGAGTCCAGTTTTGGATTTCGATGCTTCACTTCAGGTTTACTGTATACCTTGCACCTTCTTTTTGACGATTAAACACAGAAATTGCATCCGAATTAAATTCAAAAGGCACAATGCCGACTTAAGTACAAGAGGACAGACACTCTTACTCTCTAGGATTTCAACCTCTCCTGTGAGTCCAGTTTTAGATTCCGATGCTTCATTTCAGGTTTACTGTATCCCTTGGACCTTCGAATTGATGATGAAACACAGAAATTGCATCCGAATATAATACAAAAGGCACAATGCCGAGTTAAGTGCAATAGGACTGACACTCTCACTTTCTATGATTTGAACCTCTCCTGTGAGTCCAGTTTTAGATGCCGATAGTTCACTTCAGGTTTACTGTATACCTTGTACCTTCTTATTGACGATGAAACACAGAAATTGCATCCGAATTTCATACAAAATCCACAATGACGACTTAAGTACAAGAGGACTGACACTCTCCCTTTCTATGATTTGAACCTCTCCTGTGTGTCCAGTTCTAGATTCCGGTGCTTCACTTCAGGTTTACTGTATCCCTTAGACCTTCTTATTGACGATGAAACACAGAAATTGCATCCGAATTTAATACAAAAGGCCGACATAAGTAAAAGATGACTGACACTCTGTCTTTCTATGATTTGAATCTCTCCTGTGATTCCAGTTTTAGATTCTGATGCTTCACTTCAGGTATACTGTATACCTTGCACCTTCTTATTGACCATGAAACACAGAAATTGCATCGGAATTTAATACAAAAGGCAAAATGCCGACTTAAGTACAAGAGGACTGACACTCTCACTTTCTATGATTTGAACCTCTCCTGTGAGTCCAGTTTTAGATTCCAATGCTTCACTTCAGGTTTACTGTATCCTTTGGACCTTCTTATTGACGATGAAATACAGAAATTGCATTCGAATTTAATACAAAAGGCACAATGCCGACGTAAGTAAAAGAGGACCGACACTCTCTCTTTCTATTATTTGAACCTCACCTGTGAGTCCAGTTTTATGTTCCGATGCTTCACTTCTGGTTTACTGTATACCTTGCACCTTCTTATTGACGATGAAACACAGAAATTGCATCGGAATTAAATTCAGAAGGCACAATGCCGACTTAAGTACAAGAGGACTGACACTTTAACTCTCTATGATTCGAACCTCTCCCGTGAATCCTGTTTTTAATTCCGATGCTTCACTTAGGGTTTACAGTATACCTTGCACCTTCTTATTGACGATGAAACACAGAAATTGCATCGGAATAAAATTCAAAAGACACAATGCCGACTTAAGTACAAGAGGACTGACACTCTCACATTCTATGATTTGAACTTCTCCTGTGAGTCCAGTTTTAGGTTCCGATGCTTCACTTCAGGTTTACTGTATCCCTTGGACCTTCTTATTGACGATGAAACACAGAAATTGCATCCGAATTAAATACAAAAGGCACAATGCCGACATAAGTAAAAGAGGACTGACACTCTCACATCCTATGATTTGAACCTCTCCTGTGAGTCCAGTTTTTGGTTCCGATGCTACAGTTCAGGTTTACTGTATCCCTTGGACCTTCTTATTGACGATGAAACACAGAAATTGCATCCGAATTAAACACAAAAGGCACAATGCCGACTTAAGTAAAAGAGGACTGTCACTCTCTCTTTCTATGATTTGAACCTCTCCTGTGAGTCCAGTTTTAGATTCCGATGCTTCACTTCATGTTTACTGTATACCTTGCACCGTCTTATTGACGATGTAACACAACAATTGCATCGGAATTAAATTCAAAAGTCACAATGCCGACTTAAGTCCAAGAGCACTGACACTCTAACTCTCTATGATTTGAACCTCTCCTGTGAGTCCAGTTTTGGATTTCGATGCTTCACTTTAGGTTTACTGTATACCTTGCACCTTCTTACTGACGATTAAACACAGAAATTGCATCCGAATTAAATTCAAAAGGCACAATGCCGACTGAAGTACAAGAGGACTGACACTCTTACTATCTAGGATTTGAACCTCTCCTGTGAGTCCAGTTTTAGATTCCGATGTTTCACTTCAGGTTTACTGTATCCCTTGGACCTTCTAATTGACGATGAAACACAGAAATTGCATCCGAATATAATACAAAAGGCACAATGCCGACTTGAGTGCAATAGGACTGACACTCTCACTTTCTATGTTTTGAACCTCTCCTGTGAGTCCATTTTTAGATTCCGATAGTTCACTTCAGGTTTACTCAATACCTTGTACCTTCTTATTGACGATGAAACACAGAAATTGCATCCGAATTTAATACAAAAGGCACAATGCCGACTTAAGTACAAGAGGACTGACACTCCCCCTTTCTATGATTTGAACCTCTCCTGTGAGTCCAGTTCCAGATTCCGGTGCTTCACTTCAGGTTTACTGTATCCCTTAGACCTTCTTATTGACGATGGAACTCAGATATTGCATCCGAATTTAATACAAAACGCCGACGTAAGCAAAAGAGGACTGACACTCTCTCTTTCTATGATTTGAATCTCTCCTGTGAGTCCAGTTATAGATTCTGATGCTTCACTTCAGGTTTACTGTATACATTGCACCTTCTTATTGACGATGAAACACAGAAATTGCATCGGAATTTAATACAAAAGGCATAATGCCGACTTAAGTACAAGAGGACTGACACTCTCACTTTCTATGATTTGAACCTCTCCTGTGAGTCCAGTTTTAGATTCCGATGCTTCACTTCAGGTTTACTGTATCCTTTGGACCTTCTTATTGACGATAAAATACAGATATTGCATCCGAATTTAATACAAAAGGCACAATGCCGACTTAAGTAAAAGAGGACCGACACTCTCTCTTTCTATTATTTGAACCTCTCCTGTGGGTCCAGTATCATATTCCGATGCTTCCTTAAGGTTTACCGTATACCTTGCACCTTCTTATTGACGATGAAACACAGAAATTGCATCGGAATTAAATTCAGAAGGCGCAATGCCGACTTAAGTATAAGAGGAATGACACTCTAACTCTCTATGATTTGAACCTCTCCTGTGAGTCCAGTTTTGGATTTCGATGCTTCACTTCAGGTTTACTGTATACCTTGCACCTTCTTATTGACGATTAATCACAGAAATTGCATCCGAATTAAATTCAAAAGGCACAATGCCGACTTAAGTACAAGAGGACAGACACTCTTACTCTCTAGGATTTGAACCTCTCCTGTGAGTCCAGTTTTAGATTCCGATGCTTCACTTCAGGTTTACTGTATCCCTTGGACCTTCTAATTGACGATGAAACACAGAAATTGCATCGGAATAAAATTCAAAAGACACAATGCCGACTTAAGTACAAGAGGACTGACACTCTCACATTCTATGATTTGAACTTCTCCTGTGAGTCCAGTTTTAGGTTCCGATGCTTCACTTCAGGTTTACTGTATCCCTTGGACCTTCTTATTGACGATGAAACACAGAAATTGCATCCGAATTAAATACAAAAGGCACAATGCCGACATAAGTAAAAGAGGACTGACACTCTCACATCCTATGATTTGAACCTCTCCTGTGAGTCCAGTTTTTGGTTCCGATGCTACAGTTCAGGTTTACTGTATCCCTTGGACCTTCTTATTGACGATGAAACACAGAAATTGCATCCGAATTAAACACAAAAGGCACAATGCCGACTTAAGTAAAAGAGGACTGTCACTCTCTCTTTCTATGATTTGAACCTCTCCTGTGAGTCCAGTTTTAGATTCCGATGCTTCACTTCATGTTTACTGTATACCTTGCACCGTCTTATTGACGATGTAACACAACAATTGCATCGGAATTAAATTCAAAAGTCACAATGCCGACTTAAGTCCAAGAGCACTGACACTCTAACTCTCTATGATTTGAACCTCTCCTGTGAGTCCAGTTTTGGATTTCGATGCTTCACTTTAGGTTTACTGTATACCTTGCACCTTCTTACTGACGATTAAACACAGAAATTGCATCCGAATTAAATTCAAAAGGCACAATGCCGACTGAAGTACAAGAGGACTGACACTCTTACTATCTAGGATTTGAACCTCTCCTGTGAGTCCAGTTTTAGATTCCGATGCTTCACTTCAGGTTTACTGTATCCCTTGGACCTTCTAATTGACGATGAAACACAGAAATTGCATCCGAATATAATACAAAAGGCACAATGCCGACTTGAGTGCAATAGGACTGACACTCTCACTTTCTATGTTTTGAACCTCTCCTGTGAGTCCATTTTTAGATTCCGATAGTTCACTTCAGGTTTACTCAATACCTTGTACCTTCTTATTGACGATGAAACACAGAAATTGCATCCGAATTTAATACAAAAGGCACAATGCCGACTTAAGTACAAGAGGACTGACACTCCCCCTTTCTATGATTTGAACCTCTCCTGTCAGTCCAGTTCTAGATTCCGGTGCTTCACTTCAGGTTTACTGTATCCCTTAGACCTTCTTATTGACGATGGAACTCAGATATTGCATCCGAATTTAATACAAAACGCCGACGTAAGCAAAAGAGGACTGACACTCTCTCTTTCTATGATTTGAATCTCTCCTGTGAGTCCAGTTATAGATTCTGATGCTTCACTTCAGGTTTACTGTATACATTGCACCTTCTTATTGACGATGAAACACAGAAATTGCATCGGAATTTAATACAAAAGGCATAATGCCGACTTAAGTACAAGAGGACTGACACTCTCACTTTCTATGATTTGAACCTCTCCTGTGAGTCCAGTTTTAGATTCCGATGCTTCACTTCAGGTTTACTGTATCCATTGGACCTTCTTATTGACGATGAAACACAGAAATTGCATCCGAATATAATACAAAAGGCACAATGCCGACTTAAGTGCAATAGGACTGACACTTTCACTTTCTATCATTTGAACCTCTCCTGTGAGTCCAGTTTTAGATGCCGATAGTTCACTTCAGGTTCACTGTATACCTTGTACCTTCTTATTGACGATGAAACGCAGAAATTGCATCCGAATTTAATACAAAGTCCACAATGACGACTTAAGTACAAGAGGACTGACACTCTCCCTTACTATGATTTGAACCTCTCCTGTGTGTCCAGTTCTAGATTCCGGTGCTTCACTTCAGGTTTACCGTATCCCTTAGACCTTCTGTTTGACGATGAAACACAGAAATTGCATCCGAATTTAATACAAAAGGCCGACCTAAGTAAAAGAGGACTGACACTCTCTCTTTCTATGATTTGAATCTGTCCCGTGAGTCCAGTTATAGATTCTGATGCTTCACTTCAGGTATACTGTATACCTTGCACATTCTTATTGACGATGAAACACAGAAATTGCATCGGAAATTAATACAAAAGGCAAAATGCCGACTTAAGTACAAGAGGACTGACACTGTCACTTTCTATGATTTGAACCTTTCCTGTGAGTCCAGTTTTCGATTCCGATGCTTCACTTCAGGTTTACTGTATTCATTGTACCTTCTTACTGACGATGAAATACAGAAATTGCATTCGAATTTAATACAAAAGGCACAATGCCGACTTAAGTAAAAGAGGACCGACACTCTCTCTTTCTATTATTTGAACCTCTCCTGTGAGTCCAGTTTTACGTTCCGATGCTTCACTTCAGGTTTACTGTATACCTTGCACCTTCTTATTGACGATGAAACACAGAAATTGCATCGGAATTAAATTCAGAAGGCACAATGCCGACTTAAGTACAAGAGGACTGACACTCTAACTCTCTATGATTTTAACCTCTCCCGTGAATCCTGTTTTAAATTCCGATGCTTCACTTAGGGTTTACTGTATACCTTGCACCTTCTTATTGACGATGAAACACAGAAATTGCATCGGAATTAAATTCAAAAGACACAATGCCGACTTAAGTACAGGAGGACTGACACTCTCACATTCCATGATTTGAACCTCTCCTGTGAGTCCAATTTTAGGTACCGATGCTTCACTTTAGGTTTACTGTATCCCTTGGACCTTTTTATTGACGATGAAACACAGAAATTGCATCCGAATTAAATACAAAAGGCACAATGCCGACATAAGTAAAAGAGGACTGACACTCTCACATTCTATGATTTGAACCTCTCCTGAGAGTCCAGTTTTAGGTTCCGATGCTTCACTTCAGGGTTACTGTATCCCTTGGACCTTCTTATCGACGATGAAACACAGAAATTGCATCCGAATTAAATACAAAAGGCACAATGCCGACTTAAGTAAAAGAGGACTGTCACTCTCTCTTTCTATGATTTGAACCTCTCCTGTGAGTCCAGTTTTATGTTCCGATGCTTCACTTTAGGTTTACTGTATACCTTGCACCTTCTTATTGACGATGAAACACAGAAATTGCATCGGAATTAAATTCAGAAGGCACAATGCCGACTTAAGTACAAGAGGACTGACACTCTAACTCTCTATGATTTGAACCTCCCCCGTGAATCCTGTTTTAAATTCCGACGCTTCACTTAGGGTTTACTGTATACCTTGCACCTTCTTATTGACGATGAAACACAGAAATTGCATCGGAATTAAATTCAAAAGACACAATGCCGACTTAAGTACAAGGGGACTGACACTCTCACATTCTATGATTTGAACCTCTCCTGTGAGTCCAGTTTTAGGTTCCGATGCTTCACTTCAGGTTTACTGTATCCCTTGGACCTTCTTAATGACGATGAAACACAGAAATTGCATCCGAATTAAATACAAAAGGCACAATGCCGACATAAGTAAAAGAGGACTGACACTCTCACATTCTATGATTTGAACCTCTCCTGTGAGTCCAGTTTTAGTTTCCGATGCTTCACTTCAGGGTTACTGTATCCCTTGGACCTTCTTATCGACGATGAAACACAGAAATTGCATCCGAATTAAATACAAAAGGCACAATGCCGACTTAAGTAAAAGAGGACTGTCACCCTCTCTTTCTATGATTTGAACCTCTCCTGTGAGTCTAGTTTTAGATTACGATGCTTCACTTCAGGTTTACTGTATACCTTGCACTGTCCTATTGACGATGTAACACAAGAATTGCATCAGAATTAAATTCAAAAGGCACAATGCCGACTGAAGTACAAGAGGACTGACACTCTCACTTTCTGTGATTTGAACCTTTCCTGTGAGTCCTGTTTTAGATTCCGATGCTTCACTTCAGGTTTGCTGTATACCTTGCACCTTCTTATTGACGATGAAACACAGATATTGCATCGGAATTAAATTGAAAAGGCACAATGTCGACTTAAGTACAAGGGGACTGACACTCTAACTTTCTAAGGTTTGATCCTCTCCTGTGAGTCCAGTTTTAGATTCCGATGCTTCATTTCAGGTTTACTGTATCCCTTGGACCTTCTTATTGACGATGAAACACAGAAATTGCATCCGAATTTAATACAAAAGGCACAATGCAGACTTAAGTAAAAGGGGACTGACACTCCCACTTTCTATGATTAGAACTTCTCCTGTGAGTCCTGTTTTAGTTTCCGATGCGTCACTTCAGGATTACCGTATCCCTTGGACCTTCATATTGACGATGAGATACAGAAATTGCATCCGAATTTAATACAAAAGGCACAATGCCGACTTAAGTAAAAGAGGACCGACACTCTCTCTTTCTATTATTTGAACCTCTCCTATGAGTCCAGTTTTATATTCCGATGCTTCACTTAAGGTTTACCGTATACCTTGCACCTTCTTATTGACGATGAAGCACAGAAATTGCATCGGAATATAATTCAAAAGACACAATGCTGACTTAAGTACAAGAGGACTGACACTGTCACGTTCTATGATTTGAACCTCTCCTGTGAGTCCAGTTTTAGGTTCCGATGCTTCACTTCAGGTTTACTGTATCCCTTGGACCTTCTTATTGACGATAAAACACAGAAATTGCATCCGAATTAAATACAAAAGGCACAAAGTCGACTTAAGTAAAAGAGGACTGTCACTCTCTCTTTCTATGATTTGAACCACTCCTGTGGTTCCAGTTTTAGATTCCGATTCTTTACTTCAGGTTTACTGTATACCTTGCACCGTCTTATTGACGATGTACCACAAGAATTGCATCGGAATTAAATTCAAAAGGCACTATTCAGTCTTAAGTACAAGAGGACTGACACTCTAACTCTCTATGATTTGAACCTCTCCTGTGAGTCCAGTTTTGGATTTCGATGCTTCACTTCAGGTTTACTGTATACCTTGCACCTTCTTATTGTCGATTAAACACAGAAATTGCATCCGAATTAAATTCAAAAGGCACAATGCCGACTTAAGTACAAGAGGACAGACACTCTTACTCTCTAGGATTTGAACCTCTCCTGTGAGTCCAGTTTTAGATTCTGACGCTTCACTTCAGGTATACTGTATACCTTGCACCTTCTTATTGACGATGAAACACAGAAATTGCATCGGAATTTAATACAAAAGGCAAAATGCCGACTTAAGTACAAGAGGACTGACACTGTCAATTTCTATGATTTGAACCTCTCCTGTGAGTCCAGTTTTAGATTCCGATGCTTCACTTCAGGTTTACTGTATCCCTTGGACCTTCGAATTGACGATGAAACACAGAAATTGCACCCGAATATAATACATAATGCACAATGCCGAGTTAAGTGCAATAGGACTGACACTCTCACTTTCTATGATTTGAACCTCTCCTGTGAGTCCAGTTTTAGATGCCGATAGTTCACTTCAGGTATACTGTATACCTTGCACCTTCTTATTGACGATGAAACACAGAAATTGCATCGGAATTTAATACAAAAGGCAAAATGCCGACTTAAGTACAAGAGGACTGACACTGTCAATTTCTATGATTTGAACCTCTCCTGTGAGTCCAGTTTTAGATTCCGATGCTTCACTTCAGGTTTACTGTATCCTTTGGACCTTCTTATTGACGATGAAATACAGAAATTGCATTCGAATTTAATACAAAAGGCACAATGCCGACGTAAGTAAAAGAGGACCGACACTCTCTCTTTCTATTATTTGAACCTCACCTGTGAGTCCAGTTTTGTGTTCCGATGCTTCACTTCAGGTTTACTGTATACCTTGCACCTTCTTATTGACGATGAAACACAGAAATTGCATCGGAATTAAATTCAGAAGGCACAATGCCGACTTAAGTACAAGAGGACTGACACTTTAACTCTCTATGATTCGAACCTCTCCCGTGAATCCTGTTTTAAATTCCGATGCTTCACTTAGGGTTTACAGTATACCTTGCACCTTCTTATTGACGATGAAACACAGAAATTGCATCGGAATTAAATTCAAAAGACACAATGCCGACTTAAGTACAAGAGGACTGACACTCTCACATTCTATGATTTGAACCTCTCCTGTGAGTCCAGTTTTAGGTTCCGATGCTTCACTTCAGGTTTACTGTATCCCTTGGACCTTCTTATTGACGATGAAACACAGAAATTGCATCCGAATTAAATACAAAAGGCACATTGCCGACATAAGTAAAAGAGGACTGACACTCTCACATCCTATGATTTGAACCTCTCCTGTGAGCCCAATTTTTGGTTCCGATGCTTCAGTTCAGGTTTACTGTATCCCTTGGACCTTCTTATTGACGATGAAACACAGAAATTGCATCCGAATTAAACACAAAAGGCACAATGCCGACTTAAGTAAAAGAGGACTGTCACTCTGTCTTTCTATGATTTGAATCTCTCCTGTGATTCCAGTTTTAGATTCTGATGCTTCACTTCAGGTATACTGTATACCTTGCACCTTCTTATTGACGATGAAACACAGAAATTGCATCGGAATTTAATACAAAAGGCAAAATGCCGACTTAAGTACAAGAGGACTGACACTCTCACTTTCTATGATTTGAACCTCTCCTGTGAGTCCAGTTTTAGATTCCGATGCTTCACTTCAGGTTTACTGTATCCTTTGGACCTTCTTATTGACGATGAAATACAGAAATTGCATTCGAATTTAATACAAAAGGCACAATGCCGACTTAAGTAAAAGAGGACCGACACTTTCTCTTTCTATTATTTGAACCTCTCCTGTGGGTCCAGTATCATATTCCGATGCTTCACTTAAGGTTTACCGTATACCTTGCACCTTCTTATTGACGATGAAACACAGAAATTGCATCGGAATTAAATTCAGAAGGCACAATGCCGACTTAAGTATAAGAGGAATGACACTCTAACTCTCTATGATTTGAACCTCTCCTGTGAATCCAGTTTTAAATTCCGATGCTTCACTACAGGTTTACTGTATACCTTGCACATTCTTATTGACGATGAAACACAGAAATTGCATCGGAATATAATTCAAAAGACACAATGCTGACTTAAGTACAAGAGGACTGACACTCTAACTCTCTATGATTTGAACCTCTCCTGTGAGTCCAGTTTTGGATTTCGATGCTTCACTTCAGGTTTACTGTATACCTTGCACCTTCTTATTGACGATTAATCACAGAAATTGCATCCGAATTAAATTCAAAAGGCACAATGCCGACTTAAGTACAAGAGGACAGACACTCTTACTCTCTAGGATTTGAACCTCTCCTGTGAGTCCAGTTTTAGATTCCGATGCTTCACTTCAGGTTTACTGTATCCCTTGGACCTTGTAATTGACGATGAAACACAGAAATTGCATCCGAATATAATACAAAAGGCACAATGCCGACTTAAGTGCAACAGGACTGACACTTTCACTTTCTATCATTTGAACCTCTCCTGTGAGTCCAGTTTTAGATGCCGATAGTTCACTTCAGGTTTACTGTATACCTTGTACCTTCTTATTGACGATGAAACGCAGAAATTGCATCGGAATTTAATACAAAGTCCACAATGACGACTTAAGTACAAGAGGACTGACACTCTCCCTTACTATGATTTGAACCTCTCCTGTGTGTCCAGTTCTAGATTCCGGTGCTTCACTTCAGGTTTACCGTATCCCTTAGACCTTCTTTTTGACGATGAAACACAGAAATAGCATCCGAATTTAATACAAAAGGCCGACCTAAGTAAAAGAGGACTGACACTCTCTCTTTCTATGATTTGAATCTGTCCCGTGAGTCCAGTTTTAGATTCTGATGCTTCACTTCAGGTATACTGTATACCTTGCACATTCTTATTGACGATGAAACACAGAAATTGCATCGGAATATAATTCAAAAGACACAATGCTGACTTAAGTACAAGAGGACTGACACTCTAACTCTCTATGATTTTAACCTCTCCCGTGAATCCTGTTTTAAATTCCGATGCTTCACTTAGGGTTTACTGTATACCTTGCACCTTCTTATTGACGATGAAACACAGAAATTGCATCGGAATTAAATTCAAAAGACACAATGCCGACTTAAGTACAGGAGGACTGACACTCTCACATTCCATGATTTGAACCTCTCCTGTGAGTCCAATTTTAGGTACCGATGCTTCACTTTAGGTTTACTGTATCCCTTGGACCTTTTTATTGACGATGAAACACAGAAATTGCATCCGAATTAAATACAAAAGGCACAATGCCGACATAAGTAAAAGAGGACTGACACTCTCACATTCTATGATTTGAACCTCTCCTGTGAGTCCAGTTTTAGGTTCCGATGCTTCACTTCAGGGTTACTGTATCCCTTGGACGTTCTTATCGACGATGAAACACAGAAATTGTATCCGAATTAAATACAAAAGGCACAATGCCGACTTAAGTAAAAGAGGACTGTCACTCTCTCTTTCTATGATTTGAACCTCTCCTGTGAGTCCAGTTTTATGTTCCGATGCTTCACTTCAGGTTTACTGTATACCTTGCACCTTCTTATTGACGATGAAACACAGAAATTGCATCGGAATTAAATTCAGAAGGCACAATGCCGACTTAAGTACAAGAGGACTGACACTCTAACTCTCTATGATTTGAACCTCCCCCGTGAATCCTGTTTTAAATTCCGATGCTTCACTTAGGGTTTACTGTATACCTTGCACCTTCTTATTGACGATGAAACACAGAAATTGCATCGGAATTAAATTCAAAAGACACAATGCCGACTTAAGTACAAGGGGACTGACACTCTCACATTCTATGATTTGAACCTCTCCTGTGAGTCCAGTTTTAGGTTCCGATGCTTCACTTCAGGTTTACTGTATCCCTTGGACCTTCTTAATGACGATGAAACACAGAAATTGCATCCGAATTAAATACAAAAGGCACAATGCCGACATAAGTAAAAGAGGACTGACACTCTCACATTCTATGATTTGAACCTCTCCTGTGAGTCCAGTTTTAGGTTCCGATGCTTCACTTCAGGGTTACTGTATCCCTTGGACCTTCTTATCGACGATGAAACACAGAAATTGCATCCGAATTAAATACAAAAGGCACAATGCCGACTTAAGTAAAAGAGGACTGTCACTCTCTCTTTCTATGATTTGAACCTCTCCTGTGAGTCTAGTTTTAGATTCCGATGCTTCACTTCAGGTTTACTGTATACCTTGCACCGTCCTATTGACGATGTAACACAAGAATTGCATCGGAATTAAATTGAAAAGGCACAATGTCGACTTAAGTACAAGGGGACTGACACTCTAACTTTCTAAGATTTGATCCTCTCCTGTGAGTCCTGTTTTAGATTCCGATGCTTCATTTCAGGTTTACTGTATCCCTTGGACCTTCTTATTGACGATGAAACACAGAAATTGCATCCGAATTTAATACAAATGGCACAATGCAGACTTAAGTAAAAGGTGACTGACACTCTCACTTTCTATGATTAGAACTTCTCCTGTGAGTCCTGTTTTAGTTTCCGATGCGTCGCTTCAGGATTACCGTATCCCTTGGACCTTCATATTGACGATGAAACACAGAAATTGCATCCGAATTAAATACAAAAGGCACAATGCCGACTTAAGTAAAAGAGGACTGTCACTCTCTCTTTCTATGATTTGAACCTCTCCTGTGAGTCTAGTTTTAGATTACGATGCTTCACTTCAGGTTTACTGTATACCTTGCACCGTCCTATTGACGATGTAACACAAGAATTGCATCAGAATTAAATTCAAAAGGCACAATGCCGACTGAAGTACAAGAGGACTGACACTCTCACTTTCTGTGATTTGAACCTTTCCTGTGAGTCCTGTTTTAGATTCCGATGCTTCACTTCAGGTTTGCTGTATACCTTGCACCTTCTTATTGACGATGAAACACAGATATTGCATCGGAATTAAATTGAAAAGGCACAATGTCGACTTAAGTACAAGGGGACTGACACTCTAACTTTCTAAGGTTTGATCCTCTCCTGTGAGTCCAGTTTTAGATTCCGATGCTTCATTTCAGGTTTACTGTATCCCTTGGACCTTCTTATTGACGATGAAACACAGAAATTGCATCCGAATTTAATACAAAAGGCACAATGCAGACTTAAGTAAAAGGGGACTGACACTCTCACTTTCTATGATTAGAACTTCTCCTGTGAGTCCTGTTTTAGTTTCCGATGCGTCACTTCAGGATTACCGTATCCCTTGGACCTTCATATTGACGATGAGATACAGAAATTGCATCCGAATTTAATACAAAAGGCACAATGCCGACTTAAGTAAAAGAGGACCGACACTCTCTCTTTCTATTATTTGAACCTCTCCTATGAGTCCAGTTTTATATTCCGATGCTTCACTTAAGGTTTACCGTATACCTTGCACCTTCTTATTGACGATGAAGCACAGAAATTGCATCGGAATATAATTCAAAAGACACAATGCTGACTTAAGTACAAGAGGACTGACACTGTCACGTTCTATGATTTGAACCTCTCCTGTGAGTCCAGTTTTAGGTTCCGATGCTTCACTTCAGGTTTACTGTATCCCTTGGACCTTCTTATTGACGATAAAACACAGAAATTGCATCCGAATTAAATACAAAAGGCACAAAGTCGACTTAAGTAAAAGAGGACTGTCACTCTCTCTTTCTATGATTTGAACCACTCCTGTGGTTCCAGTTTTAGATTCCGATTCTTTACTTCAGGTTTACTGTATACCTTGCACCGTCTTATTGACGATGTACCACAAGAATTGCATCGGAATTAAATTCAAAAGGCACTATTCAGTCTTAAGTACAAGAGGACTGACACTCTAACTCTCTATGATTTGAACCTCTCCTGTGAGTCCAGTTTTGGATTTCGATGCTTCACTTCAGGTTTACTGTATACCTTGCACCTTCTTATTGTCGATTAAACACAGAAATTGCATCCGAATTAAATTCAAAAGGCACAATGCCGACTTAAGTACAAGAGGACAGACACTCTTACTCTCTAGGATTTGAACCTCTCCTGTGAGTCCAGTTTTAGATTCTGACGCTTCACTTCAGGTATACTGTATACCTTGCACCTTCTTATTGACGATGAAACACAGAAATTGCATCGGAATTTAATACAAAAGGCAAAATGCCGACTTAAGTACAAGAGGACTGACACTGTCAATTTCTATGATTTGAACCTCTCCTGTGAGTCCAGTTTTAGATTCCGATGCTTCACTTCAGGTTTACTGTATCCCTTGGACCTTCGAATTGACGATGAAACACAGAAATTGCACCCGAATATAATACATAATGCACAATGCCGAGTTAAGTGCAATAGGACTGACACTCTCACTTTCTATGATTTGAACCTCTCCTGTGAGTCCAGTTTTAGATGCCGATAGTTCACTTCAGGTATACTGTATACCTTGCACCTTCTTATTGACGATGAAACACAGAAATTGCATCGGAATTTAATACAAAATGCAAAATGCCGACTTAAGTACAAGAGGACTGACACTGTCAATTTCTATGATTTGAACCTCTCCTGTGAGTCCAGTTTTAGATTCCGATGCTTCACTTCAGGTTTACTGTATCCTTTGGACCTTCTTATTGACGATGAAATACAGAAATTGCATTCGAATTTAATACAAAAGGCACAATGCCGACGTAAGTAAAAGAGGACCGACACTCTCTCTTTCTATTATTTGAACCTCACCTGTGAGTCCAGTTTTGTGTTCCGATGCTTCACTTCAGGTTTACTGTATACCTTGCACCTTCTTATTGACGATGAAACACAGAAATTGCATCGGAATTAAATTCAGAAGGCACAATGCCGACTTAAGTACAAGAGGACTGACACTTTAACTCTCTATGATTCGAACCTCTCCCGTGAATCCTGTTTTAAATTCCGATGCTTCACTTAGGGTTTACAGTATACCTTGCACCTTCTTATTGACGATGAAACACAGAAATTGCATCGGAATTAAATTCAAAAGACACAATGCCGACTTAAGTACAAGAGGACTGACACTCTCACATTCTATGATTTGAACCTCTCCTGTGAGTCCAGTTTTAGGTTCCGATGCTTCACTTCAGGTTTACTGTATCCCTTGGACCTTCTTATTGACGATGAAACACAGAAATTGCATCCGAATTAAATACAAAAGGCACATTGCCGACATAAGTAAAAGAGGACTGACACTCTCACATCCTATGATTTGAACCTCTCCTGTGAGCCCAATTTTTGGTTCCGATGCTTCAGTTCAGGTTTACTGTATCCCTTGGACCTTCTTATTGACGATGAAACACAGAAATTGCATCCGAATTAAACACAAAAGGCACAATGCCGACTTAAGTAAAAGAGGACTGTCACTCTGTCTTTCTATGATTTGAATCTCTCCTGTGATTCCAGTTTTAGATTCTGATGCTTCACTTCAGGTATACTGTATACCTTGCACCTTCTTATTGACGATGAAACACAGAAATTGCATCGGAATTTAATACAAAAGGCAAAATGCCGACTTAAGTACAAGAGGACTGACACTCTCACTTTCTATGATTTGAACCTCTCCTGTGAGTCCAGTTTTAGATTCCGATGCTTCACTTCAGGTTTACTGTATCCTTTGGACCTTCTTATTGACGATGAAATACAGAAATTGCATTCGAATTTAATACAAAAGGCACAATGCCGACTTAAGTAAAAGAGGACCGACACTCTCTCTTTCTATTATTTGAACCTCTCCTGTGGGTCCAGTATCATATTCCGATGCTTCACTTAAGGTTTACCGTATACCTTGCACCTTCTTATTGACGATGAAACACAGAAATTGCATCGGAATTAAATTCAGAAGGCACAATGCCGACTTAAGTATAAGAGGAATGACACTCTAACTCTCTATGATTTGAACCTCTCCTGTGAATCCAGTTTTAAATTCCGATGCTTCACTACAGGTTTACTGTATACCTTGCACATTCTTATTGACGATGAAACACAGAAATTGCATCGGAATATAATTCAAAAGACACAATGCTGACTTAAGTACAAGATTACTGACACTCTAACTCTCTATGATTTGAACCTCTCCTGTGAGTCCAGTTTTGGATTTCGATGCTTCACTTCAGGTTTACTGTATACCTTGCACCTTCTTATTGACGATTAATCACAGAAATTGCATCCGAATTAAATTCAAAAGGCACAATGCCGACTTAAGTACAAGAGGACAGACACTCTTACTCTCTAGGATTTGAACCTCTCCTGTGAGTCCAGTTTTAGATTCCGATGCTTCACTTCAGGTTTACTGTATCCCTTGGACCTTGTAATTGACGATGAAACACAGAAATTGCATCCAAATATAATACAAAAGGCACAATGCCGACTTAAGTGCAATAGGACTGACACTTTCACTTTCTATCATTTGAACCTCTCCTGTGAGTCCAGTTTTAGGTGCCGATAGTTCACTTCAGGTTTACTGTATACCTTGTACCTTCTTATTGACGATGAAACGCAGAAATTGCATCGGAATTTAATACAAAGTCCACAATGACGACTTAAGTACAAGAGGACTGACACTCTCCCTTACTATGATTTGAACCTCTCCTGTGTGTCCAGTTCTAGATTCCGGTGCTTCACTTCAGGTTTACCGTATCCCTTAGACCTTCTTTTTGACGATGAAACACAGAAATAGCATCCGAATTTAATACAAAAGGCCGACCTAAGTAAAAGAGGACTGACACTCTCTCTTTCTATGATTTGAATCTGTCCCGTGAGTCCAGTTTTAGATTCTGATGCTTCACTTCAGGTATACTGTATACCTTGCACATTCTTATTGACGATGAAACACAGAAATTGCATCGGAATATAATTCAAAAGACACAATGCTGACTTAAGTACAAGAGGACTGACACTCTAACTCTCTATGATTTTAACCTCTCCCGTGAATCCTGTTTTAAATTCCGATGCTTCACTTAGGGTTTACTGTATACCTTGCACCTTCTTATTGACGATGAAACACAGAAATTGCATCGGAATTAAATTCAAAAGACACAATGCCGACTTAAGTACAGGAGGACTGACACTCTCACATTCCATGATTTGAACCTCTCCTGTGAGTCCAATTTTAGGTACCGATGCTTCACTTTAGGTTTACTGTATCTCTTGGACCTTTTTATTGACGATGAAACACAGAAATTGCATCCGAATTAAATACAAAAGGCACAATGCCGACATAAGTAAAAGAGGACTGACACTCTCACATTCTATGATTTGAACCTCTCCTGTGAGTCCAGTTTTAGGTTCCGATGCTTCACTTCAGGGTTACTGTATCCCTTGGACGTTCTTATCGACGATGAAACACAGAAATTGTATCCGAATTAAATACAAAAGGCACAATGCCGACTTAAGTAAAAGAGGACTGTCACTCTCTCTTTCTATGATTTGAACCTCTCCTGTGAGTCCAGTTTTATGTTCCGATGCTTCACTTCAGGTTTACTGTATACCTTGCACCTTCTTATTGACGATGAAACACAGAAATTGCATCGGAATTAAATTCAGAAGGCACAATGCCGACTTAAGTACAAGAGGACTGACACTCTAACTCTCTATGATTTGAACCTCCCCCGTGAATCCTGTTTTAAATTCCGATGCTTCACTTAGGGTTTACTGTATACCTTGCACCTTCTTATTGACGATGAAACACAGAAATTGCATCGGAATTAAATTCAAAAGACACAATGCCGACTTAAGTACAAGGGGACTGACACTCTCACATTCTATGATTTGAACCTCTCCTGTGAGTCCAGTTTTAGGTTCCGATGCTTCACTTCAGGTTTACTGTATCCCTTGGACCTTCTTAATGACGATGAAACACAGAAATTGCATCCGAATTAAATACAAAAGGCACAATGCCGACATAAGTAAAAGAGGACTGACACTCTCACATTCTATGATTTGAACCTCTCCTGTGAGTCCAGTTTTAGGTTCCGATGCTTCACTTCAGGGTTACTGTATCCCTTGGACCTTCTTATCGACGATGAAACACAGAAATTGCATCCGAATTAAATACAAAAGGCACAATGCCGACTTAAGTAAAAGAGGACTGTCACTCTCTCTTTCTATGATTTGAACCTCTCCTGTGAGTCTAGTTTTAGATTCCGATGCTTCACTTCAGGTTTACTGTATACCTTGCACCGTCCTATTGACGATGTAACACAAGAATTGCATCGGAATTAAATTGAAAAGGCACAATGTCGACTTAAGTACAAGGGGACTGACACTCTAACTTTCTAAGATTTGATCCTCTCCTGTGAGTCCTGTTTTAGATTCCGATGCTTCATTTCAGGTTTACTGTATCCCTTGGACCTTCTTATTGACGATGAAACACAGAAATTGCATCCGAATTTAATACAAATGGCACAATGCAGACTTAAGTAAAAGGTGACTGACACTCTCACTTTCTATGATTAGAACTTCTCCTGTGAGTCCTGTTTTAGTTTCCGATGCGTCGCTTCAGGATTACCGTATCCCTTGGACCTTCATATTGACGATGAGATACAGAAATTGCATCCGAATTTAATACAAAAGGCACAATGCCGACTTAAGTAAAAGAGGACCGACACTCTCTCTTTCTATTATTTGAACCTCTCCTATGAGTCCAGTTTTATATTCCGATGCTTCACTTAAGGTTTACCGTATACCTTGCACCTTCTTATTGACGATGAAACACAGAAATTGCATCGGAATATAATTCAAAAGACACAATGCTGACTTAAGTACAAGAGGACTGACACTGTCACGTTCTATGATTTGAACCTCTCCTGTGAGTCCAGTTTTAGGTTCCGATGCTTCACTTCAGGTTTACTGTATCCCTTGGACCTTCTTATTGACGATAAAACACAAAAGTTGCATCCGAATTAAATTCAAAAGGCACATTGCCGACTTAAGTACAAGAGGACAGACACTCTTACTCGCTAGGATTTGAACCTCTCCTGTGAGTCCAGTTTTAGATTCCGATGCTTCACTTCAGGTTTACTGTATCCCTTGGACCTTGTAATTGACGATGAAACACAGAAATTGCATCCGAATATAATACAAAAGGCACAATGCCGACTTACGTGCAATAGGACTGACACTTTCACTTTCTATCATTTGAACCTCTCCTGTGAGTCCAGTTTTAGATGCCGATAGTTCACTTCAGGTTTACTGTATACCTTGTACCTTCTTATTGACGATGAAACGCAGAAATTGCATCCGAATTTAATACAAAGTCCACAATGACGACTTAAGTACAAGAGGACTGACACTCTCCCTTACTATGATTTGAACCTCTCCTGTGAGTCCAGTTCTAGATTCCGGTGCTTCACGTCAGGTTTACCGTATCCCTTAGACCTTCTTTTTGACGATGAAACACAGAAATTGCATCCGAATTTAATACAAAAGGCCGACATAAGTAAAAGAGGACTGACACTCTTTCTTTCTATGATTTGAATCTGTCCTGTGAGTCCACTTTTAGATTCTGACGCTTCACTTCAGGTATACTGTATACCTTGCACCTTCTTATTGACGATGAAACACAGAAATTGCATCGGAATTTAATACAAAAGGCAAAATGCCGACTTAAGTACAAGAGGACTGACACTGTCACTTTCTATGATTTGAACCTCTCCTGTGAGTCCAGTTTTAGATTCCGATGCTTCACTTCAGGTTTACTGTATCCATTGTACCTTCTTATTGACGATGAAATACAGCAATTGCATTCTAATTTAATACAAAAGGCACAATGCCGACTTAAGTAAAAGAGGACCGACACTCTCTCTTTCTATTATTTGATCCTCTCCTGTGTGTCCAGTTTTATGTTCCGATGCTTCACTTCAGGTTTACTGTATACCTTGCACCTTCTTATTGACGATGAAACACAGAAATTGCATCGGAATTAAATTCAGAAGGCACAATGCCGACTGAAGTACAAGAGGACTGACACTCTAACTCTCTATGATTTTAACCTCCCCCGTGAATCCTGTTTTAAATTCCGATGCTTCACTTAGGGTTTACTGTATACCTTGCACCTTCTTATTGACGATGAAACACAGAAATTGCATCGGAATTAAATTCAAAAGACACAATGCCGACTTAAGTACAAGGGGACTGACACTCTCAAATTCTATGATTTGAACCTCTCCTGTGAGTCCAGTTTTAGGTTCCGATGCTTCACTTCAGGTTTACTGTATCCCTTGGACCTTCTTATTGACGATGAAACACAGAAATTGCATCCTTATTAAATACAAAAGGCACAATGCCGACATAAGTAAAAGAGGACTGACACTCTCACATTCTATGGTTTGAACCTCTCCTGTGAGTCCAGTTTTAGGTTCCGATGCTTCACTTCAGGTTTACTGTATCCCTTGGACCTTCTTATTGACGATGAAACACAGAAATTGCATCCGAATTAAATACAAAAGGCACAATGCCGACTTAAGTTAAAGAGGACTGTCACTCTCTCTTTCTATGATTTGAACCTCTCCTGTGAGTCCAGTTTTAGATTCCGATGCTTCACTTCAGGTTTACTGTATACCTTGCACGGTCTTATTGACGATGTAACACAAGAATTGTATCCGAATTTAATACAAAAGGCACAATGCAGACTTAAGTAAAAGGGGACTGACACTCTCACTTTCTATGATTAGAACTTCTCCTGTGAGTCCTGTTTTAGTTTCCGATGCGTCACTTCAGGATTACCGTAGCCCTTGGACCTTCATATTGACGATGAGATACAGAAATTGCATCCGAATTTAATACAAATGGCACAATGCCGACTTAAGTAAAAGAGGACTGACACTCTCCCTCTCTATGATTTGAAACTCTGCTGTGAGTCCAGTTTCATATTCCGATGCTTCACTTCAGGTTTACTGTATACCTTGCACCTTCTTATTGACGATGAAGCATAGAAATTGCACCGGAATTAAATTCAAAGGCATAATGCCAACTTAAGTACAAGAGGACTGACACTCTAACTCTCTATGATTTGAAAAATCTCCTGTGAGTCCAGTTTCAGATTCCGCTGCTTCACTTCAGGTTTACTGTATACCTTTCACCTTCTTATTGACGATGAAACACAGAAATTGCATCGGATTTAAATTCAAAAGGCACAATGCCGACTTAAGTACAAGTGGACTGACACTCTAACTTTCTATGATTTGAACCTCTTCTGTGAGTCCATTTTTAGATTCCGATGCTTCACTTCAGGTTTACTGTATCCCTTGGACCTTCTAATTGACGATGAAACACAGAAATTGCATCCGAATATAATACAAAAGGCACAATGCCGACTTAAGTGCAATAGGACTGACACTCTCACTTTCTATGTTTTGAACCTCTCCTGTGAGTCCAGTTTTAGATTCCGATAGTTCACTTCAGGTATACTCTATACCTTGTACCTTCTTATTGACGATGAAACACAGAAATTGCATCCGAATTTAATACAAAAGGCACAATGCCGACTTAAGTACAAGAGGACTGACACTCTCCCTTTCTATGATTTGAACCTCTCCTGTGAGTCCAGTTCTAGATTCCGGTGCTTCACTTCAGGTTTACTGTATCCCTTAGACCTTCTTATTGACGATGAAACACAGAAATTGCATCCGAATTTAATACAAAAGGCCGACTTAAGTAAAAGAGGACTGACACTCTCTCTTTCTATGATTTGAATCTCTCCTGTGAGAACAGTTATAGATTCTGATGCTTCACTTCAGGTTTACTGTATACCTTGCACCCTCTTATTGACGATGAAAGACAGAAATTTGCATCGGAATTTAATACAGAGGCACATTGCCGACATTAGTACAAGAGGACTGACACTCTAACTTTCTATGATTTGAACCTCTCCTGTGAGTGCAGTTTCAGATTCCGATGCTTCACTTCAGGTTTACTGTATCCCTTGGACCTTCATATTGACGATGAGATACAGAAATTGCATCCGAATTTAATACAAAAGGCACAATGCCGACTTACGTAAAAGAGGACTGACACTCTCCCTCTCTATGATTTGAACCTCAGCTGTGAGTCCAATTTTAAATTCCGATGCTTCACTTCAGGTTTACTGTATACCTTGAACCTTCTTATTGACGATGAAGCATAGAATTTGCATCGGAATTAAATTCAAAGGCACAATGCCGACTTAAGTACAAGAGGACTGACACTCTAACTCTCTATGATTTGAACTTCTCCTGTGAGTCCAGTTTGTGATTCCGATGCTTAGCTTCAGGTTTACTGTATACCTTACACCTTCATATTGACGATGAGATACAGAAATTGCATCCGAATTTAATACAAAAGGCACAATGCCGACTTAAGTAAAAGAGGACTGACACTCTCTCTTTCTATGATTTGAATCTCTCCTGTGAGACCAGTTATAGATTCTGATGCTTCACTTCAGGTTTACTGTATGCCTTGCACCTTCTTATTGACGATGAAACACAGAAATTGCATCGGAATATAATATAAAAGACACAATGCCGACTTAAGTACAAGAGGACTGACACTCTCACATTCTGTGATTTGAACCTCTCCTGTGAGTCCAGTTTTAGGTTCCGATGCTTCACTTCAGGTTTACTGTATCCCTTGGACCTTCTTATTGACGATGAAACACAGAAATTGCATCCGAATTAAATACAAAAGGCACAATGCCGACTTAAGTGCAATAGGACTGACACTCTCACTTTCTATGATTTGAACCACTCCTGTGGGTCCAGTTTTAGATGCCAATAGTTCACTTCAGGTTTACTGTATACCTTGTTCCTTCTTATTGGCGATGAAACACAGAAATTGCATCCGAATATATTATAAAATCCACAATGACGACTTAAGTACAAGAGGACTGACACTCTCCCTTTCTATGATTTGAACCTCTCCTGTGTGTCGAGTTCTAGATTCTGATGTTTCACTTCAGGTTTACTGTGTACCTTGCACCTTCTTATTGACGATGAATCACAGAAATTGCATCCGAATTTAATACAAAAGTCCGACTTAAGTAAAAGAGGACTGACACTCTCTCTTTCTATGATTTGAATCTCTCCTGTGAGTCCAGTTTTAGATTCTGATGTTTCACTTCAGGTTTACTGTATACCTTGTACCTTCTTACTGACGATGAAACACAGAAATTGCATCGGAATTTAATACAATAGGCAAAATGCCGACTTAAGTACTAGAGGACTGACACTCTCACTTTCTATCATTTGAACCTCTCCTGTGAGTCCAGTTTTAGATTCCGATGCTTCACTTCAGGTTTACTGTATCCATTGGACCTTCTTATTGACGATGAAATACAGAAATTGCATCCGAATTTAATACAAAAGGCGCAATGCCGACTTAAGTTAAAGAGGACCGACACTCTCTCTTTCTATTATTTGAACCTCTCCTGTGAGTCCAGTTTTATATTCCGATGCTTCACTTCATGTTTACTGTATACCTTGCACCTTCTTATTGACGATGAAACACAGAAATTGCATCGGAATTAAATTCAGAAGGCACAATGCCGACTTAAGTACAAGAGGACTGACACTCTAACTCTCTATGATTTGAACCTCTCCTGTGAATCCAGTTTTAAATTCCGATGCTTCACTTCAGGTTTACTGTATACCTTGCACCTTCTTATTGACGATGAAACACAGAAATTGAATCCGAATTTAATACAAAAGGCACAATGCCGACTTAACTACAAGAGGACTGACAGTCTAATTTTCTATGATTTGAACCTCTCCTGTGAGTCCAGTTTCAGATTCCGATGCTTCTCTTCAGGTTTAATGTATACCTTGGACCTTCTTATTGACGATGAAACACAGAAATTGCATCCGAATTTATTACAAAAGGCACAATGCCGACTTAACTACAAGAGGACTGACAGTCTAATTTTCTATGATTTGAACCTCTCCTGTGAGTCCAGTTTTAGATTCCGATGCTTCACTTCAGGTTTACTGTATACCTTGCACATTCTTATTGACGATGAAACACAGAAATTGCATCCGAATATAATACAAAAGGCACAATGCCGACTTAAGTGCAATAGGACTGACACTCTCACTTTCTATGTTTTGAACCTCTCCTGTGAGTCCAGTTTTAGATTCCGATAGTTCACTTCAGGTATACTCTATACCTTGTACCTTCTTATTGACGATGAAACACAGAAATTGCATCCGAATTTAATACAAAAGGCACAATGCCGACTTAAGTACAAGAGGACTGACACTCTCCATTTCTATGATTTGAACCTCTCCTGTGAGTCCAGTTCTAGATTCCGGTGCTTCACTTCAGGTTTACTGTATCCCTTAGACCTTCTTATTGACGATGAAACACAGAAATTGCATCCGAATTTAATACAAAAGGCCGACTTAAGTAAAAGACGACTGACACTCTCTCTTTCTATGATTTGAATCTCTCCTGTGAGAACAGTTATAGATTCTGATGCTTCACTTCAGGTTTACTGTATACCTTGCACCCTCTTATTGACGATGAAAGACAGAAATTTGCATCGGAATTTAATACAAAGGCACATTGCCGACATTAGTACAAGAGGACTGACACTCTAACTTTCTATGATTTGAACCTCTCCTGTGTGTGCAGTTTCAGATTCCGATGCTTCACTTCAGGTTTACTGTATCCCTTGGACCTTCATATTGACGATGAGATACAGAAATTGCATCCGAATTTAATACAAAAGGCACAATGCCGACTTACGTAAAAGAGTACTGACACTCTCCCTCTCTATGATTTGAACCTCAGCTGTGAGTCCAATTTTAAATTCCGATGCTTCACTTCAGGTTTACTGTATACCTTGAACCTTCTTATTGACGATGAAGCATAGAATTTGCATCGGAATTAAATTCAAAGGCACAATGCCAACTTAAGTACAAGAGGACTGACACTCTAACTCTCTATGATTTGAACTTCTCCTGTGAATCCAGTTTGAGATTCCGATGCTTAACTTCAGGTTTACTGTATACTTTACACCTTCATATTGACGATGAGATACAGAAATTGCATCCATATTTAATACAAAAGGCACAATGCCGACTTAAGTAAAAGAGGACTGACACTCTCTCTTTCTATGATTTGAATCTCTCCTGTGAGACCAGTTATAGATTCTGATGCTTCACTTCAGGTTTACTGTATACCTTGCACCTTCTTATTGACGATGAAACACAGAAATTGCATCGGATTATAATATAAAAGACACAATGCCGACTTAAGTACAAGAGGACTGACACTCTCACATTCTATGATTTGAACCTCTCCTGTGAGTCCAGTTTTAGGTTCCGATGCTTCACTTCAGGTTTACTGTATCCCTTGGACCTTCTTATTGACGATGAAACACAGAAATTGCATCCGAATTAAATACAAAAGGCACAATGCCGACTTAAGTGCAATAGGACTGACACTCTCACTTTCTATGATTTGAACCACTCCTGTGGGTCCAGTTTTAGATGCCAATAGTTCACTTCAGGTTTACTGTATACCTTGTACCTTCTTATTGGCGATGAAACACAGAAATTGCATCCGAATATATTACAAAATCCACAATGACGACTTAAGTACAAGAGGACTGACACTCTCCCTTTCTATGATTTGAACCTCTCCTGTGTGTCCAGTTCTAGATTCTGATGTTTCACTTCAGGTTTACTGTGTACCTTGCACCTTCTTATTGACGATGAATCACAGAAATTGCATCCGAATTTAATACAAAAGGCCGACTTAAGTAAAAGAGGACTGACTCTCTCTCTTTCTATGATTTGAATCTCTCCTGTGAGTCCAGTTTTAGATTCTGATGTTTCACTTCAGGTTTACTGTATACCTTGCACCTTCTTACTGACGATGAAACACAGAAATTGCATCGGAATTTAATACAATAGGCAAAATGCCGACTTAAATACTAGAGGACTGACACTCTCACTTTCTATGATTTGAACCTCTCCTGTGAGTCCAGTTTTAGATTCCGATGCTTCACTTCAGGTTTACTGTATCCATTGGACCTTCTTATTGACGATGAAATACAGAAATTGCATCCGAATTTAATACAAAAGGCGCAATGCCGACTTAAGTTAAAGAGGACCGACACTCTCTCTTTCTATTATTTGAACCTCTCCTGTGAGTCCAGTTTTATATTCCGATGCTTCACTTCATGTTTACTGTATACCTTGCACCTTCTTATTGACGATGAAACACAGAAATTGCATCGGAATTAAATTCAGAAGGCACAATGCCGACTTAAGTACAAGAGGACTGACACTCTAACTCTCTATGATTTGAACCTCTCCTGTGAATCCAGTTTTAAATTCCGATGCTTCACTTCAGGTTTACTGTATACCTTGCACCTTCTTATTGACGATGAAACACAGAAATTGAATCCGAATTTAATACAAAAGGCACAATGCCGACTTAACTACAAGAGGACTGACAGTCTAATTTTCTATGATTTGAACCTCTCCTGTGAGTCCAGTTTCAGATTCCGATGCTTCTCTTCAGGTTTAATGTATACCTTGGACCTTCTTATTGACGATGAAACACAGAAATTGCATCCGAATTTATTACAAAAGGCACAATGCCGACTTAACTACGAGAGGACTGACAGTCTAATTTTCTATGATTTGAACCTCTCCTGTGAGTCCAGTTTTAGATTCCGATGCTTCACTTCAGGTTTACTGTATACCTTGCACATTCTTATTGACGATGAAACACAGAAATTGCATCCGAATATAATACAAAAGGCACAATGCCGACTTAAGTGCAATAGGACTGACACTCTCACTTTCTATGTTTTGAACCTCTCCTGTGAGTCCAGTTTTAGATTCCGATAGTTCACTTCAGGTATACTCTATACCTTGTACCTTCTTATTGACGATGAAACACAGAAATTGCATCCGAATTTAATACAAAAGGCACAATGCCGACTTAAGTACAAGAGGACTGACACTCTCCCTTTCTATGATTTGAACCTCTCCTGTGAGTCCAGTTCTAGATTCCGGTGCTTCACTTCAGGTTTACTGTATCCCTTAGACCTTCTTATTGACGATGAAACACAGAAATTGCATCCGAATTTAATACAAAAGGCCGACTTAAGTAAAAGACGACTGACACTCTCTCTTTCTATGATTTGAATCTCTCCAGTGAGAACAGTTATAGATTCTGATGCTTTACTTCAGGTTTACTGTATACCTTGCACCCTCTTATTGACGATGAAAGACAGAAATTTGCATCGGAATTTAATACAAAGGCACATTGCCGACATTAGTACAAGAGGACTGACACTCTAACTTTCTATGATTTGAACCTCTCCTGTGTGTGCAGTTTCAGATTCCGATGCTTCACTTCAGGTTTACTGTATCCCTTGGACCTTCATATTGACGATGAGATACAGAAATTGCATCCGAATTTAATACAAAAGGCACAATGCCGACTTACGTAAAAGAGGACTGACACTCTCCCTCTCTATGATTTGAACCTCAGCTGTGAGTCCAATTTTAAATTCCGATGCTTCACTTCAGGTTTACTGTATACCTTGAACCTTCTTATTGACGATGAAGCATAGAATTTGCATCGGAATTAAATTCAAAGGCACAATGCCGACTTAAGTACAAGAGGACTGACACTCTAACTCTCTATGATTTGAACTTCTCCTGTGAGTCCAGTTTGAGATTCCGATGCTTAACTTCAGGTTTACTGTATACCTTACACCTTCATATTGACGATGAGATACAGAAATTGCATCCGTATTTAATACAAAAGGCACAATGCCGACTTAAGTAAAAGAGGACTGACACTCTCTCTTTCTATGATTTGAATCTCTCCTGTGAGACCAGTTATAGATTCTGATGCTTCACTTCAGGTTTACTGTATACCTTGCACCTTCTTATTGACGATGAAACACAGAAATTGCATCGGATTATAATATAAAAGACACAATGCCGACTTAAGTACAAGAGGACTGACACTCTCACATTCTATGATTTGAACATCTCCTGTGAGTCCAGTTTTAGGTTCCGATGCTTCACTTCAGGTTTACTGTATCCCTTGGACCTTCTTATTGACGATGAAACACAGAAATTGCATCCGAATTAAATACAAAAGGCACAATGCCGACTTAAGTGCAATAGGACTGACACTCTCACTTTCTATGATTTGAACCACTCCTGTGGGTCCAGTTTTAGATGCCAATAGTTCACTTCAGGTTTACTGTATACCTTGTACCTTCTTATTGGCGATGAAACACAGAAATTGCATCCGAATATATTACAAAATCCACAATGACGACTTAAGTACAAGAGGACTGACACTCTCCCTTTCTATGATTTGAACCTCTCCTGTGTGTCCAGTTCTAGATTCTGATGTTTCACTTCAGGTTTACTGTGTACCTTGCACCTTGTTATTGACGATGAATCACAGAAATTGCATCCGAATTTAATACAAAAGGCCGACTTAAGTAAAAGAGGACTGACACTCTCTCTTTCTATGATTTGAATCTCTCCTGTGAGTTCAGTTTTTGATTCTGATGTTTCACTTCAGGTTTACTGTATACCTTGCACCTTCTTACTGACGATGAAACACAGAAATTGCATCGGAATTTAATGCAATAGGCAAAATGCCGACTTAAGTACTAGAGGACTGACACTCTCACTTTCTATGATTTGAACCTCTCCTGTGAGTCCAGTTTTAGATTCCGATGCTTCACTTCAGGTTTACTGTATCCATTGGACCTTCTTATTGACGATGAAATACAGAAATTGCATCCGAATTTAATACAAAAGGCGCAATGCCGACTTAAGTTAAAGAGGACCGACACTCTCTCTTTCTATTATTTGAACCTCTCCTGTGAGTCCAGTTTTATATTCCGATGCTTCACTTCATGTTTACTGTATACCTTCAACCTTCTTATTGACAATGAAACACAGAAATTGCATCGGAATTAAATTCAGAAGGCACAATGCCGACTTAAGTACAAGAGGACTGACACTCTAACTCTCTATGATTTGAACCTCTCCTGTGAATCCAGTTTTAAATTCCGATGCTTCACTTCAGGTTTATTGTATACCTTGCACCTTCTTATTGACGATGAAACACAGAAATTGAATCTGAATTTAATACAAAAGGCACAATGCCGACTTAACTACAAGAGGACTGACAGTCTAATTTTCTATGATTTGAACCTCTCCTGTGAGTCCAGTTTCAGATTCCGATGCTTCTCTTCAGGTTTAATGTCTACCTTGGACCTTCTTATTGACGATGAAACACAGAAATTGCATCCGAATTTATTACAAAAGGCACAATGCCGACTTAACTACAAGAGGACTGACAGTCTAATTTTCTATGATTTGAACCTCTCCTGTGAGTCCAGTTTTAGATTCCGATGCTTCACTTCAGGTTTACTGTATACCTTGCACCTTCTTATTGACGATGAAACACAGAAAATGCATCGGAATTAAATTCAAAAGACCCAATGCCGACTTAAGTACAAGAGGACTGACACTCTCACATTCTATGAATTGAACCTCTCCTGTGAGTCCAGTTTTAGGTTCCGATGCTTCACTTCAGGTTTACTGTATCCCTTGGACCTTCGTATTGACGATGAAACACAGAAATTGCTTCCGAATTAAATACAAAAAGCACAATGCCGACATAAGTAAAAGAGGACTGACACTCTCACATTCAATGATTTGAACCTCTCCTGTGAGTCCAGTTTTAGGTTCCGATGCTCCACTTCAGGTTTACTGTATCCCTTGTACCTTCTTATTGACGATGAAACACAGAAATTGCATCCGAATTAAATTCAAAAGGCACAATGCCGACTTAAGTAGAAGAGGAATGTCACTCTCTCTTTCTATGATTTGAACCTCTCCTGTGAGTCCAGTTTTAGATTCCGATGCTTCACTTTAGGTTTACTGTATACCTTGCACCGTCTTATTGTCGATGTAACACAAGAATTGCATCGGAATTTAATTCAAAAGGCACAATGCCGAATTAAGTACAAGAGGACTGACACTCTCACTTTCTGTGATTTGAACCTTACCTGTGAGTCCTGTTTTAGATTCCGTTGCTTCACTTGAGGTTTACTGTATACCTTGCACCTTCTTATTGACGATGAAACACAGATATTGCATCGGATTTAAATTGAAACGGCACAATGTCGACTTAAGTACAAGAGGACTGACACTCTAAGTTTCTAAGATTTGATCCTCTCCTGTGAGTCCAGTTTTAGATTCCGATGCTTCATTTCAGGTTTACTGTATCCCTTGGACCTTCTTATTGACGATGAAAGACAGAAATTTGCATCGGAATTTAATACAAAGGCACAATGCCGACATTAGTACAAGAGGACTGACACTCTAACTATCTATGATTTGAACCTCTCCTGTGAGTCCAGTTTCAGATTCCGATGCTTCACTTCCGGTTTACTGTATCCCTTGGACCTTCATATTGACGATGAGAATCAGAAATTGCATCCGAATTTAATACAAAAGGCACAATGCCGACTTAAGTAAACGAGGACTGACACTCTCCCTCTCTATGATTTGAACCACTCCTGTGAGTCCAGTTTCAAATTCCGATGCTTCACTTCAGGTTTACTGTATACCTTGCACGTACATATTGACGATGAAGCATAGAAATTGCATCGGAATTAAATTCAAAGGCACAATGCCAACTTAAGTACAAGAGGACTGACACTCTAACTCTCTATGATTTGAACCTCTCCTGTGGGTCCAGTTTTAGATCCCGATGCTTCACTTCAGGTTTACTGTATACCTTGCACCTTCTTATTGACGATGAAACACAGAAATTGCATCGGATTTAAATTCAAAAGGCACAATGCCGACTTAAGTACAAGAGGACTGACACTCTAACTTTCTAAGATTTGAACCTCTCCTGTGAGTCCATTTTTAGATTCCGATGCTTCGCTTCAGGTTTACTGTATCCCTTTTAAATTCTAATTGACATTGAAACACAGAAATTTCATCCGAATTTAATACAAAATGCCGACTTAAGTAAAAGAGGACTGACACTCTCTCTTTCTATGATTTAAATCTCTCCTGTGAGTCCAGTTATAGATTCTGATGCTTCACTTCAGGTTTACTGTATACCTCGCACCTTCTTATTGACGATGAAACACAGTAATTGCATCGGAATTTAATACAAAAGGCATAATGCCGACTTAAGTACAAGAGGACTGGCACTCTCACTTTCTATGATTTGAATCTCTCCTGTGAGTCCAGTTTTAGATTCCGATGCTTCACTTCAGGTTTACTGTATCCATTGGACCATCTTATTGACGATGAAACACTGACATTGCATCCGAATTTAATACAAAAGGCGACTTAAGTAAAAGAGGACTGACACTCTCTATTTCTATGATTTGAATCTCTCCTGTGAGTCCAGATATAGATTCTGATGCTTCACTTCAGGTTTACTGTATACCTCGCACCTTCTTATTGACGATGAAATACAGAAAATGCATCCGAATTTTATACAAAAGGCACAATGCCGACTTAAGTAAAAGAGGACCGACACTCTCTCTTTCTATTATTTGAACCTCTCCTGTGAGTCCAGTTTTATATTCCGATGCTTCACTTCAGGTTTACTGTATACCTTGCACCTTCTTATTGACGATGAAACACAGAAATTGCATCGGAATTAAATTCAGAAGGCACAATGCCGACTTAAGTACAAGAGGACTGACACTCTTACTCTCTAGGATTTGAACCTCTCCTGTGAGTCCAGTTTTAGATTCCGATGCTTCACTTTAGGTTTACTGTATCCCTTGGACCTTCTAATTGACGATGAAACACAGAAGTTGCATCCGAATATAATACAAAAAGCACAATGCCGACTTAAGTGCAATAGGACTGACCCTCTCACTTTCTATGATTTGAACCACTCCTGTGAGTCCAGTTTTAGATGCCAATAGTTCACTTCAGGTTTACTGTATACCTTGTACCTTCTTATTGGCGATGAAACACAGAAATTGAATCCGAATTTAATACAAAATCCACAATGACGACTTAAGTACAAGAGGACTGACACTTTCCCTTTCTATGATTTGAACCTCTCCTGTGTGTCGAGTTCTAGATTCTGATGTTTCACTTCAGGTTTACTGTATACCTTGCACCTTCTTATTGACGATGAATCACAGAAATTGCATCCGAATTTAATACAAAAGGCCGACTTAAGTAAAAGAGGACTGACACTCTCTCTTTCTATGATTTGAATCTCTCCTGTGAGTCCAGTTTGAGATTCTGATGTTTCACTTCAGGTTTACTATATACCTTGCACCTTCTTATTGACGATGAAACACAGAAATTGCATCGGAATTTAATACAATAGGCAAAATGCCGACTTAAGTACTAGAGGACTGACACTCTCACTTTCTATGATTTGAACCTCTCCTGTGAGTCCAGTTTTAGATTCCGATGCTTCACTTCAGGTTTACTGTATCCATTGCACCTTCTTATTGACGATGAAATACAGAAATTGCATCCGAATTTAATACAAAAGGCGCAATGCCGACTTAAGTTAAAGAGGACCGACACTCTCTCTTTCTATTATTTGAACGTCTCCTGTGTGTCCAGTTTTATATTCCGATGCTTCACTTCATGTTTACTGTATACCTTGCACCTTCTTATTGACGATGAAACACAGAAATTGCATCGGAATTAAATTCAAAAGGCACAATGCCGACTTAAGTACAAGAGGACTGACAATCTAACTCTCTATGATTTGAACCTCTCCTGCGAATCCAGTTTTAAATTCCGATGCCTCACTTAGGGTTTACTGTAAACCTTACACCTTCTTATTGACGATGAAACACAGAAATTGCATCGGAATTAAATTCAAAAGACCCAATGCCGACTTAAGTACAAGAGGACTGACACTTTCACATTCTATGATTTGAACCTCCCCTGTGAGACCAGTATTTGGTTCCGATGCTTCACTTCAGGTTTACTGTATCCCTTGGACCTTCGTATTGACGATGAAACACAGAAATTGCATCCGAATTAAATACAAAAAGCACAATGCCGACATAAGTAAAAAGAGGACTGACACTCTCACATTCAATGATTTGAACCTCTTCTGTGAGTCCGGTTTTAGGTTCCGATGCTTCACTTCAGGTTTACTGTATCCCTTGGACCTTCTTATTGACGATGAAACACAGAAATTGCATCCGAATTAAATTCAAAAGGCACAATGCCGACTTAAGTAGAAGAGGAATGTCACTCTCTCTATCTATGATTTGAACCTCTCCTGTGAGTCCAGTTTTAGATTCCGATGCTTCACTTTAGGTTTACTGTATACCTTGCACCGTCTTATTGTCGATGTAACACAAGAATTGCATCGGAATTAAATTCAAAAGGCACAATGCCGACTTAAGTACAAGAGGACTGACACTCTCACTTTCTGTGATTTGAACCTTACCTGTGAGTCCTGTTTTAGATTCCGATGCTTCACTCCAGGTTTACTGTATACCTTGCACCTTTTTATTGACGATGAAACACAGATATTGCATCGGAATTAAATTGAAAAGGCACAATGTCGACTTAAGTACAAGAGGACTGACACTCTAAGTTTCTAAGATTTGATCCTCTAATGTGAGTCCAGTTTTAGATTCCGATGCTTCATTTCAGGTTTACTGTATCACTTGGACCTTCTTATTGACGATGAAAGACAGAAATTTGCATCGGAATTTAATACAAAGGCACAATGCCGACATTAGTACAAGAGGACTGACACTCTAACTTTCTAAGATTTGAACCTCTCCTGTGAGTCCATTTTTAGATTCCGATGCTTCACTTCAGGTTTACTGTATCCCTTTTAAATTCTAATTGACATTGAAACACAGAAATTTCATCCGAATTTAATACAAAAGGCCGACTTAAGTAAAAGAGGACTGACACTCTCTCTTTCTATGATTTAAATCTCTCCTGTTAGTCCAGTTATAGATTCTGATGCTTCACTTCAGGTTTACTGTATACCTCGCACCTTCTTATTGACGATGAAACACAGAAATTGCATCGGAATATAATACAAAAGGCATAATGCCGACTTAAGTACAAGAGGACTGGCACTCTCACTTTCTATGATTTGAATCTCTCCTGTGAGTCCACTTTTAGATTCCGATGCTTCACTTCAGGTTTACTGTATCCATTGGACCTTCTTATTGACGATGAAACACAAACATTGCATCCGAATTTAATACAAAAGGCGACTTAAGTAAAAGAGGACTGACACTCTCTATTTCTATGATTTGAATCTCTCCTGTGAGTCCAGATATAGATTCTGATGCTTCACTTCAGGTTCACTGTATACCTCGCACCTCCTTATTGACGATGAAATACAGAAAATGCATCCGAATTTAATACAAAAGGCACAATGCCGACTTAAGTAAAAGAGGACCGACACTCTCTCTTTCTATGATTTGAACTTCTTCTGCGAGTCCAGTTTTAGATTCCGATGCTTCACTTCAGGTTTACTGTATACCTTGCACCGTCTTATTGACGATGTAACACAAGAATTGCATCGGAATTAAATTCAAAAGGCACAATGCCGACTTAAGTACAAGAGGACTGACACTCCAACTCTCTATGATTTGAACCTCTCCTGTGAGTCCAGTTTTGGATTTCGATGCTTCAGTTCAGGTTTACTGTATACCTTGCACCTTCTTATTGACGATTAAACACAGAAATTACATCCGAATTAAATTCAAAAGGCACAATGCCGACTTAAGTACAAGAGGACTGACTCTCTTACTCTCTAGGATTTGAACCTCTCCTGTGAGTCCAGTTTTAGATTCCGATGCTTCACTTCAGGTTTACTGTATACCTTGCACCTTCTTATTGACGATGAAACACAGAAATTCCATCGGAATTAAATCCAAAAGGCACAATGCCGACTTAAGTACAAGAGGACTGACACTCTCCCATTCTATGATTTGAACCTCTCCTGTGAGTCCAGTTTTAGATTCCGATGCTTCACTTCAGGTTTACTGTATCCCTTGGACCTTCTAATTGACGACGAAACACAGAAATTGCATCCGAATTTAATACAAAAAGCACAATGCCGACTTAAGTACAATAGGACTGACACTCTCACTTTCTATGATTTGAACCACTCCAGTGAGTCCAGTTTTAGATTCCGATAGTTCACTTCAGGTTTACTGTATACCTTGTACCTTCTTGTTGACGACGAAACACAGAAATTGCATCCGAATTTAATACATAAGGCACAATGCCGCCTTAAGTACAAGAGGACTGTCACTCTCCCATTCTATGATTTGAACCTCTCCTGTGAGTCCAGTAATATATTACGATGCTTCACTTCAGGTTTACTGTATCCCTTACACTTTCTTATTGACGATGAAGCACAGTAATTGCATCCGAATTTAATACAAAAGGCCGACTTAAGTAAAATAGGACTGACACTCTAACTATCTACGATTTGAACCTCTCCTGTGAGTTCAGTTTTGGATTCCGATGCTTCACCTCAGGTTTACTGTATCCCTTAAACCTTATTGACGATGAAACACAGAAATTGCATCCGAATTTAACACAAAAGGCACAATGCCGACTTAAGTCCAAGAGGACTGACACTCTCACTTTCTATGATTTGAACCTCTCCTGTGAGTCCAGTTTTAGATTCCGATGTTTCACTTCAAGTTTACTGTATACCTTGCACCGTCTTATTGACGATGTAACACAAGAATAGCACCGGAATTAAATTCAAAGGGCACAATGCTGACTTAAGTACAAGAGGGCTGACACTCTAACTCTCTATGATTTGAACTCTCCTGTGAGTCCAGTTTTAGATTCCGATGCCTCACTTCAGGTTTACTGTATCCCTTAAACCTTCTTATTGACGATGAAACACAGAAATTGCATCCGAATTTAATACAAATGCACAATGCCGACTTAAGTAAAAGAGGACTTTCACTCTCTCTTTCTATGATTTGAACCTCTCCTGTGAGTCCAGTTTTAGATTCCGATAGTTCACTTCAGGTTTACTGTATACCTTGTACCTTGTTGTTGACGACGAAACACAGAAATTGCATCAGAATTTAATACATAAGGCACAATGCCGCCTTAAGTACAAGAGGTATGAAACTCTCACTTTCTATGATTTGAACGACTCCTGTGAGTCCAGTTTTAGATTCCGATGCTAAACTTCAGGTTTTCTGTATACCTTGCACCGTCTTATTGACGATGTAACACAAGAATAGCATCGGAATTAAATTCAAAATGCACAATGCTGACTTAAGTACAAGAGGACTGACACTCTAACTCTCTATGATTTGAACCTCTCCTGTGAGTCCAGTTTTGGATTCCGATGCCTCACTTCAGGTTTACTGTATCCCTTAAACCTTCTTATTGACGATGAAACACAGAAATTGCATCCGAATTTAACACAAAAAGCACAATGCCGACTTAAGTACAAGAGGACTGACACTCTCCCTTTCTATGATTTGAACCTCTACTGTGAGTCCAGTTTTAGATTCCGATGCTTCACTTCAGGTTTACTAAATCCCTTGGACCTTCTTATTGACGATGAAACACAGATATTGCATCCGAATTTAATACAAATGCACAATGCCGACTTAAGTAAAAGAGGACTTTCACTCTCTCTTTCTATGATTTGAACCTCTCCTGTGAGTCCAGTTTTAGATTCCGATGCTTCACTTCAGGTTTACTGTATCCCTTGGACCTTCTTATTGACGATGAAACACAGAAATTGCATCCGAATTTAATACAAATGCACAATGCCGATTTAAGTAAAAGAGCACTTTCACTCTCTCTTTCTATGATTTGAACCTCCCCTGTGAGTCCACTTTTAGATTCCGATGCTTCATTTCAGGTTTACTGTATACCTTGCACCTTCTTATTGACGATGAAACCAGAAATAGCATCCGAATTTAATACAAAATGCACAATGCCGACTTAAGTAAAAGAGGACTGACACTCTCCCATTCTATGATTTGAACTTCTCCTGTGAGTCCAGTTTTAGTTTCTGATGCGTCACTTCAGGTTTACCGTATACCTTGCACCTTCTAATTGACGATGAAAGACAGAAATTTGCATCGGAATTTAATACAAAAGGCACAATGCCGACTTAAGTAAAAGAGGACTGACACTCTCCCTCTCTATGATTTGAACCTCTCCTGTGAGTCCAGTTTTAGATTCCGTTGTTCACTTCAGGTTTACTGTATACCTTGCAATTTCTTATTGACGGTGAAACATAGAAATTGCATCGGAATTAAATTCAAAAGGCACAATGCCGACTTAAGTATAAGAGGACTAACACTCTAACTCTCTATGATTTGAACCGCTCCTGTGAACCAGTTTTAGATTCCGATGGTTCACTTCAGGTTAACTGTATACCTTGCGCCTTCTTATTGACGATGAAACACTGAAATTGCATCGGAATTAAATTCAAAAGGCACAATGCCGACTTAAGTACAATAGGACTGACATTCTCACTTTCTATGATTTGAACCTCTCCAGTGAGTCCAGTTTTAGATTCCGGTAGTTCACTTCAGGTTTACTGTATACCTTGTACTTTCTTGTTGACGACGAAACACAGAAATTGCACCCGAATTTATTACATAAGGCACAATGCCGCCTTAAGTACAAGAGGACTGTCACTTTCCCATCCTATGATTTGAACCTCCGCTGTGAGTCCAGTTCTAGATTACGATGCTTCACTTCAGGTTTACTGTAATCCTTAGACTTTCTTATTGACGATGAAGCACAGTAATTGCATCCGAATTTAATACAAATGGCGCAATGCCAACATAAGTACAAGAGGACTGTCACTATCTGTTTCTATGATTTGAACCTCTCCTGTGAGTCCAGTTTTAGATTCCGATGTTTCACTTCAAGTTTACTGTATACCTTGCAACTTCTTATTGACGATGAAACACAGAAATTGCATCCGAATTTAATACAAATGGCGCAATGCCAACATAAGTACAAGAGGACTGTCACTATCTGTTTCTATGATTTGAACCTCTCCTGTGAGTCCAGTTTTAGATTCTGATGTTTCACTTCAGGTTTACTGTATACCTTGCACCTTCTTATTGACGATGAAACACAGAAATTGCATCGGAATTTAATACAATAGGCAAAATGCCGACTTAAGTACTAGAGGACTGACACTCTCACTTTCTATGATTTGAACCTCTCCTGTGAGTCCAGTTTTAGATTCCGATGCTTCACTTCAGGTCTACTGTATCCATTGGACCTTCTTATTGACGATGAAATACAGAAATTGCATCCGAATATAATACAAAAGGCGCAATGCCGACTTAAGTTAAAGAGGACCGACACTTTCTCTTTCTATTATTTGAACCTCTACTGTGAGTCCAGTTTTAGATTCCGATGATTCACTTCAAGTTTACTGTTTACCTTGCAACTTCTTATTGACGATGAGACACAGAAATTGCATCGGATTTAAATTCAAAAGGCACAATGCCGACTTAAGTACAAGAGGACTGACACTCTCACTTTCTAAGATTTGAACCTCTCCTGTGAGTCCATTTTTAGATTCCGATGCTTCACTTCAGGTTTACTGTATCCCTTGGACCTTCTAATTGACATTGAAACACAGAAATTTCATCCGAATTTAATGCAAAAGGCCGACTTAAGTAAAAGAGGGCTGACACTCTCTCTTTCTATGATTTAAATCTCTCCTGTGAGTCCAGTTATAGATTCTGATGCTTCACTTTTGGTTTACTGTATACCTCGCACCTTCTTATTGACGATAGAACACAGAAATTGCATCGGAATTTAATACAAAATGCATAATGCCGACTTCAGTACAAGAGGACTGGCACTCTCACTTACTATGATTTGAAAATCTCCTGAGAGTCCAGTTTTAGATTCCGATGCTTCACTTCAGGTTTACTGTATCCATTGGACCTTCTTATTGACGATGAAACACAGACATTGCATCCGAATTTAATACAAAAGGCCGACTTAAGTAAAAGAGGACTGACACTCTCTCTTTCTATGATTTGAACCTCTCCTGTGAGTCCAGATATAGATTCTGATGCTTCACTTCAGGTTTACTGTATACCTCGCACCTTCTTAATGACGATGAAATACAGAAAATGCATCCGAATTTAATACAAAAGGCACAATGCCGACTTAAGTAAAAGAGGACCGACACTCTCTCTTTCTATTATTTGAACCTCTCCTGTGAGTCCAGTTTTATATTCCGATGCTTCACTTCAGGTTTACTGTATACCTTGCACCTTCTTATTGACAATGAAACACAGAAATTGCATCGGAATTAAATTCAGAAGGCACAATGCCGACTTAAGTACAAGAGGACTGACACTCTAACTCTCTATGATTTGAACCTCTCCCGTGGATCCAGTTTTAAATTCCGATGCTTCACTTCAGGTTTACTGTATCCCTTGGAGATTCATATTGACGATGAAACACAGAAATTGCATCCGAATTAAATTTACAAGGCACAATGCCGACTTAAGTAAAAGAGGACTGTCACTCTCCCATTCTATGATTTGAACCTCTCCTGTGAGTCCAGTTCTAAATTACGATGCTTCACTTCAGGTTTACTGTATCCCTTAGACTTTCTTATTGACGATAAAGCACAGTAATTGCATCCGAATTTAATATAAAAGGCCGACATAAGTAAAAGAGGACTGACACTCTACCTATCTATTATTTCAACCTCTCCTGTGAGTTCAGTTTTGGATTCCGATGCTTCACTTCAGGTTTACTGTATCCCTTAAACCTTCTTATTGACGATGAAACACAGAAATTGCATCCGAATTTAACACAAGAGGCACACTGCCGACTTAAGTACAAGATCACTGACACTCTCACTTTCTATGATTTGAACCTCTCCTGTGAGTCCAGTTTTAGATTATGATGTTTCACTTCAAGTTTACTGTATACCTTGCAACTTCTTATTGACGATGAAACACAGAAATTGCATCCGAATTTAATACAAATGGCACAATGCCAACATAAGTACAAGAGGACTGTCACTACCTGTTTCTATGATTTGAACCTCTCCTGTGATTCCAGTTTTAGATTCCGATGCTTCACTTCAGGTTTACTATATCCCTTGGACCTTCTTATTGACGATGAAACACAGAAATTGCATCCGAATTTAACACAAAAGGCACAATGCTGACTTAAGTACAAGAGGACTGTCACTCTCTGTTTCTATGATTTGAACCGCTCCTGTGAGTCCAGTTTTAGATTCCGATGCTTCACTTCAGGTTTACTATATCCCTTGGACCTTCTTATTGACGATGAAACACAGAAATTGCAGCCTAATTTAATACAAATGCACAATGCCGACTTAAGTAAAAGAGGACTTTCACTCTCTCTTTCTATGATTTGAACCTCTCCTGTGAGTCCAGTTTTAGATTCCGATAGCTCACTTCAGGTTTACTGTATACCTTGTACCTTGTTGTTGACGACGAAACACAGAAATTGCATCCGAATTTAATACATAAGGCACAATGCCGCCTTAAGTACAAGAGGACTGAAACTCTCACTTTCTATGATTTGAACGTCTCCTGTGAGTCCAGTTTTAGATTCCGATTCTGCACTTCAGGTTTACTGTAATCCTTGCACCTTCTTATTGACGATGAAACTGAGATATTGCATCGGAATTAAATTGAAAAGGCACAATGTCGACTTAAGTACAAGAAGACTGACACTCTAACTTTCAAAGATTTGATCCTCCCCTGTGAGTCCAGTTTTAGATTCCGATGCTTCACTTCAGGTTTACTATATCCCTTGGACCTTCTTATTGACGATGAAACACAGAAATTGCAACCGAATTTAATACAAATGCATAATGCCGACTTAAGTAAAAGAGGACTTTCACTCTCTCTTTCTATGATTTGAACGTCTCCTGTGAGTCCAGTTTTAGATTCCGATACTTCACTTCAGGTTTACTGTATACCTTGCACCTTCTTATTGACGATGAAACTGAGATATTGCATCGGAATTAAATTGAAAAGGCACAATGTCGACTTAAGTACAAGAAGACTGACACTCTAACTTTCAAAGATTTGATCCTCCCCTGTGAGTCCAGTTTTAGATTCCGATGCTTCACTTCAGGTATACTGTATCCCTTGGACCTTCATATTGACGATGAAACACAGAAATTGCATCCGAATTTAATACAAAAGGCACAATGCTGACTTAAGTAAAAGAGGACTGACACTCTCCCATTCTATGATTTGAACTTCTCCTGTGAGTCCAGTTTTAGTTTCCGATGCGTCACTTCAGGTTTACCGTATACCTTGCACCTTCTTATTGACGATGAAAGACAGAAATTTGCATTGGAATTTAATGCAAAGGCACATTGCCGACAATAGTACAAGAGGACTGACACTCTCACTTTCTATGACTTGAACCTCTCCTGTGAGACCAGTTTTAGATTCCGATAGTTCACTTCAGGTTTACTGTATACCTTGTACCTTCTTGTTGACGACGAAACACAGAAATTGCATACGAATTTAATACATAAGGCACAATGCCGCCTTAAGTACAAGAGGTCTGTCACTCTCCCATTCTATGATTTGAACCTCTCCTGTGAGTCCAGTTCTAGATTACGATGCTTCACTTCAGGTTTACTGTATCCCTTAGACTTTCTTATTGACGATGAAGCACAGTAATTGCATCCGAATTTAATACAAAACTCCGACTTAAGTAAAAGAGGACTGACACTCTAACTATCTACGATTTGAACCTCTCCTGTGAGTCCAGTTTTGGATTCCGATGCTTCACTTCAGGTTTACTGTATCCCTTAAAGCTTCTTATTGACGATGAAACACAGAAATTGCATCCGAATTTAACACAAAAGGCACAATGCCGACTTAAGTACAAGATCACTGACACTCTCACTTTCTATGATTTGAACCTCTCCTGTGAGTCCAGTTTTAGATTCCTATGTTTCACTTCAAGTTTACTGTATACCTTGCAACTTCTTATTGACGATGAAATACAGAAATTGCATCCGACTTTAATGCAAAAGGCACAATGCCGACTTAAGTACAAGAGGACTGACACTCTCCTATTCGATGATTTGATCCTCTCCTGTGAGTCCAGTTTCAGATTCCGATGCTTCACTTCAGGTTTGCTGTATACCTTGTACCTTGTTGTTGACGACGAAACACAGAAATTGCATCCGAATTTAATACATAAGGCACTATGCCGCCTTAAGTACTAGAGGACTGAAACTCTCACTTTCTATGATTTGAACGTCTCCTGTGAGTCCAGTTTTAGATTCTGATGCTTAACTTCAGGTTTTCTGTATACCTTGCACCGTCTTATTGACGATGTAACACAAGAATAGCACCGGAATTAAATTCAAAAGGAACAATGCTGACTTAAGTACAAGAGGGCTGACACTCTAACTCTCTATGATTTGAACTCTCCTGTGAGTCCAGTTTTGGATTCCGATGCTTCACTTCAGGTTTACTGTATCCCTTAAACCTTATTATTGACGATTAAACACAGAAATTGCATCCGAATTTAACACAAAAGGCACAATGCCGACTTAAGTACAAGAGGACTGATACTCTCACTTTCTATGATTTGAACCTCTCCTGTGAGTCCAGTTTTAGATTCCGATGTTACACTTCAAGTTTACTGTATACCTTGCAACATCTTATTGACGATGAAACACAGAAATTGCATCCGAATTTAATACAAAAGGCACAATGCCAACTTAAGTACAAGAGGACTGTCACTCTCTGTTTCTATGATTTGAACCTCTCCTGTCAGTCCAGTTTTAGATTCCGATGCTTCACTTCAGGTTTACTATATCCCTTGGACCTTCTTATTGACGATGAAACACAGAAATTGCATCCGAATTTAATACAAATGCACAATGCCGACTTAAGTAAAAGAGGACTTTCACTCTCATTTCTATTATTTGAACCTCTCCTGTGAGTCCATTTTTGATTCCGATGCTTCACTTCAGGTTTACTGTATCCCTTGGACCTTCTTATTGACGATGAAACACAGAAATTGCATCCGAATTTAATACAAATGCACAATGCCGACTTAAGTAAAAGAGGACTTTCACTCTCTTTCTATGATTTGAACCTCTCCTGTGAGTCCAGTTTTAGATTCCAAAGCTTCACTTCAGGTTTACTGTATACCTTGCACCTTCTTATTGACGATGAAACTGAGATATTGCATCGGAATGAAATTGAAAAGGCACAACGTCGACTTAAGTACAACAAGACTGACACTCTAACTATCAAAGATTTGATCCTCTCCTGTGAGTCCAGTTTTAGATTCCGATGCTTCACTTCAGGTATACTGTATCACTTGGACCTTCTTATTGACGATGAAACACAGAAATTGCATCCGAGTTTAATACAAAAGGCACAATGCCGACTTAAGTACAAGAGGACTGACACTCTCCCTTTCTATGATTTGAACCTCTCCTGTGAATCCAGTTCTAGATTCCGATGTTTCACTTCAGGTTTACTGTATCTCTTAGACCCTCTTATTGACGATGAAACACAGAAATTGCATCCGAATTTAATACAAAAGGCCGACTTAAGTAAAAGAGGACTGACACTGTCACTTTCTATGATTTGAACCTCTCCTGTGAGTCCAGTTTTAGATTCCGAAGCTTCACTTCAGGATTACTGTATATCTTGCACCTTATTATTGACCATGAAACAAAGAAATTAGATCCGAATTAAATACAAAGGGCACAATGCTTACTTAAGTACAAGAGGACTGACACTCTAACTATCTACGATTTGAACCTCTCCTGTGAGTCAAGTTTTCGGTTCCGATGCTTCACTTCAGGTTTACTGTATCCCTTGGACCATCTTATTGACCATGAAAGACAGAAATTTCATCCAAATTTAATAGAAAAGGCACATTGCCGACTTGAGTACTAGAGGACTAATACTCTCACTTTCTATGATATGAATCTCTCCTGTGAGTCCAGTTTTAGATTCCGATGCTTCACTTCGGGTTTACTGTATCCCTTGGACCTTCTTATTGACGATGAAATACATAAATTGCATCCGAATGTAATACCAAAGGCACAATGCCGACTTTAGTAAAAGAGGACCGACACTCTCTCTTTCTATGATTTGAACCTCTCCTGTGAGTCCAGTTTTAGATTCCGATGCTTCACTGCAGGTTTACTGTATACCTTGCACCTTCTTATAGCCGATGAAACACAGAAATTGCATCGGAATTAAATTCAGAAGGCACAATGCCGACTTAAGTACAAGAGGACTGACACTCGAACTCTCTATGATTTAAACCCCTCCTGTGAATCCAGTTTTAGATTCCGATGCTTCACTTCAGGTTCACTGTATACCTTGCACCTTCTAGTTGACGATGAAACATAGATATTGCATCGGAACTAAATTCAAAAGACACAATGCCGACTTAAGTACAAGAGGACTGACACTCTAGATATCCATGATTTGAACCTCTCCTGTGAGTCCAGTTTTAGATTCCGATGCTTCACTTTAGGTTACTGTATCCCTTGGACCTTCTAATTGACGATGAAAGACAGAAATTGCATCCGAATTTAATACAAAAGGCACAATGCCGACTTAAGTACAATCGGACTGACACTCTCATTTTCTATGATTTGAACCTCTCCTGTGAGTCCAGTTTAGATTCTGATAGTTCACTTCAGGTTTACTGTATACCTTGTACATTCTTATTGACGATGAAACACAGAAATTGCATCCGAATTTAATACAAAAGACACAATGCCGACTTAAGTACAAGAGGACTGACACTCTCCCTTACTATGATTTGAACCTCTCCTGTGAGTCCAGTTCCAGATTCCGATGCTTCACTTCAGGTTTACTAAATCCCTTAGACCTTCATATTGACGATGAAACACAGAAATTGCATCCGAATTTAATACAAAAGGCCGACTTAAGTAAAAGAAGACTGACACTCTCTCTTTCTACGATTTGAACCTCTCCTGTGAGTCCAGTTTTAGATTACGATGCTTGACTTCAGGTTTACTGTATACCCTGCACCTTCTTATTGACGATGAAACACAGAAATTGCATCGAATTAAATTCAGAAGGCACAATGCCGATTAAGTACCAGAGGACTGACACTCTAACTCTCTATGATTTGAACCTCTCCTGTGAGTCCAGTTTCAGATTCCGATGCTTCACTTCAGGTTTACCGTATACCTTGGACCATCTTATTGACGATGAAACACAGAAATTTGATCCGAATGTAATACAAGAGGCACAATGCCGACTTAAGTAAAAGAGGACTGTCACTCCCTCCTTCTATGGTTTGAACCTCTCCTGTGAGTCCAGTTTTAGATTCCGATGCTTCACTTCAGGTTTACTGTATACCTGGCACCGTCTTATTGACGATGTAACACAAGAATTGCATCGGAATTAAATTCAAAAGGCACAATGCCGACTTAAGTACAAGTGGACTGACACTCTCACTTTCTGTGATTTGAACCTTACCTGTGAGTCCTGTTTTAGATTCCGATGCTTCACTTCAGGTTTCATGTATACCTTGCACCTTCTTATTGACGATGAAACACAGATATTGGATCGGAATTAAATTGAAAAAGCACAATGTCGACTTAAGTACAAGAGGACTGATAGTCTCACTTTCTATGATTTGAACCTCTCCTGTGAGTCCAGTTTTAGATTCCGATGCTCCACTTCAGGTTTACTGTATCCTTTGGACCATCTTATTGACGACGAAATACAAAATTGCATCCGAATTTAATACAAAAGGCAGAATGCCGACTTAAGTAAAAGAGGACCGACACTCTCTCTTTCTATGATTTGAACCTCCCCTGTGAGTCCAGTTTTTGATTCCGATGCTTTACTTCAGGTTTACTGTATACCCTGCACCTTCTTATTGACGATGAAACACAGAAATTGCATCGAATTAAATTCAGAAGGCACAATGCCGATTAAGTACCAGAGGACTGACACTCTAACTCTCTATGATTTGAACCTCTCCTGTGAGTCCAGTTTCAGATTCCGATGCTTCACTTCAGGTTTACCGTATACCTTGGACCATCTTATTGACGATGAAACACAGAAATTTGATCCGAATGTAATACAAGAGGCACAATGCCGACTTAAGTAAAAGAGAACTGTCACTCCCTCTTGCTATGGTTTGAACCTCTCCTGTGAGTCCAGTATTAGATTCCGATGCTTCACTTAAGGTTTACTGTATACCTTGCACCATCTTATTGACGATGAAATACAAAATTGCATCCGAATTTAATACAAAAGGCAGAATGCCGACTTAAGTAAAAGAGGACCGACACTCTCTCTTTCTATGATTTGAACCTCCCCTGTGAGTCCAGTTTTTGATTCCGATGCTTTACTTCAGGTTTACTGTATACCCTGCACCTTCTTATTGACGATGTAACACAAGAATTGCATCGGAATTAAATTCAAAAGGCACAATGCCGACTTAAGTACAAGTGGACTGACACTCTCACTTTCTGTGATTTGAACCTTACCTGTGAGTCCTGTTTTAGATTCCGATGCTTCACTTCAGGTTTCATGTATACCTTGCACCTTCTTATTGACGATGAAACACAGATATTGGATCGGAATTAAATTGAAAAAGCACAATGTCGACTTAAGTACAAGAGGACTGACACTCTCACATTCTATGATTTGATCCTCTGATGTGAGTCCAGTTTTAGATTCCGATGCTTCGCTTTAGGTTTACTGTATACCTTGCACCTTCTTTTTGAAGATGAAACACAGAAATTGCATCCGTATTTAATACAAAAGGCACAATGCCGACATAAGTACAAGAGGACTGACACTTTTTCTTTCTATGATTTGAACCTCTCCTGTGAGTCCAAGTTTAGATTCCGATGCTTCACTTCAGGTTTACTGTATACCTTGCACCTTCTTATCGACGATGAAACACAGAAATTGCATCGGAATCTAATACTAAAGGCACTATGCCGACTTATATCCAAGAAGACTGACACTCTCACTTTCTATGATTTGTAACCCTCCTGTGAGTCCAGTTATAGATTCCGATGTTTCACTTCATTTTTACTGTATCCCGTAGGCCATCTTATTGACGATGAAACACAGATATTGCATCCGAATTTAATACAAAAGGCACAATGCCGACTTATGTACAAGAGGACTGACACTCTCCCTTTCTATGATTTTAACCTCTCCTGTGAGTCCAGTTTTAGATTCCAATGTTTCACTTCAGGTTTACTGTATCCCTTGGACCTTCTTATTGACGATAAAACACAGAAATTGCATCCAAAATTAAAAAAAAAACCGACTTAAGTACAAGAGGACTGACACTCACTCTCTCTATGATTTGAACCTCTCCTGTGAGTCCAGTTTTATATTCCGATGCTTCACTTCAGGTTTACTGTATACCTTGCACCAACTTATTCACGATGAAACACACAAATTGCACCAGAATTAAGTTCAAAAGGCCCAATGCCGACTTAAGGGCAAGAGGACTGACACTCTAACTATCTAAGATTTGAACCTCTCCTGTGAGTCCTGTTTTAGATTCCGATGCTTCACTTCAGGTTTACTGTATCCCTAGGATCTTCTTATTGACGATGAAACACAGAAATTGCATCCGAATTTAACACAAAAGGCACAATGGCGACTTAAGTAATAGAGGACTGACACTCTCACTTTCTATGATTTGAACCTCTCCTGTGAGTCCAGTTTTATATTCCGATGCTTCACTTCAGGTTTACTGTATACCTAGCACCTTCTGATTGACGATAAAACACAGAAATTGCATCCGAATTTAATACAAGAGGCACAATGCCGACTGAAGTACAAGAGGACTGACACTCTCCCAAGCAATGATTTGAACCTCTCCTGTGAGTCCAGTTTCAGATTCCCATGCTTCACTTCAGGTTTACTGTATACGTTGGACCCTCCTACTGACGATGAAACACAGAAATTTCATCCGAATTTAATACAAAAGGCACAATTCCGACTTAAGTAAATGAGGACTGTCACTCTCTCTATCTATGATTTGAACCTCTCCTGTGAGTCCAGTTTTAGATTCCGATGCTTCACTTCAGGTTCACTGTATACCTTACACCGTCTTAATGACGATGAAACACAAGAATTGCATCGGAATTAAATTCAAAAGGCACAATGCCGACTTAAGTACAAGCGGACTGACACTCTAACTCTCTATGATTTGAACCTCTCCTGTGAGTCCAGTTTTGGATTCCGATGCTTCATTTCAGGTTTACTGTATACCTTGCACCTTCTTATTGACGATGAAACACAGAAATTGCATCGGAATTTAATACTAAAGGCACAATGCCGACTTAAGTACATGAGGACTGACACTCTCCCTTTCAATGATTTTAACCTCTCCTGTGAGTCCGGTTCTAGATTCCGATGTTTCACTTCAGGTTTACTGTATCCCATAGGCCCTCTTATTGACGATTAAACACAGAAATTGCATCCGAATTTAATACAAAAGGCCGACTTAAGTAAAAGGGGACTGACACTCTCTCTGTCTATGATTTGAACCTCTCCTGTGAGTCCAGTTTTAGATTCGGATGCTTCACTTCAGGTTTACTGTATACCTTGCACCATCTGATTGACGATGAAACACAGAAATTGCATCCAAATTAAATACAAAAGCACAATGCCGACTTATGTACAAGAAGACTGACACTCTCCCTTTCTATGATTTTAACCTCTCCTGTGAGTCCAGTTTTAGATTCCGATAGTTCACTTCAGGTTTACTGTATCCCTTGGACCTTCTTATTGACGATTAAACACAGAAATTGCATCCGAATTTAATACAAAAGGCCGACTTAAGTAAAAGAGGACTGACACTCATTCTTTCTATGATTTGAACCTCTCCTGTGAGTCCAGTTTTAGATTCCGATGCTTCACTTCAGGTTTACTGTATACCTTGCTCTATCTTATTGACGATGAAACACAGAAATTGCATCGGAATTAAATTCAAAAAGCACAGTGCCGACTTAAGTACAAGAGGACTGACACTGTAACTATCTATGATTTGAACCTCTCCTGTCAGTCCAGTTTTAGATTCCGAAGCTTCGCTTCAGGTTGACTGTATCCCTTGGAACTTCTAACTGACGATGAAACACAGAAATTGCATTCGAATTTAATACAAAAGGCACAATGCCGACTTAAGTACAAGAGGACTGACACTCTCCTATTCTATGACTTGAACCTCTCCCGTGAGTCCAGTTCTAGATTCCGATGCTTCACTACAGGTTTACTGTAACCCATAGACCTTCTTATTGACGATGGAACACAGAAATTGCATCCGAATTTAATACAAAAGACCGACTTAGGTAAAAGAGGACTGACACTCTCTCTTTCTATGATTTGAACCACTCCTGTGAGTCCAGTTTTAGATTCCAATGCTTCACTTAAGGTTTACTGTATACCTTGCACTTTCTTATTGACGATGAAACACACAAATTGCATCGGAATTTAATACAAAAGGCTCAATGCCGACTTAAGTACAAGAGGACCGACACTCTCTCTTTCTATGATTTGAACCTCTCCTGTGAGTCCAGTTTTAGATTCCGATTCTTCACTTCAGGTTTACTGTATACCTTGCACCTTCTTATTGACGATGAAACACAGAAATTGCATCGGAATTAAATTCAGAAGGCACAATGCCGACTTAAGTACAAGAGGACTGACACTCTAACTCTCTATTATTTGAACCCCTCCTGTGAATCCAGTTTTAGATTGCGATACTTAACTTCAGGTTTACTGTATACCTTGCACCTTCTTATTGACGATGAAACACAGAAATTGCATCGGAACTAAATTCAAAAGACACAATGCCGACTTAAGTACAAGAGGACTGACACTCTAACAATCTATGATTTGAACCTCTCCTGTGAGTCCAGTTTTAGATTCCGATGCATCACTTCAGGTTTACTGTATACCTTGCACCTTCTTATTGACGATGAAACACAGAAATTGCATCGGAATGTAATACAAAAGGCACAATGCCGACTTAAGTACAAGAATACTGACACTCTCACTTTCTATGATTTGAACCGCTCCTGTGAGTCCAGTTTTAGTTTCCGATGCATCACTTCAGGTTTACTGTATACGTTGCACCGTCTTATTGACGATGAAACACAGAAATAACATCCGAATTTAATACAAAAGGCACCATGCCGACTTAAGTAAAAGAGGACTGAACCTCTCACTTTCTATGATTTGAACCTCTCCGGTGAGTCCAGTTTTAGATTCCGATGCTTCACTTCAGGTTTACTGTATACCTTGCACCTTCTTATTGACGATGAATTACCGAAATTGCATCGGAATGTAGTACAAGAGGCACAAGGCCGACTTAAGTAAAAGCGGACTGACACTCTTTCTTTCTATGATATGAACCTCTCCTGCGAGTCCAGTTATGGATTCCGATGCTTCACTTAAGGTTTACTGTATACCTTGCGCCATCTTATTGACGATGAAACACAGTAATTGCATCGGAATTAAATTCAAGAGGCACAATTCCGACTTAAATACGAGAGGACTGACACTCTAACACTCTATGATGTGAACCTTTCCTCTGAGTCCAGTTTTACATTCCGATGCTTCACTTCAGGTTTACTGTATACCTTGCACCTTCTTATTGACGATGAAACACAGAAATCGCATACGAATTTAACACAAAAGGCACAATGCCGACTTAGGTACAAGAGGACTGACACTCTCACTTTCTATGATTTGAACCTCACTTGTGAGTCCAGTTTTAGATTCCGATGTTTCACTTCAAGTTTACTGTATACCTTGCAACTTGTTATTGACGATGAAACACAGAAATTGCATCCGAATTTAATACAAAAGGCACAATGCCAACTTAAGTACAAGAGGACTGACACTCTCCCTTGCTATGATTTGAACCTCTCCTGTGAGACCAGTTTTAGATTCCGATGCTTCACTTCAGGTTTACTGTATACCATGCACCTTCTTATTTACGATGAAACACAGAAATAGTATCGGAATTATATTCAAAAGGCACAATGCCAACTTAAGTACAAGAGGACTGACACTCTAACTCTCTATTATTTGAACCTCTCCTGTGAGTCTAGTTTAGGATTCCGAAGCTCCACTTCAGGTTTACTGTATACCTTCCGCCTTCTTATTGACGATGAAACACAGAAATTGCATCGGAATTAAATTCAAAAGACACAATGCCGACTTAAGTACAAGAGGACTGACACTCTCACTTTCTATGATTTGAACCTCTCCGGTGAGTCCAGTTTTAGATTCCGATGCTTCACTTCAGGTTTATTGTATACCTTGCACCTTCTTATTGACGATGAATTACCGAAATTGCATCGGAATTTAGTACAAAAGGCACAAGGCCGACTTAAGTAAAAGCGGACTGACACTCTTTCTTTCCATGATATGAACCTCTCCTGTGAGTCCAGTTTTAGATTCCGATGTTTCACTTCAAGTTTACTGTATACCTTGCAACTTGTTATTGACGATGAAACACAGAAATTGCATCTGAATTTAATACAAGAGGCACAATGCCGACTGAAGAAAAAGAGGACTGACACTTTCACTTTCTGTGATTTGAACCTCTCCTGTGAGTCCAGTTTTAGTTTCCGATGCGTCACTTCAGGTTTACCGTATACCTTGCACCTTCTTAATGACGATGAAAGACAGAAATTTGCATCGGAATTCAATCCAAAGGCACAATGCCGACATTAGTACAAGAGGACTGATACTCTAACTTTCTATGATTTGAACCTCTCCTGTGAGTCCAGTTTCAGATTCTGATGCTTCACTTCAGGTCTACTGTATCCCTTGGACCTTCATATTGACGATGAAATACAGAAATTGCATCCGAATTTAATACAAAAGGCACAATGCCGACTTGAGTTAAAGAGGACTGACACTCTCCCTTTCTATGATTTGAACCTCTCCAGTGAGTCCAGTTTTAGATTCCGTTGCTTCACTTCAGGTTTACTATATACCTTGCACCTTCTTATTGACGAGGAAGCATAGAAATTGCATCGGAATTAAATTCAAAGGCACAATGCCGACTTAAGTACAAGAGGACTGACACTCTAACTCTCTATGATTTGAACCTATCCTGTGAGTCCGGTTTTAGATTCCGATGCTTCACTTCAGGTTTACTGTATACCTTCACCTTCTTATTGACGATGAAACACAGAAATAGCATCGGATTTAAATTCAAAAGGCACAATGCCGACTTAAGTACAAGAGGACTGACATTCTAACTTTCAATGATTTGAACCTCACCTGTGAGTCCATTATTAGATTCCGATGCTTCACTTCAGGTTTACTGTATCCCTTGGACCTACTAATTGACGATGAAACACAGAAATTGCATCCGAATATAATACAAAAGGCACAATGCCGACTTAAGTGCAATAGGACTGACACTCTCACTTTCTATGATTTGAACCTCTCCTGTGAGTCCAGTTTTAGATGCGGATAGTTCACTTCAGGTTTACTGTATACCTTGTACCTACTTATTGATGATGAAACACAGAAATTACATCCGAATTTAATACAAAATCCACAATGACGACTTAAGTACAAGAGGACTGACACTTTCCCTTTCTATGATTTGAACCTCTCCTGTGTGTCCAGTTCTAGATTCTGGTGCTTCTCTTCAGGTTTACTGTATCCCTTAGACCTTCTTATTGACGATGAAACACAGAAATTAAATCCGAATTTAATACAAAAGGCCGACTTAAGTAAAAGAGGACTGAAACTCTCTCTTTCTATGATTGGAATCTCTCCTGTGAGTCCAGTTTTAGATTCTGATGCTTCACTTCAGGTTTACTGTATACCTTGCACCTTCTTATTGACGATGAAACACAGACATTGCATCGGAATTAAATACAAAAGGCAAAATGCCGACTTAAGTACAAGAGGACTGACACTCTCACTTTCTATGATTTGAACCTCTCCTGTGAGTCCAGTATTAGATGCCGAAGCTTCACTTCAGGTTTACTGTATCCATTGGACCTTCTTATTGACGATGAAACACAGAAATTGCATCGGAATTAAATTCAGAAGGCACAATGCCGAGTTAAGTACAAGAGGACTGACACTCTAACTTTCTATGATTTGAACCTCTCCTGTGAGTCCAGTTTTAGGTTCCGACGCTTCACTTCAGGTTTACTGTATGCCTTGGACCTTCTTATTGACGATGAAACACAGAAATTGCATCCGAATTAAATACAAAAGGCACAATGCCGACTTAAGTAAAAGAGGACTGTCACTCTCTCTTTCTATGATTTGAACCTCTCCTGTGAGTCCAGTTTTAGATTCCGATGCTTCACTTCATGTTTACTGTATAACTTGCACTGCCTTATTGACGATGTAACACAACAATTGCATCGGAATTAAATTCAAAAGGCACAATGCCGACTTAAGTACAAGAGGACTGACACTCTAACTCTCTATGATTTGAACCTCTCCTGTGAGTCCAGTTTTGGATTTCGATGCTTCAATTTAGGTTTTCTGTATACCTTGCACTTTCTTATTGACGATTAAACACAGAAATTGCATCCGAATTAAATTCAAAAGGCACAATGCCGACTTAAGTACAACAGGACTGACACTTTTACTCTCTAGGAGTTTAACCTCTCCTGTGAGTCCAGTTTTAGATTCCGATGCTTCACTTCAGGTTTACTGTATCCCTTGGACCTTCTAATTGACGATGAAACACAGAAATTGCATCCGAATATAATACAAAAGGCACAATGCCGACTTAAGTGCAATAGGACTGACACTCTCACTTTCTATGTTTTGAACCTCTCCTGTGAGTCCATTTTTAGAATCCGATAGTTCACTTCAGGTTTACTCTATACCTTGTACCTTCTTATTGACGATGAAACACAGAAATTGCATCCGAATTTAATACAAAAGGCACAATGCCGACTTAAGTACAAGAGGACTGACACTCTCCCTTTCTATGATTTGAACCTCTCCTGTGAGTCCAGTTCTAGATTCCGGTGCTTCACTTCAGATTTACTGTATCCCTTAGACCTTCTTATTGACGATGAAACACAGAAATTGCATCCGAATTTAATACAAAAGGCACAATGCCGACTTAAGTAAAAGAGGACTGACACTCTCACTTTCTATGATTTGAACCTCTCCTGTGAGTCCAGTATTAGATTCCGATGCTTCACTTCAGGTTTACTGTAATCATTAGACCTTCTTATTGACGATGAAATACAGAAATTGCATCCGAATTTAATACAAAAGGCACAATGCCGACTTAAGTAAAAAGAGGACCGACACTCTCTCTTTCTATTATTTGTACCTCTCCTGTGAGTCCAGTTTTATATTCCGATGCTTCACTTAAGGTTTACTGTATACCTTGCACCTTCTTATTGACGATGAAACACAGAAATTGCATCGGAATTAAATTCAGAAGGCACAATGCCGAGTTAAGTACAAGAGGACTGACACTCTGACTCTCTATGATTTGAACCTCTCCTGTGAGTCCAGTTTTAGGTTCCGACGCTTCACTTCAGGTTTACTGTATCCCTTGGACCTTCTTATTGACGATGAAACACAGAAATTGCATCCGAATTAAATACAAAAGGCACAATGCCGACTTAAGTAAAAGAGGACTGTCTCTCTTTCTATGAGATGAACCTCTCCTGTGAGTCCAGTTTTTGACTCCGATGCTTCACTTCGTGTTTACTGTATAACTTGCACTGTCTTATTGACGATGTAACACAACAATTGCATCGGAATTAAATTCAAAAGGCACAATGCCGACTTAAGTACAAGAGGACTGACACTCTAACTCTCTATGATTTGAACCTCTCCTGTGAGTCCAGTTTTGGATTTCGATGCTTCAATTTAGGTTTACTGTATACCTTGCACTTTCTTATTGACGATTAAACACAGAAATTGCATCCGAATTAAATTCAAAAGGCACAATGCCGACTTAAGTACAAGAGGACTGACACTCTTACTCTCTAGGATTTTAACCTCTCCTGTGAGTCCAGTTTTAGATTCCGATGCTTCACTTCAGGTTTACTGTATCCCTTGGACCTTCTAATTGACGATGAAACACAGAAATTGGATCCTAATATAATACAAAAGGCACAATGCCGACTTAAGTGCAATAGGACTGACACTCTATAAAATAAATAAAATAAAATAAAATAAAATAAAATAAAATATTAGTTATGTATTATTGATGATAGTGATTGGTTGTAATTAATATTTATGTGACGTTTAATTATTCGGTATCAGACGCTTGACAATGGCTTTTTCGTAAATGTAATGTTATTCGTAGTTGACCGTGAAATAAGACTCAAATAATCGGACTTCGTATTTAAATCGTTTCCAAAGACTGCTTCGGTAGGTGCGGACTCAAATCTAAATCTCAATATTAGAATAATTTGCCAGCCATGTCAATACGTCGTACAGAGGTGACTGTCTACTAAACATAAAAAGTTTACACAGTTAGTTAAATCAGATATATTCAACGAATAAGCCTACAGTTAAATATTTCTACTTACTTTCATAAATATAAATTCTTTACAGATTCGAGTGCCTAGTAAGATTGCAACTCGCAGTGATCTTATATAACATTAAATATGGCGGTGTGCCAGTCAATAAAATATACGTGCTTCCCGCACCACTTATCCAAGTCCTCTCCTTTTTTAATCAAACATACGAGTAACGAAAATGTGCTTTTGTTTTATCAGCGACACAGCGCTGCAGTTGTGTGCCATAGGCTTTATTTATTTGTCACTGATTATTTATTTAATTAATATTTCGCGTTTCCGAGGAAACTCACGCTCGGCATGCAAATGTGCCTTTATATTGCCCCCTGAATTGCGAGGCGAAAGGACACACCTGCAGGCGAGCAATTCACCTAAAGGCACAAGAAAATCTAAGTTATCTACAACTATTTACATGACTTACATTATACTGTATATTATATACAAAATTTGAATGACGCGCGTGCGCCGAAAAAGTTCTTATGTTGGCAAAACAGAGTGCGCGCATGCGCAGAAGCGTCTGTGTAACTACGGCACTGCCGTTATTTCGTAAATTTAGATCACGCGGCACAGTATTGCAGTTCATATTGTTCGTGTGCGCGCGCATTTCTTAGTCGTTGCACAAAGAAAATATTCCACCAAGATTACATATGAAGACTACATTCTATGACAGGTAACTTAGTTTTAAAATTACAATATTTGTTATAATACAATACAACTTTAGATTGTTGAATGTTCTTAGTTACATAGCATTGCAATGAAATGCTTCAACGAAAAATGTTCTGTTGTTTCAGGTGCGTTGACCTATACACATCGTGTCGTTATTACAGTTTATATTCATCTACTGCACAGTACTGTTTCACAGGTTAGTGTCGTCGTGGTAAAGTTTTTTGATCACAGTAACATCGCTGTACAACAACGTGATTGACACATAAGCATGTCCATTTCCTATTTCCATTATAGTCGTTGTGATGCAGTTCGTTGTGACAAAAACCATTGTTTATTACAGATGAGACGTGACCCGTCGAGTAATTAGTCCATATGCAGTTCGTTTTCGATATTCCGTGGAAGCTTGGTTGCAGAACCTCGGACGGCACATAGCTGGCGTCGATCCTTGGACAGTCCAGGTAAGAGTGTCCGTCACATTTCGAGAACATTTCATTCCCTGAAGTTCCAACCAGAATTCTTCCACCCATTGTGTTGTTTTCTGGACAGGCACTTTGTGTCCATTTAATCCAGTTAACATTTTGAAGTTGGGTACTGTAGTAATGTCACTAGACGATGCACGAATTATGCACTTCACATATTCAGTTTTTTTTTTTTTTTTTTTTTTTTTTTTTTTAATTATAGCTCACCTAAATGTTCGTAGTTACTCATCGCGTTTACAAAGGTACGATGCATCATGAATGTCATTAACAGTTTCTTTCACATAGGTTTCTGCGTAGTTGCAGACTTAGTAATGTACGTTAATGTCCGTGAACAGTGGTTCACTACGCATTTTTCTTTTAAAAAAAGTTTTTCACATTTTGGCACTCGTTATCGTTCAAATTTTCACACAGTAACAGTTACATTATACATCAGTTAAAAAAAACATAAGTAATCATACATATACACGTCACATATTTTCTTAGCATAAACATAATACAGTTACACATAAACATGTTTTCATCATTATTACATAGCTATAAATTATTACATTGTGTCACATTTTATTACATGGATTGCAGATATTTACGTCCTCTTTAACGGTTTTGCTGGGATTTTATCGATGTTTTTTTGTGATGTCATCTGAAATTGAGATAGGTTAGACACAACATTCATTACATCAGTAGGCAAGACCAGGCGTTTTCACTACTCAATAAATATTCAAAATAATAAGAGACGGAAAGCTGTTAGATTCCTCGCGTTTTGTGCGTGTGTGTATAGTGTCTGTGTGGCCTTGGCTACTGGTAGATGCTTTTCTTGCTGAGAGATGTGCGTCTAATCTATTTCTCGAAGTAAAAGATCGCTTCACAGATGACGTCTGTCGGTTCGTCAGGTGTCATACCAAGTCAATGGTACCTACAGTCACAAATGTTCCGTGAAAAATTTATATATCATTCACTGCTACGTAATCATTAATTTTACTTTAATATTCAGTCTTCTCGGTGGTGCCGCGGCGTTGAAAGAAAACTTCTTCTGTCTTCAACTGCGTCACTGGAACCGCTGAAATGAAAATTTCTATACTGCTTATTATCTGTGTTGTAGCAAACAGAGTTTTGCGAGTTGCTTAGCAATGTTTTCATGGGTGTGACTTTGACATTATTTGGCATGAAATGCTCTAAGATCTCGGTGTGCGTATAGCCCAATAATTTTGTCAGTTCTAGGATGTTGTAGCAGATACGCACCAGGATGCGGTATGTTAACAATTATATAAGGTCCTTCATATAGCAGACGCCACTTAGCATTGCGTCGTTTGAGTGCTACAGATTTATGATGAGTACGAAGTAGTACAAGCATTCCTACCTCGAATTTTTGTTTTCTTTTTATTATGTTTCTGTGATGTTTGTTTCGTATTTGTGCATGATGTGTCAATGTAGTCAATACTTCTTTTATTTTCTGTTCAGGTGTGATTTCCTTGTCTGGCAACTTAGGTAATGGTTCTATCCACTGATCGTTCTGTTTGCAATTGAACATGATCTCGTTAGGTGTGTAATTCGTATCGTAAATATTTAAGTTATTGTGTACGTCTTCGAAAAGACTTAGGTAGGACACCCAATTAGTATGTTTTGATGAAATATAGGTCCTCATGAATCGATTTAGTTCTCGGAAAAGTCTCTCAGTCGCGTTACATTGTGGAATAAACTTTGAAATAAATATACTTTTAATGTTATTGTCCTTCAAGAAATTTCTCCATTTGTACCCAGAGTAGTATGCTGCATTATCTGACAGAATTGATTTAGGTTTTCCCACGTGCGTCAGGTAATCACTTGGGAATCTTCGTATTATAGCATTTGCAGAGGCGGATTTTAAAGCATAAAGTTTTACATGTTTAGAAAATATATCGTAAAAAGCTAAGATATATTTGACGCCTCCAGAGCTTGCTGGATGCGGTCCACTGATGTCAGTACACAGAATTTCCAGGGGTTTACTAGGTAAAATAGAATGTAAATCTGTTTTTGTGGATAAATTCTGAGGTTTTGATTTTTGACATATGACACATGTTTTTAGTTCCCTATAAATTTTTCTTCTCATATTGCTAAAATAACAGTATGTACTGAGCTTTGCCAAACACTTTTTCGTCCCATAATGACCCCAAACTAAGTGTGTGTGCCAAATTAGATTACGTTCAGACTCTTTGGGAATGCATACACACCAGTTAGTAGCATTTGGATGTCGGCGGTAAAATAACACATCATTGTGTAACTTGTAATACTTAGTCAAAGGATGGTTGTGTTTTTCTACCAGTAATGTTATTATCTTATACCAGTGAGGATCAGATTTTTGTAATTCAGCCATGTTTCTGCACATATCAATATAATATTGATGATACTGCTTGTCTTGCATTAAGAGAATCCTGTAGTCATTTGTATTTTCTAAGTCACTGTTGGTATCATTAATACCTTGTGGAAGTCTAGACAAAGTGTCTGCAATGGTGTTGTCCTTACCTCTTATGTACTTAATTTCAAAAGAGTAGTTCTGAAGTGTAACTGCCCATCGTGATAGTCTAGGATGTACAAGTTTACAAGTTGACAAAAATGTCAGGGCCTGGTGATCGGTGTAAATTACCGTATGTTTTCCAAATAAATAATAATTGAATTTCTTGAATGCCCATACTATGGAAAGTGTTTCTAACTCAGTAGTGGAGTATGTACGCTCACATTCAGTTAGAGTGCGACTCGCAAACCCAATAATTCTTATCTGTTCCTCCTCTTTATTCTTTACAACTTGAAATAAGCAACAGCCCAAGCCAGTACGTGAAGCGTCACAAGTCATACAAAAATCTAAATTGAAATCTGGATGGCTCAATATGTTAGCATTCACTAAAGCATGTTTAATTGTATTAAAGTCATTCTGGCACTGTTCCGACCAGATCCAAACTTGATTCTTTCTGAGTAGATTTAGCAGATGTTTACTGTTCGAAAGTGGTTGTGGCAAAAAACGCCTGAAAAATGAACATAGCCCAAGGAATGATTTTAGCTGCTTTTTAGTTCGAGGGCTAGGTAAGTTTCTGATAGCATCTAATTTACTGGGATCCGGACGTATGCCCTGTGAATTAATGATATGTCCTAAATACTTTATCTCACTGCAACCAAATTTTGATTTTCTTAGGTTGGCTGTGACTCCAGCTTGTGCAAATTTGTTTAAAATTCTTTGAAGAGTGTCAACGTGTTCATTCCAAGATTGTGTAGCTATCAGTATATCATCTACATAGTGTGTGACTGTCTCAACTAAATCGTCGCCAAGCACGGTATCCAGGGCTGTGATGAATACCCCAGAGCTGACATTCAGTCCGAAGGGTAGAACACAAAACTGATAGGTTCGCCCACCGAACATAAATGCAGTATATTTCCGATAATCAGGAGTGATACCCACCTGCCAAAACGAATTAGCGAGATCTATTGTGGAAAAATATTTTGCATCTAGAAATTTCTGTAATTGCTCTTCTAAATTTTCAGGTTTTGTGTGAACCGGTAAAATTATTTCATTAATAGCTCGTGCGTCTAACACTAACCTAATGCTTCCATTTGATTTTTTGACAACAAGTAGAGGACTACAATAAGGTGAGGTGGATGGTTCAATGACCTTCCAGTCTAACATTTGTTTTAATTCTTGCCACACAGCAGGTCGTTGAGATAACGGTACGTTATATGTCTTATGGTAGAAGATCTTGTGAGGCTTAACTTCAATCTTGTACACATACGTGTTGATAACACCTAATCGTTTGGTAAAAACTTGTAAATATTTGGATAACACTTCCTGTAGTTTTATACGTTCATGTACACTGAGAGCTGTAGCTTCACTTATCTTATGATCAAGCAATGTTTTCAAGTCCATTAGCTCTGTGTCAGATGAGTGTGTTTGCATGTCTTGAATGTCTTTGTCAAGTACTAACTGAACCTTGTACCCTGTACAGTGTTTGTCATGCTTTAGAGTTCTCCTGTCCAAATCAATAATAATTACACTGCCTTTATCATTTAAAATACATTTACCTTTGGAGAAGTCTATAATGCAGTCCTTCTCGCTCATAATATCTATTCCTAATATGCAATTTGTCACAAGGTTTTGTACAACCAGGAATGGCCATTGTACGGTTCCATTACCTATTTTAACGTTTACAAAAACTTGCTTCGTAACCCTACATGACTTATTACCTAGTGCAGTAGTTATTTTACAGTTTTGGGCAGGAAACTCAGGCACAGGCTCCAATTCACACATCTTTTTATAGAAATTAAAAGACAAAACGCTCACAGCTGCACCTGTATCTAAGATAATAGTAGTTGGATAACCTACTACACCAGTAGTAGATGCTAAAACAATTTCATTTGTGTTTAAACGACATTCTGTACTGTCTTGTAAAAGTTCATCTGATATATTGTCATTGTGGTAGTATCTTATAAATAAAACACGTAGCTTTTGTTTAGAATTATTAGGCACATCAATATTTTGTTGTTCAATTGTGGTGTCAAATAACTGATTAACATTGAAGTCGCCCCCCAAGAATTCTTCAGCCACGACCTGGGGCAAAGTAGTGACTGTTTCTAGTTTGTTGGATTACCATTTGTACTAGGTACTGACACAGATTGGGGTTGTGCATCAGGTGTCATTTCTATTACATTCACACTCGGATATTGCCTATTATGATCTCCAAACTTTTGCGGTTGTTGTTGCGGTTGCGCATTATAACTTACCTGTCGGTCGTAAGGTATGCTCCAATTTTGTCCTGGTGGCTGCTGTGGTAAAGCAGTATTTGAATGATAGTATTGATCGCTACGAGTCCAGCCTTGATGCTGTCTTGGCTCGTAGTTATTATTATTTCTATTTCTGTTTGTGTTTTTGTTGTTACATTTGTATCCGTTGTTACTGTTGTTGTTATTACCGCGGTGCCTTTTGTATGGATTGCCGCATGAAGTGTTATTACTGTTGTAATTGTTGTTTGTATTGGAATACGCGTGTTGATTCTGATTTCCGTATTGAGACGGCATGTGAGTTTGCTGTTTTTGCTGTATCGCGTATCCAACTGTGGGCGCGCCAGAATTGTGTTGGCAAGCCTGCATGTTTTGCATACCACTAGTGTAAACATTGTGGCTGCTGTTTTGCCGCGCGAAGCGCTGATCTTCAAGTAACATGTCAACCGAATCTAAAGCTGTTAAAAAATAATCTGAATCGTCATCCGGGATATGTAGAAGTTTTTCCTTAATGTTGAAAGGCAATTTGGCCTTCAACGCTCGGAGTATATCACGCGTTGCGACTGGTTCGTCTAAAAAATGTCCCATGTTCAAGTATTTTTCAAAATATCTGCGTAAGTTACCATTTTTACTGTTAAAAGTTTCAGGTTCTAAAATTTGTCTTCTGAGTCGCTCCTCGACGGATTGCGACCAGAATTTGTTCAGAAAAGCACGCTCAAACTCACTGTACGTGGTACATACGTCAGCTTGACTGTATGCCCAGACAGCTGCATCGCCTTGGATGTAACCGACAATATATGAAATCTTTTTCCGGTCACTCCAAGTGCGTGGAAATGCGTTACTAAAAGATTTGAGAAAAATCCCCGGATGAATGGTTCGTTTTTCTGGGATAAAAATCTGAAATTGCCTGTGTTTTATTAAGCTTTCTTCTTCCTTTGCATTATGATATGGATTTGTTCCACTGTAATTACTGCAATGCTCAGCTGGCGAGTAATTACGATAATGTTGCTGTAGTTTACCATGATAATAGCTTGTGTTTGTGTTTGCACGTTGTGGTATGTGTTGTTGTCGTGCTGTGTTTTGTTCTTGTGTGTATGTTGTGTGCGGTATGTGTGCGTCACACTCGTATGTATATTGGTTTCTGAACTGTACATTTTGACTGGTATTTTCGTTACATTCAGACTGTGGTTGATCGGTGAATTGTCTCATGGGTGCAGTGACGGATTGTACTGCATCACTAATCAGCTGTTTGTTATTAGTGATGTATTCCGCTACGGAGTCGTGCACAATTGTTGGTAAATTTTCACGTATGCATCTATCAAAATGTTTGTCTTTGTTCTCTACCCAATCATGAAATTCTTTATTAATATTTTGAAAATGAGCTGTGGCATCAGATTGTAAGATGTCAGTCAGGTGTTGTTCAACATCGTCAAATTTATTCTGCACGTCAGTAATTCGTTTTTCAAGGTTGTCGTGTACTGAAGGACATGTTTGAATTTGTTCAGTAAGAGCTTCACACGTGACATTAAGGTTTTTTAATTGTGTCTGTAAAAGTGCTACGTCATTTGTAGTCTTTTCTTGTCTCGTATTAAGCTTGGAAAATTTCGTACTGAGTTCAGTCATCTGTTTGGTCAGTGTGGCGTCTATAAGTTCCACACGTTTACACAAAGTGTCATTACATGCCTTGATTGCTATGAGGTCAGATTTAATTTCGTCATTTTGTGTCTTTAAGGTTGCCATGTTTTCCGCGTTCTGTTTCATTAGCACTTGTAACATGTTGGCAATGTTTACTGTTTGCAAGGTCTCTGCCCCCGCCGCGTCATTAGACGTGACGTCATGTATTAACATGGGCTCTGACTGAGACTTTGAAATTTTTGTGGTGGACGGCCTATTGTCAAAACTTCCGTTAACACTTGCGTCAATATTTGATGAATCGTCACTACCGGTTGCTGTCGTAAAGTCATTTTCTAACACTTGTCTCTCGTCCGAGTCGGATTGCGTCTGAATAGTATGTCTTTGCTGTTCCATCTTTGCGTATTGTTTTCTAGTTATGACCATGCCACACATGATATAAATTTCAAGAAATTAATGTTTGACACTGGTTTTAAAATAAAATGCAGTTGAGCATGAATCGCTCGTAGCAACAATGGCTGTTTGTTAATTTAAAAATGTAAACTGAATATGGGATTATTGTTAATGGCTGCTGTCCATGTTACAACGTATCGTACAGAAGTCGGCCATATTGTACACTCGTGTATTGGTATTGTTGCAGAAGTTATTGTTTAAGGAAAAGTACTGAGAATGAAATTTATCACTGAAAACTGCTACGCGTGAAAGAAATACTACAGAATCTACTGAAGAGCTAATACACTGAATTATGCGTCTGGTCAAGCCTGCCAATGCAAAGATGCTGCGTCTTACCTTATTTTGCTGGAAGCTTCATTGCGTCTTCCCGCAAAATTTTAGAATTGGAAAATATCTTCAGATCTTTGTTATTTCTCATACATTCACGTCCAGGTCCAGATAATTAATTTTTCACATGAAACAAAGAGAACAATGTAACAAATGACAAAATAACAAGTCCGACACGCAGTCGCCAATATAAAATAAATAAAATAAAATAAAATAAAATAAAATAAAATATTAATTATGTATTATTGTATGATAGTGATTGGTTGTAATTAATATTTACGTGACGTTTAATTATTTGGTATCAGACGCTTGACAATGGCTTTTTCGTAAATGTAATGTTATTCGTAGTTGACCGTGAAATAAGACTCAAATAATCGGACTTCGTATTTAAATCGTTTCCAAAGACTGCTGCGGTAGGTGCGGACTCAAATCTAAATCTCAATATTAGAATAATTTGCCAGCCATGTCAATACGTCGTACAGAGGTGACTGTCTACTAAACATAAAAAGTTTACACAGGTAGTTAAATCAGATATATTCAACGAATAAGCCTACAGTTAAATAATTCTACTTACTTTCATAAATATAAATTCTTTACAGATTCGAGTGCCTAGTAAGATTGCAACTCGCACTGATCTTATATAACATTAAATATGGCGGTGTGCCAGTCAATAAAATATACGTGCTTCCCGCACCACTTATCCAAGTCCTCTACTTTTTTAATCAAACATACGAGTAACGAAAATGTGCTTTTGTTTTATCAGCGACACAGCGCTGCAGTTGTGTGCCATAGGCTTTATTTATTTGTCACTGATTATTTATTTAATTAATATTTCGCGTTTCCGAGGATACTCACTTTTGGCATGCAAATGTGCTTTTATAACTCTCACTTTCTATGTTTTGAACCTCTCCTGTGAGTCCATTTTTAGATTCCGATAGTTCACTTCAGGTTTACTCTATACCTTGTACCTTCTTATTGAAAATGAAACACAGATATTGCATCCGAATTTAATACAAAAGGCACAATGCCGACTTAAGTACAAGAGGACTGACACTCTCCCTTTCTATGATTTGAACCTCTCCTGTGAGTCCAGTTCTAGATTCCGGTGCTTCACTTCAGGTTTACTGTATCCCTTAGACCTTCTTATTGACGATGAAACACAGAAATTGCATCCGAATTTAATACAAAAGGCCGACGTAAGTAAAAGAGGACTGACACTCTCTCTTTCTATGATTTGAATCTCTCCTGTGAGTCCAGTTATAGATTCTGATGCTTCACTTCAGGTTTACTGTATACCTTGCACCTTCTTATTGACGATGAAACACAGAAATTGCATCGGAGTATAATTCAAAAGACACAATGCCGACTTAAGTACAAGAGGACTGACACTCTCACATTCTATGATTTGAACCTCTCCTGTGAGTCCAGTTTTAGGTTCCGATGCTTCACTTCAGGTTTACTGTATCCTTTGGGCCTTCTTATTGACGATAAAACACAGAAATTGCATCCGAATTAAATACAAAAGGCACAATGCCGACTTAAGTAAAAGAGGACTGTCACTCTCTCTTTCTATGATTTGAACCTTTCCTGTGAGTCCAGTTTTAGATTCCGATGCTTTACTTCAGGTTTACTGTATACCTTGCACCGTCTTATTGACGATGTAACACAAGAATTGCATCGGAATTAAATTCAAAAGGCACAATGCAGACTTAAGTACAAGAGGACTGACACTCTAACTCTCTATGATTTGAACCTCTCCTGTGAGTCCAGTTTTGAATTTCGATGCTTCACTTCAGGTTTACTGTATACCTTGCACCTTCTTATTGACGATTAAACACAGAAATTGCATCCGAATAAAATTCAAAAGGCACAATGCCGACTTAAGTACAAGAGGACAGACACTCTTACTCTCTAGGATTTGAACCTCTCCTGTGAGTCCAGTTTTAGATTCCGAAGCTTCACTTCAGGTTTACTGTAACCCTTGGACCTTCTAATTGACGATGAAACACAGATATTGCATCCGAATATAATACAAAAGGCACAATGCCGACTTATGTGCAATAGGACTGACACTCTCACTTACTATGATTTGAACCTCTCCTGTGAGTCCAGTTTTAGATGCCGATAGTTCACTTCAGGTTTACTGTATACCTTGTACCATCTTATTGACGATGAAACACAGAAATTGCATCCAAATTTAATACAAAATCCACAATGACGACTTAAGTACAAGAGGACTGACACTCTCCCTTTGTATGATTTGAACCTCTCCTGTGTGTCCAGTTCTAGATTCCGGTGCTTCACTTCAGGTTTACTGTATCCCTTAGACCTTCTTATTGACGATGAAACACAGAAATTGCATCCGAATTTAATACAAAAGGCCGACTTAAGTACAAGAGGACAGACACTCTTACTCTCTAGGATTTGAACCTCTCCTGTGAGTCCAGTTTTAGATTCTGATGCTTCACTTCTGGTATACTGTAAACCTTGCACCTTCTTATTGACGATGAAACACAGAAATTGCATCCGAATTTAATGCAAAAGGCAAAATGCCGACTTAATTACAAGAGGACTGACACTCTCACTTTCTATGATTTGAACCTCTCCTGTGAGTCCAGTTTTACATTCCGATGCTTCACTTCACGTTTACTGTATCCATTGGACCTTCTTATTGACGATGAAATACAGAAATTGCATTCGAATTTAATACAAAAGGCACAATGCCGACTTAAGAAAAGAGGACCGACACTCTCTCTTTCTATGATTTGAACCTCTCCTGTGAATCCTGTTTTAAATTCCGATGCTTCACTTAGGGTTTACTGTATACCTTGCACCTTCTTATCGACGATGAAACACAGAAATTGCATCGGAATTAAATTCTAAAGACATAATGCCGACTTAAGTACAAGAGGACTGACACTCTAACTTTCTATGATTTGAACCTCTCCTGTGAGTCCATTTTTAGATTCCGATGCTTCACTTCCGGTTTACTGTATCCCTTGGACCTTCTAATTGACGATGAAACACAGAAATTGCATCCGAATATAATACAAAAGGCACAATGCCGACTTAAGTGCGATAGGACTGACACTCTCACTTTCTATGTTTTGAACCTCTCCTGTGAGCGCAGTTTTAGATTCCGATAGTTCACTTCAGGTATACTCTATACCTTGTACCTTCTTATTGACGATGAAACACAGAAATTGCATCCGAATTTAATACAAAAGCCACAATGCCGACATAAGTACAAGAGGACTGACACTCTCCCTTTCTATGATTTGAACCTCTCCTGTGAGTCCAGTTTTAGATTCCGGTGCTTCACTTCAGGTTTACTGTATCCCTTAGACTTTCTTATTGACGATGAAACACAGAAATTGCATCCGAATTTAATACAAAAGCCACAATGCCGACTTAAGTAAAAGAGGACTGACAATCTCTCTTTCTATGATTTGAATCTCTCCTGTGAGTCCAGTTATAGATTCTGATGCTTCACTTCAGGTTTACTGTATACCATGCACCTTCTGATTGACGATGAAAGACAGAAATTTGCATCGGAATTTAATACAAAGGCACAATGCCGACATTAGTACAAGAGGACTGACACTCTAACATTCTATGATTTGAACCTCTCCTGTGAGTCCAGTTTCAGATTCCGACGCTTCACTTCAGGTTTACTGTATCCCTTGGACCTTCATATTGACGATGAGATACAGAAATTGCATCCGAATTTAGTACAAAAGGCACAATGCCGACTTAAGTAAAAGAGGACTGACACTCTCCCTCTCTATGATTTGAACCTCTCCTGTGAGTCCAATTTTAAATTCCGATGCTTCACTTCAAGTTTACTGTATACCTTGCACCTTCTTATTGACGATGAAGCATAGAAATTGCATCGGAATTAAATTCAAAGGCACAATGCCGACTTAAGTACAAGAGGACTGACACTCTAACTCTCTATGATTTGAACTTCTCCTGTGAGTCCAGTTTTAGATTCCGATGATTCACTTCAGGTTTACTGTATACCTTGCACCTTCTTATTGACGATGAAACACAGAAATTGCATCGGATTTAAATTCAAAAGACACAATGCCGACATAAGTACAAGAGGACTGACACTCTAACTTTCTATGGTTTGAACCTCTCCTGTGAGTCCATTTTTAGATTCCGATGCTTCACTTCAGGTTTACTGTATCCCTTGGACCTTCTAATTGACGATGAAACACAGAAATTGGATCCCAATATAATACAAAAGGCACAATGCCGACTTAAGTGCAATAGGACTGACACTCTCACTTTCTATGTTTTGAACCTCTCCTGTGAGTCCAGTTTTTAGATTCCGATAGTTCACTTCTATTTTACTCTATACCTTGTACCTTCTTATTGACGATGAACAACAGAAATTGCATCCGAATTTAATACAAAAGGCACAATGCCGACTTAAGTACAAGAGGACTGACACTCTCCCTTTCTATGATTTGAACCTCTCCTGTGAGTCCAGTTCTAGATTCCGGTGCTTCACTTCAGGTTTTTCTGTATCCCTTAGACCTTCTTATTGACGATGAAACACAGAAATTCCATCCGAATTTAATACAAAAGGCCGTTGTAAGTAAAAGAGGACTGACACTCTCTCTTTCTATGATTTGAATCTCTCCTGTGAGTCCAGTTATAGATTCTGATGCTTCACTTCAGGTTTACTGTATACCTTGCACCTTCTTATTGACGATGAAACACAGATATTGCAATCGAATTTAATACAAAATCCACAATAACGACTGAAGTAGAAGAGGACTGACACTCTCCCTTTCTATGATTTGAACCTCTCCTGTGAGTCCAGTTCTAGATTCCGGTGCTTCACTTCAGGTTTACTGTATCCCTTATACCTTCTTATTGACGATGAAACACAGAAATTGCATCCGAATTTAATACAAAAGGCCGACTTAAGTAAAAGAGGACTGACCCTCCCTCTTTCTATGAATTGAATCTCTCCTGTGAGTCCAGTTTTAGATTCTGATGTTTCACTTCAGGATTACTGTATTCCTTGCACCTTCTTATTGACGATGAAACATAGTAATTGCATCGGAATTTAATACAATAGGCAAAATGCCGACTTAAGTACTAGAGGACTGACACTCTCACTTTCTATGATTTGAACCTCTCCTGTGAGTCCAGTTTTAGATTCCGATGCTTCACTTCAGGTTTACTGTATCCATTGGACCTTCTTATTGACGATGAAATACAGAAATTGCATCCGAATTTAATACAAAAGGCGCAATGCCGACTTAAGTTAAGGAGCACCGACACTCTCTCTTTCTATTAATTGAATCTCTCCTGTGAGTCCAGTTTTATATTCCGATGCTTCACTTCAGGTTTACTGTATACCTTGCACCTTCTTATTGACGATGAAACACAGAAATTGCATCAGAATTAAATTCAGAAGGCACAATGCCGACTTAAGTACAAGAGGACTGACACTCTAACTCTCTATGATTTGAACCTCTCCTATGAATCCAGTTTTGAATTCCGATGCTTCACTAAGGGTTTACTGTTTACCTTGCACCTTATTATTGACGATGAAACACAGAAATTGCATCGGAATTAAATTCAAATGACCCAATGCCGACTTAAGTACAAGAGGACTGACACTCTCACATTCTATGATTTGAACCTCTCCTGTGAGTCCAGTTTTAGGTTCCGATGCTTCACTTCAGGTTTACTGTATCCCTTGGACCTTCTAAATGACGATGAAACACAGAAATTGCATCCGAATTAAATACAAAAAGCACAATGCAGACATAAGTAAAAGAGGACTTACACTTTCACATTCTATGATTTGAACTTCTCCTGTGAGTCCAGTTTTAGGTTCCGATGCTTCACTTCAGGTTTACTGTATCCCTTGGACCTTCTTATTGACGATGAAACACAGAAGTTGCATCCGAAATAAATACAAAAGGCACAATGCCGACTTAAGTAAAAGAGGACTGTCACTCTATCTTTCTATGATTTGAACCTCTCCTGTGAGTCCAGTTTTAGATTACGATGCTTCACTTCAGGTTTACTGTATACCTGGCACCGCCTTATTGACGATGTAACACAAGAATTGCATCGGAATTAAATTCAAAAGGCACAATGCCGACTTAAGTACGAGAGGACTGACACTCTCACTTTCTGTGATTTGAACCTTACCTGTGAGTCCTGTTTTAGATTCCGATGCTTTACTTCAGGTTTCATGTATACCTTGCACCTTCTTATTGACGATGAAACACAGATATTGCATCGGAATTAAATTGAAAAAGCACAATGTCGACTTAAGTACAAGAGGACTGACACTCTAACTTTCTAGGATTTGATCCTCTCCTGTGAGTCCAGTTTTACATTCCGATGCTTAATTTCAGGTTTACTGTATCCCTTGGACCTTCTTATTGACGATGAAAGATAGAAATTTGCATCGGAATTTAATACAAAGGCACAATGCCGACATTAGTACAAGAGGACTGAAACTCTAACTTTCTATGATTTGAACCTCTCCTGTGAGTCCAGTTTCAGATTCCGATGCTTCACTTCAGGTTTACTGTATCCCTTGGACCTTCATATTGACGATGAGATACAGAAATTGCATCCGAATTTAATACAAGAGGCACAATGCCGACTTAAGTAAACGAGGACTGACACTCTCCCTCTCTATGATTTGAAACTCTCCTGTGAGTCCAGTTTGAAATTCCGATGCTTCACTTCAGGTTTACTGTATACCTTGCACGTACATATTGACGATGAAGCATAGAAATTGCATCGGAATTAAGTTCAAAGGCACAATGCCGACTTAAGTACAAGAGGACTGACACTCTAACTCTCTATGATTTGAACCTCTCCTGTGGGTCTAGTTTTAGATTCCGATGCTTCACTTCAGGTTTACTGAATCCATTGGACCTTCTTATTGACGATGAAACACAGAAATTGCATCCGAATTTAATACAAAAGGCCGACTTAAGTAAAAGAGGACTGACACACTCTCTTTCTATGATTTGAATCTCTCCTGTGAGTCCAGTTATAGATTCTGATGCTTCACTTCAGTTTTACTGTATACCTCGCACCCTCTTATTGACGCTGAAACACAGAAATTGCATCGGAATTTAATACAAAGGGCATAATGCCGACTTAAGTACAAGAGGACTGGCACTCTCACTTTCTATGATTTGAATCTCTCCTGTGAGTCCAGTTTTAGATTCCGATGCTTCACTTCAGGTTTACTGAATCCATTGGACCTTCTTATTGACGATGAAACACAGAAATTGCATCCGAATTTAATACAAAAGGCCGACATAAGTAAAAGAGGACTGACACTCTCTCTTTCTATGATTTGAATCTCTCCTGTGAGTCCAGATATAGATTCTGATGCTTCACTTCAGGTTTACTGTATACCTCGCACCTTCTTATTGACGATGAAACACAGAAATTGCATTGGAATTTAATACAAAAGGCATAATGCCGACTTAAGTACAAGAGGACTGGCACTCTCACTGTCTATGATTTGAATCTATCCTGTGAGTACAGTTTTAGATTCCGATGCTTCACTTCAGGTTTACTGTATCCATTGGACCTTCTTATTGACGATGAAATACAGAAAATGCATCCGAATTTAATACAAAAGGCACAATGCCGACTTAAGTAAAAGAGGACCGACACTCTCTCTTTCTATTATTTGAACCTCTCCTGTGAGTCCAGTTTTATATTCCGATGCTTCACTTCAGGTTTACTGTATACCTTGCACCTTGTTATTGACGATGAAACACAGAAATTGCATCGGAATTAAATTCAGAAGGCACAATGCCGACTTAAGTACAGGAGGACTGACACTCTAATTCTCTATGATTTGAAACTCTCCTGCGGATGCAGTATTAAATTCCGATGCTTCACTTCAGGTTTACTGTATACCTTGCACCTTCTTATTGACGATGAAACACAGAAACTGCATCGGAATATAATTCAAAAGACACAATGCCGACTAAAGTACAAGAGGATTGACACTCTCACATTCTATGATTTGAACCTCTCCTGTGGGTCCAGTTTTAGGGTCCGATGCTTCACTTCAGGTTTACTGTATACCTTGCACCGTCTTATTGACGATGTAACACAAGAATTGCATCGGAATTAAATTCAAAAGGCACAATGCCGACTTAAGTACAAGAGGACTGACACTCTAACTCTCTATGATTTGAACCTCTCCTGTGAGTCCAGTTTTAGATTTCGATGCTTCAGTTCAGGTTTACTGTATACCTTGCACCTTCTTATTGACGATTAAACACAGAAATTGCATCCGAATTAAATTCAAAAGGCACAATCCCGACTTAAGTACAAGAGGACTGACATTCTTACTCTCTAGGATTTGAACCTCTCCTGTGAGTCCAGTTTTAGATTCCGATGCTTCACTTCAGGTTTACTGTATACCTTGCACCTTCTTATTGACGATGAAACACAGAAATTCCATCGGAATTAAATTCAAAAGGCACAATGCCGACTTAAGGACAAGAGGACTGACACTCTCACTTTCTATGATTTGAACCTCTCCAGTGAGTCCAGTTTTAGATTCTGATAGTTGTCTTCAGGTTTATTGTATACCTTGTACCTTCTTGTTGACGACGAAACGCAGAAATTGCATCCGAATTTAATACATAATGCACAATGCCGCCTTAAGTACAAGAGGACTGTCACTCTCCCATTCTATGATTTGAACCTCTCCTGTGAGTCCAGTTCTAGATTACGATGCTTCACTTCAGGTTTACTGTATCCCTTAGACTTTCTTATTGACGATGAAGCACAGTAATTGCATCCGAATTTAATACAAAAGGCCGACTTATGTAAAAGAGGACTGACACTCTAACTATCTACGATTTGAACCTCTCCTGTGAGTCCAGTTTTGGATTCCGATGCTTCACTTCAGGTTTACTATATCCCTTGGACCTTCTTATTGACGATGAAACACAGAAATGGCATCCGAATTTAATACAAATGCACAATGCCGACTTAAGTGAAAGAGGACTTTCACTCTATCTTTCTATGATTTGAACATCTCCTGTGAGTCCAGTTTTAGATTCCGATAGTTCACTTCAGGTTTACTGTACACCTTGTACCTTGTTGTTAACGACGAAACACAGAAATTGCATCCGAATTTAATACATAAGGCACAATGCCGCCTTAAGTACAAGAGGACTGAAACTCTCACTTTCTATGATTTGAACGTCTCCTGTGAGTCCAGTTTTAGATTCCGATACTTCACTTCAGGTTTACTGTATACCTTGAACCTTCTTATTGACGATGAAACACAGAAATTGCATCCAACTTTAATGCAAAAGGCACAATGCCGACTTAAGTTCAAGAGGACTGACACTCTCCTATTCGATGATTTGATCCTCTCCTGTGAGTCCAGTTTCAGATTCCGATGCTTCACTTCATGTTTACTGTATACCTTGGACTTTCTTATTGACGATGAAACACAGAAATTTCATCCGAATTTAATACTAAAGGCACAATGCCAACTTAAGTAAAAGAGGACTGTCACTCTCTCTTTCTATGATTTGAACCTCTCCTGTGAGTCCAGTTTTAGATTCCGATGCTTCACTTCAGGTTTACTGTACCCATTGGACCTTCTTATTGACGATGAAATACAGAAATTGCATCCGAATTTAATACAAAAGCCACAATGCCGACTTAAGTAAAAGATGACCGACACTCTCTCTTTCTATTATTTGAACCTCTCCTGTGAGTCCAGTTTTATATTCCGATGCTTCACTTAAGGTTTACTGTATACCTTGCACCTTTTTATTGACGATGAAACACAGAAATTGCATCGGAATATAATTCAAAAGACACAATGCCGACTTAAGTACAAGAGGACTGACACTCTCACATTCTATGATTTGAACATCTCCTGTGAGTCCAGTTTTAGGTTCCGATGCTTCACTTCAGGTTTACTGTATCCCTTAGACCTTCTTATTGACGATGAAACACAGAAATTGCATCCGAATTTAATACAAAAGGCCGACTTAAGTAAAAGAGGACTGACCCTCTCTCTTTCTATGAATTGAATCTCTCCTGTGAGTCCAGTTTTAGATTCTGATGTTTCACTTCAGGATTACTGTATTCCTTGCACCTTCTTATTGACGATGAAACACAGAAATTGCATCGGAATTAAATTCAAATGACCCAATGCCGACTTAAGTACAAGAGGACTGACACTCTCACATTCTATGATTTGAACCTCTCCTGTGAGTCCAGTTTTAGGTTCCGATGCTTCACTTCAGGTTTACTGTATCCCTTGGACCTTTTAATTGACGATGAAACACAGAAATTGCATCCGAATTAAATACAAAAAGCACAATGCCGACATAAGTAAAAGAGGACTTACACTTTCACATTCTATGATTTGAACTTCTCCTGTGAGTCCAGTTTTAGGTTCCGATGCTTCACTTCAGGTTTACTGTATCCCTTGGACCTTCTTATTGACGATGAAACACAGAAGTTGCATCCGAATTAAATACAAAAGGCACAATGCCGACTTAAGTAAAAGAGGACTGTCACTCTATCTTTCTATGATTTGAACCTCTCCTGTGAGTCCAGTTTTAGATTCCGATGCTTCACTTCAGGTTTACTGTATACCTGGCACCGCCTTATTGACGATGTAACACAAGAATTGCATCGGAATTAAATTCAAAAGGCACAATGCCGACTTAAGTACAAGAGGACTGACACTCTCACTTTCTGTGATTTGAACCTTACCTGTGAGTCCTGTTTTAGATTCCGATGCTTCACTTCAGGTTTCATGTATACCTTGCACCTTCTTATTGACGATGAAACACAGATATTGCATCGGAATTAAATTGAAAAAGCACAATGTCGACTTAAGTACAAGAGGACAGACACTCTAACTTTCTAGGATTTGATCCTCTCCTGTGAGTCCAGTTTTACATTCCGATGCATAATTTCAGGTTTACTGTATCCCTTGGACCTTCTTATTGACGATGAAAGATAGAAATTTGCATCGGAATTTAATACAAAGGCACAATGCCGACATTAGTACAAGAGGACTGACACTCTAACTTTCTGTGATTTGAACCTCTCCTGTGAGTCCAGTTTCAGATTCCGATGCTTCACTTCAGGTTTACTGTATCCCTTGGACCTTCATATTGACGATGAGATACAGAAATTGCATCCGAATTTAATACAAGAGGCACAATGCCGACTTAAGTAAACAAGGACTGACACTCTCCCTCTCTATGATTTGAACCACTCCTGTGAGTCCAGTTTGAAATTCCGATGCTTCACTTCAGGTTTACTGTATACCTTGCACGTACATATTGACGATGAAGCATAGAAATTGCATCGGAATTAAGTTCAAAGGCACAATGCCGACTTAAGTACAAGAGGACTGACACTCTAACTCTCTATGATTTGAACCTCTCCTGTGGGTCTAGTTTTAGATTCCGATGCTTCACTTCAGTTTTACTGTATACCTCGCACCCTCTTATTGACGATGAAACACAGAAATTGCATCGGAATTTAATACAAAGGGCATAATGCCGACTTAAGTACAAGAGGACTGGCACTCTCACTTTCTATGATTTGAATCTCTCCTGTGAGTCCAGTTTTAGATTCCGATGCTTCACTTCAGGTTTACTGTATCCATTGGACCTTCTTATTGACGATGAAATACAGAAAATGCATCCGAATTTAATACAAAAGGCACAATGCCGACTTAAGTAAAAGAGGACCGACACTCTCTCTTTCTATTATTTGAACCTCTCCTGTGAGTCCAGTTTTATATTCCGATGCTTCACTTCAGGTTTACTGTATACCTTGCACCTTGTTATTGACGATGAAACACAGAAATTGCATCGGAATTAAATTCAGAAGGCACAATGCCGACTTAAGTACAGGAGGACTGACACTCTAATTCACTATGATTTGAAACTCTCCTGCGGATGCAGTATTAAATTCCGATGCTTCACTTCAGGTTTACTGTATACCTTGCACCTTCTTATTGACGATGAAACACAGAAATTGCATCGGAATTTAATACAAAGGGCATAATGCCGACTTAAGTACAAGAGGACTGGCACTCTCTCTTTCTATGATTTGAACCACACCTGTGAGTCCAGTTTTAGGTTCCGATGCTTCACTTCAGGTTTACTGTATACCTTGCACAGTCTTATTGACGATGTAACACAAGAATTGCATCGGAATTAAATTCAAAAGGCACAATGCCGACTTAAGTACAAGAGGACTGACATTCGTACTCTCTAGGATTTGAACCTCTCCTGTGAGTCCAGTTTTAGATTTCGATGCTTCAGTTCAGGTTTACTGTATACCTTGCACCTTCTTATTGACGATTAAACACAGTAATTGCATCCGAATTAAATTCAAAAGGCACAATCCCGACTTAAGTACAAGAGGACTGACATTCTTACTCTCTAGGATTTGAACCTCTCCTGTGAGTCCAGTTTTAGATTCCGATGCTTCACTTCAGGTTTACTGTATACCTTGCACCTTCTTATTGACGATGAAACACAGAAATTCCATCGGAATTAAATTCAAAAGGCACAATGCCGACTTAAGGACAAGAGGACTGACACTCTCACTTTCTATGATTTGAACCTCTCCAGTGAGTCCAGTTTTAGATTCCGATAGTTCTCTTCAGGTTTACTGTATACCTTGTACCTTCTTGTTGACGACGAAACGCAGAAATTGCATCCGAATTTAATACATAATGCACAATGCCGCCTTAAGTACAAGAGGACTGTCACTCTCCCATTCTATGATTTGAACCTCTCCTGTGAGTCCAGTTCTAGATTACGATGCTTCACTTCAGGTTTACTGTATCCCTTAGACTTTCTTATTGACGATGAAGCACAGTAATTGCATCCGAATTTAATACAAAAGGCCGACTTAAGTAAAAGAGGACTGACACTCTAACTATCTACGATTTGAACCTCTCCTGTGAGTCCAGTTTTGGATTCCGATGCTTCACTTCAGGTTTACTATATCCCTTGGACCTTCTTATTGACGATGAAACACAGAAATGGCATCCGAATTTAATACAAATGCACAATGCCTACTTAAGTGAAAGAGGACTTTCACTCTATCTTTCTACGATTTGAAGCTCTCCTGTGAGTCCAGTTTTAGATTCCGATAGTTCACATCAGGTTTACTGTATACCTTGTACCTTGTTGTTGGCGACGAAACACAGAAATTGCATCCGAATTTAATACATAAGGCACAATGCCGCCTTAAGTACAAGAGGACTGGAACTCTCACTTTCTATGATTTGAACGTCTCCTGTGAGTCCAGTTTTAGATTCCGATACTTCACTTCAGGTTTACTGTATACCTTGAACCTTCTTATTGACGATGAAACACAGAAATTGCATCCAACTTTAATGCAAAAGGCACAATGCCGACTTAAGTTCAAGAGGACTGACACTCTCCTATTCGATGATTTGATCCTCTCCTGTGAGTCCAGTTTCAGATTCCGATGCTTCACTTCAGGTTTACTGTATACCTTGGACTTTCTTATTGACGATGAAACACAGAAATTTCATCCGAATTTAATACTAAAGGCAAAATGCCAACTTAAGTAAAAGAGGACTGTCACTCTCTCTTTCTATGATTTGAACCTCTCCTGTGAGTCCAGTTTTAGATTCCGATGCTTAACTTCAGGTTTTCTGTATACCTTGCACCGTCTTATTGACGATGAAACACAGAAATTCCATCGGAATTAAATTCAAAAGGCACAATGCCGACTTAAGGACAAGAGGACTGCCACTCTCCCTTTCTATGATTTGAACCTCTCCTGTGAGTCCAGTTTTAGATTCCGATGCTTCACTTCAGGTTTACTGTATACCTTGCACCGTCTTATTGACGATGTAACACAAGAATTGCATCGGAATTAAATTCAAAAGGCACAATGCCGACTTAAGTACAAGAGGACTGACACTCTAACTCTCTATCATTTGAACCTCTCCTGTGAGTCCAGTTTTAGATTTCGATGCTTCAGTTGAGGTTTACTGTATACCTTGCACCTTCTTATTGACGATTAAACACAGAAATTGCATCCGAATTAAATTCAAAAGGCACAATCCCGACTTAAGTACAAGAGGACTGACACTCTTACTCTCTAGGATTTGAACCACTCCTGTGAGTCCAGTTTTAGATTCCGATGCTTCACTTAAGGTTTACTGTATACCTTGCACCTTTTTATTGACGATGAAACACAGAAACTGCATCGGAATTAAATTCAGAAGGCACAATGCCGACTTAAGTACAAGAGGACTGACACTCTAACTCTCTATGATTTGAACCTCTCCTGTGAATCCAGTTTTAAATTCCGATGCTTCACTTCACGTTTACTGTATACCTTGCACCTTCTTATTGACGATGAAACACAGAAATTGTATCGGAATATAATTCAAAAGACACAATGCCGACTTAAGTACAAGAGGACTGACACTCTCACATTCTATGATTTGAACCTCTCCTGTGAGTCCAGTTTTAGGTTCCGATGCTTCACTTCAGGTTTACTGTATCCCTTGGACCTTCTTATTGACGATGAAACACAGAAATTGCATCCGAATTAAGTACAAAAGGCACAATGCCGACTTAAGTAAAAGAGGACTGTCACTCTCACTTTCTATGATTTGAACCTCTCCTGTGAGTCCAGTTTTAGATTCCGATGCTTCACTTCAGGTTTACTGTATACCTTGCACCGTCTTATTGACGATGTAACACAAGAATTGCATCGGAATTAAATTCAAAAGGCTCAAAGCCGACTTAAGTACAAGAGGACTGACACTCTAACTCTCAATGATTTGAACCTCTCCTGTGAATCCAGTTTTAAATTCCGATGCCTCACTTCAGGTTTACTGTAAACCTTGCACCTTCTTATTGACGATTAAACACAGAAATTGCATCCGAATTAAATTCAAAATTCACAATGCCAACTTAAGTACAAGAGGACTGACACTCTCACTCTCTAGGATTTGAACCTCTCCTGTGAGTCCAGTTTTAGATTCCGATGCTTCACTTTAGGTTTACTGTATCCCTTGGACCTTCTAATTGACGATGAAACACAGAAATTGCAGCCGAATATAAAACAAAAGGCACAATGCCGACTTAAGTGCAATAGGACTGACACTCTAACTTTCTATGATTTGAACCTCTCCTGTGAGTCCAGTTTTAGTTGCCGATAGTTCACTTCAGGTTTACTGTATACCTTGTACCTTCTTATTGACGATGAAACACAGATATTGCAATCGAATTTACTACAAAATCCACAATAACGACTGAAGTAGAAAAGGACTGACACTCTCCCTTTCTATGATTTGAACCTCTCCTGTGTGTCCAGTTCTAGATTCCGGTGCTTCACTTCAGGTTTACTGTATCCCTCAGACCTTCTTATTGACGATGAAACACAGAAATTGCATCCGAATTTAATACAAAAGGCCGACTTAAGTAAAAGAGGACTGACCCTCTCTCTTTCTATGAATTGAATCTCTCCTGTGAGTCCAGTTTTAGATTCTGATGTTTCACTTCAGGATTACTGTATTCCTTGCACCTTCTTATTGACGATGAAATACAGAAATTGCATCGGAATTTAATACAATAGGCAAAATGCCGACTTAAGTACTAGAGGACTGACACTCTCACTTTCTATGATTTGAACCACCCCTGTGAGTCCAGTTTTAGATTCCGATGCTTCACTTCAGGTTTACTGTATCCATTGGACCTTCTTATTGACGATGAAATACAGAAATTGCATCCGAATTTAATACAAAAGGCGCAATGCCGACTTAAGTTAAGGAGCACCGACACTCTCTCTTTCTATTAATTGAATCTCTCCTGTGAGTCCAGTTTTATATTCCGATGCTTCACTTCAGGTTTACTGTATACCTTGCACCTTCTTATTGACGATGAAACACAGAAATTGCATCGGAATTAAAATCAAATGACCCAATGCCGACTTAAGTACAAGAGGACTGACACTCTCACATTCTATGATTTGAACTTCTCCTGTGAGTCCAGTTTTAGGGTCCGATGCTTCACTTCAGGTTTACTGTATCCCTTGGACCTTCGTATTGACGATGAAACACAGAAATTGCATCCGAATTAAATACAAAAAGCACAATGCCGACATAAGTAAAAGAGGACTAACACTTTCACATTCTATGATTTGAACTTCTCCTGTGAGTCCAGTTTTAGGTTCCGACGCTTCACTTCAGGTTTACTGTATCCCTTGGACCTTCTTATTGACGATGAAACACAGAAATTGCATCCGAATTAAATACAAAAGGCACAATGCCGACTTAAGTAAAAGAGGACTGTCACTCTATCTTTCTATGATTTGAACCTCTCCTGTGAGTCCAGTTTTAGATTCCGATGCTTCACTTCAGGCTTACTGTATACCTGGCAACGTCTTATTGACGATGTAACACAAGAATTGCATCGGAATTAAATTCAAAAGGCACAATGCCGACTTAAGTACAAGTGGACTGACACTCTCACTTTCTGTGATTTGAACCTTACCTGTGAGTCCTGTTTTAGATTCCGATGCTTCACTTCAGGTTTCATGTATACCTTGCACCTTCTTATTGACGATGAAACACAGATATTGCATCGGAATTAAATTGAAAAAGCACAATGTCGACTTAAGTACAAGAGGACTGACACTCTAACTTTCTAGGATTTGATCCTCTCCTGTGAGTCCAGTTTTACATTCCGATGCTTAATTTCAGGTTTACTGTATCCCTTGGACCTTCTTATTGACGATGAAAGATAGAAATTTGCATCGGAATTTAATACAAAGGCACAATGCCGACATTAGTACAAGAAAACTGACACTCTAACTTTCTATGATTTGAACCTCTCCTGTGAGTCCAGTTTCAGATTCCGATGCTTCACTTCAGGTTTACTGTATCCCATGGACCTTCATATTGACGATGAGATACAGAAATCGCATCCGAATTTAATACAAGAGGCACAATGCCGACTTAAGTAAACGAGGACTGATACTCTCCCTCTCTATGATTTGAACCTCTCCTGTGAGTCCAGTTTGAAATTCCGATGCTTCACTTCAGGTTTACTGTATACCTTGCACGTACATATTGACGATGAAGCATAGAAATTGCATCGGAATTAAGTTCAAAGGCACAATGCCGACTTAAGTACAAGAGGACTGACACTCTAACTCTCTATGATTTGAACCTCTCCTGTGGGTCCAGTTTTAGATTCCGATGCTTCACTTCAGGTTTACTGTATACCTTGCACCTTCTTATTGACGATGAAACACAGAAATTGCATCGGATTTAAATTCAAAAGGCACAATGCCGACTTAAGTACAAGAGGACTGACACTCTAACTTTCTATGATTTGAACCTCTCCTGTGAGTAAATTTTTAGAATCCGATGCTTCACTTCAGGTTTACTGTATCCGTTGGACCTTCTAGTTGACATTGAAACACAGAAATTGCATCCGAATTTAATACAAAAGGCCGACTTAAGTAAAAGAGGACTGACACACTCTCTTTCTATGATTTGAATCTCTCCTGTGAGTCCAGTTATAGATTCTGATGCTTCACTTCAGTTTTACTGTATACCTCGCACCCTCGTATTGACGATGAAACACAGAAATTGCATCGGAATTTAATACAAAGGGCATAATGCCGACTTAAGTACAAGAGGACTGGCACTCTCACTTTCTATGATTTGAATCTCTCCTGTGAGTCCAGTTTTACATTCCGATGCTTCACTTCAGGTTTACTGTATCCATTGGACCTTCTTATTGACGATGAAACACAGAAATTGCATCCGAATTTAATACAAAAGGCCGACTTAAGTAAAAGAGGACTGACACTCTCTCTTTCTATGATTTGAATCTCTCCTGTGAGTCCAGAGATAGATTCTGATGCTTCACTTCAGGTTTACTGTATACCTCGCACCTTCTTATTGACGATGAAACACAGAAATTGCATCGGAATTTAATACAAAAGGCATAATGCCGACTTAAGTACAAGAGGACTGGCACTCTAACTGTCTATGATTTGAATCTATCCTGTGAGTCCAGTTTTAGATTCCAATGCTTCACTTCAGGTTTACTGTATCCATTGGACCTTCTTATTGACGAAGAAACACAGAAATTGCATCGGAATTAAATTCAGAAGGCACAATGCCGACTTAAGTACAAGAGGACTGTCACTCTCTCTTTCTATTATTTGAACCTCTCCTGTGAGTCCAGTTTTAGATTCCGATGCTTAACTTCAGGTTTTCTGTATACCTTGCACCGTCTTATTGACGATGAAACACAAAAATTCCATCGGAATTAAATTCAAAAGGCACAATGCCGACTTAAGGACAAGAGGACTGTCACTCTCCCTTTCTATGATTTGAACCTCTCCTGTGAGTCCAGTTTTAGATTCCGATGCTTCACTTCAGGTTTACTGTATACCTTGCACCGTCTTATTCACGATGTAACACAAGAATTGCATCGGAATTAAATTCAAAAGGCACAATGCCGACTTAAGTACAAGAGGACTGACACTCTAACTCTCTATGATTTGAACCTCTCCTGTGAGTCCAGTTTTAGATTTCGATGCTTCAGTTGAGGTTTACTGTATACCTTGCACCTTCTTATTGACGATTAAACACAGAAATTGCATCCGAATTAAATTCAAAAGGCACAATCCCGACTTAAGTACAAGAGGACTGACACTCTTACTCTCTAGGATTTGAACCACACCTGTGAGTCCAGTTTTAGAATCCGATGCTTCACTTAAGGTTTACTGTGTACCTTGCACCTTTTTATTGACGATGAAACACAGAAACTGCATCGGAATTAAATTCAGAAGGCACAATGCCGACTTAAGTACAAGAGGACTGACACTCTAACTCTCTATGATTTGAACCTCTCCTGTGAATCCAGTTTTAAATTCCGATGCTTCACTTCAGGTTTACTGTATACCTTGTACCTTCTTATTGACGATGAAACACAGATATTGCAATCGAATTTACTACAAAATCCACAATAACGACTGAAGTAGAAAAGGACTGACACTCTCCCTTTCTATGATTTGAACCTCTCCTGTGTGTCCAGTCTTAGATTCTGATGTTTCACTTCAGGATTACTGTATTCCTTGCACCTTCTTATTGACGATGAAACACAGAAATTGCATCGGAATTTAATACAATAGGCAAAATGCCGACTTAAGTACTAGAGGACTGACACTCTCACTTTCTATGATTTGAACCTCTCCTGTGAGTCCAGTTTTAGATTCCGATGCTTCACTTCAGGTTTACTGTATCCATTGGACCTTCTTATTGACGATGAAATACAGAAATTGCATCCGAATTTAATACAAAAAGCACAATGCCGACATAAGTAAAAGAGGACTTACACTTTCACATTCTATGATTTGAACTTCTCCTGTGAGTCCAGTTTTAGGTTCCGATGCTTCACTTCAGGTTTACTGTTTCCCTTGGACCTTCTTATTGACGATGAAACACAGAAATTGCATCCGAATTAAATACAAAAGGCACAATGCCGACTAAAGTAAAAGAGGACTGTCACTCTATCTTTCTATGATTTGAACCTCTCCTGTGAGTCCAGTTTTAGATTCCGATGCTTCACTTCAGGTTTACTGTATACCTGGCACCGTCTTATTGACGATGTAACACAAGAATTGCACCGGAATTAAATTCAAAAGGCACAATGCCGACTTAAGTACAAGTGGACTGACACTCTCACTTTCTGTGATTTGAACCTTACCTGTGAGTCCTATTTTAGATTCCGATGCTTCACTTCAGGTTTCATGTATACCTTGCACCTTCTTATTGACGATGAAACACAGATATTGCATCGGAATTAAATTGAAAAAGCACAATGTCGACTTAAGTACAAGAGGACTGACACTCTAACTTTCTAGGATTTGATCCTCTCCTGTGAGTCCAGTTTTACATTCCGATGCTTCCCTTCAGGTTTACTGTATACCTTGCACGTACATATTGACGATGAAGCATAGAAATTGCATCGGAATTAAGTTCAAAGGCACAATGCCGACATAAGTACAAGAGGACTGACACTCTAACTCTCTATGATTTGAACCTCTCCTGTGGGTCCAGTTTTAGATTCCGATGCTTCACTTCAGGTTTACTGTATACCTCGCACCTTCTTATTGACGATGAAACACAGAAATTGCATCGGATTTAAATTCAAAAGGCTCAATGCCGACTTAAGTACAAGAGGACTGACACTCCAACTTTCTATGATTTGAACCTCTCCTGTGAGTAAATTTTTAGAATCCGATGCTTCACTTCAGGTTTACTGTATCCCTTGGACCTTCTAGTTGACATTGAAACACAGAAATTGCATCCGAATTTAATACAAAAGGCCGACTTAAGTAAAAGAGGACTGACACACTCTCTTTCTATGATTTGAATCTCTCCTGTGAGTCCAGATATAGATTCTGATGCTTCACTTCAGGTTTTCTGTATACCTCGCACCTTCTTATTGACGATGAAACACAGAAATTGCATCGGAATTTAATACAAAAGGCATAATGCCGACTTAAGTACAAGAGGACTGGCACTCTCACTGTCTATGATTTGAATGTATCCTGTGAGTCCAGTTTTAGATTCCGATGCTTCACTTCAGGTTTACTGTATCCATTGGACCTTCTTATTGACGATGAAACACAGAAATTGCATCGGAATTAAATTCAGAAGGCACAATGCCGACTTAAGTACAAGAGGACTGACACTCTAATTCTCTATGATTTGAACCTCTCCTGTGGATGCAGTATTAAATTCCGATGCTTCACTTCAGGTTTACTGTATACCTTGCACCTTCTTATTGACGATGAAACACAGAAACTGCATCGGAATATAATTCAAAAGACACAATGCCGACTTAAGTACAAGAGGACTGACACTCTCACATTCTATGATTTGAACCTCTCCTGTGAGTCCAGTTTTAGGTTCCGATGCTTCACTTCAGGTTTACTGTATACCTTGCACCGTCTTATTGACGATGTAACACAAGAATTGCATCGGAATTAAATTCAAAAGGCACAATGCCGACTTAAGTACAAGAGGACTGACACTCTAACTCCCTATGATTTGAACCTCTCCTGTGAGTCCAGTTTTAGATTTCGATGCTTCAGTTCAGGTTTACTGTATACCTTGCACCTTCTTATTGACGATTAAACACAGACATTGCATCCGAATTAAATTCAAAAGGCACAATCCCGACTTAAGTACAAGAGGACTGACATTCTTACTCTCTAGGATTTGAACCTCTCCTGTGAGTCCAGTTTTAGATTCCGATGCTTCACTTCAGGTTTACTGTATACCTTGCACCTTCTTATTGACGATGAAACACAGAAATTCCATCGGAATTAAATTCAAAAGGCACAATGCCGACTTAAGGACAAGAGGACTGACACTCTCACTTTCTATGATTTGAACCTCTCCAGTGAGTCCAGTTTTAGATTCCGATAGTTCACTTCAGGTTTACTGTATACCTTGTACCTTCTTGTTGACGACGAAACGCAGAAATTGCATCCGAATTTAATACATAATGCACAATGCCGCCTTAAGTACAAGAGGACTGTCACTCTCCCATTCTATGATTTGAACCTCTCCTGTGAGTCCAGTTCTAGATTACGATGCTTCACTTCAGGTTTACTGTATCCCTAAGACTTTCTTATTGACGATGAAGCACAGTAATTGCATCCGAATTTAATACAAACGGCCGACTTAAGTAAAAGAGGACTGACACTCTAACTATCTACGATTTGAACCTCTCCTGTGAGTCCAGTTTTGGATTCCGATGCTTCACTTCAGGTTTACTATATCCCTTGGACCTTCTTATTGACGATGAAACACAGAAATGGCATCCGAATTTAATACAAATGCACAATGCCGACTTAAGTAAAAGAGGACATTCACTCTCTCTTTCTATGATTTGAACCTCTCCTGTGAGTCCAGTTTTAGATTCCGATAGTTCACTTCAGGTTTACTGTATACCTTGTACCTTGTTGTTGACGACGAAACACAGAAATTGCATCCGAATTTAATACATAAGGCACAATGCCGCCTTAAGTACAAGAGGACTGAAACTCTCACTTTCTATGATTTGAACGTCTCCTGTGAGTCCAGTTTTAGATTCCGATACTTCACTTCAGGTTTACTGTATACCTTGAACCTTCCTATTGACGATGAAACACAGAAATTGCATCCGACTTTAATGCAAGAGGCACAATGCCGACTTAAGTTCAAGAGGACTGACACTCTCCTATTCGATGATTTGATCCTCTCCTGTGAGTCCAGTTTCAGATTCCGATGCTTCACTTCAGGTTTACTGTATACCTTGGACTTTCTTATTGACGATGAAACACAGAAATTTCATCCGAATTTAAAACTAAAGGCACAATGGCAACTTAAGTAAAAGAGGACTGTCACTCTCTCTTTCTATGATTTGAACCTCTCCTGTGAGTCCAGTTTTAGAATCCGATGCTTAACTTCAGGTTTTCTGTATACCTTGCACCGTCTTATTGACGATGAAACACAGAAATTCCATCGGAATTAAATTAAAGAGGCACAATGCCGACTTAAGGACAAGAGGACTGTCACTCTCCCTTTCTATGATTTGAACCTCTCCTGTGAGTTTAGTTTTAGACTCCGATGCTTCACTTCAGGTTTACTGTATACCTTGCACCGTCTTATTGACGTTGTAACACAAGAATTGCATCGGAATTAAATTCAAAAGGCACAATGCCGACTTAAGTACAAGAGGACTGACACTCTAACTCTCTATGATTTGAACCTCTCCTGTGAGTCCAGTTTTAGATTTCGATGCTTCAGTTCAGGTTTACTGTATACCTTGCACCTTCTTATTGACGATTAAACACAGAAATTGCATCCGAATTAAATTCAAAAGGCACAATCCCGACTTAAGTAAAAGAGGACTGACACTCTTACTCTCTAGGATTTGAACCTCTCCTGTGAGTCCTGTTTTAGATTCCGATGCTTCACTTAAGGTTTACTGTATACCTTGCACCTTTTTATTGACGATGAAACACAGAAACTGCATCGGAATTAAATTCAGAAGGCACAATGCCGACTTAAGTACAAGAGGACTGACACTCTAACTCTGTATGATTTGAACCTCTCCTGTGAATCCAGTTTTAAATTCCGATGCTTCACTTCATGTTTACTGTATACCTTGCACCTTCTTATTGACGATGAAACACAGAAATTGCATCGGAATATAATTCATAAGACACAATGCCGACTTAAGTACAAGAGGACTGACACTCTCACTTTCTATGATTTGAACCTCTCCTGTGAGTCCAGTTTTAGATTCCGATGCTTCACTTCAGGTTTACTGTATACCTTGCACCGTCTTATTGACGATGTAACACAAGAATTGCATCGGAATTAAATTCAAAAGGCTCAAAGCTGACTTAAGTACAAGAGGACTGACACTCTAACTCTCAATGATTTGAACCTCTCCTGTGAATCCAGTTTTAAATTCCGATGCTTCACTTCAGGTTTACTGTAAACCTTGCACCTTCTTATTGACGATTAAACACAGAAATTGCATCCGAATTAAATTCAAAATTCACAATGCCGACTTAAGTACAAGAGGACTGACACTCTCACTCTCTAGGATTTGAACCTCTCCTGTGAGTCCAGTTTTAGATTCCGATGCTTCACTTTAGGTTTACTGTATCCCTTGGACCTTCTAATTGACGATGAAACACAGAAATTGCAGCCGAATATAAAACAAAAGGCCGACCTAAGTAAAAGAGGACTGACCCTCTCTCTTTCTATGAATTGAATCTCTCCTGTGAGTAAAGTTTTAGATTCTGATGTTTCACTTCAGGATTACTGTATTCCTTGCACCTTCTTATTGACGATGAAACACAGAAATTGCATCGTAATTTAATACAATAGGCAAAATGCCGACTTAAGTACTAGAGGACTGACACTCTCACTTTCTGTGATTTGAACCTTACCTGTGAGTCCTGTTTTAGATTCCGATGCTTCACTTCAGGTTTCATGTATACCTTGCACCTTCTTATTGACGATGAAACACAGATATTGCATCGGAATTAAATTGAAAAAGCACAATGTCGACTTAAGTACAAGAGGACTGACACTCTAACTTACTAGGATTTGATCCTCTCCTGTGAGTCCAGTTTTACATTCCGATGCTTAATATCAGGTTTACTGTATCCCTTGGACCTTCTTATTGACGATGAAACACAGAAATTGCATCGGAATTTAATACAATAGGCAAAATGCCGACTTAAGTACTAGAGGACTGACACTCCCACTTTCTATGATTTGAACCTCTCCTGTGAGTCCAGTTTTAGGTTCCGATGCTTCACTTCAGGTTTACTGTATACCTTGCTCCTTCTTATTGACGATGAAACACAGAAATTGCATCGGATTTAAATTCAAAAGGCACAATGCCGACTTAAGTACAAGAGGACTGACACTCTAACTTTCTATGATTTGAACCTCTCCTGCGAGTAAATTTTTAGAATCCGATGCTTCACTTCAGGCTTACTGTATCCCTTGGACATTCTAATTGACATTGAAACACAGAAATTGCATCCGAATTTAATACAAAAGGCCGACATAAGTAAAAGAGGACTGACACACTCTCTTTCTATGATTTGAATCTCTCCTGTGAGTCCAGTTATAGATTCTGATGCTTCACTTCAATTTTACTGTATACCTCGCACCCTCTTATTGACGATGAAACACAGAAATTGCATCGGAATTTAATACAAAGGGCAAATGCCGACTTAAGTACAAGAGGACTGGCACTCTCACTTTCTATGATTTGAATCTCTCCTGTGAGTCCAGTTTTAGATTCCGATGCTTCACTTCAGGTTTACTGTACCCATTGGACCTTCTTATTGACGATGAAACACAGAAATTGCATCCGAATTTAATACAAAAGGCCGACTTAAGTAAAAGGGGACTAACACTCTCTCTTTCTATGATTTGAATCTCTCCTGTGAGTCCAGATATAGATTCTGATGCTTCACTTCAGGTTTACTGTATACATCGCACCTTCTTATTGACGATGAAACACAGACATTGCATCGGAATTTAATACAAAAGGCATAATGCCGACTTAAGTACAAGAGGACTGGCACTCTCACTGTCTATGATTTGAATCTATCCTGTGAGTCCAGTTTTAGATTCCGATGCTTCACTTCAGGTTTACTGTATCCATTGGTCCTTCTTATTGACGATGAAATACAGAAAATGGATCCGAATTTAATACAAAAGGAACAATGCCGACTTAAGTAAAAGAGGACCGACACTCTCTCTTTCTAGTATTTGAACCTCTCCTGTGAGTCCAGTTTTATATTCCGATGCTTCACTTCAGGTTTACTGTATACCTTGCACCTTGTTATTGACGATGAAACACAGAAATTGCATCGGAATTAAATTTAGAAGGCACAATGCCGACTTAAGTACAAGAGGACTGACACTCTAATTCTCTATGATTTGAACCTCTCCTGTGGATGCAGTATTAAATTCCGATGCTTCACTTCAGGTTTACTGTATACCTTGCACCTTCTTATTGACGATTAAACACAGAAATTGCATCCGAATTAAATTCAAAAGGCACAATCCCGACTTAAGTACAAGAGGACTGACATTCTTACTCTCTAGGATTTGAACCTCTCCTGTGAGTCCAGTTTTAGATTCCGATGCTTCACTTCAGGTTTACTGTATACCTTGCACCTTCTTATTGACGATGAAACACAGAAACTGCATCGGAATATAATTCAAAAGACACAATGCCGACTTAAGTACAAGAGGACTGACACTGTCACATTCAATGATTTGAACCTCTCCAGTGAGTCCAGTTTTAGATTCCGATAGTTCACTTCAGGTTTACTGTATACCTAGTACCTTCTTGTTGACGACGAAACGCAGAAATTGCATCCGAATTTAATACATAAGGCACAATGCCGCCTTAAGTACAAGAGGACTGTCACTCTCCCATTCTATGATTTGAACCTCTCCTGTGAGTCCAGTTCTAGATTACGATGCTTCACTTCAGGTTTACTGTATCCGTTAGACTTTCTTATTGACGATGAAGCACAGTAATTGCATCCGAATTTAATACAAAAGGCCGACTTAAGTAAAAGAGGACTGACACTCTAACTATCTACGATTTGAACCCCTCCTGTGAGTCCAGTTTTGGATTCCGATGCTTCACTTCAGGTTTACTATATCCCTTGGATCTTCTTATTGACGATGAAACACAGAAATTGCATCCGAATTTAATACAAATGCACAATGCCGACTTAAGTAAAAGAGGACTTCCACTCTCTCTTTCTATGATTTGAACCTCTCCTGTGAGTCCAGTTTTAGATTCCGATAGTTCACTTCAGGTTTACTGTATACCTTGTACCTTGTTGTTGACTACGAAACACAGCAATTGCATCCGAATTTAATACATAAGGCACAATGCCGCCTTAAGTACAAGAGGACTGAAACTCTCACTTTCTATGATTTGAACGTCTCCTGTGAGTCCAGTTTTAGATTCCGATACTTCACTTCAGGTTTACTGTATACCTTGAACCTTGTTATTGACGATGAAACACAGTAATTGCATCCGACTTTAATGCAAAAGGCACAATGCCGACTTAAGTTCAAGAGGACTGACACTCTCATATTCGATGATTTGATCCTCTCCTGTGAGTCCAGTTTCAGATTCCGATGCTTCACTTCAGGTTTACTGTATCCCTTGGACCTTCTAATTGACATTGAAACACAGAAATTGCATCCGAATTTAATACAAAAGGCCGACTTAAGTAAAAGAGGACTGACACACTCTCTTTCTATGATTTGAATCTCTCCTGTGAGTCCAGTTATAGATTCTAATGCTTCACTTCAGTTTTACTGTATACCTCGCACCCTCTTATTGACGATGAAACACAGAAATTGCATCGGAATTTAATACAAAGTGCATAATGCCGACTTAAGTACAAGAGGACTGGCACTCTCACTTTCTATGATTTGAATCTCTCCTGTGAGTCCAGTTTTAGATTCCGATGCTTCACTTCAGGTTTACTGTATCCATTGGACCTTCTTATTGACGATGAAACACAGAAATTGCATCCGAATTTAATACAAAAGGCCGACTTAAGTAAAAGAGGACTGACACTCTCTCTTTCTATGATTTGAATCTCTCCTGTGAGTCCAGATATAGATTCTGATGCTTCACTTCAGGTTTACTGCATACCTCGCACCTTCTTATTGACGATGAAACACAGAAATTGCATCGGAATTTAATGCAAAAGGCATAATGCCGACTTAAGTACAAGAGGACTGGCACTCTCACTGTCTATGATTTGAATCTATAGTGAGAGTCCAGTTTTAGATTCCGATGCTTCACTTCCGGTTTACTGAATCCATTGGACCTTCTTATTGACGATGAAATACAGAAAATGCATACGAATTTAATACAAAAGGCACAATGCCGACTTAAGTAAAAGAGAACCGACACTCTCTCTTTCTAGTATTTGAACCTCTCCTGTGAGTCCAGTTTTTGATTCCGATGCTTCACTTCAGGTTTACTGTATACCTTGCACCTTGTTATTGACGATGAAACACAGAAATTGCATCGGAATTAAATTCAGAAGGCACAATGCCGACTTAAGTACAAGAGGACTGACACTCTAGTTCTCTATGATTTGAACCTCTCCTGTGGATGCAGTATTAAATTCCGATGCTTCACTTCAGGTTTACTGTATACCTTGCACCTTCTTATTGACGATGAAACACAGAAATTGCATCCGACTTTAATGCAAAAGGCACAATGCCGACTTAAGTTCAAGAGGACTGACACTCTCATATTCCATGATTTGATCCTCTCCTGTGAGTCCAGTTTCAGATTCCGATGCTTCACTTCAGGTTTACTGTATCCCTTGGACCTTCTTATTGACGATGAAACACAGAAATTGCATCCGAATTTAATACAAAAGGCCGACTTAAGTAAAAGAGGACTGACACTCTCTCTTTCTATGATTTGAATCTCTCCTGTGAGTCCAGATATAGATTCTGATGCTTCACTTCAGGTTTACTGCATACCTCGCACCTTCTTATTGACGATGAAACACAGAAATTGCATCGGAATTTAATGCAAAAGGCATAATGCCGACTTAAGTACAAGAGGACTGGCACTCTCACTGTCTATGATTTGAATCTATAGTGTGAGTCCAGTTTTAGATTCCGATGCTTCACTTCAGGTTTACTGTATCCATTGGACCTTCTTATTGACGATGAAATACAGAAAATGCATCCGAATTTAATACAAAAGGCACAATGCCGACTTAAGTAAAAGAGGACCGACACTCTCTCTTTCTAGTATTTGAACCTCTCCTGTGAGTCCAGTTTTTGATTCTGATGCTTCACTTCAGGTTTACTGTATACCTTGCACCTTGTTATTGACGATGAAACACAGAAATTGCATCGGAATTAAATTCAGAAGGCACAATGCCGACTTAAGTACAAGAGGACTGACACTCTAATTCTCTATGATTTGAACCTCTCCTGTGGATGCAGTATTAAATTCCGATGCTTCACTTCAGGTTTACTGTATACCTTGCACCTTCTTATTGACGATGAAACACAGAAACTGCATCGGAATATAATTCAAAAGACACAATGCCGACTTAAGTACAAGAGGACTGACACTGTCACATTCAATGATTTGAACCTCTCCTGTGAGTCCAGTTTTAGGTTCCGATGCTTCACTTCAGGTTTACTGTATACCTTGCACCGTCTTATTGACGATGTAACACAAGAATTGCATCAGAATTAAATTCAAAAGGCACAATGCCGACTTAAGTACAAGAGGACTGACACTCTAACTCTCTATGATTTGAACCTCTCCTGTGAGTCCAGTTTTAGATTTCGATGCTTCAGTTCAGGTTTACTGTATACCTTGCACCTTCTTATTGACGATTAAACACAGAACTGCATCCGAATTAAATTCAAAAGGCACAATCCCGACTTAAGTACAAGAGGACTGACATTCTTACTCTCTACGATTTGGACCTCTCCTGTGAGTCCAGTTTTGGATTCCGATGCTTCACTTCAGGTTTACTATATCCCTTGGACCTTCTTATTGACGATGAAACACAGAAATTGCATCCGAATTGAATACAAATGCACAATGCCGACTTAAGTAAAAGAGGACTTTCACTCTCTCTTTCTATGATTTGAACCTCTCCTGTGAGTCCAGTTTTAGATTCCGATAGTTCACTTCAGGTTTACTGTATACCTTGTACCTTGTTGTTGACGACGAAACACAGAAATTGCATCCGAATTTAATACATAAGGCACAATGCCGCCTTAAGTACAAGAGGACTGAAACTCTCACTTTCTATGATTTGAACGTCTCCTGTGAGTCCAGTTTTAGATTCCGATACTTCACTTTAGGTTTACTGTATACCTTGAACCTTCTTATTGACGATCAATCACAGAAATTGCATCCAACTTTAATGCAAAAGGCACAATGCCGACTTAAGTTCAAGAGGACTGACACTCTCCTATTCGATGATTTGATCCTCTCCTGTGAGTCCAGTTTCAGATTCCGATGCTTCACTTCAGGTTTACTGTATACCTTGGACCTTCATATTGACGATGAAACACAGAAATTTCATCCGAATTTAATACTAAAGGCACAATGCCAACTTAAGTAAATGAGGACTGTCACTCTCTCTTTCTATGATTTGAACCTCTCCTGTGAGTCCAGTTTTAGATTCCGATGCTTAACTTCAGGTTTTCTGTATACCTTGCACCGACTTATTGACGATGTAACACAAGAATAGCATCTCGAATTAAATTCAAAAGGCACAATGCTGACTTAAGTACAAGAGGACTGACACTCTAACTCTCTATGATTTGAACCTCTCCTGTGAGTCCAGTTTTGGATTCCGATGCTTCACTTCAGGTTTACTGTATCCTTTAAACCTTCTGATTGACGATGAAACACAGAAATTGCTTCCGAATTTAATACAAAAGGCACAATGCCGACTTAAGTACAAGAGGACTGACACTCTAACTTTCTATGATTTGAACCTCTCCTGTGAGTCTAGTTTTAGATTCCGATGCTTCAATTCAGGTTTATGGATCCCTTGGACCTCCTCATTGCCGATGAAATACAGAAATTGCATCCGAATTTAATACAAAAGGCACAATGCCGACTTAAGTAAAAGAGGACTGACACTCTCCCTCTCTATGATTTGAACCTCTCCTGTGAGTCCAGTTTTAGATTCCGTTGCTTCACTTCAGGTTTACTGTATACCTTGCACCTTCTTATTGACGATTAAACACAGAACTGCATCCGAATTAAATTCAAAAGGCACAATCCCGACTTAAGTACAAGAGGACTGACATTCTTACTCTCTACGATTTGGACCTCTCCTGTGAGTCCAGTTTTGGATTCCGATGCTTCACTTCAGGTTTACTATATCCCTTGGACCTTCTTATTGACGATGAAACACAGAAATTGCATCCGAATTGAATACAAATGCACAATGCCGACTTAAGTAAAAGAGGACTTTCACTCTCTCTTTCTATGATTTGAACCTCTCCTGTGAGTCCAGTTTTAGATTCCGATAGTTCACTTCAGGTTTACTGTATACCTTGTACCTTGTTGTTGACGACGAAACACAGAAATTGCATCCGAATTTAATACATAAGGCACAATGCCGCCTTAAGTACAAGAGGACTGAAACTCTCACTTTCTATGATTTGAACGTCTCCTGTGAGTCCAGTTTTAGATTCCGATACTTCACTTTAGGTTTACTGTATACCTTGAACCTTCTTATTGACGATCAATCACAGAAATTGCATCCAACTTTAATGCAAAAGGCACAATGCCGACTTAAGTTCAAGAGGACTGACACTCTCCTATTCGATGATTTGATCCTCTCCTGTGAGTCCAGTTTCAGATTCCGATGCTTCACTTCAGGTTTACTGTATACCTTGGACCTTCATATTGACGATGAAACACAGAAATTTCATCCGAATTTAATACTAAAGGCACAATGCCAACTTAAGTAAATGAGGACTGTCACTCTCTCTTTCTATGATTTGAACCTCTCCTGTGAGTCCAGTTTTAGATTCCGATGCTTAACTTCAGGTTTTCTGTATACCTTGCACCGACTTATTGACGATGTAACACAAGAATAGCATCTCGAATTAAATTCAAAAGGCACAATGCTGACTTAAGTACAAGAGGACTGACACTCTAACTCTCTATGATTTGAACCTCTCCTGTGAGTCCAGTTTTGGATTCCGATGCTTCACTTCAGGTTTACTGTATCCTTTAAACCTTCTGATTGACGATGAAACACAGAAATTGCTTCCGAATTTAATACAAAAGGCACAATGCCGACTTAAGTACAAGAGGACTGACACTCTAACTTTCTATGATTTGAACCTCTCCTGTGAGTCTAGTTTTAGATTCCGATGCTTCAATTCAGGTTTATGGATCCCTTGGACCTCCTCATTGCCGATGAAATACAGAAATTGCATCCGAATTTAATACAAAAGGCACAATGCCGACTTAAGTAAAAGAGGACTGACACTCTCCCTCTCTATGATTTGAACCTCTCCTGTGAGTCCAGTTTTAGATTCCGTTGCTTCACTTCAGGTTTACTGTATACCTTGCACCTTCTTATTGACGATGAAACATAGAAATTGCATCGGAATTAAATTCAAAAGGCACAATGCCGACTTAAGTACTAGAGGACTGACACTCTCCTATTCGATGATTTGATCCTCTCCTGTGAGTCCAGTTTCAGATTCCGATGCTTCACTTCAGGTTTACTGTATACCTAGGACCTTCTTATTTACGATGAAACACAGAAATTTCATCCGAATTTAATACTAAAGGCACAATGCCAACTTAAGTAAAAGAGGACTGTCACTCTCTCTTTCTATGATTTGAACCTCTCCTGTGAGTCCAGTTTTAGATTCCGATGCTTAATTTCAGGTTTTCTGTATACCTTCCACCGTCTTATTGACGATGTAACACAAGAATAGCATCGGAATTAAATTCAAAAGGCACAATGCTGACTTAAGTACAAATGGACTGACACTCTAACTCTCTATGATTTGAACCTCTCCTGTGAGTCCAGTTTTGGATTCTGATGCTTCACTTCAGGTTTACTGTATCCCTTAAACGTTCTTATTGACGATGAAACACAGAAATTGCATCCGAATTTAACACAAAAGGCACAATGCCGACTTAAGTACAATAGGACTGACACTCTCACTTCCTATGATTTGAACCCCTACTGTGAGTCCAGTTTTAGATTCCAATGTTTCACTTCAAGTTTACTGTATACCTGGCAACTTGTTATTGACGATGAAACACAGAGATAGCATCCGAATTTAGTACAAAAACCACAATGCCAACTTAAGTACAAGAGGACTGTCATTCTCTGTTTCTATGATTTGAACCTCTTCTGTGAGTCCAGTTTTGGATTCTGATGCTTCACTTCAGGTTTACTGTATCCCTTAAACGTTCTTATTGACGAAGGAACACAGACATTGCATCCGAATTTAATACAAATGCACAATGCCAACTTAAGTAAAAGAGGACTTTCACTCTCTCTTTCTATGATTTTAACCGCTCCTGTGAGTCCAGTTTTAGATTCCGATGCTTCACTTCAGGTTTACTGTATCCCTTGGACCTTCTTATTGACGATGAAACACAGACATTGCATCCGAATTTAATACAAATGCACAATGCCAACTTAAGTAAAAGAGGACTTTCACTCTCTCTTTCTATGATTTGAACCTCTCCTGTGAGTCCAGTTTTAGTTTCCGATGCTTCATTTCAGGTTTACTGTATACCTTGCACCTTCTTATTGACGATGAAACCAGAAATAGCATCGGAACTTAATACAAAATGCACAATGCCGACTTAAGAACAAGAGGACTGACACTCTCCCTTTCTATGATTTGAAATTCTCCTGTGAGTCCAGTTTTAGATTCCAATGCTTCACTTCAGGTTTACGGTATACCTTGCACCTTCTTATTGACGATGAAACTGAGATATTGCATCGGAATTAAATTGAAAAGGCACAATGTCGACTTAAGTACAAGAAGACTGACACTCTAACTTTCAAAGATTTGATCCTCTCCTGTGAGTCCAGTTTTAGATTCCGATGCTTCACTTCAGGTATACTGTATCCATTGGACCTTCTTATTGACGATGAAACACAGAAATTGCATCCGAATTTAATACAAAAGGCACAATGCCGACTTAAGTAAAAGAGTACTGACACTCTCCCATTCTATGATTTGAACTTCTCTTGTGAGTCCAGTTTTAGTTTCCGATGCGTCACTTCAGGTTTACCGTATACCTTGCACCTTCTTATTGACGATGAAAGACAGAAATGTGCATCGGAATTTAATGCAAAGGCACATTGCCGACATTAGTACAAGAGGACTGACACTCTAACTTTCTATGATTTGAACCTCTCCTGTGAGTCTAGTTTTAGATTCCGATGCTTCACTTCAGGTTTACTGGATCCCTTGGACCACCTTATTGACGATGAAATACAGAAATTGCATCCAAATTTAATACAAATGCACAATGCCGACTTAAGTAAGAGAGGACTTTCACTCTCCCTTTCTATAATTTGAACCTCTCCTGTGAGTCCAGTTTTAGATTCCGATAGTTCACTTCATGTTTACTGTATACCTTGTACCTTGTTGTTGACGACGAAACACAGAAATTGCATCCGAATTTAATACATAAGGCACAATGCCGCCTTAAGTACAAGAGGCCTGAAATTCTCACTTTCTATGATTTGAACGTCTCCTGTGAGTCCAGTTTTAGATTCCGATACTTCACTTCAGGTTTACTGTATACCTTGAACCTTCTTATTGACGATGAAACACAGAAATTGCATCCGACTTTAATGCAAAAGGCACAATGCCGGCTTAAGTACAAGAGGACTGACACTCTCCTATTCGATGATTTGATCCTCTCCTGTGAGTTCAGTTTCAGATTCCGATGCTTCACTTCAGGTTTACTGTATACCTTGGACCTTCTTATTGACGATGAAACACAGAAATTTCATCCGAATTTAATACTAAAGGCACAATACCGACTTAAGTAAAAGAGAACTGTCACTCTCTCTTTCTATGATTTGAACCTCTCCTGTGAGTCCAGTTTTAGATTCCGATGCTTAACTTAAGGTTTTCTGTATACCTTGCACCGTCTTATTGACGATGTAACACAAGAATAGCGTCGGAATTAAATTCAAAAGGCACAATGCTGACTTAAGTACAAGAGGACTGACACACTAACTCTCTATGATTTGAACTCTCCTGTGAGTCCAGTTTTGGATTCCGATGCTTCACTACATGTTTACTGTATCCCTTAAACTTTCTTATTGACGATGAAACACAGAAATTGCATCCGAATTTAACACAAAAGGCACAATGCCAACTTAAGTACAAGAGGACTGTCACTCTCTGTTTCTGTGATTTGAACCTCTCCTGTGAGTCCAGTTTTAGTTTCCGATGCTTCACTTCAGGTTTACTATATCCCTTGGACCTTCTTATTGACGATGAAACACAGAAATTGCATCCGAATTTAATACAAATGCACAATGCCGATTTAAGTAAAAGAGGACTTTCACTCTCTCTTTCTATTATTTGAACCTCTCCTGTGAGTTCAGTTTTAGATTCCGATGCTTCACTTCAGGTTTACTGTATCCCTTGGACCTTCTTATTGACGATGAAACACAGAAATTGCATCCGAATTTAATACAAATGCACAATGCCGACTTAAGTAAATGAGGACTTTCACTCTCTCTTTCTATGATTTGAACCTCTCCTGTGAGTCCAGTTTTAGATTCCGATGCTTCATTTCAGGTTTACTGTATACCTCGCACCTTCTTATTGACCAGAGATAGCATCGGAATATAATACAAAATGCACAATTCCGACATAAGAACAAGAGGACTGACACTCTCACTTTCTATGATTTGAACCTCTCCTGTGAGTCCAGTTTTAGATTCCAATGCTTCACTTCAGGTTTACTGTATACCTTGCACCTTCAAATTGACGATGAAACTGAGATATTGCATCGGAATGAAATTAAAAAGGCACAATGTCGACTTAAGTACAAGAGGACTGACACTCTAACTTTCAAAGATTTGATCCTCTCCTGTGAGTCCAGTTTTAGATTCCGATGCTTCACTTCAGGTATACTGTATCCCTTGGACCTTCTTATTGACGATGAAACACAGAAATTGTATCCGAATTTAATACGAAAGGCTCAATGCCGACTTAAGTAAAAGAGGACTGACACTCTCCCATTCTATGATTTGAACTTCTCCTGTGAGTCCAGTTTTGGATTCCGATGCTTCACTTCAGGTTTACTGTATCCCTTAAACCTTCTGATTGACGATGAAGCACAGAAATTGCTTCCGAATTTAACACAAAAGGCACAATGCCGACTTAAGTACAAGAGGACTGACACTCTCACTTTCTATGATTTGAACCTCTACTGTGAGTCCAGTTTTAGATTCCAATGTTTCACTTCAAGTTTACTGTATACCTTGCAACTTCTTATCGACGATGAAACACAGAAATTGCATCCGAATTTAATACAAAAGGCACAATGCCAACTTAAGTACAAGAGGACTGTCACTCTCTGTTTCTATGATTTGAACCTCTCCTGTGAGTCCAGTTTTAGATTCCGATGCTTCACTTCAGGTTTACTATATCCCTTGGACCTTCTTATAGACGATGAAACACAGAAATTGCATCCGAATTTAATACAAATTCACAATGCCGACTTAAGTAAAAGAGGACTGTCACTCTCTCTTTCTATGATTTGAACCTCTCCTGTGAGTCCAGTTTTAGATTCCGATGCTTAACTTCAGGTTTTCTGTATACCTTGCACCGTCTTGTTGACGATGTAACACAAGAATAGCATCGGAATTAAATTCAAAAGGCACAATGCTGACTTAAGTACAAGGGGACTGACACTCTAACTCTCTATGATTTGAACCTCTCCTGTGAGTCCAGTTTTGGATTCCGATGGTTCACTTCAGGTTTACTGTATCCCTTAAACGTTCTTATTGACGATGAAACACAGAAATTGCATCCGAATTTAACACAAAAGGCACAATGCCGACTTAAGCACAAGAGGACTGACACTCTCACTTCCTATGATTTGAACCCCTACTGTAAGTCCAGTTTTAGATTCCAATGTTTCACTTCAAGTTTACTGTATACCTTGCAACTTCTTATTGACGATGAAACACAGAAATTGCATCCGAATTTAATACAAAAGGCACAATGCCAACTTAAGTAAAAGAGGACTTCCACTCTCTCTTTCTATGTTTTGAACCTCTCCAGTGAGTAAAGTTTTAGATTCCGATGCTTCATTTCAGGTTTACTGTATACCTTACACCTTCTTTTTGACGATTAAACCAGAAATTGCGTCGGAATTAAATTCAAAACGCACAATGCCGACCTAAGTACAAGGGGACTGACACACTCCTATTCGATGATTTGATCCTCTCCTGTGAGTCCAGTTTCAGATTGAGATGCTTCACTTCAGGTTTACTGTATACCTTGGACCTTCTTATTGACGATGAAACACAGAAATTTCATCCGAATTTAATACTAAAGGCACAATGCCAACTTATGTAAAAGAGGACTGTCACTCTCTCTTTCTATGATTTGAACCTCTCCTGTGAGTGCAGTTTTAGATTCCGATGCTTAGCTTCAGGTTTTCTGTATACCTTGCACCGTCTTATTGACGATGTAACACAAGAATAGCATCGGAATTTAATTCAAAAGGCACAATGCTGACTTAAGTACAAGAGGACTGACACTCTAAATCTCTATGATTTGAACCTCTCCTGTGAGTCCAGTTTTGGATTCCGATGCTTCACTTCAGGTTTACTGTATCCCTTAAACCTTCTTATTGACGATGAAACACAGAAATTGCATCCGAATTTAACACAAAAGGCACAATGCCGACATAAGTACAAGAGGACTGACACTCTCACTTTCTATGATTTGAACCTCTACTGTGAGTCCAGTTTTAGATTCCAATGTTTCACTTCAAGTTTACTGTATACCTTGCAACATCTTATTGACGATGAACACAGAAATAGCATCCGAATTTAATACAAAAACCACAATGCCAACCTAAGTACAAGAGGACTGTCACTCTCTGTTTCTATGATTTGAACCTCTCCTGTGAGTCCAGTTTTAGATTCCGATGCTTAACTTCAGGTTTTCTGTATCCCTTGGACCTCCTTATTGACGATGAAACACAGAAATAGCATCCGAATTTAATGCAAAAATCACAATGCCGACTTAAGTACAAGAGGACTGAAACTCTAACTTTTTATGATTTGAAACTCTGCTGTGAGTCCAGTATTAGTTTCCGATGCTTAACTTCAGGTTTACTGTATCCCTTGGACCTTCTTAATGACGATGAAACACAGATATTGCATTTGAATTTAATGAAAAAGCACAATGGCGACTTAAGTACAAGAGGACTGATACTCTAACTCTCTATGATTTGAACCCCTACTGTGAGTCCAGTTTTAGATTCCGATGCGTAACTTCAGGTTTACTGTATCCCTTGGACCTTCTAATTGACGGTGAAACACGGAAATTGCATCCGAATTTAATAAAAAAGGCACAATGCCGACTTAAGTACAAGGGGACTGATACTCTAACTTTCTATGATTTGAACCCTTCCTGTGAGTCCAGTTTTAGTTTCCGATGCTTCACTTCAGGTTTACTGTATCCCTTGGACCATCTTATTGACGATGAAACACAGAAATTGCATCCGAATTTAATAAAAAAGGCACAATGCCGACCTAAGTACAAGAGGCTTGCCACTCTAACTTTCTATGATTAGAAACTCTCCTGTAAGTCCAGTTTTAGACTCCGATGCTTCACTTCAGGTTTACTGTATCCCTTGGACCTTCTTATTGACGATGAAACACGGAAAATGCATCCGAATTTATTACAAAAGGCACAATGCCGGCTTAAGTAAAAGAGGACTGACACTCTTTCCTTCTATGATTTGAATCTCTCCTGTGAATCCAGTTTTAGATTCCGATGCTTCACTTCAGGTTTACTGTATCCCTTGGACCTTCTCATTGATGATGATGCACAGAAATTGCATCCGAATTTAATACAAAAGGCACATTGCCGACTTATGTACCAGAATACTGACACTCTAACTTTCTGTGATTTGAACCTCTCCCGTGAGTCCAGTTTTAGTTTCCGATGCTTCACTTCAGGTTTACTGTATCCCTTGTGCCTTCTTACTGACGATGAAACACAGAAATTGCATCCGAATTTAATAAAAAGGAACAATGCCGACTTCAGTACAAGAGGACTGATACTTTAACTTTCTATGATTTGAACCCCTCCTGTGAGTCCAGTTTTAGATTCCGATGCTTAACTTCAGGTTTTCTGTATCCCTTGGACCGCCTTATTGACGATGAAACACAGAAATAGCATCTGAATGTAATACAAAAATCACAATGCCGACTTAAGTACAAAAGGACTGAAACTCTAACTTTTTATGATTTGAACCTCTGCTGTGAGTCCAGTTTTAGTTTCCGATGCTTAACTTCAGGTTTACTGTATCCCTTGGACCTTCTTAATGACGATGACACACAGACATTGCATCCGAATTTAATGAAAAAGGCACAATGCCGACTTAAGTACAAGAGGACTGATACTCTAACTTTCTATGATTTGAACCCCTCCTGTGGGTCCAGTTTTAGATTCCGATGCTTAACTTCAGGTTTACTGTATCCCTTGGACCTTCTTATTGACGATGAAACACGAAAATTGCATCCGAATGTAATACAAAAGGCACAATGCCGGCTTAAGTAAAAGAAGACTGACACTCTTTCTTCTCTATGATTTGAACCTCTCCTGTGAATCCAGTTTTAGATTCCGATGCTTCACTTCAGGTTTACTGTATCCCTTGGACCTTCTCATTGATGATGAAGCACAGAAATTGCATCCGAATTTAATACAAAAGGCACAATGCCGACTTATGTACAAGAATACTGACACTCTAACTTTCTATGCTTTGAACCCCTCCTGTGAGTCCAGTTTTAGATTCCGATGCTTAACTTCAGGTTTTCTGTATCCCTTGGACCGCCTTATTGACGATGAAACACAGAAATAGCATCCGAATTTAATACAAAAATCACAATGCCGACTTAAGTACAAGAGGACTTAAACTCTAACTTTTTATGATTTGAACCTCTGCTGTGAGTCCAGAATTAGTTTCCGATGCTTCACTTCAGGTTTACTGTATCCCTTGGACCTTCTTAATGACGATGAAACACAGAAATTGCATTTGAATTTAATGAAAAAGGCACAATGCCGACTTAAGTACAAGAGGACTGATACTCTAACTTTCTATGATTTGAACCCCTACTGTGAGACCAGTTTTAGATTCCGATACTTAACTTCAGGTTTACTGTATCCCTTGGACCTTCTAATTGACGGTGAAACACAGAAATTGCATCCGAATTTAATAAAAAAGCACAATGCCGACATAAGTACAAGAGGACTGATACTCTAACTTTCCATGATTTGAACCCCTCCTGTGAGTCCAGTTTTAGTTTCCGATGCTTCACTTCAGGTTTACTGTATCCCTTGGACCCTCTTATTGACGATGAAACACGGAATATGCATCCGAATTTATTACTGAAGGCACAATGCCGGCTTAAGTAAAAGAGGACTGACACTCTTTCTTTCTATGATTTGAATCTCTCCTGTGAATCCAGTTTTAGATTCCGATGCTTCACTTCAGGTTTACTGTATGCCTTGGACCTTCTCATTGATGATGAAGCACAGAAATTGCATCCGAATTTAATACAAAAGGCACATTGCCGACTTATGTACAAGATTACTGACACTCTAACTTTCTGTGATTTGAACCTCTCCTGTGAGTCCAGTTTTAGTTTCCGATGCTTCACTTCAGGTTTACTGTATCCCTTGTACCTTCTTACTGACGATGAAACACAGAAATTGCATCCGAATTTAATAAAAAAGGCACAATGCCGACTTCAGTACAAGAGGACTGATACTCTAACTTTCTATGATTTGATCCCCTCCTGTGAGTCCAGATTTAGATTCCGATGCTTAACTTCAGGTTTTCTGTATCCCTTGGACCTCCTTATTGACGATGAAACACAGAAATAGCATCCGAATGTAATACAAAAATCACAATGCCGACTTAAGTACAAGAGGACTGAAACTCTAACTTTTTATGATTTGAACCTCTGCTGTGAGTCCAGTTTTAGTTTCCGATGCTTAACTTCTGGTTTACTGTATCCCTTGGACCATCTTAATGACGATAAAACACAGATATTGCATCCGTATTTAATGAAAAAGGCACAATGCCGACTTAAGTACAAGAGGACTGATACTCTAACTTTCTATGATTTGAACCCCTCCTGTGAGTCCAGTTTAAGATTCCGATGCATAACTTCAGGTTTACTGTATCCCTTGGACCTTCTAATTGACGATGAAACACAGAAATTGCATCCGAATTTAATAAAAAAGGCACAATGCCGACTTAAGTACCAGAGGACTGATACTCTAACTTTCTATGATTTGAACCTCTCCTGTAACTCCAGTTTTAGACTCCGATGCTTCACTTCAGGTTTACTGTATCCCTTGGACCTTCTTATTGACAATGAAACACGGAAATTGCATCCGAATTTAATACAAAAGGCACAATGCCGACTTAAGTACAAGAGGACTGATACTCTAACGTTCTATGATTTGAACTCTCCTGTGAGTCCAGTTTTAGATTCCGATGCTTAACTTCAGGTTTTCTGTATCCCTTGGACCTCCTTATTGACGATGAAACACAGAAATAGCGTCCGAATTTAATACAAAAATCACAATGCCGACTTAAGTACAAGAGGACTTAAACTCTAACTTTTTATGATTTGAACCTCTGCTGTGAGTCCAGAATTAGTTTCCGATGCTTCACTTCAGGTTTACTGTATCCCTTGGACCTTCTTATAGACGATGAAACACAGAAATTGCATTTGAATTTAATGAAAAAGGCACAATGCCGACTTAAGTACAAGAGGACTGATACTCTAACTTTCTATGATTTGAACCCCTACTGTGAGACCAGTTTTAGATTCCGATACTTAACTTCAGGTTTACTGTATCCCTTGGACCTTCTAATTGACGGTGAATCACAGAAATTGCATCCGAATTTAATAAAAAAGGCACAATGCCGACTTAAGTACAAGAGGACTGATACTCTAACTTTCCATGATTTGAACCCCTCCTGTGAGTCCAGTTTTAGTTTCCGATGCTTCACTTCAGGTTTACTGTATCCCTTGGACCCTCTTATTGACGATGAAACACGGAAAATGCATCCGAATTTATTACAAAAGGCACAATGCCGTCTTAAGTAAAAGAGGACTGACACTCTTTCTTTTTATGATTTGAATCTCTCCTGTGAATCCAGTTTTAGATTCCGATGCTTCACTTCAGGTTTACTGTATGCCTTGGACCTTCTCATTGATGATGAAGCACAGAAATTGCATCCGAATTTAATACAAAAGGCACATTGCCGACTTATGTACAAGAATACTGACACTCTAACTTTCTGTGATTTGAACCTCTCCTGTGAGTCCAGTTTTAGTTTCCGATGCTTCACTTCAGGTTTACTGTATCCCTTGTACCTTCTTACTGACGATGAAACACAGAAATTGCATCCGAATTTAATAAAAAAGGCACAATGCCGACTTCAGTACAAGAGGACTGATACTCTAACTTTCTATGATTTGATCCCCTCCTGTGAGTCCAGATTTAGATTCCGATGCTTAACTTCAGGTTTTCTGTATCCCTTGGACCTCCTTATTGACGATGAAACACAGAAATAGCATCCGAATGTAATACAAAAATCACAATGCCGACTTAAGTACAAGAGGACTGAAACTCTAACATTTATGATTTGAACCTCTGCTGTGAGTCCAGTTTTAGTTTCCGATGCTTAACTTCAGGTTTACTGTATCCCTTGTACCTTCTTACTGACGATGAAACACAGAAATTGCATCCGAATTTAATAAAAAAGGCACAATGCCGACTTCAGTACAAGAGGACTGATACTCTAACTTTCTATGATTTGAACCCCTCCTGTGAGTCCAGTTTAAGATTCCGATGCTTAACTTCAGGTTTACTGTATCCCTTGGACCTTCTAATTGACGATGAAACACAGAAATTGCATCCGAATTTAATAAAAAAGGCACAATGCCGACTTAAGTACCAGAGGACTGATACTCTAACTTCCTATGACTTGAACCCCTCCTGTGAGTCCAGTTTTAGTTTCCGATGCTTTACTTCAGGTTTACTGTATCCCTTGGACCCTCTTACTGACGATGAAACACAGAAATTGCATCCGAATTTAATAAAAAAGGCACAATGCCGACCTAAGGGCAAGAGGCCTGCCACTCTAACTTTCTATGATTTGAACCTCTCCTGTAACTCCAGTTTCAGACTCCGATGCTTCACTTCAGGTTTACTGTATCCCTTGGACCTTCTTTTTGACAATGAAACACGGAAATTGCATCCGAATTTAATACAAAAGGCACAATGACGGCTTAAGTAAAAGAGGACTGACACTCTTTCTTTCTATGATTTGAACCTTTCCTGTGAATCCAGTTTTGGATTCCCATGCTTCACTTCAGGTTTACTGTATCCCTTGGACCTTCTCATTGATGATGAAGCACAGAAATTGCATCCGAATTTAATACACAAGGCACAATGCCGACTTATGTAAAAGAATATTGACACTCTAAGTTTCTGTGATTTGAACCTCTTCTGTGAGTCCAGTTTTAGTTTCCGATGCTTCACTTCAGGTTTACTGTATACCTTGGACCTTCTTATTGGCGATGAAACACAGAAATTGCATCCGAATTTAATACAAAAGGCACAATGCCGACTTAAGTACAAGAGGACTGTAACTCTAACTTTCTATGATTTGAACCCCTCCTGCGAGTCCAGTTTTAGATTCCGATGCTTAACTTCAGGTTTACTGTATCCCATGAACCTTCTTATTGACGATGAAACACAGAAATTGCATCCGAATTTAATACAAAAGGCACAATGCCGACTTAAGTACAAGAGGATTGATACTCTAACTTTCTATGAGTCGAACCCCTCCTGTGAGTCCAGTTTTAGATTCCGATGCACAACTTCTGGTTTACTGTATCCCTTGGACCTTCTTAATGACGATGAAACACAGATATTGCATTTGAATTTAATGAAAAAGCACAATGGCGACTTAAGTACAAGAGGACTGATACTCTAACTCTCTATGATTTGAACCCCTACTGTGAGTCCAGTTTTAGATTCGATGCGTAACTTCAGGTTTACTGTATCCCTTGGACCTTCTAATTGACGGTGAAACACAGAAATTGCATACGAATCTAATAAAAAGGGCACAATGCCGACTTAAGTACAAGGGGACTGATACTCTAACTTTCTATGATTTGAACCCTTCCTGTGAGTCCAGTTTTAGTTTCCGATGCTTCACTTCAGGTTTACTGTATCCCTTGGACCCTCTTATTGACGATGAAACACAGAAATTGCATCCGAATTTAATAAAAAAGGCACAATGCCGACCTAAGTACAAGAGGCTTGCCACTCTAACTTTCTATGATTTGAACCTCTCCTGTAAGTCCAGTTTTAGACTCCGATGCTTCACTTCAGGTTTACTGTATCCCTTGGACCTTCTTATTGACGATGAAACACGGAAATTGCATCCGAATTTAATACAAAAGGCACAATGCCGGCATAAGTAAAAGAGGACTGACACTCTTTCCTTCTATGATTTGAATCTCTCCTGTGAATCCAGTTTTAGATTCCGATGCTTCACTTCAGGTTTACTGTATCCCTTGGACCTTCTCATTGATGATGAAGCACAGAAATTGCATCCGAATTTAATACAAAAGGCACATTGCCGACTTATGTACCAGAATACTGACACTCTAACTTTCTGTGATTTGAACCTCTCCCGTGAGTCCAGTTTTAGTTTCCGATGCTTCACTTCAGGTTTACTGTATCCCTTGTGCCTTCTTACTGACGATGAAACACAGAAATTGCATCCGAATTTAATAAAAAAGGAACAATGCCGACTTCAGTACAAGAGGACTGACACTCTAACTTTCTATGATTTGAACCCCTCCTGTGAGTCCAGTTTTAGATTCCGATGCTTAACTTCAGGTTTTCTGTATCCCTTGGACCGCCTTATTGACGATGAAACACAGATATAGCATCTGAATGTAATACAAAAATCACAATGCCGACTTAAGCACAAAAGGACTGAAACTGTAACCTTTTGTGATTTGAACCACTGTTGTGAGTCCAGTTTTAGTTTCCGATGCTTAACTTCAGGTTTACTGTATCCCTTGGACCTTCTTAATGACGATGACACACAGACATTGCATCCGAATTTAATGAAAAAAGCACAATGCCGACTTAAGTACAAGAGGACTGATACTCTAACTTTGTATGATTTGAACCCCTCCTGTGGGTCCAGTTTTAGATTCCGATGCTTAACTTCAGGTTTACTGTATCCCTTGGACCTTCTTATTGACGATGAAACACGGAAATTGCATCCGAATGTAATACAAAAGGCACAATGCCGGCTTAAGTAAAAGAGGACTGATACTCTTTCGTTCTATGATTTGACCCTCTCCTGTGAATCCAGTTTTAGATTCCGATGCTTCACTTCAGGTTTACTGTATCCCTTGGACTTTCTCATTGATGATGAAGCACAGAAATAGCATCCGAAATTAATACAAAAGGCACAATGCCGACTTATGTACAAGAATACTGACACTCTAACTTTCTGTGATTTGAACCACTCCTGTGAGTCCAGTTTTAGTTTCCGATGCTTAACTTCAGGTTTACTGTATCCCTTGTACCTTCTTACTGACGATAAAACACAGAAATTGCATCCGAATTTGATAAAAAAGGCACAATGCCGACTTCAGTACAAGAGGACTGATACTCTAACTTTCTATGGTTTGAACCCCTCCTGTTAGTCCAGTTTTAGATTCCGATGCTTAACTTCAGGTTTTCTGTATCCCTTGGACCTCCTTATTGACGATGAAACACAGAAATAGCATCCGAATTTAATACAAAAATCACAATGCCGACTTAAGTACAAGAGGACTGAAACTCTAACTTTTTATGATATGAACCTCTGCTGTGAGTCCAGTATTGGTTTCCGATGCTTCACTTCAGGTTTACTGTATCCCTTGGACCTTCTTAATGACGATGAAACACAGAAATTGCATCTGAATTTAATGAAAAAGGCACAATGCCGACTTAAGTACAAGAGGACTGATACTCTAACTTTCAATGATTTGAACCCCTACTGTGAGACCAGTTTTAGATTCCGATGCTTAACTTCAGGTTTACTGTATCCCTTGGACCTTCTAATTGACGGTGAAACACAGAAATTGCATCCGAATTTAATAAAAAAGGCACAATGCCGACTTAAGTACAAGAGGACTGATACTCTAACTTTCTATGATTTGAACCCCTCCTGTGAGTCCAGTTTTAGTTTCCGATGCTTCACTTCAGGTTTACTGTATCCCTTGGACCCTCTTACTGACGATGAAACACAGAAATTGCATCCGAATTTAATAAAAAAGGCACAATGCCGACTTAAGTACAAAGGCCTGCCACTCTAACTTTCTATGATTTGAACCTCTCCTGTAAGTCCAGTTTTAGACTCCGATGCTTCGCTTCAGGTTTACTGTATCCCTTGGACCTTCTTATTGACGATGAAACACGGAAATTGCATCCGAATGTAATACAAAAGGCACAATGCCGGCTTAAGTAAAAGAGGACTGACACTCTTTCTTCTCTATGATTTGAACCTCTCCTGTGAATCCAGTTTTAGATTCCGATGCTTCACTTCAGGTTTACTGTATCCCTTGGAACTTCTCATTGATGATGAAGCACAGAAATTGCATCCGAATTTAATACAAAAGGCACAATGCCGACTTATGTACAAGAATACTGACACTCTAACTTTCTGTGATTTGAAACTCTCCTGTGAGTCCAGTTTTAGTTTCCAATGCTTCACTTCAGGTTTACTGTATCCCTTGTACCTTCTTACTGACGATGAAACACAGAAATTGCATCCGAATTTAATAAAAATGCACAATGCCGACTTCAGTACAAGAGGACTGATACTCTAACTTTCTATGACTTGAACCCCTCCTGTGAGTCCAGTTTTAGATTCCGATGCTTAACTTCAGGTTTTCTGTATCCCTTGGACCTCCTTATTGACGATGAAACACAGAAATAGCATCCGAATTTAATACAAAAATCACAATGCCGACTTAAGTACAAGAGGACTTAAACTCTAACTTTTTTGATTTGAACCTCTGCTGTGAGTCCAGAATCAGTTTCCGATGCTTCACTTCAGGTTTACTGTATCCCTTGGACCTTCTTAATGACGATGAAACACAGAAATTGCATTTGAATTTAATGAAAAAGGCACAATGCCGACTTAAGTACAAGAGGACTGATACTCTAACTTTCTATGATTTGAACCCCTACTGTGAGACCAGTTTTAGATTCCGATACTTAACTTCAGATTTACTGTATCCCTTGGACCTTCTAATTGACGGTGAAACACAGAAATTGCATCCGAATTTAATAAAAAAGGCACAATGCCGACATAAGTACAAGAGGACTGATACTCTAACTTTCCATGATTTGAACCCCTCCTGTGAGTCCAGTTTTAGTTTCCGATGCTTCACTTCAGGTTTACTGTATCCCTTGTACCTTCTTACTGACGATGAAACACAGAAATTGCATCCGAATTTAATAAAAAAGGCACAATGCCGACTTCAGTACAAGAGGACTGATACTCTAACTTTCTATGATTTGATCCCCTCCTGTGAGTCCAGATTTAGATTCCGATGCTTAACTTCAGGTTTTCTGTATCCCTTGGACCTCCTTATTGACGATGAAACACAGAAATAGCATCCGAATGTAATACAAAAATCACAATGCCGACTTAAGTACAAGAGGACTTAAACTCTAACTTTTTATGATTTGAACCTCTGCTGTGAGTCCAGTTTTAGTTTCCGATGCTTAACTTCTGGTTTACTGTATCCCTTGGACCATCTTAATGACGATGAAACACAGATATTGCATCCGTATTTAATGAAAAAGGCACAATGCCGACTTAAGTACAAGAGGACTGATACTTTAACTTTCTATGATTTGAACCCCTCCTGTGAGTCCAGTTTAAGATTCCGATGCATAACTTCAGGTTTACTGTATCCCTTGGACCTTCTAATTGACGATGAAACACAGAAATTGCATCCGAATTTAATAAAAAAGGCACAATGCCGACTTAAGTACCAGAGGACTGATACTCTAACTTTCTATGATTTGAACCTCTCCTGTAACTCCAGTTTTAGACTCCGATGCTTCACTTCAGGTTTACTGTATCCCTTGGACCTTCTTATTGACAATGAAACACGGAAATTGCATCCGAATTTAATACAAAAGGCACAATGCCGACTTAAGTACAAGAGGACTGATACTCTAACGTTCTATGATTTGAACGCTCCTGTGAGTCCAGTTTTAGTTTCCAATGCTTCACTTCAGGTTTACTGTATCCCTTATACCTTCTTACTGACGATGAAACACAGAAATTGCATCCGAATTTAATAAAAATGCACAATGCCGACTTCAGTACAAGAGGACTGATACTCTAACATTCTATGATTTGAACCCCTCCTGTGAGTCCAGTTTTAGATTCCGATGCTTAACTTCAGGTTTTCTGTATCCCTTGGACCTCCTTATTGACGATGAAACACAGAAATAGCATCCGAATTTAATACAAAAATCACAATGCCGACTTAAGTACAAGAGGACTTAAACTCTAACTTTTTATGATTTGAACCTCTGCTGTGAGTCCAGAATTAGTTTCCGATGCTTCACTTCAGGTTTAATGTATCCCTTGGACCTTCTTAATGACGATGAAACACAGAAATTGCATTTGAATTTAATGAAAAAGGCACAATGCCGACTTAAGTACAAGAGGACTGATACTCTAACTTTCTATGATTTGAACCCCTACTGTGAGACCAGTTTTAGATTCCGATACTTAACTTCAGGTTTACTGTATCCCTTGGACCTTCTAATTGACGGTGAAACACAGAAATTGCATCCGAATTTAATAAAAAAGGCACAATGCCGGCTTAAGTAAAAGAGGACTGACACTCTTTCTTTCTATGATTTGAATCTCTCCTGTGAATCCAGTTTTAGATTCCGATGCTTCACTTCAGGTTTAGTGTATGCCTTGGACCTTCTCATTGATGATGAAGCACAGAAATTGCATCCGAATTTAATACAAAAGGCACATTGCCGACTGATGTACAAGAATACTGACACTCTAACTTTCTGTGATTTGAACGTCTCCTGTGTGTCCAGTTTTAGTTTCCGATGCTTCACTTCAGGTTTACTGTATCCCTTGTACCTTCTTACTGACGATGAAACACAGAAATTGCATCCGAATTTAATAAAAAAGGCACAATGCCGACTTCAGTACAAGAGGACTGATACTCTAACTTTCTATGATTTGATCCCCTCCTGTGAGTCCAGATTTAGATTCCGATGCTTAACTTCAGGTTTTCTGTATCCCTTGGACCTCCTTATTGACGATGAAACACAGAAATAGCATCCGAATGTAATACAAAAATCACAATGCCGACTTAAGTACAAGAGGACTGAAACTCTAACTTTTTATGATTTGAACCTCTGCTGTGAGTCCAGTTTTAGTTTCCGATGCTTAACTTCTGGTTTACTGTATCCCTTGGACCATCTTAATGACGATGAAACACAGATATTGCATCCGTATTTAATGAAAAAGGCACAATGCCGACTTAAGTACAAGAGGACTGATACTCTAACTTTCTATGATTTGAACCCCTCCTGTGAGTCCAGTTTAAGATTCCGATGCATAACTTCAGGTTTACTGTATCCCTTAGACCTTCTAATTGGCGATGAAACACAGAAATTGCATCCGAATTTAATAAAAAAGGCACAATGCCGACTTAAGTACCAGAGGACTGATACTCTAACTTTCTATGATTTGAACCTCTCCTGCAACTCCAGTTTTAGACTCCGATGCTTCACTTCAGGTTTACTGTATCCCTTGGACCTTCTTATTGACAATGAAACACGGAAATTGCATCCGAATTTAATACAAAAGGCACAATGCCGACTTAAGTACAAGAGGACTGATACTCTAACGTTCTATGATTTGAACCTCTCCTGTGAGTCCAGTTTTAGTTTCCGATGCTTCCTTCAGGTATAATGTATCCCTTGGACCTTCTTATTGACGATGAAACACAGAAATTACATCCGAATATAATACAAAAGGCACAATGCCGACTTAAGTACAAGAGGACTGATACTCTAAGTTTCTATGATTTGAACCCCTCCTGTGAGTCCAGTTTTAGATTCCGATGGTTAACTTCTGGTTTACTGTATCCCTTGGACCTTCTTATTGACGATGAAACACAGAAATTGCATCCGAATTTAATACAAATGGCACAATGCCGACTTAAGTACAAGAGGACTGAAACTCTAACTTTTAATGATGTGAACCTCTGCTGAGAGTCCAGTTTCAGTTTCTGATGCTTCGCTTCAGGTTTACTGTATCCCTTGGACATTCTTATTGACGATGAAACGCAGAAATAGCATCCGAATTTAATACAAAAGGAACAATGCCGACTTAAGTACGAGAGGACTGAAACTCTAACTTTCTATGATTTGAACCTCTGCTGTGAGTCCTGCTTTAGTTTCCGATGCTTCACTTCAGGTTTACTGTATCCCTTGGACCTTCTTATTGACGATGAAACACAGATATTGCATCCGAATTTAATACAAAAGGCACAATGCCGACTTAAGTACAAGAGGACTGAAACTCTAACTTTCTATGATTTAAACCTCTCCTGTGAGTCCAGTTTTAGATTCCGATGCTTCACATCAAGCTTACTGTATACCTTCGACCTTCTTATTGACAATGAAGCACAGAAATTGCCGCCGAATCTAATACAAAAGGCACAATGACGACTAAAGTACAAGAGGACTGATACTCTAACTTTCTGTGATTTGAACCTCTGCTGTGAGTCCAGTTTTAGTTTCAGATGCTTCACTTTAGGTTTACTGTATCACTTGGACCTTCTTATTGACGATGAAACACAGAAATTGCATCCGAATTTAATAAAAAATGCACAATGCCGACTTAAGAACAAGAGGACTGATACTCTAACCTTCTATGATGTGAACCCTTCCTGTTAGTGCAGTTTTAGATTCCCATGCTTAGCGTCAGGTTTACTGTATCCCTTGAACCTTCTTATTGACGATGAAACACAGAAATTGCATCCGAATTTAATACAAAAGGCACAATGCCGACTAAAGTACAAGAGGACTGATACTCTTACTTTCTATGATTTGAACCCCTCCTGTGAGTCCAGTTTTAGTTTCCGATGCTTCACTTCAGGTTTACTGTATCCCTTGGACCTTCTTATTGACGATGAAACACAGAAATTGCATCCGAATTTAATAAAAAAGGCACAATGCCCACTTAAGTACAAGAGGACTGATACTCTATCTTTCTATGATTTGAACCCTTCCTGCGAGTCCAGTTTAAGTTTCCGATGCTTCACTTCAGGTTTACTGTATCCCTTGGACCTTCTTATTGACGATGAAACACAGAAATTGCATCCGAATCTAATAAAAAAGGCACAATGCCGACTTAAGTACAAGAGGACTGATACTCTAAGTTTCTATGATTTGAACCCATCCTGAGAGTCCTGTTTTAGATTCCAATGCTTAACTTCTGATTTACTGTATCCCTTGGACCTTCTTATTGATGATGAAACACAGAAATTGCATCCGAATTTAACACGAAAGGCACAATGATGTCTTAAGTACAAGAGGACTGATCCTCTAACATTCTATGATTTGAACCTCTCCTGTGAGTCCAGTTTTAGATTCCGATGCTTCACTTCGGGTTTACTGTATCCCTTGGACTCTCTTATTGACGATGAAACACAGAAATTGCATCCGAATTTATTACAAAAGGCACAATGCCGAATTAAGTACAAGAGGACTGAAACTCTAAATTTCTATGATTTGAACCTCTGTTGTGAGTCCAGTTTTAGTTTCCGATGCTTCACTTCAGGTTTACTGTATCCCTTGGACCTTCTTATTGATGATGAAACACAGAAATTGCATCCGAATTTAATACAAAAGGCACAATGCCGAATTACGTACAAGAGGACTGAAACTCTAACGTTCTATGATTTGAGCCTCTGCTGTGAGTCCAGTTTTAGTTTTCCAATGCTTAACTTCAGGTTTACTGTATCCCTTGGACCTTCTTATTGACGATGAAACACAGAAATTGCATCCGACTTTAATACAAAAGGCACAATGCCGACTTAAGTACAAGGCGACTGATACTCTAAATTTCTATGATTTGAACCTCTCCTGTGAGTCCAGCTTTAGATTCTGATGCTTCAGTTCAGGTTTACTGTATCCCTTGGACCTTCTTATTTACGATGAAACACAGAGATTGCATCCGAATTTAATAAGAAAGGCACAAAGCCGACTTAAGTACAAGAGGACTGATACTCTAACTTTCTATGATTTGAACCCCTCCTGTGAGTCCAGTTTTTGTTTCCGATGCTTCACTTCAGGTTTACTGTATCCCTTGGACCTTCTTATTGACGATGAAACACAGAAATTGCATCCGAATTTAATAAAGAGGCACAATGCCGACTTAAGTACAAGGGGACCGATACTCTAACATTCTATGTTTTTGAACCCCTCCTGTGTGTCCAGTACTAGATTCCGATGCTTAACTTCAGGTTTACTGTATCCCTTGGACCTTCTTATTGACTATGAAACACAGAAATTGCATCCGAATTTAATAAAAAGGCACAATGCCGACTTAAGTACAAGGCGACAGATACTCTAACTTTCTATGATTTGAACCTCTCCTGTGAGTCCAGTTTTAGATTCTGATGCTTCACTTCAGGTTTACTGTATCCCTTGGACACGCTTATTGACGATGAAACTCAGAAATTGCATCCGAATTTAATAAAAAAGGCACAATGCCAACTTAAGTACAAGAGGACTGATACTCTAACTTTCTATGATTTGAACCCCTCCTGTGAGTCCCGTTTTGGATTACGATGCTTAACTTCAGGTTTACTGTATATCTGGGACCTTCTTATTGCCTATGAAACACAGAAATTGCATCCGAATTTAATACAAAAGGCACAATGCCAACTTAAGTACAAGAAGACTGATACTCTAACTTTCTATGATTTGAACCTGTGCTGTGAGTGAAGTTTTAGTTTCCGATGCTTCACTTCAGGTTTTCTGTCACCTTTGGACCTTCGTATTGACTATGAAACACAGAAATTGCATCCGAATTTAATACAAAAGGCACAATGCCGACTTAAGTACAAGAGGACTGAAACTCTAACTTTCTATGATTTGAACCTCTGCTGTGAGTCCGGCTTTAGTTTCCGATGCTTCACTTCAGGTTTACCGTATCCCTTGGACCTTCTTATTGACGATGAAACACAGAAATTGCATCCGAATTTAATACAAAAGGCACAATGCCGACCTAAGTACAAGGGGACTGATACTCTAACTCTCTGTGATTTGAACCTCTGCTGTGAGTCCAGTTTTAGTTTTAGAGGCTTCACTTCAGGTTTACTGTATCACTTGGACCTTCTTATTGACGATGAAACACAGAAATTGCATCCGAATTTAATAAAAAAGGCACAATGCCTACTTAAGTACAAGAGGACTGATACTCTAACTTTCTATGATTTGAACCCTTCCTGTGAGTGCAGTTTTAGATTCCGATGCTTAACGTCAGGTTTACTGTATCCCTTGGACCTTCGTATTGACGATGAAACACAGAAATTGCATCTGAATTTAATACAAATGGCACAATGCCGACTTAAGTACAAGAGGACTGAAACTCTAACTTTCTATGATGTGAACCTCTGCTGTGAGTCCAGTTTTAGTTTCTGATGCTTCACTTCAGGTTTACTGTATCCCTTGGACCTTCTTATTGACGATGAAACACAGAAATAGCATCCAAATTTAATACAAAAGGCACAATGCCGACTTAAGTACAAGAGGACTGAAACTCTAACTTTCTATGATTTGAACCTCTGCTGTGAGTCCGGCTTTAGTTTCCGATGCTTCACTTCAGGTTTACCGTATCCCTTGGACCTTCTTATTGACGATGAAACACAGAAATTGCATCAGAATTTAATACAAAAGGCACAATGCCGACTTAAGTACAAGAGGACTGAAACTCTAACTTTCTATGATTTAAACCTCTCCTGTGAGTCCAGTTTTAGATTCCGATGCTTCACATCAAGCTTACTGTATACCTTCGACCTTCTTATTGACAATGAAGCACAGAAATTGCCACCGAATCTAATACAAAAGGCACAATGACGACTAAAGTACAAGAGGACTGATACTCTAACTTTCTGTGATTTGAACCTCTGCTGTGAGTCCAGTTTTAGTTTCGGATGCTTCCCTTTAGGTTTACTGTATCACTTGGACCTTCTTATTGACGATGAAACACAGAAATTGCATCCGAATGTCATAAAAAATGCACGATGCCGACTTAAGTACAAGAGGACAGATACTCTAACTTTCTATGATTTGAACCCTTCCTGTGAGTCCAGTTTAAGTTTCCGATGCTTCACTTCAGGTTTACTGTATCCCTTGAACCTTCTTATTGACGATGAAACACAGAAATTGCATCCGAATTTAATACAAAAGGCACAATGCCGACTTAAGTACAAGAGGACTGATACTCTAACTTTCTATGATGTGAACCTCTGCTGTGAGTCCAGTTTTAGTTTCCGATGCTTCACTTCAGAATTACTGTATCCCTTGGACCTTCTTATTGACGATGAAACACAGAAATTGCATCCGAATTTAATACAAAAGGCACAATGCCGAATTACGAACAAGAGGACTGAAACTCTAACTTTCTATGATTTGAGCCTCTGCTGTGAGTCCAGTTTTAGTTTTCCAATGCTTAACTTCAGGTTTACTTTATCCCTTGGACCTTAATATTGACGATGAAACACAGAAATTGCATCCGAATTTAATAAAAAAGGCACAATGCCGACTTCAGTACAAGAGGACTGATACTCTAACTTTCTATGATTTGATCCCCTCCTGTGGGTCCAGATTTAGATTCCGATGCTTAACTTCAGGTTTTCTGTATCCCTTGGACCTCCTTATTGACGATGAAACACAGAAATAGCATCCGAATGTAATACAAAAATCACAATGCCGACTTAAGTACAAGGGTACTGAAACTCTAACTTTTTATGATTTGAACCTCTGCTGTGAGCCTAGTTTTAGTTTCCGATGCTTAACTTCTGGTTTACTGTATCCCTTGGACCATCTTAATGACGATGAAACACAGATATTGCATCCGTATTTAATGAAAAAGGCACAATGCCGACTTAAGTACAAGAGGACTGATACTCTAACTTTCTGTGATTTGAACCCCTCCTGTGAGTCCAGTTTAAGATTCCGATGCATAACTTCAGGTTTACTGTATCCCTTAGACCTTCTAATTGGCGATGAAACACAGAAATTGCATCCGAATTTAATAAAAAAGGCACAATGCCGACTTAAGTACCAGAGGACTGATACTCTAACTTTCTATGAATTGAACCTCTCCTGCAACTCCAGTTTTAGACTCCGATGCTTCACTTCAGGTTTACTGTATCCCTTGGACCTTCTTATTGACAATGAAACACGGAAATTGCATCCGAATTTAATACAAAAGCACAATGCCGACTTAAGTACAAGAGGACTGATACTCTAACGTTCTATGATTTGAACCTCTCCTGTGAGTCCAGTTTTAGTTTCCGATGCTTCCTTCAGGTATAATGTATCCCTTGGACCTTCTTATTGACGATGAAACACAGAAATTACATCCGAATATAATACAAAAGGCACAATGCCGACTTAAGTACAAGAGGACTGATACTCTAAGTTTCTATGATTTGAACCCCTCCTGTGAGTCCAGTTTTAGATTCCGATGGTTAACTTCTGGTTTACTGTATCCCTTGGACCTTCTTATTGACGATGAAACACAGAAATTGCATCCGAATTTAATACAAATGGCACAATGCCGACTTAAGTACAAGAGGACTGAAACTCTAACTTTTAATGATGTGAACCTCTGCTGAGAGTCCAGTTTCAGTTTCTGATGCTTCACTTCAGGTTTACTGTATCCCTTGGACATTCTTATTGACGATGAAACGCAGAAATAGCATCCGAATTTAATACAAAAGGAACAATGCCGACTTAAGTACAAGAGGACTGAAACTCTAACTTTCTATGATTTGAACCCCTCCTGTTGAGTCCAGTTTTAGATTCCGATGCTTAACTTCAGGTTTACTCTATCCCTTGGACCTTCTTATTGACGATGAAACACAGATATTGCATCCGAATTTAATACAAAAGGCACAATGCCGACTTAAGTACAAGAGGACTGAAACTCTAACTTTCTATGATTTAAACCTCTCCTGTGAGTCCAGTTTTAGATTCCGATGCTTCACATCAAGCTTACTGTATACCTTCGACCTTCTTATTGACAATGAAGCACAGAAATTGCCGCCGAATCTAATACAAAAGGCACAATGACGACTAAAGTACAAGAGGACTGATACTCTAACTTTCTGTGATTTGAACCTCTGCTGTGAGTCCAGTTTTAGTTTCAGATGCTTCACTTTAGGTTTACTGTATCACTTGGACCTTCTTATTGACGATGAAACACAGAAATTGCATCCGAATTTAATAAAAAATGCACAATGCCGACTTAAGTACAAGAGGACTGATACTCTAACCTTCTATGATGTGAACCCTTCCTGTTAGTGCAGTTTTAGATTCCCATGCTTAGCGTCAGGTTTACTGTATCCCTTGAACCTTCTTATTGACGATGAAACACAGAAATTGCATCCGAATTTAATACAAAAGGCACAATGCCGACTAAAGTACAAGAGGACTGATACTCTTACTTTCTATGATTTGAACCCCTCCTGTGAGTCCAGTTTTAGTTTCCGATGCTTCACTTCAGGTTTACTGTATCCCTTGGACCTTCTTATTGACGATGAAACACAGAAATTGCATCCGAATTTAATAAAAAAGGCACAATGCCGACTTAAGTACAAGAGGACTGATACTCTAACTTTCTATGATTTGAACCCTTCCTGCGAGTCCAGTATAAGTTTCCGATGCTTCACTTCAGGTTTACTGTATCCCTTGGACCTTCTTATTGACGATGAAACACAGAAATTGCATCCGAATCTAATAAAAAAGGCACAATGCCGACTTAAGTACAAGAGGACTGATACTCTAAGTTTCTATGATTTGAACCCATCCTGAGAGTCCTGTTTTAGATTCCAATGCTTAACTTCTGATTTACTGTATCCCTTGGACCTTCTTATTGATGATGAAACACAGAAATTGCATCCGAATTTAACACGAAAGGCACAATGATGTCTTAAGTACAAGAGGACTGATCCTCTAACATTCTATGATTTGAACCTCTCCTGTGAGTCCAGTTTTAGATTCCGATGCTTCACTTCGGGTTTACTGTATCCCTTGGACTCTCTTATTGACGATGAAACACAGAAATTGCATCCGAATTTATTACAAAAGGCACAATGCCGAATTAAGTACAAGAGGACTGAAACTCTAAATTTCTATGATTTGAACCTCTGTTGTGAGTCCAGTTTTAGTTTCCGATGCTTCACTTCAGGTTTACTGTATCCCTTGGACCTTCTTATTGATGATGAAACACAGAAATTGCATCCGAATTTAATACAAAAGGCACAATGCCGAATTACGTACAAGAGGACTGAAACTCTAACGTTCTATGATTTGAGCCTCTGCTGTGAGTCCAGTTTTAGTTTTCCAATGCTTAACTTCAGGTTTACTGTATCCCTTGGACCTTCTTATTGACGATGAAACACAGAAATTGCATCCGACTTTAATACAAAAGGCACAATGCCGACTTAAGTACAAGGCGACTGATACTCTAAATTTCTATGATTTGAACCTCTCCTGTGAGTCCAGTTTTAGATTCTGATGCTTCAGTTCAGGTTTACTGTATCCCTTGGACCTCCTTATTTACGATGAAACACAGAGATTGCATCCGAATTTAATAAGAAAGGCACAAAGCCGACTTAAGTACAAGAGGACTGATACTCTAACTTTCTATGATTTGAACCCCTCCTGTGAGTCCAGTTTTTGTTTCCGATGCTTCACTTCAGGTTTACTGTATCCCTTGGACCTTCTTATTGACGATGAAACACAGAAATTGCATCCGAATTTAATAAAGAGGCACAATGCCGACTTAGGTACAAGGGGACCGATACTCTAACATTCTATGTTTTTGAACCCCTCCTGTGAGTCCAGTACTAGATTCCGATGCTTAACTTCAGGTTTACTGTATCCCTTGGACCTTCTTATTGACTATGAAACACAGAAATTGCATCCGAATTTAATAAAAAGGCACAATGCCGACTTAAGTACAAGGCGACAGATACTCTAATTTTCTATGATTTGAACCTCTCCTGTGAGTCCAGTTTTAGATTCTGATGCTTCACTTCAGGTTTACTGTATCCCTTGGACACGCTTATTGACGATGAAGCTCAGAAATTGCATCCGAATTTAATAAAAAAGGCACAATGCCAACTTAAGTACAAGAGGACTGATACTCTAACTTTCTATGATTTGAACCCCTCCTGTGAGTCCCGTTTTGGATTACGATGCTTAACTTCAGGTTTACTGTATATCTTGGACCTTCTTATTGCCTATGAAACACAGAAATTGCATGCGAATTTAATACAAATGGCACAATGCCAACTTAAGTACAAGAAGACTGATACTCTAACTTTCTATGATTTGAACCTGTGCTGTGAGTGAAGTTTTAGTTTCCGATGCTTCACTTCAGGTTTTCTGTCTCCTTTGGACCTTCGTATTGACTATGAAACACAGAAATTGCATCCGAATTTAATACAAAAGGCACAATGCCGACTTAAGTACAAGAGGACTGAAACTCTAACTTTCTATGATTTGAACCTCTGCTGTGAGTCCTGCTTTAGTTTCCGATGCTTCACTTCAGGTTTACTGTATCCCTTGGACCTTCTGATTGACGATGAAACACAGAAATTGCATCCGAATTTAATACAAAAGGCACAATGCCGACTTAAGTACAAGAGGACTGAAACTCTAACTTTCTATGATTTAAACCTCTGCTGTGAGTCCAGTTTAAGTTTCCGATGCTTCACTTCAGGTTTACTGTATCAATTGGACCTTCTTATTGACGATGAAACACAGAAATTGCATCCAAATTTAATACAAAAGGCACAATGCCGACCTAAGTACAAGGGGACTGATACTCTAACTCTCTGTGATTTGAACCTCTGCTGTGAGTCCAGTTTTAGTTTTAGAGGCTTCACTTCAGGTTTACTGTATCACTTGGACCTTCTTATTGACGATGAAACACAGAAATTGCATCCGAATTTAATAAAAAAGGCACAATGCCTACTTAAGTATAAGAGGACTGATACTCTAACTTTCTATGATTTGAACCCTTCCTGTGAGTGCAGTTTTAGATTCCGATGCTTAACGTCAGGTTTACTGTATCCCTTGGACCTTCGTATTGACGATGAAACACAGAAATTGCATCTGAATTTAATACAAATGGCACAATGCCGACTTAAGTACAAGAGGACTGAAACTCTATTTTTCTATGATGTGAACCTCTGCTGTGAGTCCAGTTTTAGTTTCTGATGCTTCACTTCAGGTTTACTGTATCCCTTGGACCTTCTTATTGACGATGAAACACAGAAATAGCATCCAAATTTAATACAAAAGGCACAATGCCGACTTAAGTACAAGAGGACTGAAACTCTAACTTTCTATGATTTGAACCTCTGCTGTGAGTCCGGCTTTAGTTTCCGATGCTTCACTTCAGGTTTACCGTATCCCTTGGACCTTCTTATTGACGATGAAACACAGAAATTGCATCAGAATTTAATACAAAAGGCACAATGCCGACTTAAGTACAAGAGGACTGAAACTCTAACTTTCTATGATTTAAACCTCTCCTGTGAGTCCAGTTTTAGATTCCGATGCTTCACATCAAGCTTACTGTATACCTTCGACCTTCTTATTGACTATGAAGCACAGAAATTGCCATCGAATCTAATACAAAAGGCACAATGACGACTAAAGTACAAGAGGACTGATACTCTAACTTTCTGTGATTTGAACCTCTGCTGTGAGTCCAGTTTTAGTTTCAGATGCTTCCCTTTAGGTTTACTGTATCACTTGGACCTTCTTATTGACGATGAAACACAGAAATTGCATCCGAATTTCATAAAAAATGCACAATGCCGACTTAAGTACAAGAGGACTGATACTCTAACTTTCTATGATTTGAACCCTTCCTGTGAGTCCAGTTTAAGTTTCCGATGCTTCACTTCAGGTTTACTGTATCCCTTGAACCTTCTTATTGACGATGAAACACAGAAATTGCATCCGAATTTAATACAAAAGGCACAATGCCGACTTAAGTACAAGAGGACTGATACTCTAACTTTCTATGATGTGAACCTCTGCTGTGAGTCCAGTTTTAGTTTCCGATGCTTCACTTCAGAATTACTGTATCCCTTGGACCTTCTTATTGACGATGAAACACAGAAATTGCATCCGAATTTAATACAAAAGGCACAATGCCGAATTACGTACAAGAGGACTGAAACTCTAACTTTCTATGATTTGAGCCTCTGCTGTGAGTCCAGTTTTAGTTTTCCAATGCTTAACTTCAGGTTTACTGTATCCCTTGGACCTTCATATTGACGATGAAACACAGAAATTGCATCCGAATTTAATACAAAAGGCACACTGCCGACATAAGTACAAGGCGACTGATACTCTAAATTTCTATGATTTGAACCTCTCCTGTGAGTCCAGTTTTAGATTCTGATGCTTCAGTTCAGGTTTACTGTATCCCTTGGACCTTCTTATTTACGATGAAACACAGAAATTGCATCCGAATTTAATACAAAAGGCACAATGCCAACTTAAGTACAAGAAGACTGATACTCTAACTTTCTATGATTTGAACCTGTGCTGTGAGTAAAGTTTTAGTTTCCGATGCTTCACTTCAGGTTTACTGTATCCCTTGGACCTTCGTATTGACTATGAAACACAGAAATTGCATCCGAATTTAATAAAAAAGGCACAATGCCGACATAAGTACAAGAGGACTGATACTCTAACTTTCCATGATTTGAACCCCTCCTGTGAGTCCAGTTTTAGTTTCCGATGCTTCACTTCAGGTTTACTGTATCCCTTGGACCCTCTTATTGACGATGAAACACGGAAAATGCATCCGAATTTATTACAAAAGGCACAATGCCGGCTTAAGTAAAAGAGGACTGACACTCTTTCTTTCTATGATTTGAATCTCTCCTGTGAATCCAGTTTTAGATTCCGATGCTTCACTTCAGGTTTACTGTATGCCTTAGACCTTCTCATTGATGATGAAGCACAGAAATTGCATCCGAATTTAATACAAAAGGCACATTGCCGACTTATGTACAAGATTACTGACACTCTAACTTTCTGTGATTTGAACCTCTCCTGTGAGTCCAGTTTTAGTTTCCGATGCTTCACTTCAGGTTTACTGTATCCCTTGTACCTTCTTACTGACGATGAAACACAGAAATTGCATCCGAATGTAATAAAAAAGGCACAATGCCGACTTCAGTACAAGAGGACTGATACTCTAACTTTCTATGATTTGATCCCCTCCTGTGAGTCCAGATTTAGATTCCGATGCTTAACTTCAGGTTTTCTGTATCCCTTGGACCTCCTTATTGACGATGAAACACAGAAATAGCATCCGAATGTAAAACAAAAATCACAATGCCGACTTAAGTACAAGAGGACTGAAACTCTAACTTTTTATGATTTGAACCTCTGCTGTGAGTCCAGTTTTAGTTTCCGATGCTTAACTTCTGGTTTGCTGTATCCCTTGGACCATCTTAATGACGATGAAACACAGATATTGCATCCGTATTTAATGAAAAAGGCACAATGCCGACTTAAGTACAAGAGGACTGATACTCTAACTTTCTATGATTTGAACCCCTCCTGTGAGTCCAGTTTAAGATTCCGATGCATAACTTCAGGTTTACTGTATCCCTTGGACCTTCTAATTGACGATGAAACACAGAAATTGCATCCGAATTTAATAAAAAAGGCACAATGCCAACTTAAGTACCAGAGGACTGATACTCTAACTTTCTATGATTTGAACCTCTCCTGTAACTCCAGTTTTAGACTCCGATGCTTCACTTCAGGTTTACTGTATCCCTTGGACCTTCTTATTGACAATGAAACACGGAAATTGCATCCGAATTTAATACAAAAGGCACAATGCCGACTTAAGTACAAGAGGACTGATACTCTAACGTTCTATGATTTGAACTCTCCTGTGAGTCCAGTTTTAGTTTCCAATGCTTCACTTCAGGTTTACTGTATCCCTTGTACCTTCTTACTGACGATGAAACACAGAAATTGCATCCGAATTTAATAAAAATGCACAATGCCGACTTCAGTACAAGAGGACTGATACTCTAACTTTCTATGATTTGAACCCCTCCTGTGACTCCAGTTATAGATTCCGATGCTTAACTTCAGGTTTTCTGTATCCCTTGGACCTCCTTATTGACGATGAAACACAGAAATAGCATCCGAATTTAATACAAAAATCACAATGCCGACATAAGTACAAGAGGACTTAAACTCTAACTTTTTATGATTTGAACCTCTGCTGTGAGTCCAGAATTAGTTTCCGATGCTTCACTTCAGGTTTACTGTATCCCTTGGACCTTCTTAATGACGATGAAACACAGAAATTGCATTTGAATTTAATGAAAAAGGCACAGTGCCGACTTAAGTACAAGAGGACTGATACTCTAACTTTCTATGATTTGAACCCCTACTGTGAGACCAGTTTTAGATTCCGATACTTAACTTCAGGTTTACTGTATCCCTTGGACCTTCTAATTGACGGTGAAACACAGAAATTGCATCCGAATTTAATAAAAAAGGCACAATGCCGACTTAAGTACAAGAGGACTGATACTCTAACTTTCCATGATTTGAACCCCTCCTGTGAGTCCAGTTTTAGTTTCCGATGCTTCACTTCAGGTTTACTGTATCTCTTGGACCCTCTTATTGACGATGAAACACGGAAAATGCATCCGAATTTATTACAAAAGGCACAATGCCGGCTTAAGTAAAAGAGGACTGACACTCTTTCTTTCTATGATTTGAATCTCTCCTGTGAATCCAGTTTTAGATTCCGATGCTTCACTTCAGGTTTACTGTCTGCCTTGGACCTTCTCATTGATGATGAAACACAGAAATTGCATCCGAATTTAATAAAAAATGCACAATGCCGACTTAAGTACAAGAGGACTGATACTCTAACCTTCTATGATGTGAACCCTTCCTGTTAGTGCAGTTTTAGATTCCCATGCTTAGCGTCAGGTTTACTGTATCCCTTGAACCTTCTTATTGACGATGAAACACAGAAATTGCATCCGAATTTAATACAAAAGGCACAATGCCGACTAAAGTACAAGAGGACTGATACTCTTACTTTCTATGATTTGAACCCCTCCTGTGAGTCCAGTTTTAGTTTCCGATGCTTCACTTCAGGTTTACTGTATCCCTTGGACCTTCTTATTGACGATGAAACACAGAAATTGCATCCGAATTTAATAAAAAAGGCACAATGCCGACTTAAGTACAAGAGGACTGATACTCTAACTTTCTATGATTTGAACCCTTCCTGCGAGTCCAGTTTAAGTTTCCGATGCTTCACTTCAGGTTTACTGTATCCCTTGGACCTTCTTATTGACGATGAAACACAGAAATTGCATCCGAATTTAATAAAAAAGGCACAATGCCGACTTAAGTACAAGAGGACTGATACTCTAAGTTTCTATGATTTGAACCCATCCTGAGAGTCCTGTTTTAGATTCCAATGCTTAACTTCTGATTTACTGTATCCCTTGGACCTTCTTATTGATGATGAAACACAGAAATTGCATCCGAATTCAACACGAAAGGCACAATGCCGTCTTAAGTACAAGAGGACTGATCCTCTAACATTCTATGATTTGAACCTCTGTTGTGAGTCCAGTTTTAGTTTCCGATGCTTCACTTCAGGTTTACTGTATCCCTTGGACCTTCTTATTGATGATGAAACACAGAAATTGCATCCGAATTTAATACAAAAGGCACAATGCCGAATTACGTACAAGAGGACTGAAACTCTAACGTTCTATGATTTGAGCCTCTGCTGTGAGTCCAGTTTTAGTTTTCCAATGCTTAACTTCAGGTTTACTGTATCCCTTGGACCTTCTTATTGACGATGAAACACAGAAATTGCATCCGACTTTAATACAAAAGGCACAATGCCGACTTAAGTACAAGGCGACTGATACTCTAAATTTCTATGATTTGAACCTCTCCTGTGAGTCCAGTTTTAGATTCTGATGCTTCAGTTCAGGTTTACTGTATCCCTTGGACCTTCTTATTTACGATGAAACACAGAGATTGCATCCGAATTTAATAAGAAAGGCACAAAGCCGACTTAAGTACAAGAGGACTGATACTCTAACTTTCTATGATTTGAACCCCTCCTGTGAGTCCAGTTTTTGTTTCCGATGCTTCACTTCAGGTTTACTGTATCCCTTGGACCTTCTTATTGACGATGAAACACAGAAATTGCATCCGAATTTAATAAAGAGGCACATTGCCGACTTAAGTACAAGAGGACCGATACTCTAACATTCTATGTTTTTGAACCCCTCCTGTGAGTCCAGTACTAGATTCCGATGCTTAACTTCAGGTTTACTGTATCCCTTGGACCTTCTTATTGACTATGAAACACAGAAATCGCATCCGAATTTAATAAAAAGTCACAATGCCGACTTAAGTACAAGGCGACAGATACTCTAACTTTCTATGATTTGAACCTCTCCTGTGAGTCCAGTTTTAGATTCTGATGCTTCACTTCAGGTTTACTGTATCCCTTGGACACGCTTATTGACGATGAAACTCAGAAATTGCATCCGAATTTAATAAAAAAGGCACAATGCCAACTTAAGTACAAGAGGACTGATACTCTAACTTTCTATGATTTGAACCCCTCCTGTGAGTCCCGTTTTGGATTACGATGCTTATCTTCAGGTTTACTGTATATCTTGGACCTTCTTATTGCCTATGAAACACAGAAATTGCATCCGAATTTAATACAAAAGGCACAATGCCAACTTAAGTACAAGAAGACTGATACTCTAACTTTCTATGATTTGAACCTGTGCTGTGAGTGAAGTTTTAGTTTCCGATGCTTCACTTCAGGTTTTCTGTCTCCTTTGGACCTTCTTATTGACTATGAAACACAGAAATTGCATCCGAATTTAATACAAAAGGCACAATGCCGACTTAAGTACAAGCGGACTGAAACTCTAACTTTCTATGATTTGAACCTCTGCTGTGAGTCCTGCTTTAGTTTCCGATGCTTCATTTCAGGTTTACTGTATCCCTTGGACCTTCTGATTGACGATGAAACACAGAAATTGCATCCGAATTTAATACAAAAGGCACAATGCCGACTTAAGTACAAGAGGACTGAAACTCTAACTTTCTATGATTTAAACCTCTGCTGTGAGTCCAGTTTAAGTTTCCGATGCTTCACTTCAGGTTTACTGTATCAATTGGACCTTCTTATTGACGATGAAACACAGAAATTGCATCCAAATTGAATACAAAAGGCACAATGCCGACCTAAGTACAAGGGGACTGATACTCTAACTCTCTGTGATTTGAACCTCTGCTGTGAGTCCAGTTTTAGTTTTAGAGGCTTCACTTCAGGTTTACTGTATCACTTGGACCTTCTTATTGACGATGAAACACAGAAATTGCATCCGAATTTAATAAAAAAGGCACAATGCCTACTTAAGTACAAGAGGACTGATACTCTAACTTTCTATGATTTGAACCCATCCTGTGAGTGCAGTTTTAGATTCCGATGCTTAACGTCAGGTTTACTGTATCCCTTGGCCCTTCGTATTGACGATGAAACACAGAAATTGCATCTGAATTTAATACAAATGGCACAATGCCGACTTAAGTACAAGAGGACTGAAACTCTAACTTTCTATGATGTGAACCTCTGCTGTGAGTCCAGTTTTAGTTTCTGATGCTTCACTTCAGGTTTACTGTATCCCTTGGACCTTCTTATTGACGATGAAACACAGAAATAGCATCCAAATTTAATACAAAAGGCACAATGCCGACTTAAGTACAAGAGGACTGAAACTCTAACTTTCTATGATTTGAACCTCTGCTGTGAGTCCGGCTATAGTTTCCGATGCTTCACTTCAGGTTTACCGTATCCCTTGGACCTTCTTATTGACGATGAAACACAGAAATTGCATCAGAATTTAATACAAAAGGCACAATGCCGACTTAAGTACAAGAGGACTGAAACTCTAACTTTCTATGATTTAAACCTCTCCTGTGAGTCCAGTTTTAGATTCCGATGCTTCACATCAAGCTTACTGTATACCTTCGACCTTCTTATTGACAATGAAGCACAGAAATTGCCACCGAATCTAATACAAAAGGCACAATGACGACTAAAGTACAAGAGGACTGATACTCTAACTTTCTGTGATTTGAACCTCTGCTGTGAGTCCAGTTTTAGTTTCAGATGCTTCCCTTTAGGATTACTGTATCACTTGGACATTCTTATTGACGATGAAACACAGAAATTGCATCCGAATTTCATAAAAAATGCACAATGCCGACTTAAGTACAAGATGTCTGATACTCTAACTTTCTATGATTTGAACCCTTCCTGTGAGTCCAGTTTAAGTTTCCGATGCTTCACTTCAGGTTTACTGTATCCCTTGAACCTTCTTATTGACGATGAAACACAGAAATTGCATCCGAATTTAATACAAAAGGCACAATGCCGACTTAAGTACAAGAGGACTGATACTCTAACTTTCTATGATGTGAACCTCTGCTGTGAGTCCAGTTTTAGTTTCCGATGCTTCACTTCAGAATTACTGTATCCCTTGGACCTTCTTATTGACGATGAAACACAGAAATTGCATCCGAATTTAATACAAAAGGCACAATGCCGAATTACGTACAAGAGGACTGAAACTCTAACTTTCTATGATTTGAGCCTCTGCTGTGAGTCCAGTTTCAGTTATCCAATGCTTAACTTCATGTTTACTGTATCCCGTGGACCTTCATATTGACGATGAAAGACAGAAATTGCATCCGAATTTAATACAAAAGGCACACTGCCGACATAAGTACAAGGCGACTGATACTCTAAATTTCTATGATTTGAACCTCTCCTGTGAGTCCAGTTTTAGATTCTGATGCTTCAGTTCAGGTTTACTGTATCCCTTGGACCTTCTTATTTACGATGAAACACAGAGATTGCATCCGAATTTAATAAAAAAGGCACAAAGCCGACTTAAGTACAAGAGGACTGATACTCTAACTTTCTATGATTTGAACCCCTCCTGTGAGTCCAGTTTTAGTTTCCGATGCTTCACTTCAGGTTTACTGTATCCCTTGGACCTTCTTATTAACGATGAAACACAGAAATTGAATCCGAATTTAATAAAGAGGCACAATGCCGATTTAAGTACAAGAGGACCGATACTCTAACATTCTACGTTTTTGAACCCCTCCTGTGAGTCCAGTACTAGATTCCGATGCTTAACTTCAGGTTTACTGTATCCCTTGGACCTTCTTATTGACTATGAAACACAGAAATTGCGTCCGAATTTAATAAAAAGGCACAATGCCGACTTAAGTACAAGGCGACAGATACTCTAACTTTCTTTGATTTGAACCTCTCCTGTGAGTCCAGTTTTAGATTCTGATGCTTCACTTCAGGTTTACTGTATCCCTTGGACACTCTTATTGACGATGAAACACAGAAATTACATCCGAATTTAATAAAAAAGGCACAATGCCAACTTAAGTACAAGAGGACTGATACTCTAAGTTTCTATGATTTGAACCCTTCCTGCGAGTCCAGTTTAAGTTTCCGATGCTTCACTTCAGGTTTACTGTATCCCTTGGACCTTCTTATTGACGATGAAACACAGAAATTGCATCCGAATTTAATAAAAAAGGCACAATGCCGACTTAAGTACAAGAGGACTGATACTCTAAGTTTCTATGATTTGAACCCATCCTGAGAGTCCTGTTTTAGATTCCAATGCTTAACTTCTGATTTACTGTATCCCTTGGACCTTCTTATTGATGATGAAACACAGAAATTGCATCCGAATTCAACACGAAAGGCACAATGCCGACTTAAGTACAAGAGGACTGATCCTCTAACATTCTATGATTTGAACCTCTCCTGTGAGTCCAGTTTTAGATTCCGATGCTTCACTTCGGGTTTACTGTATCCCTTGGACTCTCTTATTGACGATGAAACACAGAAATTGCATCCGAATTTATTACAAAAGGCACAATGCCGAATTAAGTACAAGAGGACTGAAACTCTAAATTTCTATGATTTGAACCTCTGTTGTGAGTCCAGTTTTAGTTTCCGATGCTTCACTTCAGGTTTACTGTATCCCTTGGACCTTCTTATTGATGATGAAACACAGAAATTGCATCCGAATTTAATACAAAAGGCACAATGCCGAATTACGTACAAGAGGACTGAAACTCTAACGTTCTATGATTTGAGCCTCTGCTGTGAGTCCAGTTTTAGTTTTCCAATGCTTAACTTCAGGTTTACTGTATCCCTTGGACCTTCTTATTGACGATGAAACACAGAAATTGCATCCGACTTTAATACAAAAGGCACAATGCCGACTTAAGTACAAGGCGACTGATACTCTAAATTTCTATGATTTGAACCTCTCCTGTGAGTCCAGTTTTAGATTCTGATGCTTCAGTTCAGGTTTACTGTATCCCTTGGACCTTCTTATTTACGATGAAACACAGAGATTGCATCCGAATTTAATAAGAAAGGCACAAAGCCGACTTAAGTACAAGAGGACTGATACTCTAACTTTCTATGATTTGAACCCCTCCTGTGAGTCCAGTTTTTGTTTCCGATGCTTCACTTCAGGTTTACTGTATCCCTTGGACCTTCTTATTGACGATGAAACACAGAAATTGCATCCGAATTTAATAAAGAGGCACATTGCCGACTTAAGTACAAGAGGACCGATACTCTAACATTCTATGTTTTTGAACCCCTCCTGTGAGTCCAGTACTAGATTCCGATGCTTAACTTCAGGTTTACTGTATCCCTTGGACCTTCTTATTGACTATGAAACACAGAAATTGCATCCGAATTTAATAAAAAGGCACAATGCCGACTTAAGTACAAGGCGACAGATACTCTAACTTTCTATGATTTGAACCTCTCCTGTGAGTCCAGTTTTAGATTCTGATGCTTCACTTCAGGTTTACTGTATCCCTTGGACACGCTTATTGACGATGAAACTCAGAAATCGCATCCGAATTTAATAAAAAAGGCACAATGCCAACTTAAGTACAAGAGGACTGATACTCTAACTTTCTATGATTTGAACCCCTCCTGTGAGTCCCGTTTTGGATTACGATGCTTAACTTCAGGTTTACTGTATATCTTGGACCTTCTTATTGCCTATGAAACACAGAAATTGCATCCGAATTTAATACAAAAGGCACAATGCCAACTTAAGTACAAGAAGACTGATACTCTAACTTTCTATGATTTGAACCTGTGCTGTGAGTGAAGTTTTTGTTTCCGATGCTTCACTTCAGGTTTTCTGTCTCCTTTGGACCTTCTTATTGACTATGAAACACAGAAATTGCATCCGAATTTAATACAAAAGGCACAATGCCGACTTAAGTACAAGAGGACCGAAACTCTAACTTTCTATGATTTGAACCTCTGCTGTGAGTCCTGCTTTAGTTTCCGATGCTTCATTTCAGGTTTACTGTATCCCTTGGACCTTCTGATTGACGATGAAACACAGAAATTGCATCCGAATTTAATACAAAAGGCACAATGCCGACTTAAGTACAAGAGGACTGAAACTCTAACTTTCTATGATTTAAACCTCTGCTGTGAGTCCAGTTTAAGTTTCCGATGCTTCACTTCAGGTTTACTGTATCAATTGGACCTTCTTATTGACGATGAAACACAGAAATTGCATCCAAATTTAATACAAAAGGCACAATGCCGACCTAAGTACAAGGGGACTGATACTCTAACTCTCTGTGATTTGAACCTCTGCTGTGAGTCCAGTTTTAGTTTTAGAGGCTTCACTTCAGGTTTACTGTATCACTTGGACCTTCTTATTGACGATGAAACACAGAAATTGCATCCGAATTTAATAAAAAAGGCACAATGCCTACTTAAGTACAAGAGGACTGATACTCTAACTTTCTATGATTTGAACCCTTCCTGTGAGTGCAGTTTTAGATTCCGATGCTTAACGTCAGGTTTACTGTATCCCTTGGACCTTCGTATTGACGATGAAACACAGAAATTGCATCTGAATTTAATACAAATGGCACAATGCCGACTTAAGTACAAGAGGACTGAAACTCTAACTTTCTATGATGTGAACCTCTGCTGTGAGTCCAGTTTTAGTTTCTGATGCTTCACTTCAGGTTTACTGTATCCCTTGGACTTCTTATTGACGATGAAACACAGAAATAGCATCCAAATTTAATACAAAAGGCACAATGCCGACTTAAGTACAAGAGGACTGAAACTCTAACTTTCTATGATTTGAACCTCTGCTGTGAGTCCGGCTTTAGTTTCCGATGCTTCACTTCAGGTTTACCGTATCCCTTGGACCTTCTTATTGACGATGAAACACAGAAATTGCATCAGAATTTAATACAAAAGGCACAATGCCGACTTAAGTACAAGAGGACTGATACTCTAACTTTCTATGATTTGAACCCTTCCTGTGAGTCCAGTTTAAGTTTCCGATGCTTCACTTCAGGTTTACTGTATCCCTTGAACCTTCTTATTGACGATGAAACACAGAAATTGCATCCGAATTTAATACAAAAGGCACAATGCCGACTTAAGTACAAGAGGACTGATACTCTAACTTTCTATGATGTGAACCTCTGCTGTGAGTCCAGTTTTAGTTTCCGATGCTTCACTTCAGAATTACTGTATCCCTTGGACCTTCTTATTGACGATGAAACACAGAAATTGCATCCGAATTTAATACAAAAGGCACAATGCCGAATTACGTACAAGAGGACTGAAACTCTAACTTTCTATGATTTGAGCCTCTGCTGTGAGTCCAGTTTTAGTTTTCCAATGCTTAACTTCAGGTTTACTGTATCCCTTGGACCTTCATATTGACGATGAAACACAGAAATTGCATCCGAATTTAATACAAAAGGCAAACTGCCGACCTAAGTACAAGGCGACTGATACTCTAAATTTCAATGATTTGAACCTCTCTTGTGAGTCCAGTTTTAGATTCTGATGCTTCAGTTCAGGTTTACTGTATCCCTTGGACCTTCTTATTTACGATGAAACACAGAGATTGCATCCGAATTTAATAAAAAAGGCACAAAGCCGACTTAAGTACAAGAGGACTGATACTCTAACTTTCTATGATTTGAACCCCTCCTGTGAGTCCAGTTTTAGTTTCCGATGCTTCACTTCAGGTTTACTGTATCCCTTGGACCTTCTTATTGACGATGAAACACAGAAATTGAATCCGAATTTAATAAAGAGGCACAATGCCGATTTAAGTACAAGAGGACCGATACTCTAACATTCTACGTTTTTGAACCCCTCCTGTGAGTCCAGTACTAGATTCCGATGCTTAACTTCAGGTTTACTGTATCCCTTGGACCTTCTTATTGACTATGAAACACAGAAATTGCATCCGAATTTAATAAAAAGGCACAATGCCGACTTAAGTACAAGGCGACAGATACTCTAACTTTCTTTGATTTGAACCTCTCCTGTGAGTCCAGTTTTAGATTCTGATGCTTCACTTCAGGTTTACTGTATCCCTTGGACACTCTTATTGACTATGAAACACAGAAATTGCATCCGAATTTAGTACAAAAGGCACAATGCCGACTTAAGTACAAGAGGACTGAAACTCTAACTTTCTATGATTTGAACCTCTGCTGTGAGTCCTGCTTTAGTTTCCGATGCTTCACTTCAGGTTTACTGTATCCCTTGGACCTTCTCATTGACGATGAAACACAGAAATTGCATCCGAATTTAATACAAAAGGCACAATGCCGACTTAAGTACAAGAGGACTGAAACTCTAACTTTCTATGATTTGAACCTCTGCTGTGAGTCCAGTTTAAGTTTCCGATGCTTCACTTAAGGTTTACTGTATCAATTGGACCTTCTTATTGACGATGAAACACAGAAATTGCATCCAAATTTAATACAAAAGGCACAATGCCGACTTAAGTACAAGGGGACTGATACTCTAACTTTCTGTGATTTGAACCTCTGCTGTGAGTCCAGTTTTAGTTTTAGAGGCTTCACTTCAGGTTTACTGTGTCACTTGGACCTTCTGATTGACGATGAAACACAGAAATTGCATCCGAATTTAATAAAAAAGGCACAATGCCTACTTAAGTACAAGAGGACTGATACTCTAACTTTCTATGATTTGAACCCTTCCTGTGAGTGCAGTTTTAGATTCCGATGCTTAACGTCAGGTTTACTGTATCCCTTGGACCTTCTTATTGACGATGAAACACAGAAATTGCATCTGAATTTAATACAAATGGCACAATGCCGACTTAAGAACAAGAGGACTGAAACTCTAACTTTCTATGATGTGAACCTCTGCTGTGAGTCCAGTTTTGGTTTCTGATGCTTCACTTCAGGTTTACTGTATCCTTTGGACCTTCTTATTGACGATGAAACACAGAAATTGCATCCGAATTTAATACAAAAGGCACAATGCCGACTTAAGTACAAGAGGACTGAAACTCTAACTTTCTATGATTTGAACCTCTGCTGTGAATCCTGATTTAGTTTCCGATGCTTCACTTCAGGTTTACTGTATCCCTTGGACCTTCTTATTGACGATGAAACACAGAAATTGCATCCGAATTTAATACAAAAGGCACAATGCCGACTTAAGTACAAGAGGACTGAAACTCTAACTTTCTATGATTTAAACCTCTCCTGTGAGTCCAGTTTTATATTCCGATGCTTCACATCACGCTTACTGTATACCTTCGACCTTCTTATTTACAATGAAGCACAGAAATTGCCGCCGAATCTAATACAAAAGGCACAATGACGACTAAAGTACAAGAGGACTGATACTCTAACTTTCTGTGATTTGAACCTCTGCTGTGAGTCCAGTTTTAGTTTCAGATGCTTCACTTTAGGTTTACTGTATAACTTGGACCTTCTTATTGACGATGAAACACAGAAATTGCATCCGAAATTAATACAAAAGGCACAATGCCGACTAAAGTACAAGAGGACTGATACTCTTACTTTCTATGATTTGAACCCCTCCTGTGAGTCCAGTTTTAGTTTCCGATGCTTCACTTCAGGTTTACTGTATCCCTTGGACCTTCTTATTGACGATGAAACACAGAAATTGCATCCGAATTTAATAAAAAATGCACACTGCCGACTTAAGTACAAGAGGACTGATAGTCTAACTTTCTATGATTTGAACCCTTCCTGTGAGTCCAGTTTAAGTTTCCGATGCTTCTCTTCACGTTTACTGTATCCCTTGGACCTTCTTATTGACGATGAAACACAGAAATTGCATCCGAATTTAATATAAAAGGCAGAATGCCGACTTAAGTACAAGAGGACTGATACTCTAAGTTTCTATGATTTGAACCCATCCTGAGAGTCCAGTTTTAGATTCCAATGCTTAACTTCTGATTTACTGTATCCCTTGGACCTTCTTATTGATGATGAAACACAGAAATTGCATCCGAATTTAATACGAAAGGCACAATGCCGTCTTAAGTACAAGAGGACTGATCCTCTAACATTCTATGATTTGAACCTCTCCTGTGAGTCCAGTTTTAGATTCCGATGCTTCACTTTGGGTTTACTGTATCCCTTGGACCCTCTTATTGACGATGAAACACAGAAATTGCATCCAAATTTAATACAAATGGCACAATGCCGACTTAAGTTCAAGAGGACTGAAACCTTAACTTTCTATGATGTGAACCTCTGCTGTGAGTCCAGTTTTAGTTTCTGATGCTTCACTTCAGGTTTACTGTATCCCTTGGACCTTCTTATTGACGATGAAACACAGAAATAGCATCCAAATTTAATACAAAAGGCACAATGCCGACTTAAGTACAAGAGGACTGAAACTCTAACTTTCTATGATTTGAACCTCTGCTGTGAGTCCAGTTTGAGTTTCCGATGCTTCACTTCAGAATAACTGTATCCCTTGGACCTTCTTATTGACGATGAAACACAGAAATTGCATCCAAATTTAATACAAAAGGCACAATGCCGAATTACGTACAAGAGGACTGAAACTCTAACTTTCTATGATTTGAGCCTCTGCTGTGAGTCCAGTTTTAGTTTTCCAATGCTTACCTTCAGGTTTACTGTATCCCTTGGACCTTCATATTGACGATGAAACACAGAAATTGCATCCGAATTTAATACAAAAGGCACACTGCCGACATAAGTACAAGGCGACTGATACTCTAAATTTCTATGATTTGAACCTCTCCTGTGAGTCCAGTTTTAGATTCTGATGCTTCAGTTCAGGTTTACTGTATCCCTTGGACCTTCTTATTTACGATGAAACACAGAGATTGCATCCGAATTTAATAAAAAAGGCACAAAGCCGACTTAAGTACAAGAGGACTGATACTCTAACTTTCTATGATTTGAACCCCTCCTGTGAGTCCAGTTTTAGTTTCCGATGCTTCACTTCAGGTTTACTGTATCCCTTGGACCTTCTTATTGACGATGAAACACAGAAATTGCATCCGAATTTAATAAAGAGGCACAATGCCGACTTAAGTACAAGAGGACCGATACTCTAACATTCTACGTTTTTGAACCCCTCCTGTGAGTCCAGTACTAGATTCCGATGCTTAACTTCAGGTTTACTGTATCCCTTGGACCTTCTTATTGACTATGAAACACAGAAATTGCATCCGAATTTAATAAAAAGGCACAATGCCGACTTAAGTACAAGGCGACAGATACTCTAACTTTCTTTGATTTGAACCTCTCCTGTGAGTCCAGTTTTAGATTCTGATGCTTCACTTCAGGTTTACTGTATCCCTTGGACACTCTTATTGACGATGAAACACAGAAATTACATCCGAATTTAATAAAAAAGGCACAATGCCAACTTAAGTACAAGAGTAATGATACTCTAACTTTCTATGATTTGAACCCCTCCTGTGAGTCCCGTTTTGGATTACGATGCTTAACGTCAGGTTTACTGTATATCTTGGACCTTCTTATTGCCGATGAAACACAGAAATTGCATCCGAATTTAATACAAAAGGCACAATGCCAACTTAAGTACAAGAAGACTGATACTCTAACTTTCTATGATTTGAACCTGTGCTGTGAGTAAAGTTTTAGTTTCCGATGCTTCACTTCAGGTTTACTGTATCCCTTGGACCTTCTTATTGACTATGAAACACAGAAATTGCATCCGAATTTAATACAAAAGGCACAATGCCGACTTAAGTACAAGAGGACTGAAACTCTAACTTTCTATGATTTGAACCTCTGCTGTGAGTCCTGCTTTAGTTTCCGATGCTTCACGTCAGGTTTACTGTATCCCTTGGACCTTCTCATTGACGATGAAACACAGAAATTGCATCCGAATTTAATACAAAAGGCACAATGCCGACTTAAGTACAAGAGGACTGAAACTCTAACTTTCTATGATTTGAACCTCTGCTGTGAGTCCAGTTTAAGTTTCCGATGCTTCACTTCAGGTTTACTGTATCAATTGGACCTTCTTATTGACGATGAAACACAGAAATTGCATCCAAATTTAATACAAAAGGCACAATGCCGACTTAAGTACAAGGGGACTGATACTCTAACTTTCTGTGATTTGAACCTCTGCTGTGAGTCCAGTTTTAGTTTTAGAGGCTTCACTTCAGGTTTACTGTGTCACTTGGACCTTCTTATTGACGATGAAACACAGAAATTGCATCCGAATTTAATAAAAAAGGCACAATGCCTACTTAAGTACAAGAGGACTGATACTCTAACTTTCTATGATTTGAACCCTTCCTGTGAGTGCAGTTTTAGATTCCGATGCTTAACGTCAGGTTTACTGTATCCCTTGGACCTTCTTATTGACGATGAAACACAGAAATTGCATCTGAATTTAATACAAATGGCACAATGCCGACTTAAGAACAAGAGGACTGAAACTCTAACTTTTCTATGATGTGAACCTCTGCTGTGAGACCAGTTTTAGTTTCTGATGCTTCACTTCAGGTTTACTGTATCCTTCGGACCTTCTTATTGACGATGAAACACAGAAATTGCATCCGAATTTAATACAAAAGGCACAATGCCGACTTAAGTACAAGAGGACTGAAACTCTAACTTTCTATGATTTGAACCTCTGCTGTGAATCCTGCTTTAGTTTCCGATGCTTCACTTCAGGTTTACTGTATCCCTTGGACCTTCTTATTGACGATGAAACACAGAAATTGCATCCGAATTTAATACAAAAGGCACAATGCCGACTTAAGTACAAGAGGACTGAAACTCTAACTTTCTATGATTTAAACCTCTCCTGTGAGTCCAGTTTTAGATTCCGATGCTTCACATCAAGCTTACTGTATACCTTCGACCTTCTTATTGACAATGAAGCACAGAAATTGCCGCCGAATCTAATACAAAAGGCACAATGACGACTAAAGTAGAAGAGGACTGATACTCTAACTTTCTGTGATTTGAACCTCTGCTGTGAGTCCAGTTTTAGTTTCAGATGCTTCACTTTAGGTTTACTGTATAACTTGGACCTTCTTATTGACGATGAAACACAGAAATTGCATCCGAAATTAATACAAAAGGCACAATGCCGACTAAAGTACAAGAGGACTGATACTCTTACTTTCTATGATTTGAACCCCTCCTGTGAGTCCAGTTTTAGTTTCCGATGCTTCACTTCAGGTTTACTGTATCCCTTGGACCTTCTTATTGACGATGAAACACAGAAATTGCATCCGAATTTAATAAAAAAGGCACAATGGCGACTTAAGTACAAGAGGACTGGTAGTCTAACTTTCTATGATTTGAACCATTCCTGTGAGTCCAGTTTAAGTTTCCGATGCTTCACTTCAGGTTTACTGTATCCCTTGGACCTTCTTATTGACGATGAAACACAGAAATTGCATCCGAATTTAATAAAAAAGGCACAATGCCGACTTAAGTACAAGAGGACTGATACTCTAAGTTTCTATGATTTGAACCCATCCTGAGAGTCCAGTTTTAGATTCCAATGCTTAACTTCTGATTTACTGTATCCCTTGGACCTTCTTATTGATGATGAAACACAGAAATTGCATCCGAATTTAATACGAAAGGCACAATGCCGTCTTAAGTACAAGAGGACTGATCCTCTAACATTCTATGATTTGAACCTCTCCTGTGAGTCCAGTTTTAGATTCCGATGCTTCACTTCGGGTTTACTGTATCCCTTGGACCCTCTTATTGACGATGAAACACAGAAATTGCATCCGAATTTAATACAAAAGGCACAATGCCGAATTAAGTTCAAGAGGACTGAAACCTTAACTTTCTATGATTTGAACCTCTGTTGTGAGTCCAGTTTTAGTTTCCGATGCTTCACTTCAGGTTTACTGTATCCCTTGGACCTTCTTATTGACGATGAAACACAGAAATTGCATCCGAATTTAATACAAAAGGCACAATGCCGAATTACGTACAAGAGGACTGAAACTCTAAATTTCTATGATTTGAGCCTCTGCTGTGAGTCCAGTTTTAGTTTTCCAATGCTTAACTTCAGGTTTACTGTATCCCTTGGACCTTCTTATTGACGATGAAACACAGAAATTGCATCCGAATTTAGTACAAAAGGCACAATGCCGACTTAAGTACAAGGCGACTGATACTCTAAATTTCTATGATTTGAACCTCTCCTGTGAGTCCAGTTTTAGATTCTGATGCTTCAGTTCAGGTTTACTGTATCCCTTGGACCTTCTTATTTACGATGAAACACAGAAATTGCATCCGAATATAATAAAAAAGGCACAATGCCGACCTAAGTACAAGAGGACTGATACTCTAACTTTCTATGATTTGAACCCCTCCTGTGAGTCCAGTTTTAGATTCCGACGTTTAACTTCAGGTTTACTGTATCCCTTGAACCTTCTTATTGACGATGAAACACAGAAATTGCATCCGAATTTAATGAAGAGGCACAATGCCGACTTAAGTACAAGAGGACCGATACTCTAACATTCTACGTTTTTGAACCCCTCCTGTGAGTCCAGTACTAGATTCCGATGCTTAACTTCAGGTTTACTGTATCCCTTGGACCTTCTTATTGACTATGAAACACAGAAATTGCATCCGAATTTAATAGAAAGGCACAATGCCGACTTAAGTACAAGGCGACAGATACTCTAACTTTCTATGATTTGAACCTCTCCTGTGAGTCCAGTTTTAGATTCTGATGCTTCACTTCAGGTTTACTGTACCCCTTGGACCTTCTTATTGCCGATGAAACACAGAAATTACATCCGAATTTAATACAAAAGGCACAATGGCAACTTAAGTACAAGAAGACTGATACTCTAACTTTCTATGATTTGATCCTGTCCTGTGAGTAAAGTTTTAGTTTCCGATGCTTGACTTCAGGTTTACTGTATCCCTTGGACCTTCTTATTGACTATGAAACACAGAAATTGTATCCGAATTTAATAAAAAACGCACAATGCCTACTTAAGTACAAGAGGACTGATACTCTAACTTTCTATGATTTGAACCCTTCCTGTGAGTGCAGTTTTAGATTCCGATGCTTAACGTCAGGTTCACTGTATCCCTTGGACCTTCTTATTGACGATGAAAGACAGAAATTGCTTCCGAATTTAATACAAAAGGCACAATGCCGACTTAAGTACAAGAGGACTGATACTCTTACTTTCTATGATTTGAACCCCTCCTGTGAGTCCAGTTTTAGTTTCCGATGATTCACTTCAGGTTTACTGTATCCCTTGGACCTTCTTATTGACGATGAAACACAGAAATTGCATCTGAAATTAATAAAAAAGGCACAATGCCGATTTAAGTACAAGAGGACTGAAACTCTAACTTTCTATGATTTGAACCCTTCCTGTGAGTCCAGTTTAAGTTTCCGATGCTTCACGTCAGGTTTCCTGTATCCCTTGGACCGTCTTATTGACGATGAAACACAGAAATTGCATCCGAATTTAGTAAAAAAGGCACAATGCCGACTTAAGTACAAGAGGACTGATACTCTAACTTTCTATGATTTGAACCCCCCCTGAGGGTCCAGTTTTAGATTCCGATGCTTAACTTCTGATTTACTGTATCCCTTGGACTTTCTTATTGACGATGAAACACAGAAATTGCATCCGAATTTAATACGAAAGTCACAATGCCGACTTAAGTACAAGAGGACTGATCCTCTAACATTCTATGATATGAACCCCTCCTGTGAGTCCTGTTTTAGATTCCGATGCTTCACTTCGGGTTTACTGTATGCCTTGGACCCTCTTATTGACGATGAAACACAGAAATTGCATCCGAATTTAATACAAAAGTCACAATGCCGACTTAAGTACAGGAGGACTGAAACTCTAACTTTCTATGATTTGAACCCCTCCTGCGAGTCCAGTTTTAGATTCCGATGCTTAACTTCAGGTTTACTGTATCCCATGAACCTTCTTATTGACGATGAAAGACAGATATTGCATCCGAATTTAATACGAAAGGCACAATGCCGACTTAAGTACAATAGGACTGATACTCTAACTTTCTATGATTTGAACCTGTGTTGTGAGTCCAGTTTTAGTTTCCGATGCTTCACATCAGGTTTACTGTGTTCCTTGGACCTTTTTATTGATGATGAAACACAGAAATTGCATCCGAATTTAATACAAAAGGCACAATGCCGACTTAAGTACAACAGGACTGAATCTCTAACTTTCTATGATTTGAACCTCTGCTGTGAGTCCAGTTTTAGTTTCCGATGCTTCACTTCAGGTTTACTGTATCCCTTGGACCTTCTTATTGACGATGAAACACAGAAATTGCGTCCGAATTTAATAAAAAAGGCACATTGCCGACTTAAGTACAAGAGGACTGAAACTCTAACTTTCTATGATTTGAACCCCTCCTGTGAGTATAGTTTAAGTTTCCGATGTTTCACTTCAGGTTTACTGTATCCCTTGGACCTTCTTATTGACGATGAAACACAGAAATTGCATCCGAATTTAATAAAAAAGGCACAATGCCGACTTAAGTACAAGAGGATTGATACTCTAACTTTCTATGATTTGAACCCCTCCTGTGAGACCAGTTTTAGATTCCGATGCTCAACTTCTGGTTTACTGTATCCCTTGGACCTTCTTATTGACGATGAAACTCAGAAATTGCATCCGAATTTAATACAAAAGGCACAATGGCCACTTAAGTACAAGAGGACTGATACTCTAACTTTCTATGATTTGAACCTCTCCTGTGAGTCCAGTTTAAGTTTCCAATGCTTCCCTTCAGGTTTACTGTATCAATTGGACCTTCTTATTGACGATGAAACGCAGAAATTGCATCCAAATTTAATACAAAAGGCACAATGCCGACTTAAGTACAAGGGGACTGATACTCTAACTTTCTGTGATTTGAACCTCTGCTGTGAGTCCAGTTTTAGTTTCAGATGCTTCACTTCAGGTGTACTGTATCACTTGGACCTTCTTATTGACGATGAAACACAGAAATTGCATCCGAATTTAATAAAAAAGGTACAATGCCGACTTAAGTACAAGAGGACTGATACTCTAACTTTCTATGATTTGAACCCCTCCTGTGAGTCCTGTTTTAGATTCCGATGCTTCACTTCGGGTTTACTGTATCCCTTGGACCCTCTTATTGACGATGAAACACAGAAATTGCATCCGAATTTAATACAAAAGTCACAATGCCGACTTAAGTACAAGAGGACAGAAACACTAACTTCCTATGATTTGAACCCCTCCTGCGAGTCCAGTTTTAGATTCCGACGCTTAACTTCAGGTTTACTGTATCCCATGAACCTTCTTATTGACGATGAAAGACAGATATTGCATCCGAATTTAATACGAAAGGCACAATGCCGACTTAAGTACAATAGGACCGATACTCTAACTTTCTATGATTTGAACCTGTGTTGTGAGTCCAGTTTTAGTTTCCGATGCTTCACTTCAGGTTTACTGTATCCCTTGGACCTTTTTATTGACGATGAAACACAGAAATTGCATCCGAATTTAATACAAAAGGCACAATGCCGACTTAAGTACAACAGGACTGAATCTCTAACTTTCTATGATTTGAACCTCTGCTGTGAGTTCAGTTTTAGTTTCCGATGCTTCACTTCAGGTTTACTGTATCCCTTGGACCTTCTTATTGACGATGAAACACAGAAATTGCGTCCGAATTTAATAAAAAAGCACAATGCCGACTTAAGTACAAGAGGACTGAAACTCTAAAATTCTATGATTTGAACCCCTCCTGTGAGTATAGTTTAAGTTTCCGATGTTTCACTTCAGGTTTACTGTATCCCTTGGACCTTCTTATTGACGATGAAACTCAGAAATTGCATCCGAATTTAATAAAAAAGGCACAATGCCGACTTAAGTACAAGAGGATTGATACTCTAACTTTCTATGATTTGAACCCCTCCTGTGAGTCCAGTTTTAGATTCCGATGCTCAACTTCTGGTTTACTGTATCCCTTGGACCTTCTTATTGACGATGAAACTCAGAAATTGCATCCGAATTTAATACAAAAGGCACAATGGCGACTTAAGTACAAGAGGACTGATACTCTAACTTTCTATGATTTGAACCTCTCCTGTGAGTCCAGTTTAAGTTTCCGATGCTTCACTTCAGGTTTACTGTATCAATTGGACCTTCTTATTGACGATGAAACACAGAAATTGCATCCAAATATAATACAAAAGGCACAATGCCGACTTAAGTAAAAGGGGACTGATACTCTAACTTTCTGTGATTTGAACCTCTCCTGTGAGTCCAGTTTTAGTTTCAGATGCTTCACTTCAGGTGTACTGTATCACTTGGACCTTGTTATTGACGATGAAACACAGAAATTGCATCCGAATTTAATAAAAAAGACACAATGCCGACTTAAGTACAAGAGGACTGATACTCTAACTTTCTATGATTTGAACCCTTCCTGTGAGTGCAGTTTTAGATTCCGATGCTTAACGTCAGGTTTACTGTATCCCTTGGACCTTCTTATTGACGATGAAACACAGAAATTGCATCCGAATTTAATACAAAAGGCACAATGCCGACTTAAGTACAAGGGAACTGATACCCTTACTTTCTATGATTTGAACCCTTCCTGTGAGTCCAGTTTTAGTTTCCGATGCTTCACTTCAGGTTTACTGTATCCCTTGGACCTTCTTATTGACGATGAAACACAGAAATTGCATCCGAATTTAATAAAAAAGGCACAATGCTGACTTAAGTACAAGAGGACTGATACTCTAACTTTCTATGATTTGAACCCTTCCTGTGAGGCCAGTTTAAGTTTCCGATGCTTCACTTCAGGTTTACTGTATCCCTTGGACCTTCTTATTGACGATGAAACACAGAAATTGCATCCGAATTTAATACAAAAGGCACAATGCCAAATTAAGTACAAGGCGACTGATACTCTAAATTTCTATTATTTGAACCTCTCCTGTGAGTCCAGTTTTAGATTCTGATGCTTCAGTTCAGGTTTACTGTATCCCTTGGACCTTCCTATTGACGATGAAACACAGAAATTGCATCCGAATATAATAAAAAAGGGACAATGCCGACCTAAGTACAAGAGGACTGATATTCTAAGTTTCTATGATTTGAACCCCTCCTGTGAGTCCAGTTTTAGATTCCGATGTTTAACTTCAGGTTTACTGTATCCCTTGGACCTTCTTATTGACGATGAAGCACAGAGATTGCATCCGAATTTAATAAAAAAGGCACAATGCCGACTTAAGTACAAGAGGACAGATACTCTAACTTTCTATGTTTTTGAACCCCTCCTGAGAGTCCAGTACTAGATTCCCATGCGTAACTTCAGGTTTACTGTATCCCTTGGACCTTCTTATTGACTATGAAACACAGAAATTGCATCCGAATTTAATAAAAAGGCACAATGCCGACTTAAGTACAAGGCGACAGATACTCTAACTTTCTATGATTTGAACCTCTCCTGTGAGTCCAGTTTTAGATTCTGATGCTTCACTTCAGGTTTACTGTATCCCTTGGACACTCTTATTGACGATGAAACGCAGAAATTGCATCCGAATATAATAAAAAAGGCACAATGCCAACTTAGGTACAAGAGGACTGATACTCTAACTTTCTATGATTGGAACCCCTCCTGTGAGTCCAGTTTTAGTTTCCGAAGCTTCACTTCAGGTTTTATGTATCCCTTGGACATTCTTATTGACGATGAAACACAGAAATTGCATGCGAATTTAATACAAAAGGCACAATGCCGACTTAAGTACAAGAGGACTGAAACTCTAACTTTCTATGATTTGAACCTCTGCTGTGAGTCCAGTTTTCGTTTCCGATGCTTCACTTCAAGTTTACTGTATCCCTTGGACCTTCTTATTGACGATGAAACACAGAAATTGCATCCGAATTTAATAAAAAGGCACAATGCCGACTTAAGTACAAGAGGACTTATACTTTAACTTTCTATGATTTGAACCCCTCCTGTGAGTCCAGTTTTTGATTCCGATGCTTAACTTCAGGTTTACTGTATCCCTTGGATCTTCTTATTGACGATGAAACACTGAAATTGCATCCGAATTTAATACAAAAGGCACAATGCCGACTTAAGTACAAGAGGACTGAAACTCTAACTTTCTATGATTTGAACCCCTCCTGAGAGTCTAGTTTTAGATTCCGATGCTTAACTTCTGATTTACTGTATCCCTTGGACCATCTTATTGACGATGAAACACAGAAATTGCATCCGAATTTAATACGAAAGGCCCAATGCCGACTTAAGTACAAGAGGACTGATCCTCTAACATTCTATGATTTGAACCTCTCCTGTGAGTCCAGGTTTAGATTCCGATGCTTCACTTCGGGTTTACTGTATCCCTTGGACCCTCTTATTGACGATGAAACACAGAAATTGCATCCGAATTTAATACAAAAGGCATAATGCCGAATTAAGTACAAGAGGACTGAAACTCTAACTTTCTATGATTTGAACCTCTGCTGTGAGTCCAGTTTTAGTTTCCGATGCTTCACTTCAGGTTTACTGTATCCATTGGACCTTCTTATTGACGATGAAACACAGAAATTGCATCCGAATTTAATACAAAAGGCACAATGCCGACTTACGTACAACAGGACTGAAACTCTAACTTTCTATGATTTTAGCCTCTGCTGTGAGTCCAGTTTTAGTTTTCCAATGCTTAACTTCAGGTTTACTGTATCCCTTGGACCTTCTTATTGACGATGAAACACAGAAATTGCATCCGAATTTCATAGAAAACGGCACAATGCCGACATAAGTACAAGAGGACTGAAACTCTAAATTTCTATGATTTGAACTTCTGCTGTGAGTCCAGTTTAAGTTTCCGATGCTTCACTTCAGGTTTACTGTATCCCTGGGACCTTCTTATTGACGATGAAACACAGAAATTGCATCCGAATTTAATAAAAAAGGCACAATGGCGACTTAAGTACAAGAGGACTGATACTCTAACTTTCTATGATTTGAACCCCTCCTGTGAGTCCAGTTTTAGATTCCGATGCTTAACATCAGGTTTACGGTATCCCTTGGACCTTCTTATTGACGATGAAACACTGAAATTGCGTCCGAATTTAATACAAAACGCACAATGCCGACTTAAGTACAAGAGGAATGATACTCTAACTTTCTATGATTTGAACCTCTCCTGTGAGACCAGTTTTAGATTCCGATTCTTCACGTCAAGTTTACTGTATCCCTTGGACCCTCTTATTGACGATGAAAGACAGAAATTGCATCCGAATTTAATACAAAGGGCACAATACCGACTTAAGTACAAGAGGATTGAAACTCTAACTTTCTATGATTTGAACCTCTGCTGTGAGTCCGGTTTTAGTTTCCGATGCTTCACGTCAGGTTTACGGTATCCCTTGGACCAACTTATTGACGATGAAACACAGAAATTGCATCCGAATTTAATACAAAAGGCACAATGCCGACTTAAGTACAAGAGGACTGACACTCTAACTTTCTAAGATTTGAACCTCTGCTGTCAGTCCAGTTTTAGTTTCCCATGCTTCACTTCAGGTTTACTGTATCCCTTGGACCTTCTTATTGACTTTGAAACACAGAAATTGCATCCGAATTTAATAAAAAAGGCACAATGCCGACTTAAGTACAAGAGGACTGATACTCTATATTTCTATGATTTGAACCCCTCCTCTGAGTCCCGTTTTAGATTCCGATGCTTAACTTCAGGTTTACTGTATCCCTTGGACCTTCGTATTGATGATGAAACACAGAAATTGCATCCGAATTTAATAAAAAAGGCACAATGCCGACTTAAGCACAAGAGGACTGATACTCTAACTTTCTATGATTTGAACCCCTCCTGTGAGTCCAGTTTTAGATTCCGATGATTAACTTCGGGTTTACTGTATCAATTGGACCTTCTCATTGACGATGAAACACAGAAATTGCATCCGAATTTAATACAACAGGCACAATGCCGACTTAAGTACAAGGCGACTGATACTCTAAATTTCTATGATTTGAACCTCTCCTGTGAGTCCAGTTTGAGATTCTGATGCTTCAGTTCAGGTTTACTGTATCCCTTGGACCTTCATTTTGACGATGAAACACAGAAATTGCATCCGAATTTAATAAAAATGGCACAATGCCGACTTAAGTACAAGAGGACTGACACTCTAACTTTCTTTGATTTGAACCCCTCCTGTGAGTCCAGTTTTAGATTCCGATGTTTAACTTCAGGTTTACTGTATCCCTTGGACCTTCTTATTGACGATGAAACACAGAGATTGCATCCGAATTTAATAAAAAAGTCACAATGCCGACTTAAGTACAAGAGGACAGATACTCTAACATTCTATGATTTGAACCCCTCCTGTGAGTCCAGTTTTAGTTTCCGATGCTTCACTTCAGGTTTACTGTATCCCTTGGACCTTCTTATTGACGATGAAACACAGAAATTGCATCCAAATTTAATAAAGAGGCACAATGCCGACTTAAGTACAAGAGGACTGATACTCTAACTTTCTATGTTTTTGAATCCCTCCTGTGAGTCTAGTACTAGATACCGATGCTTAACTTCAGGTTTACTGTATCCCTTGGACCTTCTTAGTGACGATGAAACACAGAAATTGCATCCAAATTTAATACAAAAGGCACAATGCCGACTTAAGTACAAGGCGACAGATACTCTAACATTCTATGATTTGAACCTCTCCTGTGAGTCCAGTTTTAGATTCTGATGCTTCACTTCAGGTTTACTGTATCCCTTGGACCCTCTTATTGACGATGAAACACAGAAATTGCAACCGAATTGAATAAAAACAGGCACAATGCCGACTTAAGTACAAGAGGACTGATTCTCTAACTTTCTATGATATGAACCCCTCCTGTGAGTCCAGTTTTAGTTTCCGATGCTTTACTTCAGGTTTACTGTATCCCTTGGACCTTCTTATTGACGATGAAACACAGAAATTGCATCCGAATTTAATAAAAAAGGCACAATGCCAACTTAAGTACAAGAGGACTGATACTCTAACTTTCTATGATTTGAACCCCTCCTGTGAGTCCCGTTTTGGATTCCGATGCTTAACTTCAGGTTTACTGTATCCCTTGGACCTTCTTATTGACGATGAAACACAGAAATTGCATCCGAATTTAATACAAAATTCACAATGCCAACTTAAGTACAAGAGGACTCATACTCTAACTTTCTATGATTTGAACCCCTCCTGTGAGTCCAGTTTTAGATTCCGATGCTTAACTTCAGGTTTACTGTATACCTTGGACCTTCTTATTGACGATGAAACACAGAAATTGCATGCGAATTTAATACAAAAGGCACAATGCCGACTTAAGTACAAGAGGACTGAAACTCTAACTTTCTATGATTTGAACCTCTGCTGTGAGTCCAGTTTTAGTTTCCGATGCTTAACTTCGGGTTTACTGTATCCCTTGGACCTTCTTATTGACGATGAAACACAGAAATTGCATCCAAATTTAATAAAAAGGCACAATGCTGACTTCAGTACAAGTGGACTAATACTCTAACTTTCTATGATTTGAACCCCTCCTGTGAGTCCAGTTTTAGTTTCCGATGCTTCACTTCAGGTTTACTGTATCCCTTGGAACTTCTTATTGACGATGAAACACAGAAATTGCATCCGAATTAAATAAAAAAGGCACAATGCCGACTTAATTACAAGAGGACTGATACTCTAACTTTCTATGATTTGAACCCCTCCTGTGAGTCCGGTATTAGATTCTGATGCTTAAATTCAGGTTTATTGTATCCCTTGGACCTTCTTATTGACGATGAAACACAGAAATTGCATCCGAAGTCAATACAAAAGGCACAATGCCGACTTAAGTACAAGGCGACTGATACTCTAACTTTCTATGATTTGAACCTCTGCTGTGAGTCCAGTTTTAGTTTCCGATGCTTCACTTCAGGTTTACTGTATCCCTTGGACCTTTTTATTGACGATGAAACACAGAAATTGCATCCGAATTTAATAAAAAAGGCACAATGCCGACTTAAGTACAAGAGGACTGATACTCTAACTTTCTATGATTTAAACCCCGCCTGTGAGTCCAGTTTTAGTTTCCGATGCTTAACTTCAGGTTTACTGTATCCCTTGGACCTTCTTATTGACGATGAAACACAGAAATTGCATCCGAATTTAATAAAAAAGGCACAATGCCAACTTAAGTACAAGAGGACTGATACTCTAACTTTCTATGATTTGAACCCCTCCTGTGAGTCCCGTTTTGGATTCCGATGCTTAACTTCAGGTTTACTGTATCCCTTGGACCTTCTTATTGACGATGAAACACAGAAATTGCATCCGAATTTAATACACAAGGCACAATGCCAACTTAAGTACAAGAGGACTGATACTCTAACTTTCTATGATTTGAACCTCTGCTGTGAGTCCAGTTTTAGTTTCCGATGCTTCACTTCAGGTTTACTGTATCCCTTAGACCATCTTATTGACGATGAAACACAGATATTGCATCCGAATTTAATACACAAGGCACAATGCCAACTTAAGTACAAGAGGACTGATACTCTAACTTTCTATGATTTGAACCTCTGCTGTGAGTCCAGTTTTAGTTTCCGATGCTTCACTTCAGGTTTACTGTATCCCTTAGACCATCTTATTGACGATGAAACACAGATATTGCATCCGAATTTAATAAAAAAGGCACAATGCCGACTTAAGTACAAAAGGACTGATACTCTAACTTTCCATGATTTGAACCCCTCCTGTGAGTCCAGTTTTAGTTTCCGATGCTTCACTTCAGGTTTACTGTATCCCTTGGACCTTCTTATTGACGATGAAACACAGAAATTGCATCCGAATTTAATACAAAAGGCACAATGCCGACTTAAGTACAAGAGGACTGAAACTCTAACTTTCTATGATTTGAACCTCTGCTGTGAGTCCAGTTTAAGTTTCCGATGTTCCACTTCAGGTTTACTGTATCCCTTGGACCTTCTTATTGACGATAAAACACAGAAATTGCATCCGAATTTAATACAAAAGGCACAATGCCGACTTAAGTACAGGAGGACTGATACTCTAACTTTCTATGATTTGAACCTCTGCTGTGAGTCCAGTTTTAGTTTCCGATGCTTCACTTCAGGTTTACTGTATCCCTTGGACCATCATATTGACGATGAAACACAGAAATTGCATCCGAATTTAATAAAAAAGGCACAATGCCGACTTAAGTACAAGAGAACTGATACTCTAACTTTCTATGATTTGAACCCCTCCTGTGAGTCCAGTTTTTGATTCCGATGCTTAACTTCAGGTTTCCTGTATCCCTTTTGACCTTCTTATTGAAGATGAAACACAGAAATTGCATCCGAAGTCAATACTAAAGGCACAATGCCGACATCAGTACAAGGCGACTGATACTCTAACTTTCTATGATTTGAACCTCTGCTGTGAGTCGAGTTTTAGTTTAAGATGCTTCACTTCAGGTTTACTGTATCCCTTGGACCTTCTTATTGACGATGAAACACAGTAATTGCATCCGAATTTAATAAAAAAGGCACAATGCCGACTTAAGTACATGAGAACTGATACTCTAACTTTCTATGATTTGAACCCCTCCTGTGAGTCCAGTTTTAGTTGCCGATGCTTCACTTCAGGTTTACTGTATCTCTTGGACATTCTTATTGACGATGAAACACAGAAATTGCAATAGAATTTAATAAAAAAGGCACAATGCCGACTTAAGTACAAGAGGACTGATACTCTACCTTTCTATGATTTGAACCTCTCCTGTGAGTCCAGTTTTAGATTCCGATGCTTAACTTCGGTTTACTGTATCCCTTGGACCTTCTTATTGACGATGAAACACAGAAATTGCATCCAAATTTAATACAAAAGGCACAATGCCGACTTAAGTACAAGACTACTGATACTCTAACTTTCTATGATTTGAACCTCTCCTGTGAGTCCAGTTCTAGATTCCGATGCTTCACTTCGGGTTTACTGTATCCCTTGGACCCTCTTATTGACGATGAAACACAGAAATTGCATCTGAATTTAATACAAAAGGCACAATGCCGACTTAAGTACAAGAGGACTGAAACTCTAACTTTCTATGATTTGAACCTCTGCTGTGAGTCCAGTTTTAGTTTCCGATGCTTCACCTCAGGTTTACTGTATCCCTTGGACCTTCGTATTGACGATGAAACACAGAAATTGCATCCGAATTTAATACAAAAGGCACAATGCCGACTTAAGTACAAGAGGAGTGAAACTCTATTTTTCTATGACTTGAACCTCTGCTGTGAGTCCAGTTTTAGTTTCCGATGCTTCACTTCACATTTACTGTATCCCTGGGACCTTCTTATTGACGATGAAACACAGAAATTACATCCGAATTTAATAAAAAAGGCACAATGCCGACGTAAGTACAAGAGGACTGATACTCTAACATTCTATGATTTGAACCCCTCCTGTGAGTCCAGTTTTAGTTTCCGATGCTTATCTTCAGGTTTACTGTATCCCTTGGACCTTCTTATTGACGATGAGACACAGAAATTGCATCCGAATTTAATACAAAAAGCACAATGCCGACTTAAGTACAAGAGGACTGATACTCTAACTTTCTATGATTTGAATCTCTCCTGTGAGTCCAGTTTTAGATATCGATGCTTCACTACAGGTTTACTGTATCCCTTGGACCCTCTTATTGACGATGAAACACAAAAATTGCATCCGAATTTAATACAAAAGGCACAATGCCGACTTAAGTTCAAGAGGACTGAAACTCTAACTTTCTATGATTTGAAACTCTGCTGTGAGTCCAGTTTTAGTTTCCGATGCTTCACTTCACGTTTACTGTATCCCTTGGACCTTCTTATTGACGATGAAACACAGAAATTGCATCCGAATTTAATACAAAAGGCACAATGCCGACTTAAGAAGAAGAGGACTGAAACTCTAACTTTCTATGATTTGAACCGCTGCTGTGAGTCCAGTTTTAGTTTCCGATGCTTCACTTCAGGTTTACTGTATCCCTTGGACCTTCTTATTGACGATGAAACACAGAAATTGCATCCGAATTTAATACAAAAGGCACAATGCCGACATAAGTACAAGAGGACTGATACTCTAACTTTCTATGATTTGAACCTCTGCTGTGAGTCCAGTTTTAGTTTCTGATGCTTCACGTCAGGTTTACTGTATCCCTTGGAACTTCTTATTGACGATGAAACACTGAAATTGCATCCGAATTTAATACAAAAGGCACAATGCCGACTTAAGTACAAGAGGACTGGTACTCTAACTTTCTATGATTTGAACCCCTCCTGTAGTTTAGTTTTAGATTCCGATGCTTAACATCAGCTTTACTGTATCCCTTGGACCTTCTTATTGACGATGAAACACAGAACTTGCATCCGAATTTAATACAAAAGGCACAATGCCGACTTAAGTACAAGAGGACTGAAACTATAACTTTCTATGATTTGAACCACTGCTGTGAGACCAGTTCTAGATTCCGATGCTTAACTTCAGGTTTACTGTATCCCCTGGACCTTCTTATTGACGATGAAATACAGAAATTGGATCCGAATTTAATACAAAAGGCACAATGCCGACTTAAGTACAAGAGGACTATTACTCTAACTTTCTATCATTTGAACCCCTCCTGTGAGTCCAGTTTCAGATTCCGATGCTTAACTTCTGGTTTACTGTATCCCTTGGACCTTCTTATTGACGATGAAACACAGAAATTGCATCCAAATTTATTACAAAAGGCACAATGCCGACTAAAGTACAAGAGGAATGAAACTCTAACTTTCAATGATTTGAACCCCTCCTGTGAGTCCAGTTTTAGATTCCGTAGCTTAACTTCAGGTTTACTGTATCCCTTGGACCTTCTTATTGACGATGAAACACAGAAATTGCATCCGAATTTAATACAAAAGGCACAATGCCGACTTAAGTACAAGAGGACTGATACTCTAACTTTCTATGATTTGAACCTCTGCTGTGAGTCCAGTTTAAGTTTCCGATGCTGCACTTCAGGTTTACTGTATCCCTTGGACCTTCTTATTGACGATGAAACACAGAAATTGCATCCGAATTTAATACACAAGGCACAATGCCAACTTAAGTACAAGAGGACTGATACTCTAACTTTCTATGATTTGAACCTCTGCTGTGAGTCCAGTTTTAGTTTCCGATGCTTCACTTCAGGTTTACTGTATCCCTTAGACCATCTTATTGACGATGAAACACAGATATTGCATCCGAATTTAATAAAAAAGGCACAATGCCGACTTAAGTACAAAAGGACTGATACTCTAACTTTCCATGATTTGAACCCCTCCTGTGAGTCCAGTTTTAGTTTCCGATGCTTCACTTCAGGTTTACTGTATCCCTTGGACCTTCTTATTGACGATGAAACACAGAAATTGCATCCGAATTTAATACAAAAGGCACAATGCCGACTTAAGTACAAGAGGACTGAAACTCTAACTTTCTATGATTTGAACCTCTGCTGTGAGTCCAGTTTAAGTTTCCGATGTTCCACTTCAGGTTTACTGTATCCCTTGGACCTTCTTATTGACGATAAAACACAGAAATTGCATCCGAATTTAATACAAAAGGCACAATGCCGACTTAAGTACAGGAGGACTGATACTCTAACTTTCTATGATTTGAACCTCTGCTGTGAGTCCAGTTTTAGTTTCCGATGCTTCACTTCAGGTTTACTGTATCCCTTGGACCATCATATTGACGATGAAACACAGAAATTGCATCCGAATTTAATAAAAAAGGCACAATGCCGACTTAAGTACAAGAGAACTGATACTCTAACTTTCTATGATTTGAACCCCTCCTGTGAGTCCAGTTTTTGATTCCGATGCTTAACTTCAGGTTTCCTGTATCCCTTGGACCTTCTTATTGAAGATGAAACACAGAAATTGCATCCGAAGTCAATACTAAAGGCACAATGCCGACTGCAGTACAAGGCGACTGATACTCTAACTTTCTATGATTTGAACCTCTGCTGTGAGTCGAGTTTTAGTTTAAGATGCTTCACTTCAGGTTTACTGTATCCCTTGGACCTTCTTATTGACGATGAAACACAGTAATTGCATCCGAATTTAATAAAAAAGGCACAATGCCGACTTAAGTACATGAGAACTGATACTCTAACTTTCTATGATTTGAACCCCTCCTGTGAGTCCAGTTTTAGTTGCCGATGCTTCACATCAGGTTTACTGTATCTCTTGGACATTCTTATTGACGATGAAACACAGAAATTGCAATAGAATTTAATAAAAAAGGCACAATGCCGACTTAAGTACAAGAGGACTGATACTCTACCTTTCTATGATTTGAACCTCTCCTGTGAGTCCAGTTTTAGATTCCGATGCTTAACTTCGGTTTACTGTATCCCTTGGACCTTCTTATTGACGATGAAACACAGAAATTGCATCCAAATTTAATACAAAAGGCACAATGCCGACTTAAGTACAAGAGGACTGATACTCTAACTTTCTATGATTTGAACCTCTCCTGTGAGTCCAGTTCTAGATTCCGATGCTTCACTTCGGGTTTACTGTATCCCTTGGACCCTCTTATTGACGATGAAACACAGAAATTGCATCTGAATTTAATACAAAAGGCACAATGCCGACTTAAGTACAAGAGGACTGAAACTCTAACTTTCTATGATTTGAACCTCTGCTGTGAGTCCAGTTTTAGTTTCCGATGCTTCACCTCAGGTTTACTGTATCCCTTGGACCCTCTTATTGACGATGAAACACAAAAATTGCATCCGAATTTAATACAAAAGGCACAATGCCGACTTAAGTTCAAGAGGACTGAAACTCTAACTTTCTATGATTTGAAACTCTGCTGTGAGTCCAGTTTTAGTTTCCGATGCTTCACTTCACGTTTACTGTATCCCTTGGACCTTCTTATTGACGATGAAACACAGAAATTGCATCCGAATTTAATACAAAAGGCACAATGCCGACTTAAGAAGAAGAGGACTGAAACTCTAACTTTCTATGATTTGAACCGCTGCTGTGAGTCCAGTTTTAGTTTCCGATGCTTCACTTCAGGTTTACTGTATCCCTTGGACCTTCTTATTGACGATGAAACACAGAAATTGCATCCGAATTTAATACAAAAGGCACAATGCCGACATAAGTACAAGAGGACTGATACTCTAACTTTCTATGATTTGAACCTCTGCTGTGAGTCCAGTTTTAGTTTCTGATGCTTCACGTCAGGTTTACTGTATCCCTTGGAACTTCTTATTGACGATGAAACACTGAAATTGCATCCGAATTTAATACAAAAATCACAATGCCGACTTAAGTACAAGAGGACTGGTACTCTAACTTTCTATGATTTGAACCCCTCCTGTAGTTTAGTTTTAGATTCCGATGCTTAACATCAGCTTTACTGTATCCCTTGGACCTTCTTATTGACGATGAAACACAGAACTTGCATCCGAATTTAATACAAAAGGCACAATGCCGACTTAAGTACAAGAGGACTGAAACTATAACTTTCTATGATTTGAACCACTGCTGTGAGACCAGTTCTAGATTCCGATGCTTAACTTCAGGTTTACTGTATCCCCTGGACCTTCTTATTGACGATGAAATACAGAAATTGGATAAGAATTTAATACAAAAGGCACAATGCCGACTTAAGTACAAGAGGACTATTACTCTAACTTTCTATCATTTGAACCCCTCCTGTGAGTCCAGTTTCAGATTCCGATGCTTAACTTCTGGTTTACTGTATCCCTTGGACCTTCTTATTGACGATGAAACACAGAAATTGCATCCAAATTTATTACAAAAGGCACAATGCCGACTAAAGTACAAGAGGAATGAAACTCTAACTTTCAATGATTTGAACCCCTCCTGTGAGTCCAGTTTTAGATTCCGTAGCTTAACTTCAGGTTTACTGTATCCCTTGGACCTTCTTATTGACGATGAAACACAGAAATTGCATCCGAATTTAATACAAAAGGCACAATGCCGACTTAAGTACAAGAGGACTGATACTCTAACTTTCTATGATTTGAACCTCTGCTGTGAGTCCAGTTTAAGTTTCCGATGCTGCACTTCAGGTTTACTGTATCCCTTGGACCTTCTTATTGACGATGAAACACAGAAATTGCATCCGAATTTAATACACAAGGCACAATGCCAACTTAAGTACAAGAGGACTGATACTCTAACTTTCTATGATTTGAACCTCTGCTGTGAGTCCAGTTTTAGTTTCCGATGCTTCACTTCAGGTTTACTGTATCCCTTAGACCATCTTATTGACGATGAAACACAGATATTGCATCCGAATTTAATAAAAAAGGCACAATGCCGACTTAAGTACAAAAGGACTGATACTCTAACTTTCCATGATTTGAACCCCTCCTGTGAGTCCAGTTTTAGTTTCCGATGCTTCACTTCAGGTTTACTGTATCCCTTGGACCTTCTTATTGACGATGAAACACAGAAATTGCATCCGAATTTAATACAAAAGGCACAATGCCGACTTAAGTACAAGAGGACTGAAACTCTAACTTTCTATGATTTGAACCTCTGCTGTGAGTCCAGTTTAAGTTTCCGATGTTCCACTTCAGGTTTACTGTATCCCTTGGACCTTCTTATTGACGATAAAACACAGAAATTGCATCCGAATTTAATACAAAAGGCACAATGCCGACTTAAGTACAGGAGGACTGATACTCTAACTTTCTATGATTTGAACCTCTGCTGTGAGTCCAGTTTTAGTTTCCGATGCTTCACTTCAGGTTTACTGTATCCCTTGGACCATCATATTGACGATGAAACACAGAAATTGCATCCGAATTTAATAAAAAAGGCACAATGCCGACTTAAGTACAAGAGAACTGATACTCTAACTTTCTATGATTTGAACCCCTCCTGTGAGTCCAGTTTTTGATTCCGATGCTTAACTTCAGGTTTCCTGTATCCCTTGGACCTTCTTATTGAAGATGAAACACAGAAATTGCATCCGAAGTCAATACTAAAGGCACAATGCCGACTGCAGTACAAGGCGACTGATACTCTAACTTTCTATGATTTGAACCTCTGCTGTGAGTCGAGTTTTAGTTTAAGATGCTTCACTTCAGGTTTACTGTATCCCTTGGACCTTCTTATTGACGATGAAACACAGTAATTGCATCCGAATTTAATAAAAAAGGCACAATGCCGACTTAAGTACATGAGAACTGATACTCTAACTTTCTATGATTTGAACCCCTCCTGTGAGTCCAGTTTTAGTTGCCGATGCTTCACATCAGGTTTACTGTATCTCTTGGACATTCTTATTGACGATGAAACACAGAAATTGCAATAGAATTTAATAAAAAAGGCACAATGCCGACTTAAGTACAAGAGGACTGATACTCTACCTTTCTATGATTTGAACCTCTCCTGTGAGTCCAGTTTTAGATTCCGATGCTTAACTTCGGTTTACTGTATCCCTTGGACCTTCTTATTGACGATGAAACACAGAAATTGCATCCAAATTTAATACAAAAGGCACAATGCCGACTTAAGTACAAGAGGACTGATACTCTAACTTTCTATGATTTGAACCTCTCCTGTGAGTCCAGTTCTAGATTCCGATGCATCACTTCGGGTTTACTGTATCCCTTGGACCCTCTTATTAACGATGAAACACAGAAATTGCATCTGAATTTAATACAAAAGGCACAATGCCGACTTAAGTACAAGAGGACTGAAACTCTAACTTTCTATGATTTGAACCTCTGCTGTGAGTCCAGTTTTAGTTTCCGATGCTTCACCTCAGGTTTACTGTATCCCTTGGACCTTCTTATTGACGATGAAACACAGAAATTGCATCCGAATTTAATACAAAAGGCACAATGCCGACTTAAGTACAAGAGGAGTGAAACTCTATTTTTCTATGACTTGAACCTCTGCTGTGAGTCCAGTTTTAGTTTCCGATGCTTCACTTCACATTTACTGTATACCTGGGACCTTCTTATTGACGATGAAACACAGAAATTGCATCCGAATTTAATAAAAAAGGCACAATGCCGACGTAAGTACAAGAGGACTGATACTCTAACATTCTATGATTTGAACCCCTCCTGTGAGTCCAGTTTTAGTTTCCGATGCTTAACTTCAGGTTTACTGTATCCCTTGGACCTTCTTATTGACGATGAAACACAGAAATTGCATCCGAATTTAATACAAAAGGCACAATGCCGACTTAAGTACAAGAGGACTGATACTCTAACTTTCTATGATTTGAATCTCTCCTGTGAGTCCAGTTTTAGATATCGATGCTTCACTACAGGTTTACTGTATCCCTTGGACCCTCTTATTGACGATGAAACACAAAAATTGCATCCGAATTTAATACAAAAGGCACAATGCCGACTTAAGTTCAAGAGGACTGAAACTCTAACTTTCTATGATTTGAAACTCTGCTGTGAGTCCAGTTTTAGTTTCCGATGCTTCACTTCACGTTTACTGTATCCCTTGGACCTTCTTATTGACGATGAAACACAGAAATAGCATCCGAATTTAATACAAAAGGCACAATGCCGACTTAAGAAGAAGAGGACTGAAACTCTAACTTTCTATGATTTGAACCGCTGCTGTGAGTCCAGTTTTAGTTTCCGATGCTTCACTTCAGGTTTACTGTATCCCTTGGACCTTCTTATTGACGATGAAACACAGAAATTGCATCCGAATTTAATACAAAAGGCACAATGCCGACATAAGTACAAGAGGACTGATACTCTAACTTTCTATGATTTGAACCTCTGCTGTGAGTCCAGTTTTAGTTTCTGATGCTTCACGTCAGGTTTACTGTATCCCTTGGAACTTCTTATTGACGATGAAACACTGAAATTGCATCCGAATTTAATACAAAAGGCACAATGCCGACTTAAGTACAAGAGGACTGGTACTCTAACTTTCTATGATTTGAACCCCTCCTGTAGTTTAGTTTTAGATTCCGATGCTTAACATCAGCTTAACTGTATCCCTTGGACCTTCTTATTGACGATGAAACACAGAACTTGCATCCGAATTTAATACAAAAGGCACAATGCCGACTTAAGTACAAGAGGACTGAAACTATAACTTTCTATGATTTGAACCACTGCTGTGAGACCAGTTCTAGATTCCGATGCTTAACTTCAGGTTTACTGAATCCCCTGGACCTTCTTATTGACGATGAAATACAGAAATTGGATCCGAATTTAATACAAAAGGCACAATGCCGACTTAAGTACAAGAGGACTATTACTCTAACTTTCTATCATTTGAACCCCTCCTGTGAGTCCAGTTTCAGATTCCGATGCTTAACTTCTGGTTTACTGTATCCCTTGGACCTTCTTATTGACGATGAAACACAGAAATTGCATCCGAATTTAATACAAAAGGCACAATGCCGACTTAAGTACAAGAGGACTGAAACTCTAACTTTCTATGATTTGAACCTCTGCTGTGAGTCCAGTTTTAGTTTCCGATGCTTCACTTCAGGTTTACTGTATCCCTTGGACCTTCTTATTGACGATGAAACACAGAAATTGCTTCCGAATTTAATACAAAATTCACAATGCCGACTTAAGTACAAGAGGACTGAAACTGTAACTTTCTATGATTTGAACCTCTGCTGTGAGTCCAGTTTAAGTTTCCGATGCTTCACTTCAGGTTTACTGTATTCCTTAAACCTTCTTATTGACGATGAAACACAGAAATTGCATCCCAATTTAATACAAAAGGCACAATGCCGACTTAAGTACAAGAGGACTGATACTCTAACTTTCTATGATTTGAACCCCTCCTGTGAGTCCAGTTTTAGATTCCGATGCTTAACTTCTGGTTTACTGTATCCCTTGGACCTTCCTATTGACGATGAAACACAGAAATTGCATCCGAATTTAATACAAAAGGCACAATGCCGACTTAAGTACAAGAGGACTGAAACTCTAACTTTCTATGATTTGAACCTCTGCTGTGAGTCCAGTTTTAGTTTCCGATGCTTCACTCTAGGTTTACTGTATCCCTTGGACCTTCTTATTGACGATGAAACACAGAAATTGCATCCGAATTTAATAAAAAAGGCACAATGCCGACTTAAGTACAAGAGGACTGATATTCTAACTTTCTATGATTTGAACCCCTCCTGTGAGTCCAGTTTTAGATTCCGATGCTTAACTTCAGGTTTACTGTATCCCTTGGACCTTCTTGTCGACGATGAAACACAGAAATTGCATCCGAATTTAATAAAAACGACACAATGACGACTTAAGTACAAGAGGACTGATACTCTAACTTTCTATGATTTGAACCCCTCCTGTGAGTCTAGTATTAGTTTCCGACGCTTCACTTCAGGTTTACTGTATCCCTTGGACCTTCTTACTGACGATGAGACACAGAAATTGCATACGAATTTAATAAAAAAGGCACAATGCCGACTTAAGTACAAGAGGACTGAAACTCTAACTTTCTATGATTTGAACCTCTGCTGTGATTCCAGTTTAAGATTCCGATGTTTCACTTCAGGTTTACTGTATCCCTTGGATCTTCTTATTGACGATGAAACACAAAAATTGCATCCGAATTTAATGCAAAAGGCACAATGCCGACTTAAGTACTAGAGGACTGATACTCTAAATTTCTATGATTTGAACCCCTCCTGTGAGTTCAGTTTTAGATTCCGTTGCTTAACTTCAGGTTTACTGTATCCCTTGGACCTTCTTATTGACGATGTAACACAGAAATTGCATCCGAATTTAATACAAAAGGCAAATTGCCGACTTAAGTACAAGAGGACTGAAACTTTCACTTTCTATGATTTGAACCTCTGCTGTGAGTCCAGTTTTAGTTTCCGATGCTTCACTTCAGGTTTACTGTATTCCTTGGACCTTCTTATTGACGATGAAACACAGAAATTGCATTCGAATTTAATACAAAAGGCACAATGCCGACTTACGTACAAGAGGACTGAAACTCTAATTTTCTATGATTTCAACCTCTGCTGTGAGTCCAGTTTTAGTTTCCGATGCTTCACTTCAGGTTTACTGTATCCCTTGGACCTTCTTATTGACGATGAAACACAGAAATTGCTTCCGAATTTAATACAAATGGCACATTGCCGACTTACGTACAAGAGGACTGAAACTCTAACTTTCTATGATTTGAACCTCTGCAGTGAGTACAGTTTTAGTTTCCGATGCTTAACTTCAGGTTTACTGTATCCCTTGGACCTTGTTATTGACGATGAAACACAGAAATTGCATCCGAATTTAATACAAAAGGCACAATGCCGACTTAAGTACAAGAGGACTGAAACTCTAACTTTCTATGCTTTGAACCTCTGCTGTGAGTCCAGTTTTAGTTTCCGATGCTTCACTTCAGGTTTACTGTATCCCTTGGACCTTCTTATTGACGATGAAACACATTAATTGCTTCCGAATTTAATACAAAAGGCACAATGCCGACTTAAGTACAAGAGGACTGAAGCTCTAACTTTCTATGATTTCAACCTCTGCTGTGAGTCCAGTTTTAGTTTCCGATGCTTCACTTCAGGTTTACTGTATCCCTTGGACCTTCTTATTGACGATGAAACACAGAAATTGCATTCGAATCTAATACAAAAGGCACAATGCCGACTTACGTACAAGAGGACTGTAACTCTAACTTTCTATGATTTGAACCTCTGCTGTGAGTCCAGTTTTAGTTTCCGATGCTTCACTTCAGGTTTACTGTATCCCTTGGACCTTCTTATTGACGATGAAACACAGAAATTGCATTCGAATCTAATACAAAAGGCACAATGCCGACTTACGTACAAGAGGACTGAAACTCTAACTTTCTATGATTTGAACCTCTGCTGTGAGTCCAGTTTTAGTTTCCGATGCTTAACTTCTGGTTTACTGTATCCCTTGGACCTTCTTATTGACGATGAAACACAGAAATTGCATCCGAATTTAATACAAAAGGCACAATGGTGACTTAAGTACAAGAGGACTGATACTCTAACTTTCTATGATTTGAACCTCTCCTGTGAGTCCTTTTTTAGATTCCGATGCTTCACTTCGGGTTTACTGTATCCCTGGGACCTTCTTATTGACGATGAAACACAGAGATTGCATCCGAATTTAATAAAAAAGGCACAATGCCCACATAAGTACAAGAGGACTGATACTCTAACATTCTATGATTTGAACCCCTCCTGTTGAGTCCAGTTTTAGATTCCGATGCTTAACTTCAGGTTTACTGTATCCCTTGGACCTTCTTATTGAGGATGAAGCACAGAAATTGCATCCGAATGTAATACAAAAGTCACAATGCCGACTTAAGTACAAGAGGACTGATACTCTAACTTTCTATGATTTGAACCTCTGCTGTGAGTCCAGTTTTAGTTTCCGATACTTCACTTCAGGTTTACTGTATCCCTTGGACCTTCTTATTGACGATGAAACACAGAAATTGCATCCGAATTTAATACAAAAGGCACAATGCCGACGTAAGTACAAGAGGACTGAAACTCTAACTTTCTATGATTTGAACCTCTGCTGTGAGTCCAGTTTTAGTTTCCGATGCTTCACTCTAGGTTTACTGTATCCCTTGGACCTTCTTATTGACGATGAAACACAGAAATTGCATCCGAATTTAATAAAAAAGGCACAATGCCGACTTAAGTACAAGAGGACTGATACTCTAACTTTCTATGATTTGAACCCCTCCTGTGAGTCCAGTTTTAGATTCCGATGCTTAACTTCAGGTTTACTGTATCCCTTGGACCTTCTTGTCGACGATGAAACACAGAAATTGCATCCGAATTTAATAAAAACGACACAATGACGACTTAAGTACAAGAGGACTGATACTCTAACTTTCTATGATTTGAACCCCTCCTGTGAGTCCAGTATTAGTTTCCGATGCTTCACCTCAGGTTTACTGTATCCCTTGGACCTTCTTACTGACGATGAGACACAGAAATTGCATACGAATTTAATAAAAAAGGCACAATGCCGACTTAAGTACAAGAGGACTGAAACTCTAACTTTCTATGATTTGAACCTCTGCTGTGATTCCAGTTTAAGATTCCGATGTTTCACTTCAGGTTTACTGTATCCCTTGGATCTTCTTATTGACGATGAAACACAGAAATAGCATCCGAATTTAATGCAAAAGGCACAATGCCGACTTAAGTACTAGAGGACTGATACTCTAAATTTCTATGATTTGAACCCCTCCTGTGAGTCCAGTTTTAGATTCCGTTGCTTAACTTCAGGTTTACTGTATCCCTTGGACCTTCTTATTGACGATGAAACACAGAAATTGCATCCGAATTTAATACAAAAGGCAAATTGCCGACTTAAGTACAAGAGGACTGAAACTTTCACTTTCTATGATTTGAACCTCTGCTGTGAGTCCAGTTTTAGTTTCCGATGCTTCACTTCAGGTTTACTGTATCCCTTGGACCTTCATATTGAAGATGAAACAATGAAATTGCATCCGAATTTAATACAAAAGGCACAATGCCGACTTAAGTACAAGAGGACTGAAACTCTAACTTTCTATGATTTGAACCTCTGCTGTGAGTCCAGTTTTAGTTTCCGATGCTTCACTTCAGGTTTACTGTATCCCTTGTACCTTCTTATTGACGATGAAACACAGAAATTGCATCCGAATTTAATACAAAAGGCACAATGCCGACTTAAGTACAAGAGGACTGAAACTCTAAATTTCTATGATTTGAACCTCTGCTGTGAGTCCAGTTTTAGTTTCCGATGCTTCACTTCAGGTTTACTGTATTCCTTGGACCTTCTTATTGACGATGAAACACAGAAATTGCATTCGAATTTAATACAAAAGGCACAATGCCGACTTACGTACAAGAGGACTGAAACTCTAATTTTCTATGATTTGAACCTCTGCTGTGAGTCCAGTTTTAGTTTCCGATGCTTCACTTCAGGTTTACTGTATCCCTTGGACCTTCTTATTGACGATGAAACACAGAAATTGCTTCCGAATTTAATACAAATGGCACAATGCCGACTTACGTACAAGAGGACTGAAACTCTAACTTTCTATGATTTGAACCTCTGCTGTGAGTACAGTTTTAGTTTCCGATGCTTAACTTCAGGTTTACTGTATCCCTTGGACCTTGTTATTGACGATGAAACACAGAAATTGCATTCGAATTTAATACAAAAGGCACAATGCCGACTTAAGTACAAGAGGACTGAAACTCTAACATTCTATGCTTTGAACCTCTGCTGTGAGTCCAGTTTTAGTTTCCGATGCTTCACTTCAGGTTTACTGTATCCCTTGGACCTTCTTATTGACGATGAAACACAGAAATTGCATTCGAATCTAATACAAAAGGCACAATGCCGACTTACGTACAAGACGACTGAAACTCTAACTTTCTATGATTTGAACCTCTGCTGTGAGTCCAGTTTTAGTTTCCGATGCTTCACTTCAGGTTTACTGTATCCCTTGGACCTTCTTATTGACGATGAAACACAGAAATTGCATTCGAATCTAATACAAAAGGCACAATGCCGACTTACGTACAAGAGGACTGAAACTCTAACTTTCTATGATTTGAACCTCTGCTGTGAGTCCAGTTTTAGTTTCCGATGCTTAACTTCTGGTTTACTGTATCCCTTGGACCTTCTTATTGACGATGAAACACAGAAATTGCATCCGAATTTAATACAAAAGGCACAATGGGGACTTAAGTACAAGAGGACTGATACTCTAACTTTCTATGATTTGAACCTCTCCTGTGAGTCCTGTTTTAGATTCCGATGCTTCACTTCGGGTTTACTGTATCCCTTGGACCTTCTTATTGACGATGAAACACAGAAATTGCTTCCGAATGTAATACAAAAGGCACAATGCCGACTTACGTACAATAGGACTGAAACTCTAACTTTCTATGATTTGAACCTCTGCTGTGAGTCCAGTTTTAGTTTCCGATGCTTAACTTCAGGTTTACTGTATCCCTTGGACCTTCTTATTGACGATGAAACACAGAAATTGCTTCCGAATTTAATACAAATGGCACAATGCCGACTTACGTACAAGAGGACTGAAACTCTAACTTTCTATGATTTGAACCTCTGCTGTGAGTACAGTTTTAGTTTCCGATGCTTAACTTCAGGTTTACTGTTTCCCTTGGACCTTGTTATTGAGGATGAAACACAGAAATTGCATCCGAATTTAATACAAAAGGCACAATGCCGACTTAAGTACAAGAGGACTGAAACTCTAACTTTCTATGCTTTGAACCTCTGCTGTAAGTCCAGTTTTAGTTTCCGATGCTTCACTTCAGGTTTACTGTATCCCTTGGACCTTCTTATTGACGATGAAACACAGAAATTGCATCCGAATTTAATACAAAAGGCACAATGGGGACTTAAGTACAAGAGGACTGATACTCTAACTTTCTATGATTTGAACCTCTCCTGTGAGTCCTGTTTTAGATTCCGATGCTTCACTTCGGGTTTACTGTATCCCTTGGACCTTCTTATTGACGATGAAACACAGAAATTGCTTCCGAATGTAATACAAAAGGCACAATGCCGACTTACGTACAATAGGACTGAAACTCTAAATTTCTATGATTTGAACCTCTGCTGTGAGTCCAGTTTTAGTTTCCGATGCTTAACTTCAGGTTTACTGTATCCCTTGGACCTTCTTATTGACGATGAAACACAGAAATTGCTTCCGAATTTAATACAAATGGCACAATGCCGACTTACGTACAAGAGGACTGAAACTCTAACTTTCTATGATTTGAACCTCTGCTGTGAGTACAGTTTTAGTTTCCGATGCTTAACTTCAGGTTTTGCTGTTTCCCTTGGACCTTGTTATTGACGATGAAACACAGAAATTGCATCCGAATTTAATACAAAAGGCACAATGCCGACTTAAGTACAAGAGGACTGAAACTCTAACTTTCTATGCTTTGAACCTCTGCTGTAAGTCCAGTTTTAGTTTCCGATGCTTCACTTCAGGTTTACTGTATCCCTTGGACCTTCTTATTGACGATGAAACACAGAAATTGCATTCGAATCTAATACAAAAGGCACAATGCCGACTTACGTACAAGAGGACTGAAACTCTAACTTTCTATGATTTGAACCTCTGCTGTGAGTCCAGTTTTAGTTTCCGATGCTTCACTTCAGGTTTACTGTATCCCTTAGACCTTCTTATTGACGATGAAACACAGAAATTGCATTCGAATCTAATACAAAAGGCACAATGCCGACTTACGTACAAGAGGACTGAAACTCTAACTTTCTATGATTTGAACCTCTGCTGTGAGTCCAGTTTTAGTTTCCTATGCTTCACTCTAGGTTTACTGTATCCCTTGGACCTTCTTATTGACGATGAAACACAGAAATTGCATCCGAATTTAATAAAAAAGGCACAATGCCGACTTAAGTACAAGAGGACTGATACTCTAACTTTCTATGATTTGAACCCCTCCTGTGAGTCCAGTTTTATATTCCGATGCTTAACTTCAGGTTTACTGTATCCCTTGGACCTTCTTGTCGACGATGAAACACAGAAATTGCATCCGAATTTAATGAAAACGACACAATGACGACATAAGTACAAGAGGACTGATACTCTAACTTTCTATGATTTGAACCCCTCCTGTGAGTCCAGTATTAGTTTCCGATGCTTCACTTCTGGTTTACTGTATCCCTTGGACCTTCTTACTGACGATGAGACACAGAAATTGCATACGAATTTAATAAAAAAGGCACAATGCCGACTTAAGTACAAGAGGACTGAAACTCTAACTTTCTATGATTTGAACCTCTGCTGTGATTCCAGTTTAAGATTCCGATGTTTCACTTCAGGTTTACTGTATCCCTTGGATCTTCTTACTGACGTTGAAACACAAAAATTGCATCCGAATTTAATGCAAAAGGCACAATGCCGACTTAAGTACTAGAGGACTGATACTCTAAATTTCAATGATTTGAACCCCTCCTGTGAGTCCAGTTTTAGATTCCGTTGCTTAACTTCAGGTTTACTGTATCCCTTGGACCTTCTTATTGACGATGAAACACAGAAATTGCATCCGAATTTAATACAAAAGGCAAATTGCCGACTTAAGTACAAGAGGACTGAAACTTTCACTTTCTATGATTTGAACCTCTGCTGTGAGTCCAGTTTTAGTTTCCGATGCTTCACTTCAGGTTTACTGTATCCCTTGGACCTTCATATTGAAGATGAAACATAGAAATTGCATCCGAATTTAATACAAAAGGCACAATGCCGACTTAAGTACAAGAGGACTGAAACTCTAACTTTCTATGATTTGAACCTCTGCTGTGAGTCCAGTTTTAGTTTCCGATGCTTCACTTCAGGTTTACTGTATCCCTTGTACCTTCTTATTGACGATGAAACACAGAAATTGCATCCGAATTTAATACAAAAGGCACAATGCCGACTTAAGTACAAGAGGACTGAAACTCTAAATTTCTATGATCTGAACCTCTGCTGTGAGTCCAGTTTTAGTTTCCGATGCTTCACTGCAGGTTTACTGTATTCCTTGGACCTTCTTATTGACGATGAAACACAGAAATTGCATTCGAATTTAATACAAAAGGCACAATGCCGACTTACGTACAAGAGGACTGAAACTCTAATTTTCTATGATTTCAACCTCTGCTGTGAGTCCAGTTTTAGTTTCCGATGCTTCACTTCAGGTTTACTGTATTCCTTGGACCTTCTTATTGACTATGAAACACAGAAATTGCTTCCGAATTTAATACAAATGGCACAATGCCGACTTACGTACAAGAGGACTGAAGCTCTAACTTTCTATGATTTGAACCTCTGCTGTGAGTCCAGTTTTAGTTTCCGATGCTTCACTTCAGGTTTACTGTATCCCTTGGACCTTCTTATTGACGATGAAACACAGAAATTGCATTCGAATCTAATACAAAAGGCACAATGCCGACTTACGTACAAGAGGACTGAAACTCTAACTTTCTATGATTTGAACCTCTGCTGTGAGTCCAGTTTTAGTTTCCGATGCTTCACTTCAGGTTTACTGTATCCCTTGGACCTTCTTATTGACGATGAAACACAGAAATTGCATTCGAATCTAATACAAAAGGCACAATGCCGACTTACGTACAATAGGACTGAAACTCTAACTTTCTATGATTTGAACCTCTGCTGTGAGTCCAGTTTTAGTTTCCGATGCTTAACTTCAGGTTTACTGTATCCCTTGGGCCTTCTTATTGACGATGAAACACAGAAATTGCATCCGAATTTAATACAAAAGGCACAATGCCGACTGAAGTACAAGAGGACTGAAACTCAAACTTTCTATGTTTTGAACCTCTGCTGTGAGTCCAGTTTTAGTTTCCGATACTTCACTTCAGGTTTACTGTATCCCTTGGACCTTCTTATTGACGATGAAACACAGAAATTGCATCCGAATTTAATACAAAAGGCACAATGCCGACTTAAGTACAAGAGGACTGAAGCTCTAACTTTCTATGATTTGAACCTCTGCTGTGAGTCCAGTTTTAGTTTCCGATGCTTCACTTCACATTTACTGTATCCCTGGGACCTTCTTATTGACGATGAAACACAGAGATTGCATCCGAATTTAATAAAAAAGGCACAATGCCCACATAAGTACAAGAGGACTGATACTCTAAAATTCTATGATTTGAACCCCTCCTGTTGAGTCCAGTTTTAGATTCCGATGCTTAACTTCAGGTTTACTGTACCCCTTGGACCTTCTTATTGAGGATGATGCACAGAAATTGCTTCCGAATTTAATAAAAAAGGCACAATGCCGACTTAAGTACAAGAGGACTGATACTCTAACTGTCTATGATTTGAACCCCTCCTGTGAGTCCAGTTTTAGATTCCGATGCTTAACTTCTGGTTTACTGTATCCCTTGGTCCTTCTTATTGACGATGAAACACAGAAATTGCATCCGAATTTAATACAAAAGGCACAATGCTGACTTAAGTACAAGAGGACTGATACTCTAACTTTCTATGATTTGAACCTCTGCTGTGAGTCCAGTTTTAGTTTCCGATGCTTCACTTCAGGTTTACTGAATCCCTTGGACCTTCTTATTGACGATGAAACACAGATATTGCATCCGAATTTAATAAAATAGGCACAATGCCGACTTAAGTACAAGAGGACTGAAACTCTAACTTTCTATGTTTTGAACCTCTGCTGTGAGTCCAGTTTTAGTTTCCGATGCTTCACTTCAGGTTTACTGTATCCCTTGGACCTTCTTATTGACGATGAAACACAGAAATTGCATCCGAATTTAATAGAAAAGGCACAATGCTGACTTAAGTACAAGACGACTGATACTCTAATTTTCTATGATTTGAACCTCTGCTGTGAGTCCAGTTTTAGTTTCCGATGCTTCACTTCAGGTTTACTGTATCCCTTAGACCATCTTATTGACGATGAAACACAGATATTGCATTCGAATTTAATAGAAAAGGCACAATGCCGACTTAAGTACAAGAGGACTGAAACTCTAACTTTCTATGATTTGAACCTCTGCTGTGAGTCCAGTTTTAGTTTCCGATGCTTCACTTCAGGTTTACTGTATCCCTTGTTCCTTCTTATTGACGATGAAACACAGAAATTGCATCCAAATTTAATACAAAAGGCACAATGCCGACTTAAGTACAAGAGGACTGAAACTGTAACTTTCTATGATTTGAACCTCTGCTGTGTGTCCAGTTTAAGTTTCTGATGCTTCACTTCAGGTTTACTGTATCCCTTGGACCTTCTTATTGACGATGAAACACAGAAATTGCATCCGAATGTAATACAAAAGTCACAATGCCGACTTAAGTACAAGAGGACTGATACTCTAACTTTCTATGATTTGAACCTCTGCTGTGAGTCCAGTTTTAGTTTCCGATGCTTCACTTCAGGTTTACTGAATCCCTTGGACCTTCTTATTGACGATGAAACACAGATATTGCATCCGAATTTAATAAAATAGGCACAATGCCGACTTAAGTACAAGAGGACTGAAACTCTAACTTTCTATGTTTTGAACCTCTGCTGTGAGTCCAGTTTTAGTTTCCGATGCTTCACTTCAGGTTTACTGTATCCCTTGGACCTTCTTTTTGACGATGAAACACAGAAATTGCATCCAAATTTAATACAAAAGGCACAATGCCGACTTAAGTACAAGTGGACTGAAGCTCTAATTTTCTATGATTTGAACCTCTGCTGTGAGTCCAGTTTTAGTTTCCGATGCTTCACTTCACATTTACTGTATCCCTGGGACCTTCTTATTGACGATGAAACACAGAAATTGCATCTGAATTTAATAAAAAAAGGCACAATGCCGACTTAAGTACAAGAGGACTGATACTCTAATATTCTATGATTTGAACCCCTCCTGTTGAGTCCAGTTTTAGATTCCGATGCTTAACTTCAGGTTTACTGTATCCCTTTTACCTTCATATTGAAGATGAAACATAGAAATTGCATCCGAATTTAATACAAAAGGCACAATGCCGACTTAAGTACAAGAGGACTGAAACTCTAACTTTCTATGATTTGAACCTCTGTTGTAAGTCCAGTTTTAGTTTCCGATGCTTCACTTCAGGTTTACTGTATCCCTTGTACCTTCTTATTGACGATGAAACACAGAAATTGCATCCGAATTTAATACAAAAGGCACAATGCCGACTTAAGTACAAGAGGACTGAAACTCTAACTTTCTATGATTTGAACCTCTGCTGTGAGTCCAGTTTTAGTTTCCGATGCTTCACTTCAGGTTTCCTGTATCCCTTGGACCTTCTTATTGACGATGAAACCCAGAAATTGCATTCGAATTTAATACAAAAGGCACAATGCCGACTTACGTACAAGAGGAGTGAAACTCTTACTTTCTATGATTTGAACCTCTGCTGTGAGTCCAGTTTTACTTTCCGATGCTTAACTTCTAGTTTACTGTATCCCTTGGACCTTCTTATTGACGATGAAAGACAGAAATTGCATCCGAATTTAATACAAAAGGCACAATGCCGACTTAAGTACAAGAGGACTGATACTCTAACTTTCTATGATTTGAACCTCTCCTGTGAGTCCAGTTTTAGATTCCGATGCTTCACTTCGGGTTTACTGTATCCCTTGGACCCTCTTATTGACGATGAAACACAGAAATTGCATCCGAATTTAATACAAAAGGCACAATGCCGACTTAAGTACAAGAGGACTGAAACTCTAATTTTCTATGATTTGAACCTCTGCTGTGAGTCCAGTTTTAGTTTCCGATGCTTCACTTCAGGTTTACTGTATCCCTTGGACCTTCTTATTGACGATGAAACACATTAATTGCTTCCGAATTTAATATAAAAGGCACAATGCCGACTTACGTACAAGAGGACTGAAAGTCTAACTTTCTATGATTTGAACCTCTGCTGTGAGTCCAGTTTTAGTTTCCGATGCTTAACTTCAGGTTTACTGTATCCCTTGGACCTTCGTATTGACGATGAAACACAGAAATTGCATCCGAATTTAATACAAGAGGCACAATGCCTACTTAAGTACAAGAGGCCTGAAACTCTAACTTTCTATGTTTTGAACCTCTGCTGTGCGTCCTGTTTTAGTTTCCGATGCTTCACTTCAGGTTTACTGTATCCCTTGGACCTTCTTATTGACGATGAAACACAGAAATTGCATCCGAATTTAATACAAAAGGCACAATGCCGACTTAAGTACAAGAGGACTGATACTCTAACTTTCTATGATTTGAACCCCACCTGTGAGCCCAGTTTTAGATTCCGATGCTTAACTTCAGGTTTACTGTATCCCTGGGACCTTCTTATTGACGATGAAACACAGAAATTGCATCCGAATTTAATAAAAAAGGCACAATGCCGACTTAAGTACAAGAGGACTGATACTCTAACTTTCTATGATTTGAACCCCTCCTGTGAGCCCAGTTTTAGATTCCGATGCTTAACTTCAGGTTTACTGTATCCCTTGGACCTTCTTATTGACGATGAAACACAGAAATTGCATCCGAAATTAATAAAAAAGGCACAATGCCGACTTAAGTACAAGAGGACTGGTACTTTAACATTCTATGATTTGAACCCCTCCTGTGAGTCCAATTTTAGATTCCGATGCTTAACTTCAGGTTTACTGTATCCCTTGGACCTCCTTATTGACGATGAAACACAAAAATTGCATCCGAATTTAATACAAAAGGCACAAAGCCGACTTAGGTACAAGAGGACTTAAACTCTAACTTTCTATGATTTGAACCACTGCTGTGAGACCAGTTTTAGATTCCGATGCTTAACTTCAGGTTTACTGTATCCCTTGGACCTTCTTATTGACGATGAAACACAGAAATTGGATCCGAATTTAATACAAAAGGCTCAATGCCGACTTAAGTACAAGAGGACTAATACTCTAACTTTCTATGATTTGAACCTCTGCTGTGAGTCCAGTTTTAGTTTCCGATGCTTCACTTCAGGTTTACTGTATCCCTTGGACCTTCTTATTGACGATGAAACACAGAAATTGCATCCGAATTTAACACAAAAGGCACAATGCCGACTTAAGTACAAGAGGACTGAAACTCTAACTTTCTATGATTTGAACCTCTGCTGTGAGTCCAGTTTTAGTTTCCGATGCTTCACTTCAGGTTTACTATATCCCTTGGATCTTCTTATTGACGATGAAAAATAGAAATTGCATCCGAATTTAATACCAAAGGCACAATGCCGACTTAAGTACAAGAGGACTGAAACTCTAACTTTCTATGATTTGAACCTCAGCTGTGAGTCCAGTTTCAGATTCCGATGCTTAACTTCTGGTTTACTGAATCCCTTGGACCTTCTTATTGACGATGAAACACAGAAATTGCATCCGAATTTAATACGAAAGGCAAATTGCCGACTTAAGTACAAGAGGACTGAAACTCTAACTTTCTATGATTTGAACCTCTGCTGTGAGGCCAGTTTTAGTTTCCGATGCTTCACTTCAGGTTTACTGTATCCCTTGGACCTTCTTATTGACGATGAAACACAGAAATTGCATTCGAATTTAATACAAAAGGCACAATGCCGACTTACGTACAAGAGGACTGAAACTCTAACTTTCTATGATTTGAACCTCTGCTGTGAGTCCAGTTTTAGTTTCCGATGCATAACTTCTGGTTTACTGTATCCCTTGGACCTTCTTATTGACGATGAAACACACAAATTGCATCCGAATTTAATACAAAAGGCACAATGCCGACTTAAGTACAAGAGGACTCAAGCTCTAACTTTCTATGATTTGAACCTCTGCTGTGAGTCCAGTTTTAGTTTCCGATGCTTCACTTCACATTTACTGTATCCCTGGGACCTTCTTATTGACGATGAAACACAGAAATTGCATCCGAATTTAATAAAAAAGGCACAATGCCGACTTAAGTACAAGAGGACTGATACTCTAACATTCTATGATTTGAACCCCTCCTGTTGAGTCCAGTTTTAGATTCCGATGCTTAACTTCAGGTTTACTGTATCCCTTGGACCTTCTTATTGAGGATGAAACACAGAAATTGCTTCCGAACTTAATAAAAAAGGCACAATGCCGACTTAAGTACAAGAGGACTGATACTCTAACTTTCTATGATTTGAACCCCTCCTGTGAGTCCAGTTTTAGATTCCGATGCTTAACTTCAGGTTTACTGTATCCCTTGGATCTTCTTATTGACGATGAAACACAGAAATTGCATCCGAAATTAATAAAAAAGGCACAATGCCGACTTAAGTACAAGAGGACTGGTACTTTAACTTTCTATGATTTGAACCCCTCCTGTGAGTCCAGTTTCAGATTCCGATGCTTAACTTCAGGTTTACTGTATCCCTTGGACCTCCTTATTGACGATGAAACACAAAAATTGCATCCGAATTTAATACAAAAGGCACAATGCCGACTTAAGTACAGGAGGACTTAAACTCTAACTTTCTCTGATTTGAACCACTGCTGTGAGACCAGTTTTAGATTCCGATGCTTAACTTCAGGTTTACTGTATCCCTTGGACCTTCTTATTGACGATGAAACACAGAAATTGGATCCGAATTTAATACAAAAGGCACAATGCCGACTTAAGTACAAGAGGACTAATACTCTAACTTTCTATTATTTGAACCTCTGCTGTGAGTCCAGTTTTAGTTTCCGATGCTTCACTTCAGGTTTACTGTATCCCTTGGACCTTCTTATTGACGATGAAACACAGAAATTGCATCCGAATTTAATACAAAAGGCCTAATGCCGACTTAAGTACAAGAGGACTGAAACTCTAACTTTCTATGATTTGAACCTCTGCTGTGAGTCCAGTTTTAGTTTCCGATGCTTCACTTCAGGTTTACTATATCCCTTGGATCTTCTTATTGACGATGAAAAATAGAAATTGCATCCGAATTTAATACAAAAGGCACAATGCCGACTTAAGTACAAGAGGACTGAAACTCTAACTTTCTATGATTTGAACCTCAGCTGTGAGTCCAGTTTCTGATTCCGATGCTTAACTTCTGGTTTACTGAATCCCTTGGACCTTCTTATTGACGATGAAACACAGAAATTGCATCCGAATTTAATAGGAAAGGCAAATTGCCGACTTAAGTACAAGAGGACTGAAACTCTAACTTTCTATGATTTGAACCTCTGCTGTGAGTCCAATTTTAGTTTCCGATGCTTCAATCCAGGTTTACTGTATCCCTTGGACCTTCTTATTGACGATGAAACACAGAAATTGCATTCGAATTTAATACAAAAGGCACAATGCCGACTTACGTACAATAGGACTGAAACTCTAACTTTCTATGATTTGAACCTCTGCTGTGAGTCCAGTTTTAGTTTCCGATGCTTAACTTCTGGTTTACTGTATCCCTTGGACCTTCTTATTGACGATGAAACACAGAAATTGCTTCCGAATTTAATATAAAAGGCACGATGCCGACTTACGTACAAGAGGACTGAAACTCTAACTTTCTATGATTTGAACCTCTGCTGTGAGTCCAGTTTTAGTTTCCGATGCTTAACTTCAGGTTTACTGTATCCCTTGGACCTTCGTATTGACGATGAAACACAGAAATTGCATCCGAATTTAATACAAGAGGCACAATGCCGACATAAGTACAAGAGGACTGAAACTCTAACTTTCCATGTTTTGAACCTCTGCTGTGAGTCCAGTTTTAGTTTCCGATGCTTCACTTCAGGTTTACTGTATCCCTTGGACCTTCTTATTGACGATGAAACACAGAAATTGCATCCGAATTTAATACAAAAGGCACAATGCCGACTTAAGTACAAGAGGACTCAAGCTCTAACTTTCTATGATTTGAACCTCTGCTGTGAGTCCAGTTTTAGTTTACGGTGCTTCACTTCACATTTACTGTATCCCTGGGACCTTCTTATTGACGATGAAACACAGAAATTGCATCCGAATTTAATAAAAAAGGCACAATGCCGACTTAAGTACAAGAGGTCTGATACTCTAACATTCTATGATTTGAACCCCTCCTGTTGAGTCCAGTTTTAGATTCCGATGCTTAACTTCAGGTTTACTGTATCCCTTGGACCTTCTTATTGAGGATGAAACACAGAAATTGCTTCCGAACTTAATAAAAAAGGCACAATGCCGACGTAAGTACAAGAGGACTGATACTCTAACTTTCTATGATTTGAACCCGTCCTGTGAGTCCAGTTTTAGATTCCGATGCTTAACTTCAGGTTTACTGTATCCCTTGGACATTCTTATTGACGATGAAACACAGAAATTGCATCCGAAATTAATAAAAATGGCACAATGCCGACTTAAGTACAAGAGGACTGGTACTTTAACTTTCTATGATTTGAACCCCTCCTGTGAGTCCAGTTTTAGATTCCGAAGCTTAATTTCAGGTTTACTGTATCCCTTGGACCTCCTTATTGAGGATGAAACACAAAAATTGCATCAGAATTTAATACAAAAGGCACAATGCCGACTTAAGTACAAGAGGACTTAAACTCTAACTTTCTCTGATTTGAACCACTGCTGTGAGTCCAGTTTTAGATTCCGATGCTTAACTTCAGGTTTACTGTATCCCTTGGACCTTCTTATTGAGGATGAAACACAGAAATTGCTTCCGAATTTAATAAAAAGGGCACAATGCCGACTTAAGTACAAGAGGACCGATACTCTAACTATCTATGATTTGAACCCCTCCTGTGAGTCCAGTTTTAGATTCCGATGCTTAACTTCAGGCTTACTGTATCCCTTGGACCTTCTTATTGACGATGAAACACAGAAATTGCATCCGAAATTAATAAAAAAGGCACAATGCCGACTTAAGTACAAGAGGACTGGTACTTTAACTTTCTATGATTTGAGCCCCTTCCTGTGAGTCCAGTTTTAGATTCCGATGCTTAACTTCAAGTTTACTGTATCCCTTGGACTTCCTTATTGACGATGAAACACAAATATTGCATCCGAATTTAATACAAAAGGCACAATGCCGACTTAAGTACAAGAGGACTTAAACTCTTACTTTCTGTGATTTGAACCCCTCCTGTGTGTCCAGTTTTAGTTTCCGATGCTTCACTTCAGGTTTACTGTATCCCTTGGACCTTCTTACTGACGATGAAACACAGAAATTGCATCCGAATTTAATAAAAAGGGCACAATGCCGACTTAAGTACAAGAGGACCGATACTCTAACTTTCTATGATTGGAACCCCTCCTGTGAGTCCAGTTTTAGATTCCGATGCTTAACTTCAGGCTTACTGTATCCCTTGGACCTTCTTATTGACGATGAAACACAGATATTGCATCCGAATTTAATAAAAAAGGCACAATGCCGACTTAAGTACAAGAGGACTGATACTCCAACTTTCTATGATTTGAACCCCTCCTATGAGTCCAGTTTTAGATTCCGATGCTTAACTTCAGGTTTACTGTATCCCTTGGACCTTCTTATTGACGATGAAACACAGAAATTGCATCCGAATTTAATAAAAACGACACCATGACGACTTAAGTACAAGAGGACTGATACTCTAACTTTCTATGATTTGAACCCCTCCTGTGAGTCCAGTTTTAGTTTCCGATGCTTCACTTCAGGTTTACTGTATCCCTTGGACCTTCTTACTGACGATGAAACACAGAAATTGCATCCGAATTTAATAAAAAAGGCACAATGCCGACTTAAGTACAAGAGGACTGATACTCTAACTTTCTATGATTTGAACCCCTCCTGTGAGTCCAGTTTTAGATTCCGATGCTTAACTTCTGGTTTACTGTATCCCTTGGACCTTCCTATTGACGATGAATCACAGAAATTGCATCCGAATTTAATACAAAAGGCACAATGCCGACTTAAGTACAAGAGGACTGAAACTCTAACTTTATATGATTTGAACCTCTGCTGTGAGTCCATTTCAAGTTTCCGATGTTTCACTTCAGGTTTACTGTATCCCTTGGACCTTCTTATTGATGATGAATCACAGAAATTGCATCAGAATTTAATACAAAAGGCACAATGCCGACTTAAGTACAAGAGGACTGATACTCTAACTTTCTATGATTTGAACCTCTGCTGTGAGTCCAGCTTTAGTTTCTGATGCTTCACTTCAGGTTTACTGTATCCCTTGGGCCTTCTTATTGACGATGAAACACAGAAATTGCATCCGAATTTAATAAAAAAGGCACAGTGCCGACTTAAGTACAAGAGGACTGATACTCTAACTTTCTATGATTTGAATCCCTTCTGTGAGTCCAGTTTCAGATTCCGATGCTTAACTTCTGGTTTACTGTATCCCTTGGACCTTCTTATTGACGATGAAACACAGAAATTGCATCCGAATTTAATACAAAAGGCACAATGCCGACTTATGTACAAGAGGATTGAAACTCTAACTTTCTATGATTTGAACCTCTGCTGTGAGTCCAGTTTTTGTTTCCGATGCTTCACCTCAGGTTTACTGTATCCCTTGGACCTTCTTATTGACGATGAAACACAGAAATTGCATCCGAATTTAATACAAAATGCACAATGCCGACTTAAGTACAAGAGGACTGAAACTGTAACTCTTATGATTCGAACCTCTGCTGTGAGTCCAGTTTTAGTTTCCGATGCTTCACTTCACATTTACTGTATACCTGGGACCTTCTTATTGACGATGAAACACAGAAATTGCATCCGAATTTAATAAAAAAGGCACAATGCCGACTTAAGTACAAGAGGACTGATACTCTAACATTCTATGATTTGAGCCCCTCCTGTTGAGTCCAGTTTTAGATTCCGATGCTTAACTTCAGGTTTACTGTATCCCTTGGACCTTCTTATTGAGGATGAAACACAGAAATTGCTTCCGAATTTAATAAAAAGGGCACAATGCCGACTTAAGTACAAGAGGACCGATACTCTAACTTTCTATGATTTGAACCCCTCCTGTGAGTCCAGTTTAAATTCCGATGCTTAACTTCAGGCTTACTGTATCCCTTGGACCTTCTTATTGACGATGAAACACAGAAACTGCATCCGAAATTAATAAAAAAGGCACAATGCCGACTTAAGTACAAGAGGACTGGTACTTTAACTTTCTATGATTTGAACCCCTTCCTGTGAGTCCAGTTATAGATTCCGATGCTTAACTTCAGGTTTACTGTATCCCTTGGACTTCCTTATTGACGATGAAACACAAATATTGCATACGAATTTAATACAAAAGGCACAATGCCGACTTAAGTACAAGAGGACTTAAACTCTTACTTTCTATGATTTGAACCCCTCCTGTGAGTCCAGTTTTAGTTTCCGATGCTTCACTTCAGGTTTACTGTATCCCTTGGACCTTCTTACTGACGATGAAACACAGAAATTGCATCCGAATTTAATAAAAAGGGCACAATGCCGACTTAAGTACTAGAGGACCGATACTCTAACTTTCTATAATTTGAACCCCTCCTGTGAGTCCAGTTTTAGAATTCGATGCTTAACTTCAGGCTTACTGTATCCCTTGGACCTTCTTATTGACGATGAAACACAGAAATTGCATCCGAATTTAATAAAAACTACACCATGACGACTTAAGTACAAGAGGACTGATACTCTAACTTTCTATGATTTGAACCCCTCCTGTGAGTCCAGTTTTAGTTTCCGATGCTTCACTTTAGGTTTACTGTATCCCTTGGACCTTCTTACTGACGATGAAACACAGAAATTGCATCCGAATTTAATAAAAAATGCACAATGCCGACTTAAGTACAAGAGGACTGATACTCTAACTTTCTATGATTTGAACCCCTCCTGTGAGTCCAGTTTTTGATTCCGATGCTTAACTTCTGGTTTACTGTATCCCTTGGACCTTCCTATTGACGATGAAACACAGAAATTGCATCCGAATTTAATAAAAAAGGCACAGTGCCGACTTAAGTACAAGAGGACTGATACTCTAACTTTCTATGATTTGAATCCCTTCTGTGAGTCCAGTTTCAGATTCCGATGCTTAACTTCTGGTTTACTGTATCCCTTGGACCGTCTTATTGACGATGAAACACAGAAATTGCATCCGAATTTATTACAAAAGGCACAATGCCGACTTAAGTACAAGAGGATTGAAACTCTAACTTTCTATGATTTGAACCTCTGCTGTGAGTCCAGTTTTAGTTTCCGATGCTTCACCTCAGGTTTACTGTATCCCTTGGACCTTCTTATTGACGATGAAACACAGAAATTGCATCCGAATTTAATACAAAAGGCACAATGCCGACTTAAGTACAAGAGGACTGAAACTGTAACTCTTATGATTCGAACCTCTGCTGTGAGTCCAGTTTTAGTTTCCGATGCTTCACTTCACATTTACTGTATCCCTGGGACCTTCTTATTGACGATGAAACACAGAAATTGCATCCGAATTTAATAAAAAAGGCACAATGCCGACTTAAGTACAAGAGGACTGATACTCTAACATTCTATGATTTGAGCCCCTCCTGTTGAGTCCAGTTTTAGATTCCGATGCTTAACTTCAGGCTTACTGTATCCCTTGGACCTTCTTATTGACGATGAAACACAGATATTGCATCCGAATTTAATAAAAAAGGCACAATGCCGACTTAAGTACAAGAGGACTTAAACTCTTACTTTCTGTGATTTGAACCCCTCCTGTGTGTCCAGTTTTAGTTTCCGATGCTTCACTTCAGGTTTACTGTATCCCTTGGACCTTCTTACTGACGATGAAACACAGAAATTGCATCCGAATTTAATAAAAAGGGCACAATGCCGACTTAAGTACAAGAGGACCGATACTCTAACTTTCTATGATTGGAACCCCTCCTGTGAGTCCAGTTTTAGATTCCGATGCTTAACTTCAGGCTTACTGTATCCCTTGGACCTTCTTATTGACGATGAAACACAGATATTGCATCCGAATTTAATAAAAAAGGCACAATGCCGACTTAAGTACAAGAGGACTGATACTCCAACTTTCTATGATTTGAACCCCTCCTGTGAGTCCAGTTTTAGATTCCGATGCTTAACTTCAGGTTTACTGTATCCCTTGGACCTTCTTATTGACGATGAAACACAGAAATTGCATCCGAATTTAATAAAAACGACACCATGACGACTTAAGTACAAGAGGACTGATACTCTAACTTTCTATGATTTGAACCCCTCCTGTGAGTCCAGTTTTAGTTTCCGATGCTTCACTTCAGGTTTACTGTATCCCTTGGACCTTCTTACTGACGATGAAACACAGAAATTGCATCCGAATTTAATAAAAAAGGCACAATGCCGACTTAAGTACAAGAGGACTGATACTCTAACTTTCTATGATTTGAACCCCTCCTGTGAGTCCAGTTTTAGATTCCGATGCTTAACTTCTGGTCTACTGTATCCCTTGGACCTTCCTATTGACGATGAATCACAGAAATTGCATCCGAATTTAATACAAAAGGCACAATGCCGACTTAAGTACAAGAGGACTGAAACTCTAACTTTATATGATTTGAACCTCTGCTGTGAGTCCATTTCAAGTTTCCGATGTTTCACTTCAGGTTTACTGTATCCCTTGGACCTTCTTATTGATGATGAATCACAGAAATTGCATCAGAATTTAATACAAAAGGCACAATGCCGACTTAAGTACAAGAGGACTGATACTCTAACTTTCTATGATTTGAACCTCTGCTGTGAGTCCAGCTTTAGTTTCTGATGCTTCACTTCAGGTTTACTGTATCCCTTGGACCTTCTTATTGACGATGAAACACAGAAATTGCATCCGAATTTAATAAAAAAGGCACAGTGCCGACTTAAGTACAAGAGGACTGATACTCTAACTTTCTATGATTTGAATCCCTTCTGTGAGTCCAGTTTCAGATTCCGATGCTTAACTTCTGGTTTACTGTATCCCTTGGACCTTCTTATTGACGATGAAACACAGAAATTGCATCCGAATTTAATACAAAAGGCACAATGCCGACTTAAGTACAAGAGGATTGAAACTCTAACTTTCTATGATTTGAACCTCTGCTGTGAGTCCAGTTTTAGTTTCCGATGCTTCACCTCAGGTTTACTGTATCCCTTGGACCTTCTTATTGACGATGAAACACAGAAATTGCATCCGAATTTAATACAAAATGCACAATGCCGACTTAAGTACAAGAGGACTGAAACTGTAACTCTTATGATTCGAACCTCTGCTGTGAGTCCAGTTTTAGTTTCCGATGCTTCACTTCACATTTACTGTATACCTGGGACCTTCTTATTGACGATGAAACACAGAAATTGCATCCGAATTTAATAAAAAAGGCACAATGCCGACTTAAGTACAAGAGGACTGATACTCTAACGTTCTATGATTTGAGCCCCTCCTGTTGAGTCCAGTTTTAGATTCCGATGCTTAACTTCAGGTTTACTGTATCCCTTGGACCTTCTTATTGAGGATGAAACACAGAAATTGCTTCCGAATTTAATAAGAAGGGCACAATGCCGACTTAAGTACAAGAGGACCGATACTCTAACTTTCTATGATTTGAACCCCTCCTGTGAGTCCAGTTTTAGATTCCGATGCTTAACTTCAGGCTTACTGTATCCCTTGGACCTTCTTATTGACGATGAAACACAGATATTGCATCCGAATTTAATAAAAAAGGCACAATGCCGACTTAAGTACAAGAGGACTTAAACTCTTACTTTCTGTGATTTGAACCCCTCCTGTGTGTCCAGTTTTAGTTTCCGATGCTTCACTTCAGGTTTACTGTATCCCTTGGACCTTCTTACTGACGATGAAACACACAAATTGCATCCGAATTTAATAAAAAGGGCACAATGCCGACTTAAGTACAAGAGGACCGATACTCTAACTTTCTATGATTGGAACCCCTCCTGTGAGTCCAGTTTTAGATTCCGATGCTTAACTTCAGGCTTACTGTATCCCTTGGACCTTCTTATTGACGATGAAACACAGATATTGCATCCGAATTTAATAAAAAAGGCACAATGCCGACTTAAGTACAAGAGGACTGATACTCCAACTTTCTATGATTTGAACCCCTCCTGTGAGTCCAGTTTTAGATTCCGATGCTTAACTTCTGGTTTACTGTATCCCTTGGACCTTCCTATTGACGATGAATCACAGAAATTGCATCCGAATTTAATACAAAAGGCACAATGCCGACTTAAGTACAAGAGGACTGAAACTCTAACTTTATATGATTTGAACCTCTGCTGTGAGTCCATTTCAAGTTTCCGATGTTTCACTTCAGTTTTACTGTATCCCTTGGACCTTCTTATTGATGATGAATCACAGAAATTGCATCAGAATTTAATACAAAAGGCACAATGCCGACTTAAGTACAAGAGGACTGATACTCTAACTTTCTATGATTTGAACCTCTGCTGTGAGTCCAGCTTTAGTTTCTGATGCTTCACTTCAGGTTTACTGTATCCCTTGGACCTTCTTATTGACGATGAAACACAGAAATTGCATCCGAATTTAATAAAAAAGGCACAGTGCCGACTTAAGTACAAGAGGACTGATACTCTAACTTTCTATGATTTGAATCCCTTCTGTGAGTCCAGTTTCAGATTCCGATGCTTAACTTCTGGTTTACTGTATCCCTTGGACCTTCTTATTGACGATGAAACACAGAAATTGCATCCGACTTTAATACAAAAGGCACAATGCCGACTTAAGTACAAGAGGATTGAAACTCTAACTTTCTATGATTTGAACCTCTGCTGTGAGTCCAGTTTTAGTTTCCGATGCTTCACCTCAGGTTTACTGTATCCCTTGGACCTTCTTATTGACGATGAAACACAGAAATTGCATCCGAATTTAATACAAAATGCACAATGCCGACTTAAGTACAAGAGGACTGAAACTGTAACTCTTATGATTCGAACCTCTGCTGTGAGTCCAGTTTTAGTTTCCGATGCTTCACTTCACATTTACTGTATACCTGGGACCTTCTTATTGACGATGAAACACAGAAATTGCATCCGAATTTAATAAAAAAGGCACAATGCCGACTTAAGTACAAGAGGACTGATACTCTAACATTCTATGATTTGAGCCCCTCCTGTTGAGTCCAGTTTTAGATTCCGATGCTTAACTTCAGGTTTACTGTATCCCTTGGACCTTCTTATTGAGGATGAAACACAGAAATTGCTTCCGAATTTAATAAAAAGGGCACAATGCCGACTTAAGTACAAGAGGACCGATACTCTAACTTTCTATGATTTGAACCCCTCCTGTGAGTCCAGTTTAAATTCCGATGCTTAACTTCAGGCTTACTGTATCCCTTGGACCTTCTTATTGACGATGAAACACAGAAACTGCATCCGAAATTAATAAAAAAGGCACAATGCCGACTTAAGTACAAGAGGACTGGTACTTTAACTTTCTATGATTTGAACCCCTTCCTGTGAGTCCAGTTATAGATTCCGATGCTTAACTTCAGGTTTACTGTATCCCTTGGACTTCCTTATTGACGATGAAACACAAATATTGCATACGAATTTAATACAAAAGGCACAATGCCGACTTAAGTACAAGAGGACTTAAACTCTTACTTTCTATGATTTGAACCCCTCCTGTGAGTCCAGTTTTAGTTTCCGATGCTTCACTTCAGGTTTACTGTATCCCTTGGACCTTCTTACTGACGATGAAACACAGAAATTGCATCCGAAATTAATAAAAAGGGCACAATGCCGACTTAAGTACTAGAGGACCGATACTCTAACTTTCTATAATTTGAACCCCTCCTGTGAGTCCAGTTTTAGAATTCGATGCTTAACTTCAGGCTTACTGTATCCCTTGGACCTTCTTATTGACGATGAAACACAGAAATTGCATCCGAATTTAATAAAAACGACACCATGACGACTTAAGTACAAGAGGACTGATACTCTAACTTTCTATGATTTGAACCCCTCCTGTGAGTCCAGTTTTAGTTTCCGATGCTTCACTTTAGGTTTACTGTATCCCTTGGACCTTCTTACTGACGATGAAACACAGAAATTGCATCCGAATTTAATAAAAAAGGCACAATGCCGACTTAAGTACAAGAGGACTGATACTCTAACTTTCTATGATTTGAACCCCTCCTGTGAGTCCAGTTTTTGATTCCGATGCTTAACTTCTGGTTTACTGTATCCCTTGGACCTTCCTATTGACGATGAAACACAGAAATTGCATCCGAATTTAATAAAAAAGGCACAGTGCCGACTTAAGTACAAGAGGACTGATACTCTAACTTTCTATGATTTGAATCCCTTCTGTGAGTCCAGTTTCAGATTCCGATGCTTAACTTCTGGTTTACTGTATCCCTTGGACCGTCTTATTGACGATGAAACACAGAAATTGCATCCGAATCTATTACAAAAGGCACAATGCCGACTTAAGTACAAGAGGATTGAAACTCTAACTTTCTATGATTTGAACCTCTGCTGTGAGTCCAGTTTTAGTTTCCGATGCTTCACCTCAGGTTTACTGTATCCCTTGGACCTTCTTATTGACGATGAAACACAGAAATTGCATCCGAATTTAATACAAAAGGCACAATGCCGACTTAAGTACAAGAGGACTGAAACTGTAACTCTTATGATTCGAACCTCTGCTGTGAGTCCAGTTTTAGTTTCCGATGCTTCACTTCACATTTACTGTATCCCTGGGACCTTCTTATTGACGATGAAACACAGAAATTGCATCCGAATTTAATAAAAAAGGCACAATGCCGACTTAAGTACAAGAGGACTGATACTCTAACATTCTATGATTTGAGCCCCTCCTGTTGAGTCCAGTTTTAGATTCCGATGCTTAACTTCAGGCTTACTGTATCCCTTGGACCTTCTTATTGACGATGAAACACAGAAATTGCATCCGAAATTAATAAAAAAGGCACAATGCCGACTTAAGTACAAGAGGACTGGTACTTTAACTTTCTATGATTTGAACCCCTTCCTGTGAGTCCAGTTATAGATTCCGATGCTTAACTTCAGGTTTACTGTATCCCTTGGACTTCCTTATTGACGATGAAACACAAATATTGCATACGAATTTAATACAAAAGGCACAATGCCGACTTAAGTACAAGAGGACTTAAACTCTTACTTTCTATGATTTGAACCCCTCCTGTGAGTCCAGTTTTAGTTTCCGATGCTTCACTTCAGGTTTACTGTATCCCTTGGACCTTCTTACTGACGATGAAACACAGAAATTGCATCCGAATTTAATAAAAAGGGCACAATGCCGACTTAAGTACTAGAGGACCGATACTCTAACTTTCTATAATTTGAACCCCTCCTGTGAGTCCAGTTTTAGATTCCGATGCTTAACTTCAGGCTTACTGTATCCCTTGGACCTTCTTATTGACGATGAAACACAGAAATTGCATCCGAATTTAATAAAAACGACACCATGACGACTTAAGTACAAGAGGACTGATACTCTAACTTTCTATGATTTGAACCCCTCCTGTGAGTCCAGTTTTAGTTTCCGATGCTTCACTTTAGGTTTACTGTATCCCTTGGACCTTCTTACTGACGATGAAACACAGAAATTGCATCCGAATTTAATAAAAAAGGCACAATGCCGACTTAAGTACAAGAGGACTGATACTCTAACTTTCTATGATTTGAACCCCTCCTGTGAGTCCAGTTTTTGATTCCGATGCTTAACTTCTGGTTTACTGTATCCCTTGGACCTTCCTATTGACGATGAAACACAGAAATTGCATCCGAATTTAATACAAAAGGCACAATGCCGACTTAAGTACAAGAGGACTGAAACTCTAACTTTATATGATTTGAACCTCTGCTGTGAGTCCAGTTCAAGTTTCCGATGTTTCACTTCAGGTTTACTGTATCCCTTGGACCTTCTTATTGACGATGAAACACAGAAATTGCATCAGAATTTAATACAAAAGGCACAATGCCGACTTAAGTACAAGAGGACTGATACTCTAACTTTCTATGATTTGAACCTCTGCTGTGAGTCCAGCTTTAGTTTCTGATGCTTCACTTCAGGTTTACTGTATCCCTTGGACCATCTTATTGACGATGAAACACAGAAATTGCATCCGAATTTAATAAAAAAGGCACAATGCCGACTTAAGTACAAGAGGACTGATACTCTAACTTTCTATGATTTGAACCCTTCCTGTGAGTCCAGTTTTAGATTGCGTTGCTTAACTACAGGTTTACTGCATCCCTTGGACCTCCTTATTGACGATGAAACACAGAAATTGCATCCGAATTTAATACAAAAGGCACAATGCCGACTTAAGTACAAGAGGACTGAAGCTCTAACTTTCTATGATTTGAACCTATGCTGTGAGTCCAGTTTTAGTTTCCGATGCTTCACTTCACATTTACTGTATCCCTGGGACCTTCTTATTGACGATGAAACACAGAAATTGCATCCGAATTCAATAAAAAAGTCACAATCCCGACTTAAGTACAAGAGGACTGATACTCTAACATTCTATGATTTGAACCCCTCCTGTTGAGTCCAGTTTTAGATTCCGATGCTTAACTTCAGGTTTACTGTATCCCTTGGACCTTCTTATTGACGATGAAACACAGAAATTGCATCCGAATTTAATAAAAAAGGCACAATGCCGACTTAAGTACAAGAGGACTGATACTCTAACTTTCTATGATTTGAATCCCTTCTGTGAGTCCAGTTTCAGATTCCGATGCTTAACTTCTGGTTTACTGTATCCCTTGGACCTTCTTATTGACGATGAAACACAGAAATTGCATCCGAATTTAATACAAAAGGCACAATGCCGACTTAAGTACAAGAGGACTGAAACTCTAACTTTCTATGATTTGAACCTCTGCTGTGAGTCCAGTTTCAGTTTCCGATGCTTCACTTCAGGTTTACTATATCCCTTGGATCCTCTTATTGACGATGAAACACAGAAATTGCATCCGAATTTAATACAAAAGGCACAATGCCGACTTAAGTACAAGAGGACTGAAACTCTAACTTTCTATGATTTGAACTTCTGCTGTGAGTCCAGTTTTAGTTTCCGATGCTTCACTTCAGGTTTACTGTATCCCTAGGACCTTCTTATTGACGATGAAACACAGAAATTGCATCCGAATTTAATAAAAAAGGCACAATGCCGACTTAAGTATAAGAGGACTGATACTCCAACTTTCTATGATTTGAACCCCTCCTGTGAGTCCAGTTTTAGATTCCGATGCTTAACTTCAGGTTTACTGTATACCTTGGACCTTCTTATTGACGATGAAACACAGAAATTGCATCCGTATTTTAATAAAAACGACACAATGACGACTTAAGTACAAGAGGACTGATACTCTAACTTTCTATGATTTGAACCCCTCCTGTGAGTCCAGTTTTAGTTTCCGATGGTCACTTCAGGTTCACTGTATGCCTTGGACCTTCTTAACGACGATGAAACACAGAATTTGCATCCGAATTTAATAAAAAAGGCACAATGCGGACTTAAGTACAAGAGGACTGATACTCTAACTTTCTATGATTTCAACCCCTCCTGTGAGTCCAGTATTAGATTCCGATGCTTAACTTCTGGTTTACTGTATCAGTTGGACCTTCCTATTGACGATGAAACACAGAAATTGCATCAGAATTTCATACAAAAGGAACAATGCCGACTCAAGTACAAGAGGACTGAAACTCTAACTTTATATGATTTGAACCTCTTCTGTGAGTCCAGTTTAAGTTTCCGATGTTTCACTTCAGGTTTACTGTATCCCTTGGACCATCCTATTGACGATGAAACACAGAAATTGCATCCGAATTTAATACAAATGGCACAATGCCGACATAAGTACAAGAGGACAGATACTCTAACTTTCTATGATTTGAACCTCTGCTGTGAGTCCAGTTTTAGTTTCTGATGCTTCACTTCAGGTTTACTGTATCCCTTGGACCATTTTATTGACGATGAAACACAGAAATTGCATCCGAATTTAATAAGAAAGGCACATTGCCGTCATAAGTACAAGAGGACTGATACTCTAACTTTCTATGATTTGAACCCCTCCTGTGAGTCCAGTTTTAGTTTCCGATGCTTCACTTCAGGTGTACTGTATCCCTTGGACCTTCTTATTGACGATGAAACACAGAAATTGATTCCGAATTTAATAAAAAAGACACAATGCCAACTTAAGTACAAGAGGACTGATACTCTAACTTTCTATGATTTGAACCCCTCCTGTGAGTCCAGTTTTAGATTCCGATGCTTAACTTCAGGTTTACTGTATCCCTTGGACCTTCTTATTGACGATGAAACACAGAAATTGGATCCGAATTTAATACAAAAGGCACAATGCCGACTTAAGTACAAGAGGACTAATACTCTAACATTCTATGATTTGAACCCCTCCTGTGAGTCCAGTTTCAGATTCCGATGCATAACTTCTTGTTTACTGTATCCCTTGGACCTTCTTATTGACGATGAAACACAGAAATTGCATCCGAATTTAATACAAAAGGCACAATGCCGACTTAAGTACAAGAGGACTGAAACTCTAACTTTCTATGATTTGAACCTCTGCTGTGAGTCCAGTTTTAGTTTCCGATGCTTCACTTCAGGTTTACTATATCCCTTGGATCTTCTTATTGACGATGAAAAACAGAAATTGCATCCGAATTTAATACAAAAGGCACAATGAAGACTTAAGTACAAGAGGACTGAAACTCTAACTTTCTATGTTTGGAACCTCTGCTGTAAGTCCAGTTTTAGTTTCCGATGCTTCACTTCAGGTTTACTGTATCAATTGGACCTTCTTATTGACGATGAAACACAGAATTTGCATCCGAATTTAATACAAAAGGCACAATGCCGACTTAAGTACAAGAGGACTGAAACTGTAACTTTCTATGATTTGAACCTCTGCTGTGAGTCCAGTTTTAGTTTCCGATGCTTCTCTTCACATTTACTGTATCCCTGGGACCTTCTTATTGACGATGAAACACAGAAATTGCATCCGAATTTAATAATAAAGGCACAATGCCGACTTAAGTACATGAGGACTGATACTCTAACATTCTATGATTTGAACCCCTCCTGTTGAGTCCAGTTTTAGATTCCGATGCTTAACTTCAGGTTTACTGTATCCCTTGGACCTTCATATTGAGGATGAAACACAGAAATTGCTTCCGAATTTAATAAAAAAGGCACAATGCCGACTTAAGTACAAGAGGACTGATAGTCTAACTTTCTATGATTTGAACCCCTCCTGTGAGTCCAGTTTTAGATTCCGATGCTTAACATCAGGTTTACTGTATCCCTTGGACCTTCTTATTGACGATGAAACACAGAAATTGCAACCGAAATTAATAAATAAGGCACAATGCCGACTTAAGTACAAGAGGACTGGTACTTTAACTTTCTATGATTTGAACCCCTCCTGTAAGTCCAGTTTTAGATTCCGATGCTTTACTTCAGGTTTGCTGTATCCCTTGGACCTCCTTATTGACGATGAAACACAAATATTGCATCCGAATTTAATACAAAAGGCACAATGCCGACTTAAGTACAAGAGGACTTAAACTCTAACTTTCTATGATTTTAACCACTGCTGTGAGACCAGTTTTAGATTCCGATGCTTAACTTCAGGTTTACTGTATCCCTTGGCCTTCTTATTGACGATGAAACACAGAAATTGGATTCGAATGTAATAAAAAAGGCACAATGCCGACTTAAGTACAAGAGGACTAATACTCTAACTTTCTATGATTTGAACCCCTCCTGTGAGTCCAGTTTTAGATTCCGATGCTTAACTTCAGGTTTACTGTATCCCTTGGACCTTCTTATTGACGATGAAACACAGAATTTGCATCCGAATTTAATACAAAAGGCACAATGCCGACTTAAGTACAAGAGGACTGAAACTGTAACTTTCTATGATTTGAACCTCTGCTGTGAGTCCAGTTTTAGTTTCCGATGCTTCTCTTCACATTTACTGTATCCCTGGGACCTTCTTATTGACGATGAAACACAGAAATTGCATCCGAATTTAATAATAAAGGCACAATGCCGACTTAAGTACAAGAGGACTGATACTCTAACATTCTATGATTTGAACCCCTCCTGTTGAGTCCAGTTTTAGATTCCGATGCTTAACTTCAGGTTTACTGTATCCCTTGGACCTTCATATTGAGGATGAAACACAGAAATTGCTTCCGAATTTAATAAAAAAGGCACAATGCCGACTTAAGTACAAGAGGACTGATACTCTAACTTTCTATGATTTGAACCCCTCCTGTGAGTCCAGTTTTAGATTCCGATGCTTAACATCAGGTTTACTGTATCCCTTGGACCTTCTTATTGACGATGAAACACAGAAATTGCAACCGAAATTAATAAATAAGGCACAATGCCGACTTAAGTACAAGAGGACTGGTACTTTAACTTTCTATGATTTGAACCCCTCCTGTAAGTCCAGTTTTAGATTCCGATGCTTTACTTCAGGTTTGCTGTATCCCTTGGACCTCCTTATTGACGATGAAACACAAATATTGCATCCGAATTTAATACAAAAGGCACAATGCCGACTTAAGTACAAGAGGACTTAAACTCTAACTTTCTATGATTTTAACCACTGCTGTGAGACCAGTTTTAGATTCCGATGCTTAACTTCAGGTTTACTGTATCCCTTGGACCTTCTTATTGACGATGAAACACAGAAATTGGATTCGAATGTAATAAAAAAGGCACAATGCCGACTTAAGTACAAGAGGACTAATACTCTAACTTTCTATGATTTGAACCCCTCCTGTGAGTCCAGTTTCAGATTCCGATGCTTTACTTCTGGTTTACTGTATCCCTTGGACCTTCTTATTGCCGATGCAACACAGAAATTGCATCCGAATTTAATACAAAAGGCACAATGCCGACTTAAGTACAAGAGGACTGAAACTCTAACTTTCTATGATTTGAACCTCTGCTGTGATTCCAGTTTTAGGTTCCGATGCTTCACTTCAGGTTTACTATATCCCTTGGATCTTCTTATTGACGATGAAAAACAAAAATTGCATCCGAATTTAATACAAAAGGCACAATGCCGACATAAGTACAAGAGGACTGAAACTCTAACTTTATATGATTTGAACCCCTCCTGTGAGTCCAGTTTTAGTTTCCGATGCTTCACTTCAGGTTCACTGTATCCCTTGGACCTTCTTAATGACGATGAAACACAGAAATTGCATCCGAATTTAATAAAAAAGGCACAATGCGGACTTAAGTACAAGAGGACTGATACTCTAACTTTCTATGATTTGAACCCCTTCTTTGAGTCCAGTTTTAGATTCCAATGCTTAACTTCAGGTTTACTGTATCCCTTGGACCTTCTTATTGACGATGAAACACAGAAATTGGATCCGAATTAAATACAAAAGGCACAGTGCCGACTTAAGTACAGGAGGACTAATACTCTAACTTTCTATGATTTGAACCCCTCCTGTGAGTCCAGTTTCAGGTTCCGATGCTTAACTTCTTGTTTACTGTATCCCATGGACCTTCTTATTGACGATGAAACACAGAAATTGCATCCGAATTTAATACAAAAGGCACAATGCCGACTTAAGTACAAGAGGACTGAAACTGTAACTTTCTATGATTTGAACCTCTGCTGTGAGTCCAGTTTTAGATTCCAATGCTTCACTTCACATTTACTGTATCCCTGGGACCTTCTTATTGACGATGAAACACAGAAATTGCATCCGAAATTAATAAAAAAGGCACAATGCCGACTTAAGTACAAGAGGACTGATACTCTAACATTCTATGATTTGAACCCCTCCTGTTGAGTCCAGTTTTAGATTCCGATGCTTATCTTCAGGTTTACTGTATCCCTTGGACCTTCTTATTGAGGATGAAACACAGAAATTGCTTCCGAATTTAATAAAAAAGGCACAATGCCGAGTTAAGTACAAGAGGACTGATACTCTAACTTTCTATGATTTGAACCCCTCCTGTGAGTCCAGTTTTAGATTCCGATGCTTAACTTCTGGTTTACTGTATCCCTTGGACCTTCCTATTGACGATGAAACACAGAAATTGCATCCCAATTTAATACAAAAGGCACAATGCCGACTTAAGTACAAGAGGACTGAAACTCTAACTTTATATGATTTGAACCTCTGCTGTGAGTCCAGTTTAAGTTTCCGATGTTTCACTTCAGGTTTACTGTATCCCTTGGACCTTCTTATAGACGATGAAACACAGAAATTGCATCAGAATTTAGTACAAAAGGCACAATGCGGACTTTAGTACAAGTGGACTGATACTCTAACTTTCTATGATTTGAACCTCTGCTGTGAGTCCAGCTTTAGTTTCTGATGCTTCACTTCAGGTTTACTGTAACCCTTGGACCATCTTATTGACGATGAAACACAGAAATTGCATCCGAATTTAATAAAAAAAGCACAATGCCGACTTAAGCACAAGAGGACTATTACTCTAACTTTCTATGATTTGAACCCCTTCTGTGAGTCCAGTTTCAGATTCCGATGCTTAACTTCTGGTTTACTGTATCCCTTAGACCTTCTTATTGACGATGAAACACAGAAATTGCATCCGAATTTAATACAAAAGGCACAATGCCGACTAAAGTACAAGAGGACTGATACTCTAACTTTCTATGATTTGAACCCCTCCTGTGAGTCCAGTTTTAGATTCCGATGCTTAATTTCAGGTTTACTGTATCCCTTGGACCTTCTTATTGACGATGAATCACAGAAAATGCTTCCGAAATTAATAAAAAAGGCACAATGCCGACTTAAGCACAAGAGGACTAATACTCTAACTTTCTATGATTTGATCCCCTTCTGTGAGTCCAGTTTCAGATTCCGATGCTTAACTTCTGGTTTACTGTATCCCTTGGACCTTCTTATTGACGATGAAACACAGAAATTGCATCCGAATTTAATACAAAAGGCACAATGCCGACTTAAGTAGAAGAGGACTGAAACTCTAACTTTCTATGATTTGAACCTCTGCTGTGAGTCCAGTTTCAGTTTCCGATGCTTCACTTCAGGTTTACTATATCCCTCGGATCTTCTTATTGACGATGAAACACAGAAATTGCATCCGAATTTAATACAAAAGGCACAATGCCGACTTAAGTACAAGAGGACTGAAACTCTAACTTTCTATGATTTGAACCTCTGCTGTGAGTCCAGTTTTAGTTTCCGATGCTTCACTTCAGGTTTACTGTATCCCTTGGACCTTCTTATTGACGATGAAACACAGAAATTTCATCCGAATTTAATACAAAGGGCACAATGCCGACTTAAGTACAAGAGGACTGAAACTGTAACTTTCTATGATATGAACCTCTGCTGTGAGTCCAGTTTAAGTTTCTGATGCTTCACTTCAGGTTTACTGTATCCCTTGGACCTTCTTATTGACGATGAAACACAAATATTGCATCCGAATTTAATACAAAAGGCACAATGCCGACTTAAGTACAAGAGGACTGATACTCTAACATTCTATGATTTGAACCTCTGCTGTGAGTCCAGTTTTAGTTTCCGATGCTTCACTTCAGGTTTACTGTATCCCATAGACCTTCTTATTGACGATGAAACACAGATATTGCATCCGAATTTAATAAAAAAGGCACAATGCCGACTTAAGTACAAGAGGACTGATACTCCAACTTTCTATGATTTGAACCCCTCCTGTGAGTCCAGTTTTAGATTCCGATGCTTAACTTCAGGTTTACTGTATCCCTTGGACCTTCTTATTGACGATGAAACACAGAAATTGCATCCGTATTTTAATAAAAACGACACAATGACGACTTAAGTACAAGAGAACTGATACTCTAACTTTCTATGATTTGAACCCCTCCTGTGAGTCCAGTTTTAGTTTCTGATGCTTCACTTCAGGTACACTGTATCCCTTGGACCTTCTTAATGACGATGAAACACAGAAATTGCATCCGAATTTAATAAAAAAGGCACATTGCCGACATAAGTACAAGAGGACTGATACTCTAACTTTCTATGATTTGAACCCCTCCTGTGAGTCCAGTTTTAGTTTCCGATGCTTCACTTCAGGTTTACTGTATCCCTTGGACCTTCTTATTGACGATGAAACACAGAAATTGATTCCGAATTTAATAAAAAAGACACAATGCCAACTTAAGTACAAGAATGCTGATACTCTAACTTTCTATGATTTGAACCCCTCCTGTGAGTCCAGTTTTAGATTCCGGTGCTTAACTTCAGGTTTACTGTATCCCTTGGACCTTCTTATTGACGATGAAACACAGAAATTGCATCCGAATTTAATAAAAAAGGCACAATGCCGACTTAAGTACAACAGGACTGGTACTTTAACTTTCTATGATTTGAACCCCTCCTGTGAGTCCAGTTTTAGATTCCGATGCTTAACTTCAGGTTTCTGTATCCCTTGGACCTCCTTATTGACGATGAAACACAAATATTGCATCCGAATTTAATACAAAAGGCACAATGCCGACATAAGTACAAGAGAACTGAAACTCTAACTTTCCAAGATTTGAACCTCTGCTGTGAGTCCAGTTTTAGTTTCCGATGCTTCACTTCAGGTTTACTGTATCCCTTGGACCTTCTTATTGACGATGAAACACAGAAATTGCATCCGAATTTAATACAAAAGGCACAATGCCGACTTAAGTACAAGAGGACTGAAACTGTAACTTTCTATGATTTGAACCTCTGCTGTGAGTCCAGTTTAAGTTTCCGATGCTTCACTTCAGGTTTACTGTATCCCTTGGACCTTCTTATTGACGATGAAACACAGAAATTGCATCCGAATTTAATACAAAAGTCACAATGCCGACTTAAGTACAAGAGGACTGATACTCTAATTTCTATGATTTGAACCTCTGCTGTGAGTCCAGTTTTAGTTTCCGATGCTTCAATTCAGGTTTACTGTATCCTTGGACCTTCTTATTGACGATGAAACACAGATATCGCATCCGAATTTAATAAAAAAGGCACAATGCCGACTTAAGTACAAGAGGACTGATACTCCAACTTTCTATGATTTGAACCCCTCCTGTGAGTCCAGTTTAGATTCCGATGCTTAACTTCAGGTTTACTGTATCCCTTGGACCTTCATATTGACGATGAAACACAGAAATTGCATCCGAATTTAATAAAAACGACACCATGACGACTTAAGTACAAGAGGACTGATACTCTAACTTTCTACGATTTGAACCCCTCCTGTGTGTCCAGTTTTAGTTTCCGATGCTTCACTTCAGGTTTACTGTATCCCTTGGACCTTCTTACTGATGATGAAACACAGAAATTGCATCCGAATTTAATAAAAAGGCACAATGCCGACTTAAGTACAAGAGGACTGATACTCTAACTTTCTATGATTTGAACCCCTCCTGTGAGTCCAGTTTTAGATTCCGATGCTTAACTTCTGGTTTACTGTATCCCTTGGACCTTCCTATTGACGATGAAACACAGAAATTGCATCCCAATTTAATACAAAAGGCACAATGCCGACTTAAGTACAAGAGAACTGAAACTCTAACTTTATATGATTTGAACCTCTGCTGTGAGTCCAGTTTAAGTTTCCGATGTTTCACTTCAGGTTTACTGTATCCCTTGGACCTTCTTATTGACGATGAAACACAGAAATTGCATCAGAATTTAGTACAAAAGGCACAATGCGGACTTTAGTACAAGTGGACTGATACTCTAACTTTCTATGATTTGAACCTCTGCTGTGAGTCCAGCTTTAGTTTCTGATGCTTCACTTCAGGTTTACTGTAACCCTTGGACCATCTTATTGACGATGAAACACAGAAATTGCATCCGAATTTAATAAAAAAAGCACAATGCCGACTTAAGCACAAGAGGACTATTACTCTAACTTTCTATGATTTGAACCCCTTCTGTGAGTCCAGTTTCAGATTCCGATGCTTAACTTCTGGTTTACTGTATCCCTTAGACCTTCTTATTGAAGATGAAACACAGAAATTGCATCCGAATTTAATACAAAAGGCACAATGCCGACTAAAGTACAAGAGGACTGATACTCTAACTTTCTATGATTTGAACCCCTCCTGTGAGTCCAGTTTTAGATTCCGATGCTTAATTTCAGGTTTACTGTATCCCTTGGACCTTCTTATTGACGATGAATCACAGAAAATGCTTCCGAAATTAATAAAAAAGGCACAATGCCGACTTAAGCACAAGAGGACTAATACTCTAACTTTCTATGATTTGATCCCCTTCTGTGAGTCCAGTTTCAGATTCCGATGCTTAACTTCTGGTTTACTGTATCCCTTGGACCTTCTTATTGACGATGAAACACAGAAATTGCATCCGAATTTAATACAAAAGGCACAATGCCGACTTAAGTAGAAGAGGACTGAAACTCTAACTTTCTATGATTTGAACCTCTGCTGTGAGTCCAGTTTCAGTTTCCGATGCTTCACTTCAGGTT